>NC_137559.1:10972876-11682876 GCF_963082525.1 Nesoenas mayeri | reverse complement strand
GAATATAGTGACTTCTGAACAGATTTAAAAAAACACCCTACGAACCCAGAAAATGTGTATATCTGTCTTTAGAAATTAGTGTTTATATCACAACCGTGATTTGTGAATAAAGAAAAATGGTTTGTAATATCAAAATAAAAGCTTAGTCTGAAAAGGTAAAAATACATTGGTGTTCAAAGTCATTTGGCTTTTCTTTTTTTTCCTGTGTTGGTTGAAGAGCTATCCGCAGTTGCACCATCTATACTGCATACAATATGCTTTCCAAAAAGGTGCTATGGCCCCAAGGGCTATGGCCCAGGTTCAGAGGTTTTTACTGCCTGCCAGTGATGTTTGGCAGGCTGGCCGGGCAGAGGAGCCCGATGAGGTTAGTGCCTGCCCGGCATGCCCAAGTCCTGCCCGAGGAGTGGGACTGGGGCTCTGTCTGTCTGTCTGTCTGTCTGTCTGTGGCAGGGAGCGGGGTAATAACCTCATCAGCGGGCCCAAGCTTGGTGACTCATCACAGGACTGGATTGAACGTTTCCTTCCCAAAAAGGCAAGTTGAATCCTGTATCCGATGTATTTTTCAGGCAACACTGCATGATACATGAGGAGGAATTGGGTTTTGTTTGTAGGAAGATAAAAAGGCATCTTCCAGACTGACTGCATTTAAACAGGATATTTCATGTAAGTGGGTCGCAAAGATACCACTGAGCTGCACCTGAGCCCTGGTATGAAATGGGGCTGGTAGCTACTCAGCCCCGCGCTGCTCATGGAGCATCGGTACCAGGGAGTGCAGTGACGGGTGAGTACGTGCCCGCTGCTCACTGCACTTATCTGCAGTGATGGATGGGCGTTAGCCTTCTGTTTAGCTGTCTTTTTCATGGGCAGCTTCTCTTTCTGTGCACCTTCAAGTGCAGGGGATTAAGCAAGGGTAACTCTGTTCTGTAACCCTCCTTTTTGTCACTCCCAGGTTTGTCGATCCAGCCAAGGAAAGACTATGATGTTTGTAGGTCTAGACTTACCCATCAGTCCAAAAGTTTATGATGAGGCTGATGAGTTTAATGTGCCATTAATCAGGTCACATGCATGCCAATAGAACTGGATGACTCTTCTACCTACGTTTCTGTTATATTGTAATTTAGCAGAGGAAGAGAAGATATAAAGATAAGGGATTAAATATTGCATGTTTTGCAGTTTAGCAGCAAGTTTTACCCTAAAAAGTGCTTGGGTCGTTCTAGGAAGGTAAAGAGAAGAAACCCTGATGTTTGCCAGGAATGGTGGGAGGTATCATGTTATGCTAACTTTGTATCTTTACATGAAATAAAAGCACTAAATGTTCAAGCGTGTTTTCCTCCACAACATGAGCGAGGGATATATTGACAGCGTTTCCTTTGGTGACTGGATGAAACGACAAATGCAATACAGAGTGAGATTTGGACTGAAGGAAGGTGAGAAGCGTGTGAATAGATAAACACTAGTGGGATGCAAACACACATAGAGAGGACCTGAGACACCACGTAATTTTCACGTGGCTGGATTCATCTACATGTTGTCTGCTATCATTATTTATGATCTGATGCAGTAGTGCTTCCTTTCTTGGTCAAGTAGCCAAGCCATGCTAAATGGCCAGAGAATAAGCAAAGCATTGTGTAACCAAAAAGAAAAAAAAAAGAAAAGAAATAAGAAAATGCAATAAGCTTTTCAAGGTATTTTTTCCCATTATTTAAAGTTCTAATACAGCTTTCATTGTAGCAGATCATATAGCAAAGATTAAATAGAATATTTTTAGGAAATATCAGAATGGTCTCTGTATACCATGACCAGTAATACTCTGTCCTTGATCATCCTGAAGGCCATCCAGGCTGTTTATTAGCTTCCTGTTTGGGTAAAATGTTAAGTTTTTAAATTAGGATTTAATTTCCTTTAACTTTCTGGGAACATTGTCTTCAATTTGAATTGCTGTTGTGTCTTATTGCAATTTCTTACCTCAAGTGATTTTTTTTGCAAGTTTGACATGTTCCTATTGCCACATTTTTTCCAGTTTTACAGTACAGATGCATGAGGAAAAAAAAAAGCCGTTCGAATTATTTCCTCCCTAAAGTAGAGCTGCAATATCATCACTTTGGTAGGTGGTGGGGAGAGAAGAAAATAGAAGAGAAAAAAGAAAAAAAGGCAACCTAGTTTCAGTGGGAAGAGGAGATTTGAGTGCGAGGTGAGATCAGAAGGAACACAATGATTTTGGGAGGTCTTTGAGGAATTTGTAAGAGTGTCATCAAAACCAGTCATCTTACCAGTATTATGAAAGTTTATCGTAATGCTTTATTTATTCCTCAAAGGCATATGCCTCACCTCTCGCTTGAGTTCTGACAAGTAACTTGATTCATACAGCAATTTAAGAGATTTGCTTTTTGTCTGAAGGAGAAATGGTTCTCCAGCAGCTTTTATGCCTCTCCAACACTTACCCAGTCCTCTGCCTACCAGTGACTGTCACGCACTTCACAAAGAGCACAGTGGACACAGACTAGGACCAGAAAAGCATCTAAGTAGTATGTGCCAGTATATCATCAACTTCAATCTTTTATCAAATCAAGACTGAAATTTATTGTGGGGAGGAATAAGACTAAAAGTACTTCTATATCCAAGAGTTGGTCTTTGTTTTCTTACTTAGAAAATAAAGGGGTTTATTTCATGCTGGTTTGTATTAAAGTATGTGGGTACATTTCCTATGATGAGAGTTTTGGGTGGAAGGGAAGGTGGGAGGTGACCACTGAAACCATGTTCAGAGCACTCACAAATATATGTGGGAGATGGTTTTAAAAATCTTATCTTGGCTCAGCTTAATACAGGAATGTTTTTTACTCCATATGTAGCTGCCATGTGCATGTTGGGTCCGTTTGTTTTCAGTTCTTCTGTTAAACACTTTCCATTCTATTTAAACAATTAGTCATCGAGAGACACGTCTTTGATCATCTTGTTGGTTTGGACTCTGCCCTGGATTCCAGTTCCTGTTCCACACCAGCCAGAGTGAAAAGCTGCCTCCATGATCCCATTGCTTGCTTGACCGGGATCAGATGACAGTGTCCCTTCTCTTTCCCATGAGAGAGGTTGGCTTGTTGTAGGTTGTTGATCCCAAAAGCGATTTACAGCTGAAAATCCAAAGTAGAAAAAAGCTCATTGTGTTTAAGGTACTTTACAGCACTCCCGTCTGCCTCTCAGCACAGCTTATAGCTTGGTTTAGTTTGCTTTGATTTACCCACGCATTGCCTGGGCAGCCTGCATGCCTAACCGATTTAATGATGCCATTGTTTAGCAAAAGGCCTGTAAGTCAGGAGTTCGGTACATAGGAAAACTGTTAAATAAAACATAAGTGAGTGCAAAAATAATCGTTTAATGGACATTATGAAAGGACAGTCAACCAAACAGTTCAGTCCAGTGGATGATGTATAACATCTAAACAAATATGACAACTAATTAAGGATTAGGTTCTGCATTTTGGATGACAGGCCTTATAAAAATGAACAGTTAGGTTATGTTGGGGAAGAAAAGCGGCATTTTGCAAATGTCAGGCAGACAGCTCAGTAAGCAGAAAAGCTCAGTTATCCAATTAAACTAAATGTGCAGTGTTCTCAATATAAAGAGCTAAAGCATCCTTATGTTGAGGAGTTAAGATCCTGAAATATAAGTGGAGCAAAAGTGCTCTCTATAAAGATTAATGTAATCTATCAAGATTAACGTTTTGCATGCTGGCAAAGGCATATAGTAATGTGTTTCAATTCCTGAAATTGGAAACATTAGACTAAGATCAGTACCAATTTAAACCCCAGGTAACCCCAAATATTGAATTGAATTCATTATTTACAACCACGATGGGCTAATAAACTTGTCCTAATGGCTTCTATGGGAAATAGGTACCTAGAGAAGGTGCTATCCCATTTCCCATAATCCTCTCTGATACTTCATGTGAAATATAAGATGCATAAATGTAATTTAGGGAAAAGTCTTCCACTAAAAGTAATTTCTGATTTATTCAAGAGTTTGACTCCTGTCCTAAGAAAGATTAAGGATGTTTTTGAACATCATCATGTGCATGGTTAATGTAGAGAGGCCACAATGTTTCAAAACCACCAGTTTAACCTCATTTATTGTTGCTGCTTTCTAGCACAAGGAGGTTATTGCATAACTATGGAAAGTGAATGGTGGGGAGGAGTCAAAATAACAATTAAACTAGAAGCTGAGTTGCACTTTCATTGCAGGAAAGAAGAGCCCACTGTCTAGATCTCCATGATAACTGTCAGCAGAGCACATCTTTGTTTTAAGCCAAGATTTAAACCTACCCTTCGGAGTAGGTCTCAAATAGTTTCTAAGACTGGAAATTTATAACCACACAGAAATTTTCTAAAAGAGTATTTAATTCAAGGCATTTGCAACAGAATTAACATGAAACACACAGATTTTCTGCTGGTTTATAAAGCAGAAAATTATTACTAGGGGGTGGACTTTCAAGGCTTTATCAGGGACATTAAAATGGAATTCAAGTTTGTGAGGTGCTTGGTTTATAAAAAAATCTGCAAATGTTGAAGTGAGAGGTGAGAATCTCAGCTCTGCAGTGCCTGAGAAGGCATGGAAGATCATGGCTGCAACACTCCCACCTCTCTTTGATTTTGCTGCCCACAGAGTTGCCACCTTTTTTGTGAAGTGAGCAGTTGCACTTGCAACTCTGAGTGCCTCTGCTATCATTGCCTTTATTCTTCTAGAAGCTCTGTTTCACATCTTCTTGGACAGAACTTCTGATGTTCACTCAGAAGGGTGATGAAACATTCTATTACTTGAGAAAAGCGATGGCCTGGGGATACAGGCATCGTTATTATGATTTACTGTGTAAGTGAGATTTCATCACAGACTTGAAAGATCTGGAGCCCCGTTGCTCCACAGTTAAAAAGCAAACAAAGTTTTTTCAGGAAAAAATGCAAGCAAGAGAGGAAAAGTTTTATTGGCAGTTCTCATACGCTGAGAATAGAGAAATATGCATGTTGCTAAACTGGTAAATTCTGCTCTAGAGATGAGAAATTCCTGTGGGATGTCTCTAGATGCTGATACATCTTTTTAACTTTTTTTTTTTTTTTTTTTTTATAAACTTGACCCACCATTAGGCCATGCTATAAAAATTTTACATTGTCCCTTGTCTTCAGCCAACTTTGTCCCCTGGTATCTGTTTCCTATGATAAGAGTGTCTGTATTCTTAGGTATGCGAAGACATAATTTGTTCACTGAGATCAAGAGAAAGGAATGCATCACGACAGCGTGCTGTACCAGTCATCCATTCTGAATCCAGCCTGAAATCTCTTACCTCTGCAAAATGAGAAGTGGCAACATGAATGTGATAAGCAGAGCAACATGGCCTACTTTTTTATAATCTCCTTTTATAGCTTTATTCTCGGTGGCTTTGAGGGGAAGTCAATAGAGAAATCTTTTTGCCCAGTGCTGAAATAATGGAAATACATATGAATTTGTGCTCTCATCCAGTTGTCCATCTCTTTGTCACTTAGGCAGCCTGATCCTGTCATTGATATGTAGATTTTTACCCTTCTGTGGAACCCATCATAAGACTTGGGACAAGAAAATACGTCCTTACTGGAACACCCCAAGAAGCAAATCCCCAGTGAAATGAATTACTTTAATTGGAAATTTGTGAAAGTAAAAATCAAATATCTTACTTGTACTGAAGGTCAGAAGGAATTAGGTGTCGTCAAATACCATGGTTATCACTGATCTGCCCAGAACAAATGGGAGATCTTCAGAACAATTTCATCCCACAGCAAGCTACAGACATCATGATTTGAAACTCCCCAAATGCTGGTTGCCTTATTTTAATGTGAATCTTCTGGTGTTTTCAAGTTTTTTTTTTTATAGAGCACACTCAGGGTTTTAAGGGACTGAAGTCACTTAAAGAGATCTGGTCTAGCTTTGGCAGATGCACTTGCCTACATTTGCCCAGATCTTGGGCAGAGGACACTTCTAAAACCTTTTTTTACTATGAGACTCGTGGACGTTTCCCACAAACTTGAAAGTTCTTCTCCCTTCTAATTTCATTCCTAAACCTAAACTTGATTTTATTCATGATTAAAAGAGAAAAATGTAGGGCAATTAATTTCTTTTTTCAATTTAGATGAAAGAGCAGTTAAAACCTTAACCTGCTAATTAACAGATCATTTCCTAAGAATTTTATTATATGAAGATTTGTTAGAGAGCTAGAATATTTCTACATAAAAGTATTGTATTCGCTTATCTGTGATGACTTAAAAATCTGTATAATATTTTCTAGTGCAACACCCACTGTCTGAGTTAATGGAAGCAGTTATCAATAAATAAATTTTGCTCCAAATTTTCTAAACCTTATGTGTTGCTTATTATTTTATGAAAAGCAACCACTGCATTGCATCTAATAGTGACTATATTTTACATCATGCAAAAATTGCCTGTGGTTTTTAGTCTGTGTTGCTTCATACCCTTCTTAGAATTAGGAAGGACACAACTGCTTATTTTGTCAACTTGCTTTAGCATGTTAGTACCCATTTTCTCTCTCATGCACTAAAAAAAAACCCTAATGCTAAGCCTTACTGTAGCTTTTTGCATGAATATCTCCTGCCTGCATATCAATGTTTAAAAAAATATGCCCACATACTAACTTTGCTGATTTTACACCCAAACTAACTTTCCTCTGCTCTTCAGTGGACAAGAAGCTGCTCTGCAAAAGGTAGATTATATACTGTGCTGTTAGCCAAGTAATCTGGATTACTTTCTTCCTACTCATTGCCAGAATTACATTTAAAGATTAAAAAAAAAAAAGGGGAAAAAAAGAAAAGTCTTGGTAGTTATGCAGGTGTGGGAGGAACTGACAACAATGTAAAGCAAGGCCTGTTGCTGAGGGAGCAGATCCTAGGAATTTTAAAGAACTTTAAGGCTGCTCAAAGGAAAAGTCATAAGGTCTCTGGTGCTTCTGCAGAAACACTTGCACTTTCCTGATCATTGTGTATAATAACCCAGCCTAGATAAGTTATTTAAGAGGAACTGAAAACTGACTTTTCCAGAATCAAAACTGCGAAAGCAAAGCAACTCTTCCATGAGCCTGGTGATAACATGGAGAAAAGGGACAAAGATTTGTGTAGGCAAAGGAAACGAGTAGTCTTGCCAGGAAGTTTAGAGGCTTAGCTCTTCAAGTCATTTTTATGCATCTCCCTTACATAGAAAAATCATCAGTAGCTTGTAACGTGCCCATAGGTCACTCCTTTTGATAACTATAAAAGCATGTCTTAAAAAGTATTAGAAAACAATGCAGAAGACTTTTTACTGAAGCATTCAGTGCCATACCCTCACTTACAATTGGCCATCCAACTTTCAGAAAGTTTAACTTAAAACTGGAAAAGCCTCAAGATGCATGACACAGAGATTTGGGAAATTTCCTCGTGATGGGCATTTACAAAGCCTCCAGGGCTTCCCCTTGTACGTGGAGTTGTAACTAAGATGGCTTTACTGGAAATGTTACCAAAGTTTTAAAGATTACTTCTAAAAGATAGCAACTGTGATTGCACTGTTTTCAGTAGTAATTGCATTCCTACAGTGCAGCTTATGAGGGTTTTCTGAGATTTTCCTTTTATATTTGATCCTGGAGAAGCAGTTTGCTTAAATAACTCAACTCAGTGGGGTTTTTTTGTTGTTTTTCCTTTTAAAGACTCTTTTTACAATTTCTAATATTAAACTGGAGGAGATTGAGAAGATCAAACAGCAAGTAAAGACTTAACAGAGTCTGGAGCTGGGAAGAAAAAAAAAAAAGACCAAAGAAAACCCCTAAAGATTCATGCTCTCTCAGTATATTAACCCGACTTAAAAGGGGAAGAGTCTCTTTGGGCTCGTTGGTAGCTAACTACAATAGCTGCCTTTCAAGAGAGAGCTGGGAAAAGGGGCTGGCCATGCAGAGGAGCAGACCCCACCACACTTGCAGAGCCATTCTTCCCAGAGAGTGTCTTGACCACTGCTGAAGAGCATAGTGCAAAACCATTTGACATGGTAATGGGGACCCCGCTGCACCCACCTTTTCTTCCAAAGGAAAGTTCATCTGTTCTGTGAAAAACACAAAGGCACTTGCGTTCCGCTTTTTATAGCTAAGCCATGTTGCAAACCTAGTCAGTCGGGTTTTAAAGCCTTTGTTCTTAGCCCCTGACTGATATATAGCACCGTGACAGGCATAAGTTTTCTCCTTATTCAGCATGAAATTAACTTGACATGTTCAAAGAAGCAAAGCTATCAAGCCAGGATCATAATCAGTGTTAGCTTCTTCGGGGGAATCTTCACAGTCAAACACTAAAATGTAATCTGTACATGTAACGACTCCCACGAGCACCCCTGGCACTGCAGCAGTCGTTCCACACGCGCTCAGGAGCAGACATGCTCTGGCTGCCCTTGCAAAGGGGCGAAATAAGGAACGAATATTCCTTGTGCCCTCCCCTGCCTTCCCCCTGTAGCCCAAAGTTGTCACAAGCCAACCCAAATGCATTGTTTTAAATATGCTTGTAACGAGTAAATGCATCCATAGCCATTTGGATCTGGTATTTTAAATGTTTAAGTGCCTTTTGGGAAGCTTTTAGGCTGAAACATTGCTGTTAAGATACTGAAATATTAGTAAATCTTGCAAACGACACAAGTTCTAATGTTTCTCATTTCTGTGGTGCTGCATGCTGTGCTAATGACCTGGTGACTGGATTTTTCTGCTTTTGAAAGCAGAGCTATATGCTGTAAAACTTTCATCTAAGTTGAGCTGCCTCTCTCTAATGAATTTTTTATTTGTTTACTCGTTGTTTCACTAGAATTTAAAAGTAGCAATTAAAAAAACCCCAACCAACTAAACCCTCACCCCCAAATAAGGAACTTGCCTTAATTTAAAGCATAATAAAATGATGGAGAAAACGTTGTGCTATGTCCAGTAAAGTGAAGAAAAATACATAAATATTCTTAGTACTTTGCAAGTGAAGAAATGTATAATTCATGTGACAGTGGTTTACATTTGCACTGGCCATGGTAGCTACATTTGCCACGCAGCTGTGCCTGTGCATGCCTCCGCATAAGCACCGTGCACTGGCAGTTTGACAGCAATTCCTCATGTCTTTGGAACACAGGCCCAGTTAAGTCTCCGTTTCCAATGTGGTTTGCTTAATATAGGGTGCAAGACCTTTTCAGTTTGGCCTGTGCCAGGCAAGGGAGCCTGAGCTGGCACATTCAGCATCTCCACAGTGGTCTGAGGCAGACCCTGGGCAACTCGTCCTACCCCTGTGCCTGGCTTCCCATCAGAGGGAGTTCACTGACCCTCAGAAAAGAGGCCAGGAATGAAAAAGAAGCAGGAGTAGACAATGAGAGGAGGAGAGCCCGAAATGCAGAGCAAGCCAAGGTGACTGTGCAGAATAGTGCACAGGGCCAGGGGGCCAGGCAGTGACAGGTAGAACGTATTGTGGTTCCTATTACTGACGTCAATTCCACGATCTCTGTTCCTTCTGGTGGAACTCGCAAGTAGAAGTGGGGGGACATGATGGTGCTCCTGGTGCTGCCACTTGTCATTGCCCTTGCTGCACATATCCTTGGTCCTGAGGCACAACCACTTGTTTGTCCCAGGATTTGTTTTGCTCAGGAGTAGAAAAAATACTCTGTGTAAAATATGAATAAAAACCCTAGTACTTCTGTTTAAAAAGCAGAGACCAATATTCACATGGTGTTTGTTTACAGTAGGGCTGGTCAAAACAATGCTATTAGAAAATATATAGTAGAGAGATGGTTATTTTTGCCTTGTTTCTGACCCAACGGTAAAGATAAAAATTGCTCAGCTTAGGGGATAGGCAGCTGATAGAAGTTGTGCATAGTGGAAATACATGATTCCTGCCATTCCTCGCCCCACCCCTTCCCTCTCAAATCAGCTGTTCTTTCAGTTCAGTGTTATTAAGGCAGGGTCTGGCTGGGCAATGTCTTCATGTGGCCAACAGTCAAATGATGTCTGTACTGTGTAAGTGGGGTCTGATGTTTAATCTCGAGCTGAAGCACTTTGGGCTGTGCTTGTGGCACTCAGCCCTTGGCTGGCAGAAGCACAGCAAGAATCCTCGGCTGGATGGGACATGGTGAGGAAATGATTCTTTTCCACTGGTTAGGAAGGCAGGACACAGCAAATACATCCCTACATGTGAAGCAGGAAAGGAGGGACAAGATCATGGATATGGAGAAAGAGCAGAGAAATGCCAGTGTGCTCACTCACCCTATAGAATCAGTGAGTTTTTTCCTCTCCATCCTTTCAGTGCCAGAGGTTACAGCTCAGCCTCAACTTGATGGTATTGGTGGTGGTGGGGAGTGGGATGCTGCAGTGCAAGGACCAAAAGAGCCACGGGAGGAGAGGGCTGGGAGGGGAAGCAGAGATTTTGGGAAGGTTTAAGATAGTTCCGAACTTCATATTAGAGCTCCAAAAGCAGAGAGAATAGTGTGTTTTGAGAGCTGTGGGTCTTTATTATGGTAAAAGCATGACATCTAAAATCCAATTCAGTCCTTGCTATAAATAAGTATAATGAAGAATTTAATGATATTTCCACTAAAATTAGTTAGAAGGCAAACTTTAAAAAATGACACAGATCATTAACTGGGAATATTTCTCAGAAGAGATTTGTTATATTAAAAAGGCACTGAAATTACTAGCGTTAATCAACTGTATTGGATTAAAAACTCTGTGTAGATTAATTAAGTACCTTACATTTGAAGAAATTAAAAAGTGAGGGTAAAGGGGAATCACAGACTTGAATCTGGGTCTCCTGCCATGCTGCTTTCCCAGCACTTAAACACCTAATTTAGTAAGAATTCAGGTTAAATAACTCTTCTCGGCTGGTCTAAGCTGTTTTTAATACCTCAAGTTACAAGTAACAAAATTCCTCATTATGAGATAGGCGTTTTCCTTCACTTTCCTCAAACACAGATGCTGGCTTCTGCCTGCACCTCCGCACCTCCCCAGCTGAATCTGGTCAGTAAGGGCCAAAGAGGGGCAGCAAAACCCATTCTATACAGTTTCTGTGATATTCAGCTGTGATTCTTTGCCTACAGGACTTGGCATTTCCACGTGGTCTCCCGCCTGAACAAATCTGGGTTTGTTTAGCCATTGACTTCAGATGAGAAGCACATTCAGCTCAGTACATCTAAAATTTGTATTTGCCAGTGAGGACAATTTAGTCTCTACACTGCTGGCTCCTCTAGGTACAGGCCATTGAAAACAACCTCAATTAAAAGTACAAGCATTTTGATGTTTGTTTGTTTGTTTGTTTGTTTTTACTGTTGAATAGGGAGGCTACCGTTTTTCTTCATGTGGTAGACGCGAGGCAGGGAGCAGCTCCTCTCCCATCTGGGCTGAGCCAGCCTTGCACAGTGGTAGAATGGCAGGTCTCTCCATTGATGGAAAACCAGCAGGATTAGGTCTGTACTTACCTTGCCAACACAGCCAACAGCTCTAGGAGTACATTTCTCTCATATACCAACTTACCTCACCAGCATATACATTATATATACTATTAGAACATTCACTGTTAACTCTTGCAGAAAAATGCACTTTGCTATTAGGGCACTTGTATTTCCCTCCTTGAATGTTGCTACATTTTTCCAAGCTGTTGCCAAATTCATTTGCAGTAGTGATATTTCAAGAACGAAGTAAAAACCGCAGAGGTGCTCCCTCTGTCTACTGCGCTTATACTATAAAGAAGCATCTGCAAGAATGGTCAACAAAGCTGTCCTCTCCCTACCAGCATGATACAAGGTAAAACTGCCCTTTCTTGTAGAAAGGCCTAAAATGAAATGTAGAAATGAAGAAACTTTAAACCAGCCTATTTTCCCTCCTGCACATGCACAAATCATGGCCCAGTCTCTTAAACAGTCTTGCTAGCAGAAAGTGCAGCTCTTGAGCATTTGCAAAAGAACCACCTGTGTGCTGTTTCTGTGCACACCACGAACGAAACGTCCTCCAGAGATCCTCTGCTTCAGTGACTGCTATTGAAAAAGCAGCCCAGAAGTAGAACATTTCACTAGTTCAAACTAAATATTCAGACTTGAAACCTGGGAGACTTAGATAGGGTTTTTTTCTTTTTAATTTTTAAAACGGACTTAGCATTAACAAAAATTTTTTTAAAAATAAATTCATGTGCAGTTTGTCTGGCTCAGTAGTAGGTATTATATATTTTTGTCCCTGACTTTCTTATTTCAATTGTGTGGTGCTTTAAGTGATGCTGGGTAATACAGCAGACTGTGTATCAGAAACAGGTCACCAGCTGATTTTCTGCAGCTGCTTTATAGAAAAGTATATTCTTTAAACTCAAAAGCTCTTCAGCCAAGTCCCCAATACTCAAAAAGCTGTTGTATCTACAAGTTTTGTTACGGTGCATCTCACATTCTGGGCACAGTCTCTAGTTATGTGATAAAAATACTGACATATATTCATGTAAAATGCAATAACCTAAAAGGTTTGTAGCCACAGACTATCACTCAGACAGAATTTTGTTTTATTTTATGGAGACAGTAAATCAGAGAATTCCTTCACCTGTGGAGTTCAGCTCAGAAGATACACATATTAATTGAAATATCCAGACACTGTCTTATACTGGAATTAGGCTTATGCTAGATGCAAACAATTTTTTTCCCAATTAATTTAAAATGACAAGATAGGCATTTTCCAAGAAATCTTGGATTTTTTCTCTTTTTCCTGGCATTTGTTTTGACTTTTTTCTCCCTTAGCACTGGTCATTTTCCTATTGGTCAGGTAGTAAGATAAAAATCTGAAAGTAGATACACCTGTTTTTCAGCTCCCAGGCCCTTTTCAGGGTGGATCTCCTAATGAAGCTGCATGTGAGGAGCTGGGCATTTAGGAGGGGCTTTGCCAGTGCAGCAGCGTTTCTGTCCCTGGGAGTAGCATGATGGCTGTAAGGTTGTTTCTTGGTCATTTTTCTTCTTTTGGGGAGAAGAATTGGCTGAGTGTTATTTAATGTAAACAAGCACATGTTTGTTCTATTTTTCAGCTTTTGTAGAGGCAGGCTAAAATAATCTCAGAGTATTAGAGCTGGTCCTGAATAGAGAGGAGATGGAGGGTTTGGGGGATGAGGTAGAGCCTGGGAAGAAGGAGAGTGTGGGGGATAAGATATTTTAGTTTTTGTCTTTTTTTTTTTTCACTATCCAACTCAGTCTTCACTGGCAAAAAAGTTAAATTAATTTCCTCCCAAAACCTGATTCTGCCTTGTCTGGGATGGTAATTAGTGAGTGATCTCATTTCATCTCAACTCAAAAGCATTTTTAATTTCCATCCCCCCGTCCTGGTGGGTGGTGAGAGAGCGGCTGGGTGGGTGCGTGTCTGTCAGGTGGCTGAGGTCAACCTGCCGCAAAGGGGACACTGTGGTGGTGCAGGAGCACTTTGAGCAGTGTGGGTATCCCGAAATACTGCACATTCATTTGCACAAAGAGGAAGAAGATTTGTGGGACAGGGAGCAGGAAGGCAATTGGCTGAGGAAGGTCAGCATAGACAAGAGGAAAACAAGGTGTTTGACTGGGGAAGATGCAATAATAGAGGATTGTTGGTTTTTAAGCAATTTAATCCTCTAACACTAATGGCATGTAAGGTTGTATATGTGTTCAAAGGTAAACACAAACACTGCATATTTTTGTCCAAGGATGATTGGAAAACAGTTCTATGAGGCTGTAAATATACTTTTAGCTCTTCAAACTGGTGGTCTGTTTGTACTTGGTTAGCTGGCAGTAAAGCATAACGCTGCAGCACAGCTCTCGAGAGCAGAGGTGAGGAGTGTAAGGCATAAAGCAAACTCTTATCTGGGGTTTAAGTCAGATTTGAGGGGTATGTGTGGTATTTGTGCCTCATGTAGCTCCACTGTGTAACGTGCCCAGTCACCAGCCCTTGTCAAATGATGTCTGCTTGGATCAGCATCAGTGAAGAGGTTTTGTTGTTCGTTCAGGACATTTCCCAGCAGCACAGCAGAGCTGCCATGCCAGGCAGGCAACCAGCACTTAATCTCAGTCTTAATATCTGCCTCTTGCAATATGTGCGTAATTAAAATAGTGCTATACTGAAGTAGTTTTAGTGAGTTAATAATGTTTACTCTGCCCCTTTGCAATGCAGGCTAATGCAGCAGCAGCAAACAAGTGTTATTGCAAAAAAAAAAACCCACCCTCTTCTGGTCATGGGGAGTGTTGGCTGAGGATGTACCACTTCCATGTTACTTGGTGATAGTTTGGTTAAGGAACCTACAGAAATTGGAGTACAAACACTTAACTGGCTTTTTCCGCTTTTGTTGGGAGGCCCCAATTAAGCAGACTGCCCTTCTCTGAAGTGGTTTAAGAGGGCAGCAAGGTCAAAACTAAAAAGCTGTGAACTTGGAGGAAGAAGCGAGGGGGGCATTAAGGCAGATCAGCTGTGTCCCTGCATTAGGAGAAAAATTTGCTAATTTGTGAAGCAGACTCTTAGAGCCAGCAACAGAAGTGCAAGCTTGCAAAGAAAAGATCCCTAGAGGGGTTACTGCACTATATTAGAAGAGGAATATGTCTCTGCACACACATGCTTCCTGATGGATGAAAAGGTTTGAAAATTCCATGCAAACTGCCTGACTGCTTGCTCTGTTTGCATTTGAGTTGCTCTTACTCCCTTTTAATTCAGTAGTAGCAGCTGGCATTTGTCCTGTAATGTTTGTGTCTTTTAGGTGATACCTAGTTACCAATATTGCTGAAACTAATGATAACAGCAGAAATAGAAGAAATATCTGTATTATAATAAAGAAGCCATTTCCTAGAGAAACATTTGACCTACAGGTTGAATGGTCTGCCTGTAACTGTGCTCCAGGAAGGGCTCCTGATGTCCCTTGCTGGTGCTCACCAGTCCTGGCTTCTCTTTGTTGATGGAAGGTGATCATGGCTTATAACCAGCAGACACAGGATGTGTGGATGGGGAACATGATGCAATCACACAAAAATGTACTTTCATTGTAAGCCATCACAGTATAAGTGCCTCGTATTCAGACAGACCTATCAACGCAGCAGTTACTGTGCCTCAGTGAAGATGCAGCAACAGACTATAGGATCATCAAGCAGTATGTCTTCACACTTCTTCATACTGTGTTTAGGAGAAAAAATAACAGGCAATCTCTGAGCTGCTGTGGTTTTCAATTGTCTGAAGTGATGCAAGGAACCAGTGTTGCTTAATAAGGTTTTGTGGTTTCATTGAACGTGTTTATTTGAAGGCAAAGAGTATTTGCACAGACACTAAAATACAGTGAAGAAGAGCTGTACAGAATTTATGCTGCCCCTGGGGTTGTGAGTGTCCATATCTGAGGGTTTATGTCCTTTTTTTTTTTTTTCCAGAAATGTTTGCAGGTTGAATTTGAAGTAGTTTATCTTGTGCAGGATTTGTAAATATACAGGAGGTGGGTTAGGGCCATTGCATTGTTAAAACAGTTGCAAACCTAATGTTTTCAGAAAGTATGTGTACCACAGCAGCAGATTTAATTCTAAGATGTACTGGCTGAACAAGCTGCCATTGTGCTGCTTAATTCTGATACATCCCCAAAATTAGATTTACTATGCCGAAGTTGGGATTTGAATTGAAGCTTTTGAAAATAGGAAATTAGTTCCTGTGATCACAGAACCAGCTAGCCCTTATTTTCTTTCTCTTGCTAAAGATCTCAGTGATAGCTTTAAACATAAATCATTTGGAAAAATATGATCATTTCTAGATGCTTCCAGCCTAAAATCTGGGCATCATCAAATCAGGTTTCAGTTTTGTATAAAGAACCTTAATTGGTGGCTGTGACCAGTAACTTTAATCGAATGTTTAGGGTGCTTATCCAACCAGAGTAAGTGTTCGGAAATATAGTACAGAAATATAACAGCAGTTTGCATTAGTGGTAAACAACCATCATGATGTTCTTGCTTGTTATATTATAGCTTAAATGTTCTGCGACGCAGAACTGTTCGTTCTGCTTCTATATAGCCATTACTTCAAAGTGAACAAGCTATTGAGAAGAATGACTTTCTAAAGAATGACTTCAGGGTCCCCCAGCAGAAGGCCAGGTTCCCCATGCTGGGGTGGAAGTTCGGAGCTCTGAGTCTGGCAGTAGGACTTGACTCTACCCTTTCCCCAAAATGTGCTTAAATCTCCTTTGCTTCCTGTTCCCCTCCCTGCCCCTCTTCCTTTTTTTCCTTAATATTTAGGTAAAAATTAGAGTTGCACAAAAGTAGGAAGCTGGAATGAAAAAGCATACATTCTCAGCATTGTGTTAATATTGGAGCATAAATTATAGAACAGAGCAGGTAAAAACGAATTGAATCACTTTGACTTCTTGCCAGGCAGGTATTACCAGCACATACATACGGTTTAGTTTGTGTTCTTCAACTTTTCTCTGTTGCATAAGGTAGTTGAGTTTACATCTCCCTGTATTTTGCCACTTTCTAATGAAACTATAAACTGGAGGCCAGAGACTGCATTCGCATATAGGATAGACACTTGAACGAAGGTACAGCTTTAAGATCATCATTGGTTTGACCTTTCTTCTTGTTTTCTGCTCAGTTCATACTGTGATCAATCAATAGCTGCTGTGGGAACCCTGGGTCAATATAATTTAAACTGGTTAGTATGTCAGAACGATGCCACTTCAAATACTGTAACACTGAAACCTTTCTATATAAATTAAAAAAAAAGAAAAGGTAGCAGAAATGAATTGGAGAAAAGACAGATATTTTTCTTTGAAAGATCTGTGTAATGACTTAATTAGTTTAACACCATAATATCACTTTTACGATATTTTTGTGTTGACAGTTCTGGATTTGTGCTGACATAAGTGATTCTTATAAAAAACAGAAACAGACAAAGAAAAACAAAACAACAACAAAACCAAACCAACCAAACAAAAAACCCCCCACCAAAACAAACAAAAAAAAACAGGAAAAAAAACCAACCCCTCCCCCCAAACCAAAGCAATCAAAGCCTAACACCAAACAACCAACCAACCCTGGGAGAACTGTTTCCCTAAGCTCAAACAGATCATAAGAGAAACTGAGAGTGGATGAGAAACAAGCTTTGTCTCTTCCTTACCAGGTTAGTCTGAAGTGCTCTGCTTCATTAAACCTAAATGTAACCCAATTGCATCTCAAACTTGGACTTAGCAAGCAGCATGTGTTTGTTATACAACTCTGTGTGTGACCAAGGTTGTGGTATCCCCTGCAAGAAAAAGGTGTATTATCCTATTATCCCCGTGACGGAGCTCGTTCACCTGTGAGTATTGAGAGGCATTCAGGCTACCCCTCGCTCATGTGGCTAATCCTCCAGTTCATCTTCATGGTATTTTTCCAAAGCATTTACCTTTTTATTTTATTTTTTAATTTTTTATTTGGTAAACAAAGGAAATCTTAACTTGCGGACTTAATGGAAAACATGAACCATCTGTGAATGTTACTTGCAGCTCATTTGCTTCATTGGCAAATATTAAACAGTGTTGTAAAGATCCACTGAAATTATGGAAATGGGTTTTAACATTAAAATCAGAGTGCAATTAGAACATTTCACTGCATAATTGTTTGGCAGACTAAGTTAGTAAGCAGAAGATACCTGGCTTTCTGATTTATTTGGCACAGGTTGTTTCTTTAGAACTACAGAAGCTGGGATACATTTTTGTATTTATATATTTTTTAAATGATCTACGCAATTACGAAAAGACCGTGCACGCACATCTTGGGTTTTATTTTCTATTACTGGTTTTTATATTTCCAGCCTGTTTTCTCCATTTTTTATAATGCAGCAGAAGTTGAAACTTGTGTAGTTTAGGGGCATGAGGTAAAGACAGCAATACCTTCATGTGCATGTCCTTGTCTGGAACTTATAGCATATTTGGTTTTAATTATTATTCAGACATAAGAAAAAAGTTATTCACCAGTGTGGCCCTGAATATCAGATTGGAACAGATACATAATTAGTAACAAAACATATCAGTTCATACCATCTTCAGAATTGAAGATGTTAAAAAAAAGATTTAGTGTTGAAATTCCTAAAAATAAATATTTTATATATATGTAAAATGTAGGCATGGTGTTATGATTGGAATTTATTTGTCAAATCACACTACAAATGGTCTCTGCTTTGCTATTTTGTATGAAACAATGAGGAATTACAATAGGTAAGAGCTGACCAGTGATGCATAGACTCCTTGTGCTTTTAATTTATGTACAGGGCGCTCAGAGTAAGAATGTATTTACTGTCTCATGCAGCTGAACACTAGGAGCTCAGCCCTGCAAATGAAATACCGAGCAGTTGAAATTACTGCACAGTTGTTTTTGGTGTAAAATCTTTTCAGAGATTGTCTATTTCGTTCAGTGTTTGTACAATAGGGTCCTATTTGTGACTAGGTTCCCAGGTGCTATTGTAAGGCAAATAATTATTTCTTTTTAAAATGCACACTGTGAGCTCCGGTCTAGCTTCAGGAGTAAATATTTAAGTACCTCTAATATTGAACATTTGCTGAATGCCTTAGTATTCTTGTTATAACTGTTTAGTTTATTTATTTGTAGAATAATGTTAGTCTTGGGGGAAAAATGTTACTGAGATCAGCAGGAGTTTGGAGTCCTCAATACTTTTCTGGATAGGGCGAACAGGAAGTACAGCAGGCGATTTCAGCTCTACGGTGAAATTATCTTAGAATATTGTTCCTGATGAGATCAGAGGTATACTTCCAATCAGTATTAAGGTGATTTACTTCTCCGGGAGCACTGTTGTGCTGTGGAAGATGTACGTTGCTGCTCTATTTGAGTTATACAGTATCTGGGCATTGCAGATTACTGAAGATGTAGCAAAGCAAGTCTTACAGCTTCTGTTACTACAGGTAGGACAGACACGAAGCATGTTCCCATAAGCACACAGGGATAGTGCTAAAAACTTGCCTTTTTGATGACATTGATTCAAAAGGCAGATGTTTTCTCTTGTTCCTGCCCCAGTCAGGATGCTCCAGCTGCACAGCAGTGCTGGTGCTGGGGCCTTCGGCTCTTGTTCTGGCTTAGACACTGCTAACTAGGGCAAGAATATCGATATTTAAGTAAATGCTATAAAAACAGACATTGAGCTCAAAAGGCATCTTTGATTGCTTCTGTTTGCTTCTGGTAATATGAGTGTGATGGAATTCAGTCTGGTTTGGTCATGAAAAGCAGTTCTCCTCTCTTGGGATCTTTGGATATGTTGGGGCTGTTACCAGCACATTATTCTTCAGTTGTTGAAAAACTACACAAAGAAAATGAAACTGGACACCGGGTGGTTGCAATGGCTGCATTGACCAGATTCTTCTCTATTTCATATAATGTAGATATCATCTAATTACTTTATTTGGATAAGAAATTTGGGTTCATTTAACCATTTATCCTCAGACTGCTGTTGGGATTCTCTAGCTCCCTTTGACATGCTGGCAGCCAGTGTGAAAGCACTGCAGTTGTTGGCACTCTATGTTAAGTAGTGATCAGATTTCAAGGCTTTTAAATGTACCAAGGAAATAATAATCTTTGCCTCCGGGTTTTCTCAGTTGTGGAAATGCTGGGTTTTGTGTGGTTTGTTAATCGTAACACCTTTGACAACAATGCCTTAGAACAGGGAGGACATGTTGTCAGGACTAAGTGGTTTTGACTAGATTTTCAGCTACTCTCTGCTAGCAATTGTAAAAGTAAGCCCTTCACCTGACCCTTAATAACCACTGTGGATATTGTATTTGGCTCTGGGAACAATAGTTCTGCTGAGGGCAGCATCTGCAGAGGGTTTTGTTTGGTACAGTCTTCACAAGAGATGAGCCAGGTGGTGGTGATAAGGCAGAGATTTGAAAACATATTGTGTGCTCAGGATCTGGAGGTAAGAATAGGAACCAGGTGGTACCTGAAGGCCAGGCAGTAAATCAGGAGGGTAAGTTTTGGCTGACAGCTGAAGCTGGTGGCTGTTCTTTTAATCCTCGATTTACACCCTGATGCTTGGTGGGCTTACACAGTGTCTTTTATGGCTTCTGTGACCTGTGCTCATTCTGGCTTTAGACAACATTGTGTGTGGATCTACCAACAAAGATGGGCTGACAAGGAGTTCCACAGTTAATCTGCCTCCCTTGTTTTGAATCAGGGCCAAAGAGAGTTGAGACATTTGGAAGCTGAGGCAAAAGGATTGTTGTGTGTATTCTGGACCATTTATTTGAATTAATGTGCTATAGGGTTTAGTGTGCAGAGGCTGGCAGCCTGCTTTTCTCACCACCACTAATACATGGATAAAAGAAAAACTTTCTCTAAAGGTAAAGAGAGCTAAAAAAAAAATCTCAGCAAGCCTCATGCAAATGAATCTGCCTTCTCAATACAATTTCCCTGCAAACACCAACACAGTGTAGGTCTTTGTAATGCGCTAAAACAGCTGAAGCAGCAGGAATTTAACTGAAGGAAGAGCAACTTTTTTTGAGCACCTCTGGAGGTTAATTGATGAAAGGATTTTGAGTAGATAAACACAACAGGAGGATTTGGATTGTTTTCTCTCAGATGACAACCTGTATAGTCTCTGCTGAAAGATGTTTATTTAACAAGAACTGTAAGTATGAACATATAAAATGATCATTTCTCCTCCACAAACAAACAAAAAAACCCCAAACCAAGGAACCAAAATCAAAACCCAAACACATATCTCAATTTCATTCTGAAGCATCCTGCTATCACTGTGACATCCCAGATAATTTCAGATGTCTTCAGAGGTTTAGTACTTAGATACGTGTACATGCTCATCCACAAAGTAGATGGAGCAGGAAGATGACCTCCGAGCTGTGAATCCCCATGGATGAGAAACAAACAGAAAGGAATGGACTAAGGCAACTTTGCAATATGAAGCTGGCACATGGTGATGATAAACAGTCAACACTGGCAGAACGCTGTTGTTTAGCTTTCAACCAAGTTAGTCTTGCTGCTACCACTGGGAAAACTAATAACATAACAAATGAAACTATTGTTCAGTTTCATTAAAAAGGAATCTGATAAGATGGGGAAAATTGAATTAGCCAATCTCAATAGAGTTAGTGCTTGTTGGAGCAAAAGCAATATCATCTCTAATAGAATATGTCCCAGATAGTTTTGGCTGGTCCGCGCAGCCGTGCAGTGTGAGTTCTGTGTGCAGATGCTGGCAGCGCCACACAGCACACTGCTGTTAGCGTTAGTGGGTCAGCACTCCCCGTCTCCAGCAGCAGATCCATAGCCAAGCCTGGCAGCGATACTTGTTAGATCAGCGTGATGAATTGATTTCTCTTGGCAAAACAGTACAGGGCTTCCTTCCAGTGAGGCTGACGTGTCACTACTGAGCGTCTGTCAGGTAAAGCGTCCCCTGAAATCTTGCATTCTAAATCCCATACACTAGCCATCGCTGGGGCTAGTTTGCCAGTGTGGGTAACTGCTTACGTTTCTTTTCAAAAAATTCAATTATAGGATCATAAAACTGAAAAAGACTTTCATACCCAGGCCTCTTGATTCTATAGGCCAATGTTGGTTTTATTGTAAGTCTCCTGCCAAAGCCTCAGCACAACATTGCTGTCTGTAACTCTGTGTTTTCTGTAATGGTCCTAGCTTGAAACATTAAAATTCCTGTATCTCTTAATGGTGACTTGGAATTTTTATACCTGAACTAATCAGTACTTGCTCATTTTATGTTGGAAAACTAACTAGTTATGATCTACAAATAACATGGTAGCTATCTTATGGGACCTATTAGGGTTCATGAACTACCTGTGACACAACCCAATTCTCTGGTCTGTAACTTGTCATTGCAAGATGTCTGCAAGTACAAACAGACCAAACTGGGGTGCCATACTTTGTATTTGTATAGCTCATAAGATAAAAGAGACTGCAGAAATTTCATTTGCACTTGTAGTTAATGTGGTAGCACATCTACCTAACCTGTAGGGTGTAGAGCATTTCATTTGCCTAAAGCATACAAAGTCAGTGTTTGTTGGTAAAAGTAGAGGTGAAATAGGACAAAGTGCAGCTGTCGTTTTGTTTTGTTTTTGAAGAAATCTAAAAAGCGCAGGAATTATAGGAACTGTTAGCCTTTGAAGTAGTATGGGGCAAGGGGTGAGGCAGGAGGGACCTAGTTTTAATGAAGTGATCATATACTTCAGGTGGGATCAATATATTTTGTGTGTAGTATAAACACATCTATATGATGTTTGGCAACAAAAGGGATATTCAAAGAGATTAATCTGAATTAAGATTGGCAGAAGATTACCTGGCTGGTATTAAACCCCTTTGAAGTCTCAGTATTAGAGTGTCTGTAATTCATGTTGGAGTCTTTATTTCTTATATAAATTAAGGTTATTTAGTCTTGAATTGGAGACTTAGCAATGCTTATCTTTACACCTTTATTCTGGTAGAATTAATTTTCCAGAGTTGCCTTTTTTTTTTTTTTTTTTTAAATCAAAACAGGGTTGCTATAGAGAGGACTTCTTTTTCCTCTACATGGTTGCCTGGGGTCTTTAAAGCACTGCAGTGGCTGTTTGGTAATGCTCTATTACTTGTTGCATCTTCTAAAATAACTCTTATGTTGCCACATTCTTGCAGAAATGGCGCATTCTAACTGTTCAGGTTTAAATAATACGTTATCAGTTTTAAAAGCCTGCTGTCCTTAGATGATCAGAATGAGCTACTTCATTTTCAGTGTGTGAGGAAATGAAATATTTTGTAATGGAAACTTAAATCTCTTGCCCGTGGAACAAAATGACCTTGCACAGTACAAGATTTACATTTAAGCCAATGGGCACTAAAACCTGCTATATACGGTTTTGTATTTCCAACTAGCTGTAACTTCATTTTGTAAAATCAAAATGGAAATTGTATTCTGAACGTTTTTATTTTAGTGGATTTGAATATAGTCATACAAATAAAACTATTAGGTGACAAAGACTGTGAGAGAAAGAGGAGATTTGAAGAGTAATATGTTGCAGAGAGTGAGGATGTGTGGCAGTTGTCAGAGAGAAAATGTTCTTGAGCCATTGCTGGGATGTTCCTGAAATGCAAAACAATAACAGGGAGATAGAGGTGAGTGGAAGTTTGGGAGTCCAAACCCCCAAATTAGAAAACAGCTGGAAATAGGTTCCAAATGAGCTGTTCTCATGGCAAGTTATGGAGCTTGCAGCAGCTGTAGGCATATGTTAAAACATCACAAGTGCAAAGACCTTAAAAAAAAGACAAAACAAAAAAGGAAGTCTTATATAGTATTTTTTGGCATTGTTATTAACTGTTATCTCATGTGTTGAAGAGTAGGCTGAGTCCATTATTTGGGGGTTTTTTTCTGCCATCTTTAGACTGTCAAGTTGTGAATGACATTTAAATGTGATTTGTAACTTGGTACATAGCTCCCATGGGGTTCCTGGTGGTGATGAGGAGGAAAAGGTGTTGGGATGCAGGTTTATATTGTGTACTCAGGAAAACGGCTTTTGGGGATATACAGAAAGTTCAGTAAAATGCTGCTGAATAAAAACAGAACACCAGGAGGTTTTGCTAGTGGCGAGTGAAAACCTGGTTTCTCTTAGGACTGTGTCTTGTGCCCCACATCTCAACCACTGTGTCCTGCCAGCTCTCTCTGTTATCCCTCCACAGTGGGTCACTGCCCAACTCCCTCGTTTTGCTGGGGAAACAGCAGCGTGTTGTGGGTGCCTGGATTTTGATGTGTTGTACTACTGGTTCTGGGTCAAGGTAGGGCTTGAATTATTATTTCCATCCTCATAGGGGAGGAAAATAATGGGTAAGAGGAAAAAGAATGTTGATCTGGATCTTTCTTCTCTGCAGGTCATGAGCACCGTAGAAATGTTGCATACTCAGGAGACAAACTGATCTTTCCATCAAACTTTGAGTCATCAACATTTTTTCGTTTAAAGTTACTGGAAGATTGTGAGCAGGAATGGACAGAGGTCTTGTGGATGTCATGACTTCTGAGGCACCGTTCTGTTTCTGGTTTTAGTGTACTATTGTAGTGCTATAGCTTTTGTAATTTTGAAGAAACTAGTTTGTTTTGATAGGACAGCCAAAGCAAGGTGATGTTCAAAGTAATGCTAGACTCCACAGGTTACTTAGGTGACTGTGTTAAATTCACAATGAAATGACATGAGGTAGTGGAAGCAGAACAACACATCGTGGGCCCTTGTTGATTGACCTAAGCAACTCACTTAATCTGGGCCTCCTTTTGGCAGCCAAGACAAAATTAAAATGTAATCCACAGAAATTCTCTTTCAAAATGACTTAATTTGAATAAGAGTCAGGACATCCACACATGAGGCTATTCAGAAATTGATACCAGAGTGTAAATTTTTGCTATCTTTTAATCCAAGTTAACATTCAAGAATAGGCAAGTCCTGTTAAGTAGAATTTAACAGCCTATAAAAGTTTATAATTTAAAAATCTTTGAAATACACATTCCTACTGACTATTACTACATACCTGTAACAAAGAATTTCTTTTTTGAATCTTCATTGTGGATTGGTGTAGAAATGTATCCCCAAAAATCTCTGAATAATCTCATTAGTAATGTTTTGATTAGTATGCTTTATCTCTCTACATTTCTCCATATGACTACTAAAACAATGTTGAAGTGTTCTTCCAAGATAACTGCTATGAGTTAATGCAAGCATTTTCATATATTCAGATAAATTTTTAATCAAACTTGAAAGTGTTCATATTTCATATCAGCAGATTAACTTCTCAATAGTTCCATGGAACTACTCTCTCTCTCTCTCTCTATATATATGTATATATATTTTACTATTATTCAATATAAAGTAAAATGTAAGGATGAAATTTAATGAGGATCTAGTAATACTCTAAATGCAATTTAGGGTCTACTGCCTAAATTTATACATCTTTATTTCTGCAGAATTTACTTCTCTTATTAAAATTATGTTGCAGTTTTATAGTTTAAACAGAGTTGTGAAATGGGTGATCAAAGCCAGGGATGAACGGAATGATGTGTGACCATCTGATATAAACTATTTATGAAAAATAGTGAAACACATCTACAGTGGAAAAGAGGAGAAAAAGGCTGTTAAAAAGTGGTCTTGGTTCAAAGTTAATTTAAAAGTCATTGGTGCAAGTGAGGACCTGTTTTAAACCACCATCCAGATAACCATTTCTTAGGCATGCATAAAGTGAAAACTGAAGCAATTAAGATAGTGATTTTCCTGTAAGGCTTCATGAATACCACCATTCTTTCTGATATCCAGTTTGCTTTTTCAGCAATATGATTTTAGAAGCTTTTAGAAATACCGGCCACATTCACATGGAATTGTGAATTCAAAGACTGATAGAAACTGCTCTCTCAGCTTACTTCTGAATCTCAGGAAAACCCAACTGCTGTTAGATAATGCTTTGTATGCTGTGAGATATATTATCCTTTTGATGGGGAACAAACAGTAGATCCCAGTAGTGCATGACTGCTAAAACATTACTGAGCTAGCAAAATTCAAACTCTAATATACTGGGCTTGACTTCAGCATTTTCATTTGTTGAAACCTGTAGCTCAGGTAACCATTTCTGCTGCACAATTCATGCTGTGGCAGTATGGTTACCCTGGATTTCCTGTCTAAAACGATACACTTTCAAGAAACAAACTTCTTCATAGTTCGTAGTTACCAAAACAAAAAACCTGCATGTGTAATTATTTTATGGACTAAATGTTTTCTTATTGTATGTTACACCTGTGCAGGTTCCCATTAAGAGGGTAGTGATTTTTGGCACTTCTTTTGGTTGGGAGGTATAACTCATTAGCCTAAACGTTAGCTGTGTTTAAAGCAGAACTCATTTTCCTTGAAGGAGGACAGTGTCCTTTCTGCTGTGGTGCTGTTGCCATCCTCTCTGGCCATGCGCTGTGTTCTCTGTCTCAGGGGCAGCAGTCCCCTAGGAAGGCATTTTGGGCTAGTATACACTTGGTTCTGTTACCAGCTCACCAAAAAAGCAGGATTTACCTGGACTTGTACTACATTAGCAGGACCCAGTCCTAATTGTGCTTGTCACTGTGGAAGCTTCAGTGAAACAAAGCACCTGTGAAGCCTCTCCTGAAGGTCCTGGGGACTCACAACTCAAAAGTAGCTCTTTTTTTATACTTGGAGATACGAAGATATGGTAGGAGAGTTAACTTCTGTGTGGAGTAAAGGTTAAAGCACAGAGTCCTGCCCAGATAGGTACTTACATTTTAATTTTTTTTCTTAATGCTTGGGAATCATCAGCCCAACCAACTGCCTTTTCTGGTTAAGGAAGGACTGCTGCTCTCCATTCCTGAATACTTCAGGGCATCAGCTGACAACTGCTCCTTTCTCTTGTTATTTGGTTTTAAAGTAGTTTTCTTTGACTGTACTATTTATGAAAGCAGTTTTCCTTCCTTCACCACCCTCTCCTCTCACCCCACCCACCTTTTATTTCGGGGACAAATGTATCCTATCTGCCTCTTGGGATCTATCCATATGTTCCTCAAATTAATGGTCCTGCTAAGATTTCTTTGCAGACTTTCCCTGTCAGTGCACACAGGTGCCTCCTATGCTGTAACTCTGCACTACTGTCACACAGGAATTCTGAGGACCATGAGTATTTAGAAAAAAATATTAACTAGGAATTCCACAACACTGTCTGCATGGCTCAAATCTTTTCATGTGTAATGCATATGTGTTAACAAGATGAAAGGACACAGTAGCTTTAAAACTAAACACTGGCTTGTAGCAGAGCAAAAGAATTCCTGTGGTCATTATCTAGAAAATACATCAATTGGAAATTAATATATTGCGTGAAACAAATAACTCAAAGACATTATGACATTAGGGTATTGTGCTAGAAGGCTTTTGAAAAAAAAAGGAATGGGGCACACGAATTTCCACAGTTAGGTTTTGTACTTCATGTAAGTCTAATGTAAATGAGATAGCTATTGGTGACACTAGACTAATAACACTGTTTAGCCTTTACTATACTGTACTTAATAATGACTCTGTACTTAACATTTTTAGAAGAAAGTTGAAAACAATTCATTACAGAGGAGGCCTCATGGATTTTTGTTTCTTGTTTTTCAAAAAAGGAATATTCGAAGTAAGACAAATGAGGAAGTATAATGAAACAAGATAAGCATCTGATGTAAATAACTTCCAGTGAAAGATCACTCCATGTCATAAAACAGCAGCTGCAGACAGTGGTTTCTTGAAAAAGTGATGGTGGTATAATATAAGGACTCTTAAATTACAGCAGGCTGATGCATCTGTATAATCCAAACATAGCCAGAGTTAGAGCAAATGTCTTCTGTAAAGTGAGACTTGCATCTAGAGCTAATTCTTGTCCCACAGTCATCTTGGGTGGAAATTAAGGCCATGACTGGGACTGATCTTCATTTTGTCAAGTGGGGCTGCCACCTTGTTCAACTGGAATTATTTCAGTGTTATGGAGAAAGCCAAGAGATGACTCAGTATTTACTTGTTATTACAGTTCTGAGCTGGACATTGTAATAATAATAATAATAATGAAAACTGAAGAATAGAAACATAGCACAGTTTGCTTCTACTTGATAATCTAGATTCAAGTAAAATAAACTTGTAAAGTATATCGGCTCCTGTTGAATAAATGACTAGGGCTCAAACATATATTCTGCATCTGCAGTGATAAAATGGCAGTGCTCTTGTTTGCCTTTCCGTTTGTGATTTGTCCATACTGATGACAACCTTTTTTTAGCTGAGTGCACTGCTTATGGTGCAGGTTCCTGTCAGTGTGGATTTGATTCATTTTACCTTATTGCATCAAAGATTAAATCATGTCATTTCTATCTGTGGCTACATGTGGTTGATTTGTGGTATATATCTAACTGGTGAATACATAAGATAAGATTGATTACGATAGCATTTCTGAGAGTGTAATGATAACTTCTTATGGCTTTCAAGTCTATCATTGTGCTGATGTCATGCTGTTCTGAAATGAAAGGCAGCTTGGGAACTCATGTTACATGTGCCATACCATCTTGCAGGAAAAGGTGGGGAGAGTAGCAATATTTAAAAGAACTGGGGGGGAAGTCACACTTCATTATATTTACCTGTAACATAAAAACTCTTAATTTATTCAGACGTTTCACAACACCCTACAGAAAATAACATATTCAAGATAGTACAGTGAATGGACCTGAAAATATAATACCTGAAGAATATAATAGCTGAAAATTAGTTAGCTGAAATATGCATTGATGCAACATTAAATACAAAAGGGTTTTTTTAGTATCTGAATTTCGAAAGGTCAGTTTTCATGTTGAGGTTGATGAGACTATATGAAGCATGTTGGCTTGCCTGCGACTGTCTTCTCAGGTACGCAGTGGCTCCACTTCTTAAAGGCAGCTGGTGATTTGGGTGCCCATCTAAAGGCATCATAACTAATAGGATTCTTCAAAACCTGATAGCTATATTGCTTATGTTTTTATTATTATAATTATTTTGAAAAAAATAGCCCACTGATACTGTTAAAGCTGCTTAAAGCTAGTATCAGCTAGCATTCAGAATCTAAGCAGACAAAAGAAATACCGAGTAGATGAAATGAAAATTCAAAGATACCTTAGAAATTCAGTAGCAGATCTGAGAACGTCTTTCTAATACTTTGGGTCTCTTGATTCATCTTCTTCAGAAGCAATGAAACATGTGGCATAATGGACTTCTTGGCTATTCTGTATTTTTTTTTTTTTAATGTATTTCTTCTGAATAATCTGGCCAAAACAGAAAATAAGTGGTGTTATGTCAAATGTGGAATTTGCCTGTGGTCTGAGTCATGGTGGGGGGGTGGGGGAAAGGGTAGTGCTTACTCCCAAAGAAGTGCGTTTTTGATGTCCTTCATCTTGGGGGCTAAAGATGGATGCTGTGTAGCAGAAGAAATCCTAAAACTTCTCTTTTCTGCTTGATGAGTTGCAAAAAGGTCTGTAAAATGTGTTTCAGTGGAAACGGGCCTTAAATATCCAGTGATCTTCCTAGAGTAAGTGAAAGTCTAATGACCACTAGATGCTTTCAAAGCTACATTGCCTAGTTTGAATCTTCACTTTTTTTTTTTTTTCCCCCCTATACGTTGTCTGTTTTTTGGAGGACGTGAAGATTTTAACTTGTGACCACAGCAAGTTTTATTGAATCTAGTGGGTATATCTCCCATTTTCCTTTAGTTCCCAAATGAGGGAATGCTTACATAGTAAATGGCTAAAGCAATGAAGCTCTTCTCCAAAGATTGCACTAAACATAGGTGCTGTGGTGGATTGACTGTGGTTCTATGTACTTTTCAATCAGTTGGAATAGTCAGAGCACAACAGAATCACAAACACAACAAGAAATAATTACATTCTTGCCTTTCTCCCAGGGTCATGCAATAGAAAGAACAATTTGAAGAACATTGTTTGTGCTGACAGTGTTGGAATAACGAGTAAGGAATCAGACTCCTGCTCTGAAGTTCTGTGCAAGAGAGGTCTCTTTATATGTCCCCTGTGAGCAGCCAGGACTCCATCGTCAGAATACTCAGCTACCGGATCTCTGTTTCTGACCAGCTTGTGGCTCCAAATAAAAGCAAACCATGTAGGCTGACATGTTGATCATCAAAGATCATTCAAATGCAATGATCACATTTTTGCTCTGTGTTAACCGGACTTTCCTATCTGTACAATAGTGTTTGCAAGTACTACTTAAAAGCTGGATAAGTTAATTAAGCTGTTCAGAGAATGTGTACAATATTTCAAATTAACAGCAGATTTTATTTGTCTCTAACCACTGTACGAATGCATTGGGGTTGGGATTATTATATCCCTTGAAGACATAGTAGTCAGAAAACCATACTGACCATTAATTGAGTGCTAGTGGCAGATACTACTATCTAGAATTAATTGCTGGCTGGTGTATAAATATATGTATTTTATATTGCACCTCAGGCATTTAAATAAAGAGGCTGTGGTTTGATGTGTTCTGATATAATTTCTAAGGCTTCTTTCCTAGATGTGTCAACAAAAAGTGTTTACTGAAAGTAGCTTGCTACTATTGATGGTTTCCAATGAGGAGTGTTTAGGAAAACTGTTGCTTGTGCAGTTTTCAGGTCTTGTATATTCTTACTGCTGTTCTAGTCAGTATGTAGGTTTTCCCTTAATAGAAACAAAACTTGATTTTTGAAAGAGCAGTGATCAGTACAAATCTAATATTTTCACTGGGTATAGTTCATGCTGATAAGCAAATTGAAACAATTGCTGTCCCGACCATGTAAGTAGATATGAATTTTGAGGAACAGAACTATATTCAAAGCTTGCATCAAGTTGCAAAGAAAAGCACTATTTGGAAGTATTGACCTAACTCTTGTCTAACTTGTGCCTCCCCCCTTTCTACCCAAGGACTTTCTGAGCCCGATCAAGGTGGACTGTAGCACCCACCTTGTAAACTCTAATTTTTGCATGATAAAGCATGCATTATTTCTGATGAGTAATTCCATAGACCTTGTATTCCTTGGAACTACAAGACAAGGAGTCTCCCAAAAGTACAGAAAATCACTTTTTGACAGTTCATGTTCTTGAAAGTTAAGTACAGGAGCAAATAAGAACACTGGGCAGAGAGGGCTGCATTATGGACAATTATCCAGAGAGATCTGGAGGATGATACTTGATTTTGATTAAGTTGGTTCACTCATCCTAGTGGAAAGTTCTGCTTGGCCAAATTATTTATGGTACGGATTATGTGCCTTGCATCATGTGCTCTCTCTGGTCATTATGGGTGACAAATCCATGTGACAGAGGTCTGTAAAATGCACAATAAAGGGAAAAAGTAAAAGAAAGGAAATAGAGAGGGAAGTCAGACTCTGACATGAGGTTTTGTGTTTGCTTGTTTTATGAAAGTAAGCTGAGAAATATCACATGCAGCAACAACCAAAGGCCAGTTTTGCAAATATCTATGTGATCTTTCATGCATCTTTAAAGTCCTGTGCGTAATGTTTGCATACCTGCCTTTCTTACAGGTCCTTTCACTAGAATGTTGTAATTGTACCCTTGGGGACTGGTATTTTGAAACTCTCTGCAGAATCACTTCATTATACACTTCCGTAGCTTCAGCTGCTCTTTTCTAATTACAGAGACTACCAGAAGCAGATCAGGGGGTGGGGAGCCCTCTCAGTTTCAACTGAAGAGCTTGTCTACCTCAAACTGAGCATCACTTCTTAGATTTTGTTTGTTTTTCCTTTGTTTGTTTTTGTAAGAAGAGATGGGAGGGAAATCACTTTATAACTTTCTGTTAGTAAATGCAACACTTTTTGTCCTACTTTTTACTGTGAAAGTTGCTAGGAAATTGAGTTCAGAATACCGAGGACACAGTTCAGATGTTCTGAACCCAAATATACCTGCTTTACTGAAGAAGAATAATGAAGCAGAATAGCCACAACTGCTGGAATAGTTTCACTCTATTGAATTTCATCAGCTTTAGACAACTAGATTTGAACTGTGACGTGTGGAAGAGAATGTTGTAAATAGCAAGGCTGTGTGCACAGCACAGTCCTGCTCTTCATCCTGCCTTTCCCTGTAAGGCTTCCTAGCTCAGAATTCAACACAAGTTTCTTTCTCACCAATAAGTAAGAATTTTGAGAAATCTGAAATGTCTAGACATCTGAACTTCACCTCCAAGCTGAGTCTGACACATATCTTTTTTGAATTTCTATCATCCACATCTAATACAATCTATTCAGTTCACACAGCAGTTTGTTTCCAATTAAAATTGTAAGTTCTAAAAAGGTACTGGAGAATTTTGTGGGTTTTTTAGGGATAGGAGAACTAATTTAGGCAAAATAAGATTCAATTCAAGCGTGGGTAGAGTTTATGGATTGTAGGGCTTTAGTTTAGTGTTTTCACTTTTTATTTTTTATCCATGCACTCCTCTGTAATTCCTAATTTTGGATAGAACAGATGGGCCGAAATTCCTGAAATTATCTCTCTTCCCCAGCTTCTCTTCTGGGAGAAGACATGTTAACAGAGACAGATTCACTGGCATAATTGAAGGAGGGAACTATCCCGCTGTATTTCTGACCAACTGAAATCTGGAATAGAAAAAGAAAGTGAGCTCTTTTTAGCCAGTGGAAAAAATATATTCCACCAAAAACATAGCCGAGATAGGTGAATGATTAAGTCATTAATCAAAAGGTAATTATGCAGATCTGTTGATTAATATTGGGTAGAAGAAAAAGCAATTCCCCTTTGAGGTGGCTTGGCAATACTCTGCTGGTGATGTGCCTGGGTCCCAGATCAGGTGGACATGATGTGGAAAGTTTGCTGGGTTTGCCTAAGCTCTGCCTATGTGAGTGAAGGGCCATCCTCACTGATCCGCAGACCTTCTTGCATAGCTTCTGTACCTACGCGGTGAATCAAATTCAGGTTTAGGCAAGCACAGTAACTACTGCTTACAGAGACAGTGTAAATTCATTGGCCAAGTGAAGTAATGACCGTATTATGTGTGCTCAGCTTTGATAAAAAATGAAATGAGCCAAAATTAGTTCAGCAATGAAGATGAACAGAATCCTGTCAGGTTAAGCTGTATAGCTGACACTGGGAGAAGATGCTAAAGAAGTTGCCCACACAGACTTGGGCTGTACTTAAAGTTAGCCAGCTAGCTTGGTAACTACAGGGAAGAGAGGCTACACTTCAACAACTTGTTTTCTAATCAAGCAAGCTAAATTTTTGGAAGATCAACATGAGATGAACAGAAAATATCATATTATCCTAGCAGCTGTCAGTATCTGAGTTCTTTTTCTGAGCTGACACAAATAACATCTGGATCAGCAAATATACATACTTCTGCTTTTTATTTTTTAACAATATTAATGAACTGAAACTTAGCTTGAAATTGAAACAATAAGAGGAGTTAGAATTCTGAAAAAGCACCACTTCAATTTGCAGTATAGAAACAACTGAAACTGCCAACTGGAATGAAGTTTCTCAGCATACAGAAAGCAGAGATCACATGTAATGTGATTTGAAGTACAGTAAAACTTGCTTGTAAATCACACTGCCTTCAGAATTAGGGTCCTTATCTCTGGAAAAGTAGTGTGCTTCTGAAGTATTAGCCCATGTCTGAAATTACAGTACCTAGCAAATATTATTGTCTGTTTGTGGTAGGAACTGTGAGAAAGGTGAATTGCCTAAGAACAAACAGCTGGCCCTGTAGATCTGGGGTGGATATTGCAGTCACTTTTGTACCTTGCTTGTGTCCCATCTAGGCAAGAACTGTAAAGTTTCCAAGTTCTTTAGATACCAGATATTATTACCAAATCTCGAATTTCTTTGTGAAAGGTCACTACCTTTACACTTGCTTTACAGCTGGCTATACTTATACTTGGTGAATCTTGAGAGCAGGAACAACAAGAATACATCCTACATTTCCATACTGTGCTCTGAAAGTGCCTTTAAAATGTAGTAGAGTTACCTACCTAGCAATTGTCCCCAACAACCTCTTGAGATCTGAGCTATTAAGTACCAGTGAATGAGTATATGTGCTGTGGCCTTTAACCTCATCTTTAAGTTTTCTTTCAATAACTTTGCTGGTTTCTTTTCTTTCCTTTATTTTTCTTTTTTTTAACTACCACAGAGATTTTTTTTTCCAGAGCCATGCCTCACATTTTTGAGCTGTATCCCTGGGACAGGAATACTTACCTTTTCTTTCGTGTCTCCTGTGCAATTTGTTGGCCCTGACAATTGGTTTCATTCTGAAAAATATTGCTTTAGAGAAATCAGTTTTAAAACCTAGCAGCAACTCAGACTATTTCTGTCTGTAGCTGTTCCAAAGAAATACCAGTTGCCAACTTGTCTTCAATGCTGCAACAGTAATCAGCACCTCCAGGTAATGGCTTCTGACACACTTTTGTGCAAAATGTTGCTCAAAACTCATGATCTGGCGCTTTTTAGGCAAACAAAGGAAAATGCTGGTGGAGAGAAAAGACAAAAGCATTTACTTCCTCCCACCTGGAATAAGGGCTGTGAAAAGGGATGAGGAGATGTTAACAGGGGATCCTGAACTTGCTGAGGACAAACAAAGGGACACTGTTCTTTTGTCTCTCCAAAGGAGCTGTCACGTTAGGATGCTGTGCAATGGCACTCTGCCACCCCCCACATGGGGATACTCTGAAGTGAACAGACCAGAAGTGGTTCAACTTCGCAGGCGCACCAGCTTGGATAATGTCAAGGGGAGAGGAAAAGGAAAGAAGCTTCCTTGTTAATGTTAAGAGAATAAATAAATAAAAAACTAATTAACCCTTTCCCATCATCTGCTGTGCCAGTAACTTGAAAACTGACCTAGTAGCTTTGTTTTTTTTTTATTTTGCTAAGGTTTTTGAGAGTGAAAAAGTTTTAAAACCTGTCCTTTAGAATTCAGCTTGTGTAGGCAGGGATGCAGTCAACTTTCCTCCCTTTTTCCCAGAAGGCATCTGAGGGACATGGTGCACGTGTACCAGTCCAACACCTACAGTAACCTGGGGAATGCCTGGGTGTCCCTGGGGAGAAGGTGTCCTTAGTGACCCTGCACAGCTCAGGTGCTATGGATCATGTGGAGCTTTGGATGTAATGCTTCCTCTTCATGGGACAAAGGTTTTACCTCAAAAGCCTTAGAGCTTGGAGTTGAAGGTGCTTTGCCCTTTATACAGCAATGTCTGACACAAGAAGGTCCTTCAGCTGCATTTTTTTGTCTGGCATCACTCCAGACATAGTTTCTAAACAAATAAAGCTATGGTGAATACAGTGCAGTGCTGATGAGTACCTTGTCTGATCTGAACAAGATAAGCTCTTCCTTTGAAGGGTAGTACTTTTCCAGTTGTATTCACATCTTGTGGAACTCTGCTATACATGGGATAGAAAAGACCATGTCTGAGCTGACAGCATTTGTTTTATAGTTGAAATATGGGATTAGTTTATCTTCCTTTTCCTAGATACTACGTCTTTTCTTCTTTTACTTACAGAACAGCTGTGAGTCTTGTTTGCATCTTCACTATGTTTATTTTTTCTTTTAGACATAACATGGTCCTTACTGTCACTCCCACAGTCTGAAATGCTTTTAGAAGTGCAGTGTGCTACTATTAATAAAAATTCATACACTCCTCTTTCATATCTAACGTTAATGTTCAGATATTGGATGACTGTGGAGATTTAAAACACTGTATTTAAAATTTAGTATTGTTAGTAAGTCTTAGGAAGTGGGTGGGAAATACCATATGCTGTAAGAATATGCTTTGTCTTATCTGCTTACATAAAAATAAATTAATATCAGAGGGAAAAATCACAGCACTTCGAGTTTAAACTAAGTCTCATTAGTGCTTCCTTATAAGATACAGGTGTTTTAAATTTTCTTATACATATGTATATATAAAAGTTTAAAGAACCAACCAGGCCCTCCCTGTCCTGGCTAAATCTCTACCAAGCCAAGCAATACCCTTCTTTTTATCCTCCTTTGATACTGTAATGCTTTCTACAGGACCAATGTAAACTCCTTTCTGCTGCCCTTGCCACCTGACATCTTAGAAATAAGGTTTAGCTATGAATGTTTATTCTTTTCTATCCTCTATTCTAACAGTGTAAATATTTGACTTCACAGTTGTGAAGTTCATATAAACTTCACAGTAAAAACTTGGCTTAATTAAAAACATCAAAATATGTGTAAACTTTGTGAATATTCAAGGGGATGCATTTGAATTAGCTACCTACAAATGTTGTTGCACATGTTTCAATGTCTCTTTATTTCTTGTCGCAGAACATATTCCAAGGTCGATTTTGCAGCAGGTACAATATAACTTATGTGAAATTAGATAAGGGGAATTAAAGTTTCTATTCTATAAGGCACGTTTACATACAGAAAGTTAGGACTTATCCTAAAACTTTGTATATATACACATTCCAAAAATATGCTGTCACATGTGGTGTAAGATACACCAGTAGAACTCATAAATGCAGCTGAATTTTAAATAGCCTCTTGTTTTTATGCCTGCAATCATCTCAAAGCACACACAAAAAAACCCCACAACATCTTGAGGTCAAACTAAATGAAATAGTGATACAATCAGTTAGCTTGGCATACAAATTTTTCACTTGCAGTAGTAATTGCTTAAAGATGTAAAAGAAGAGGTCATCTTGAAAACTTTCTGGAAAAAGAAAATAAACATATGGAGAAAAGTATGTGGATTACTTTGATGCATGACAGGTCTGTGTTTGCTGTTGTGGCTATTTTCTTTTTTTTCTTTAATGTAAGACTCTCTCGGATAATTAGTTGAGGGGAGTGAGGGTTACACCACAGGATGAGACAGTCATCAGTACCAGAGTCTGGGTAAATAGGAAGCTGGATTGCAAATAGTAGCACTTTAGGTTTTATAGAACACAATGCCAGGTGCAGCTTGATTTCATAAAACAATAACCCCTGGCTGATGGAGTGTAATATGGCACATCTTCAAGAATAAATGAGACAAAATATTCCAATTACAGACTAATCTTACTTCTTTCTATCCTGAGCCAAGTATTTGCCTCAATTGTTCAGCAACAAATTACCCCAGCAGCAGAGAACTACCACGGAGGATAACAAAGCAGTGTCTGCTCAAAGAGATTAACTGTTGATCGGATTCTCATATGGAGAGTTCTTGAAGGTAAAAAAGCAAACTAATTCACAGCAGATGAGACACTGATGTCTTGTTCTTTGTCTTCAGAGGAGCCTTCTGTGCTGTGTTCACCAGGATTTTTTGGAAGCTGCTTTTTGAAGATTTGTGTGTGCCTTCTGCACAACACATGGTGCAATAAAGAAAAAAAATCCAACCTACAGGAACAGTTTTATGAGGAGTGGGAAAATCTTAGAAGTGTTGAGCAGTGACAATTAATGCATGCATTCAGCACCTCTGAGAGATTTAAATGATGATTTGTCATTAACTCTTTCATGTATACATCATAAGAATGTATTCCCCTTTCTATTCTTTCGTGTTCTGGTTTTAAGAGTGAGACTGCATGCTGCAAAAGTGAATTATTTGGAGTAATGCAGGGTTTAATCTCACATGGTATCTTAGTGTAATGCTTCACCTGTGTCTTCTCTATTATTAAACACGCAAAACTAGGTTAGCTGCTTAGCAAGCACAAGCTGTTAAAGAGAGTTCCTGACATCAGGTATTTCCTTGTTCTTTTGGAAATATTTTCTTGGGGGAGACCAGGCAGTATTTAAAACAAACTTCAGCAGCCTTACAGGGTCCTGTGTTATTCCTGGGACAGCCCAGATGGTGTGATTGCCAATGTTTGTCTATCTGCTTGCACTTCAGTTTAAAAATACAGGTTTTGTTGACCTTGTTTCAGATTGTATTGAGCAGCATGCTCTAAATCACTGCGAGTAACAGGCACTGAAAGTTGAGGCAACTGGAAAGTCACAGTAACGTTATGGAATAAAGTGAAAAACAATTGAAGAAAGTGATTTTCAGAATATTGAAAAAAGCTCAGTTATGGGACTTGCATGAAATGTGTCAGTTCACTGTGTTTAGGAAGTAGTTGTCAAATAATGTGAATGTAACAAGTATAAGAGTTTAATGAGGGTAACTTCCTTTTAAGGGGGTAGGATTGCTGGGTTTCAGCTCCTCAGGTCATGGATACTTCTTGTAAGTAGCAATGAGAAAGGACAAGTAAGAAGCAAATCCAAAGGTGTTGATTAAAATCAAACTTTGGAGAATCAGTGTAACTAGCATTTGATCAAGTGCTGGACAGGTGCCTTCAGCTGGAAATACTGATGAAAAATACTTAGTTACTTCAAAACAGCAAACCACAGAATGACACTGCTGTTCTTTTCCCTGTGCGTTGTAATTGAGCACATTCACGTTGCCATTTTGGCTCCAGCAGAGATGTGCACCAATGTGTAGTAGGTCCATTGCCTCATGTGCAGATTGTCTGTCGTGCTATAAACTAGATTATCAAGGTGTTTGCCAATGCTTTGGATTCTCAAAATGTCCATCTATCCTTGAGACATCTGCAATCGGCCAACTGCTGTAGACTTCGCCAGCCAATGCTGTCTGGCAAATAGGAAGGTGCTCTCATTATAGATGGTTTGATTTAACATACATGCTCAGAAAAGTGGATGGCTGTTCATTTAGCTAGTGAGATATTCTGGTGTTTCTGTCATGGTGTGCGTTTATTTTGTGGTGTGTGTTGTTTATTGTGTATTTTTTTTCTCCCCTGGAGCAATCTAAAGTGAAATTGAGCCTTTTTGTAAGTTTAGTTCCTTCAAAAGTTTATGTACTGACCTTACAAAGTCTTCTGACAATCCACATCCAAGTGAATACACATCTTTGGTATTAACAATGTCTAAAAAGCTTTTGCCTGCTTTCTCCTTTAATTCAAATAAAAAACTCCAGGGGTGGTGGGGGGAACAGGATCACTTTTTTTTCCATGCTTCCTGATAGGAAATTGCTTCAAATTTGAGGTTTTTTTTTTTCCTCACAATCCTCCACACTATAGGTACTCCTCTGCAGAGCACTTGTAATTGGGAAGGTGTTGTTATTAGTATTACAGGTTCAAGTAAATCCTTGTACACAGAGTCCTGAATCCCATAGTACTGACAATATATGGCCAGAGATGTATATGGGCAGATTCAGCACTCAGAAGCCTGGTTAATATAGTGCTCTGTGTCACCATGTGGCCTTGAAGGACTGACTCCTGCTTCATGGCCTTTTCTGTAACCAGCTTGTGTTCACATGGTGGAAATTCAGCACAGATCTCAAATCTTTGGCCAGGTGACACAGCTGTGGGTGCCAGGCTCTAAATCCAAGAGATTGCCCTGACCAGAGCTTTGTGCTCTGTGATGCTTCTCCTTGTTTCTTAATGGTGAGGCTTGAAAACCGACTTCTCCAGCCTGCTGTAATTCCATATAAAAACAGGATAGACTAGACTTACAGGTCTCATTACCTGACTGGGCCACACAGATTTTTATGTATAATGTCATTTTTTTTAAGGCACATATTTCCTCAATCATAAAGTTGTATTAATGCAACACAGGTATGTTGAGTTATAATATGTAAGAGAATGTTGCAGTCCTGAAATTCCTATTGGACGCCTTAAAAATGCATTACTCATATATTTACAGCAAAGAAAAAGCCTTTCTGCTAATGCCCTGAAATGTGTGTCAGGTCTTCAGGGCATGCTACATGATGTAGCACTAAGAAGAAATGTCCTACTTTCAAAAATGAGGAAGACAATGAACTACAGAATTAGATGATGAAGAAATAATGAAGGAGACATAAGAACTAATTGTGGAGAGAGATGTCACGAAAGTATTTCTAAACTTGTACACTAGGGCAATAGAAGTGGTGCCAAACTAATCTACATGTGCACATTAAATGTATTAACCATCTTCTTTCCTCATGTAACATATCTTGATAATTAAAATGTGCTCCTTACGTAACTAAAAACCATACTGTCATAAGCAAAGTTTAAGAGGGGTAAGGAGAGGTTTAGAAAAAGACTTTCTGTAGAAATGATTGCCTAAGTATTGTTTTATTTTATTCCATAATCATTTAGGCTAAATTTCTGTGAGATGTATTTGCAAAGTCCTAATTAAATTTGTGAGAGTTCCTTTGCTTTTTTCAAGCTTAACCAGGGCTATGGTCTTAATTAGTTTTGGGGCAAAATCTGTCTTCAGTATGTTGGATTTGCTGCACTCACCACGTATGGTGGAAATTCTCCTTTTAAAGGCAGAAATCAGATCTGTGTTCTGGCTTTGAAATTTTTAAAATCTATCTTATCTTTGCAATGAATTGAGGGGCAGGTTGGAAATAAATTCTGCCCAGGTTACATCTCAAAATGAGTGAAGTAGCCTCACTGCAGCAAAGTAGCTTAATTGAGATGCAGGTGTGTGCAACCACATCGTTAGGCAATTGAGTGCAGCTGATCAGCTACCAAGCTGCAGTTCTCAGTGGGCCATTGTATGGAAAATGTGCAGCTTCTATGGTATGTTATTTGTTTTTATAACTTGGTTTCATGTTTGTATATTGTTGTGTAGTGATGATGATTCTGCACTGTGGTCTTCATGTTGAAAATAATCAGGAGACACTAAAGTGCTTTTTTTTTTTTAAAGATGGAATCCTGGTTTTCTGTGCTAGAAACCATTGAACAGTTGGAAGGAGCAAACTCCTTTGTTCCTTCAGTAGCCAAGCAGAGGCACTGTAGAGCTTATATCCAAGACAGCTTTCAGACAACTAGCATGGCATTACTGTGGGAAAGAGAATGTGACTGCTTACTATTTGCTGCAGTTAAGAGTGATTTGGATAACTAATCAAAAGCTTTTTTTATGTAAACATTTTTTTTTTCTCCGAGTTTTAATTTCTGTTTTTGAAGTTTTCATTAGTAATGTTAAAAATGAAATGATGTTCTTAAGACATTTCCCAGTTGCAGAAGCCTTCTTCTTCTGTTTGCAGCTATGTGTTGCGATGTTTCAAAGTCTTTTTCTCCCTTCAGTGCCAAATACCTCTTAATTTTATTTGGCACACAGTAAATATTTGGTTTTGTTCTCCTAGAGATAAAGGATTTGCATGCAAGGTTTTCAGTTGTTTTGAAACAATATTTGTCTTGATAATTGGATGCATTTATTTTGTTTTGTTGCTACTTATTTTTTTCAAAATGGGTTCCTGTTCTTCAGTGGTTTCTGTCCTTTAAAGGCTTTTTTACTGAACCTAGATTCTTAGTGTAAAATATACTACATATTACATGCTTGTAACCGAAGCTGTGTGGAAGGAAAACTACAAAAGTATTCCATCTACTCCATGAAGTTCTTGCCAAAATGGGGTGTGTGTTTGGGATTATTTGTTCCTTTTTTTAAAGCTATTTCAACACCTGGTATTTACTTAAGAAGCCATCAAGGACTCATGTTGTTCTCAAATTGCTGTTCTTCTCTAATCTTCTCTCTGTTGCTCTTTGGGTGAATGTGATAGACTGCTTTGCGTGCCTGGGAAGCTTTATTTCTCACTAGGTAGAATCATGTGTTGACATCTCTCAGGGAGTCCCATATGCCAAGACACCTGATCCAGTCTTTAATGCCTACCAGATATGTGTCAGGCCTGGAATAACCTCTTTCAAACTTTCTTTCCTGTCACTTTGTTATTTTTAAGAGCTATCTTAGTAGCATGCAGAGAGGAATAAACTACAGGAGTACAGGTTCTTGTGTATTCCTTTCAAGTAATAAATAAATAATGCCATTCAGTCTGTGTTACCAGCAGATGTTCATTGTTCCAGCATTATGGTTCTGGAGATACTCTTTAGTTCAAAAGTAGTTTTATAGTACTCAGATACTGGCACACAAAGAAAAAGACACTAAAAAGTGTTGCAGGCTTCAGTTCCCGCAAAGTAACTTCAAATGTTAGAAAGAAACAGGTGAAAGTGGAGTTAAAATTCTGAAATCAGAGAGTGACTTTCATATAATGAATAGACTTCAGCCCCAGTTGTTCCTCTAGAAGATGAGTTCCGGGCATTAATAAGCAGGGTGTCTCTCTACTATGGCACATGTTAATTTGTTTAGCTTCTCTTTGATGAGCTGAAGATAATTGTTGACTTTTCTCAAGTGTCAGTATACTCTGACTGAAACAGTGTAATTTGTATTTCCCACTAATAAAGGTGGAAAGGAACAACTGATGTGATGACCAGGACTGCAGTCTTTAGGTTGTGGTTTATGAAGGTGTTACATTAAGTGGAAAGACACCTAGGTGGACTCTGAGTCAAACCTTTCTCTGAACAAGGTAGCGAACAATTATTGCACTGGTTTGGCAGAGGAAAGTAATTTTATTTCTTATTGTAGTAGTGCCTACGGTCCTCAGGTGGGATCAAGATCCCTTTGGCACAGTGCTACACAAAGAGTAAGAGGCTACTGTGGCCCTGATGGGCTTCCACTGCAATGAATTTACATCTGATGTTTTGAACTGTGGGAAATAGCTTCAAAAACTTTCCTGGATAACATTTGACAGTTTTATGTTGATTTTCAGTACTGAGCTTTTTTTTTTTTTTCTAATTACATTATTATGCAGATTATGTGGTTTTACATTGTTTGGTTAATCATATGTGTCTTTTTCTTTTCTGGAACTGCTGCTCTGTCTTTCAGACCCACACTTGAGGTATGCACTGTCCTTTCCTAAAGGAAATACTACCTCCTTTCCCATAGGTTAGTGGGAAGACTATCCATTAGGATCCATTTTTCGCTAGCACTGTTTCACAGATAAGACAAGGTCAAAGTTCTAGGTGTTGTGGTTTGTTTGGTTTTTGTTTTGTTTTGGTTTTTTTTTAATTTTATTTTATTTCTTTTCACTGTCTTTCAAAGAAGGAAAATGAATTTATTTTATTTTATTTTATTTTTTTCCTCTCCAAATTCTTAGGGCTTCCTGAGCTTTAGCACTAAGTGCTGTTAATTCTGGTTGAATTGTTTTCTAGGATTGTGAAATAGTAGCACAATCATATAGGATAGACTGAATGTTCACAAACACTTCCAGAGTTAATATTGAATACTTTGTCAGCAGATATCAGTCACCAGTTGTACACATAAAATAAAGGGATAACAAATACTTAAAGGCATTCTAATACACCCTTCTATCTGCCACATCAGAGAGTGATCATTGCAAATGAGATTATGCAGCAATATAACAAATGTCTTTTGGTTTCTATCCTCCAGCTGTAATCAAATAGGAAGAAAGTAGGAAAAACATTCTCTCATGCATGTTTTTTTCCCCATATTCTTTTGCTGTGATTGCTGTTTCAGTTTTTAATGCATTTTTTTCTTAAGCTCAGGATGAAAAATGTGTATGCTTTTTTGAAATGATGTTTAATATGATGGAATTTGGCATTCTCTTATGTCAGTGTTTCCTGCAGTTCTGCAGTTCTGCATTAGGGAGGTAAACTTAGATCTATGAAATAACTCTTGCTGTGACAGCACCTAAACTTATCCATGCTTTTTACATTGAACTATTTAGGTGAGTATTAAAAAGTAAATTCCAGTGGCCAGATTTATGCTGGGTCTGAATGTTCTTTGGGAATCATCTACTCCTAGCACAGTTAGCTTTGTCCTTATTGTTAGTGCAGAAGTTTAGATGTATTTATTTGGGTATGAAACCACAAAATAACTCTTTTTTTTTTTTTTTTTTTTTTGTGTGGTGTGTGCTTGTGTGGTTTTGGTATTTTGTCTGTGTTTGTGGTTTTTTGTTTGTTTGTTTTTTGTTTTTTGTTTCCCTTTTATTCATTCCTTTTGCAGTCATATTTCCTCACTTGCATGAAGAAATGTCTTGTTTGAGAAATGTTTCCCAGGCCATTGATGTTGGGGAATGAATTTCTGCTACCAGCAGCAGAGGTTCTGTGTGAGACATTGGTTCTGTGCTGCAGCCAGTTCCCAAGGACTGGTTGTAACTGAAAAACAATGTGTCTGCCCACTCCTTTGATGTCAGACTGGATTAACATCCAGGCACATCTAAAAAATGCTGGATCAAGTCATTGATGTCCAGTTACATCTCCAAATTGGCTGTTCTGGTCCAAGGTGGTACCGCAGGAGATCCAGCACTGTGAAGATGCTTATGATGTTCAGTACAACGCCTTGGAATGGAGAGCTTTATTTCCCAGGCTGTCAGATCAGGTGTTTGACACCAACAAAATTAAATAAATTCAAAATGAAAGCCTCCTTCCAGCACAGCTGTACAACCTGGTGTTACTGCGAATCCATCTGCAGTGCGTGCTGCAGGCCAGTTGTTCCCTTAGAGGAGAGTGTGGAGGGGAGGTGGCCTTGGAGTGAGTTCCCAGCTTGGAATTTGGGGAAGGGCAGAGGAGGAACATCCCTCCTGTCTTTTCTGAACTGTTTGTCAGCAGAGGCTACATATGGTCTTAGGTGAAGCCCTCTTATCAGTGCAGGGCGGAGGAAGGGCTGAAAGTAAACTTCAGTTTTTACTGGGTATTTTAAGATTCACCATCAGTTTCTAGCTTCCTGCCTTTTAAAATCAAGAAGGTGGTAGAAGAAGTGAATACCTGCTCTCTTCCAGTGCTTCTGCTTTATCAGTTGTTGTGCTAAAGCATGAAAATTCCTGTGACGTTACCATTTTGCTAATGGTTCATGCCCTAGTGGATACCCTCCATTGCCCTAAAATATGCAATCATTTAATTGTCATTGCAATCCTATTATATTGCCATTATGGAACGTCTGGTGGGGAAAGCTATGAACATGTTATTAGTGCTGAAAGGGACAATTTACTGAATCTCGCTAAATGCCATCACTTCCAAAAATGAATCAAAATTACTTTATTATGCATGTCTTACTTTAATATTCTGCTCAGATAATGATTGGGAGCCATTGATCATTTACTGAGTTGTGATTCTTTGCACAATTTTTAGTTTGTTGCAACAGTAGAAATGCTAAAAACTTTTTGACCAGGCTTTCTGCATCCTCCCCCTTAAAAAAAAAGGCAGCTCCTGTTGAACTGGAATTGTGAGTATTATGGATTTTGAAACCTTTTGAATTTAGTGACCTGAGTAGTGCCATGTTCCTGTTCATAAGTTCTATATGAGCAAATCCAATCTCAGCTTCCTCCTGACACTCTCTGTCACTCTTTTTTTTGGCCAGGGTCTGGGGGTGGTCCTCTTTCCTTTCTTTATTTTCTGTTAGCTGTTTTGTAAGCTCTTTGGAGCACAGAATACAACAAGTGAGTATTTGAACTCCACTTGAAGTCTCCAGTTACTATCAAAGTACAAATAATTAACTTTTTGTGTGTGACTCTTGCACTTGATGAGGGTTGGTTGCATTTGAAGTACATGCACCACATTGTCACTATGGGAGAATGTGCTTATCAAGTGATCTTAAAATTACAGGCTGTTTCCAGAGATGATTTGGGGGACTAGTGAAGTTGAATTTCTTATTCATTTTAGGAATTGTATTTCCTTCCATGGATGGCAAGTAAGGCTGAATGGATTATTCCCTCATCTTTGAAATTACCACGCAAAGACCTATGGGGAATCTAAAAGAAAATGTCTTTGTGGAATGCTATGGAGAGCAACAGGGCCTTCTCCAATGTATTATAAATGCTGGAGAAAAAGCTATTTTAATTATAATGAAAGTGTTGTAGAAGTCCTTTAATATCTTTATAGTTTGATGTCTTTGTAGGCGCGCATAAAACAAACTAAAGAGTATTATATGCAAATTATGATTAATAATTTGAGCCTGGGGGGCATTAAAAAAAATCTTAAAGTGTGATAATTGAGAAATATATCAGCATGAAGACTGCCAATGTATACTTATGCTGCAAGTGTCTCCAAGCAAAGCACGAATAGTTTGTTGTGACTTTTTTCTTCTTTTTAATGCATGTGGTATGTTTAGCTACTTCATATGGCTTCTGCAAATATCTTTTTTTTATCCTAGATTTCTTCATGATAATTTCAAATTTGTAGTTCTGGGCCAGCTGACACAACACAAATAGAATTATTACTACACGACTTAGTTTGGAAAAAGGGTTTTGAAAAGCAGTTTTGAATTGGCTTGTGGCAATTCTCTTGTACATAAACTCATTTTAACTGCATAAAAACTACTATATTGCACCTAGAAACTGCAGTGAATGTGCATTTAGATGTTATGAATAACTGCAGTTAAGTTGAAATGAAACTGAAATAAATCTGAATTTTATTTGCACTTTCCCTTCATTTTAATGCCACTCAAGCTGCTGCTACCTTTTTTTCTCAGAGTTACATAGCTGTTAAGGATAAAGAGTGTGTATGGGTTTATCTGTGAAATGCTGAAGTACTGTTGGCCTACATGTAACGTGGTTTATAACCACAGAGGCTATGCAATGAAATTTTGACTGCTGGACATTATTTTAAAGCTGTTTGTTGCTGTCACAGAAATACGTTACAACTAAAACAAGATATGGCAAAGAAGCCTGAATAACCACTTCAAATTTAAGATTTCTGTGAATGATAAGTGATACTTACGCCTTGGCAATCAAGGCGCTGTTAAAAGATAATGTTGATGGGGATGCACACAAGGATTTGTTTCTACAGATACTAATTGGTTTCTTGCATTGTGCTTGCGGCATGCCAGAACACTTGGCTTCATGCTGTGACAATAAATGCTTCACCCAGTGAAACCCCACGAATGACCATATTCCCTCTGGTCTGCATCAACATCTAATTTGGAGGACCATAAGTAACTGCAGGGAAAAATTTAGTCAGCTTTGTCCAATTTCAAACACATCTCACCTGCTTAGTATTTTCAGTCCACAGAAAGTTAATGTGTTTTGCCTGCCAATACAGTCAACAGCTTCTGAAAATTTTACCATCAAAATTGTGGGTTACTGAAGGTTTTTTCAATTTATCAGGCTGTAATGGCTTTTATTGTTTTCCCTGCTGTTCTTCTTTTGTGTTGCCAGCTCATTCATACCTAAACTTTTTGGACCATTGTGTCAACTCTCAGTATTTGTCATATACCACCATGCACAATTACCACCGAAGTGTAATTGGAAATTCTAAAAAAGGTAGTATAAGCCTGTATATTGCCTGTCTGGCTCCTACAAGTGACTAATGAACAACCCCTCTGTCCTGAACACACTCATGTGCTGAAAAAAAAAGCGAGCAATCAAAAAATCCCAACAGTTCCTGAACACAGAATCTCTTTGCAAAGCCATTGTGCAGCTGAGCAGTTTGATCATGCAGCTCTCCCACAGTGCTGAAGCCCACCCAAGGAAGAGTGACACAGCCCAGGTTTTCCTTCCCTTGATCAGTGCTGGTCAAGATGACCGTGTCTTGTGACCTGATCACCCCATCTGGTGCCCAGGATCCTTCTGCAGGGGGCACACTCTACTCCCCCAGGCTGGATGTCATTGTTCGTCTGTGGTGCTAGCTGCTGCAAGAATTGCCTCTTCTTTAACAAAATCAGGAAGGCAGGACGCCCTGCCTGTGCTGTAGGGCTCCTGACACAGCAAGAGATGTGTGGAAGGTCAGAATAGCGTAGATCTCTGTGTTGACCAATAAAACTCAGTGCCTTTGAGAAATGTGTTACAAGTCTTGGGACCCAAAAGAGGTGCAAGTTGTCCTTGCTGTGGTGACTGGGTTGGTTTCACAGCACTGCTGAGTGTGCTGAAGGCAAAGTCATTGCAGCTGTGAAGTGGATTTGGTCTTTCTGGTTTTGTTTCATGGTTCAGAGCTCTGTCAACAGAGACAGCAGTTTGCACCAGCTTCTGAGCTGTCCTTTGAGATCTTATTGAGCTTCTGGGAACCCTCTGAGGAACTCAAGGGTACATGCTCCTGCCAGCTGAGACTAAGCAGATAAGTAAGGGCAGCTCTACCATCTTCTAATGATTCCTGTCTGAGGGTGACTGTGCCTTTTGTTCTAGCTGCCTGCTCTAATTAGGGAGGGTCAAGCACCCTGGGCACCGTTGCTCAGAGACTGGCTGGGCATCGGTCTGACGTGGGAGGTGGTGAGTGATCGCCTTTGCCTCCTTTGCGTCATATTTTACCACCAAGATATTTTTGTTTTCTCTCGCAGTATTTCTTATGCATTTGCTGAAGTTAGTGAGTCACGTTAGTCTCTGTAGAAACTATGCTAACATGAGTTTTAGCTTTCTCCCAGCAATACAGCGTTGTCCTTGCTAGTAGCAGGTGGCAGCTTTGCAGCGAGTTTGCAAGGCCTTGGGGCCGAACCTGCCCAGAGCTGCTCCTCGGTTTAGATGTAGCAGCAATTTCCCTGATAGCAGATGGCTGTGCCTAATTTGCTTCATGTTCAATTATATTTGTGTGCTGTAACTGAGGGTTTTCTACAGACAGTAGTAACACAGTTATTGTGTGTAACCTGAGATATTTCTGAGGAAGGTAGTGGTGTGGTGCAGGGGGGACAGGCCTGGGATGCTGGCAGGGGCCTCGCAGGTGGGGATGCAAGATGTGGTGGAGAGGGACACGGGCACATGATGGAACCAGACAAGGTCACTGGAGACCCAGGGGATGCACACAGTTCAGCCACGGTCAGCTGAAGTAATGCAGCCCTAGAGCAGGGCAAAGACAATTTGCAGGTAAGAAACAGAGGAAAGTACAAGTACATAACCAAGGTAAACTATATCACCTGTGTAACATGCAGTTGCAGACCAATGAAGACAGAGCAAGGTTTGAGAGTGTGTTACAAAGCACAAAAAAAAAGCTCCATGTGAATCCAGAAAGACAAAGATAGAAGAGAAAGAAGAAACCCCTTCAACATTATACTTTTTCCAGTGAAGAAGTTGGGACACTGATTTTGCATGAGGAAGACTGGTGTCTTCAACCTTAGGATCCAGAGGGATGGTTGAAAGGCAAGATTAACACCGGAAAAGGGCTAGATGATAGTCATGCATGCATAATAATTGCAATTATACTATTATTGAGACTATGTTTCTGTAATAGTACTCTCTTTTTTTTAATTTCAATGATTAAATTTGGACTAATAGTAATTCTTTCATTAGACTGTTAATATTTCAATTATAGTACTAGCAAATCATTGGCTGGACATACAAAGTCAATTTTGTTTTTGCTCATAACAAGATTTTAAGCATAGCTTCTCTGATCTTTTTTGAGTTTACAATGGAACAAACAAGAACAAAAAAGCATTGAACAGTCTGCTGGCACGGAGAACAACTAGATTCAGGAGTTATCCACAATGCAATGTTCCTTCTCCTTTCCTTAACTTTTATCTTGTTTTATGATGTCCACTCCCTTTTCTCTCCTTGAATGTCTTATCTAAATGACTGAGAATTAGTATAGCCTGGAAAATTGTTAATTCATGCCCTAATTCATGAACATAGAGTAATGTACACCTGTGGTGGTAATACCTTTATTAGCGTTGAAACTGTAGACATCAAAGCATTATATTGGGCAAAGCCATCCATTTCTAATTTAGTGGAATCACAATTAAAGTGTATTTTGTTAGAATGAAATCACATCATAACTGGAGTTCTGCATGGTGAGCAGAAATCCCTCCATCCTAAACTGAAGATTAATAATATGGTAGGCTTTTATGTTCAGTGTGGTGACTGAAGCATTAGATTGCAATACAAGTTTAACCTCAGTGAATGTTTTATGAATTCACTCTTTTAACACTTGACAAGTGTCTTAAGAGGTAAAAGCACTGACGTTATTTTTGCTTTATAAAGAAGCTTGAAACAGTGCTCTTACCTTAGCGTGAATACTTTCAATAAAGAGAGAATGCTGCAGCTTTCAGAGCAATCATCCATTTCCTGTGTGGAGAAACTGAAGCGGAAGGCAAAATAGTTTATCTCTACATGATATTGTAACTACACTACCTTTTGCCTTTCAAAACCGAAAACCTTCCTGATAGAGTACAAGTAATGCTGAGGTTTCTCTCCTGCACTTTCTTTTGTTTCTCTCCCAAATTCCTCTTGTGTTAATCCTATGTTATAATAATTTCTTGAAGGATTTTTGTTTGGTTTCATTTTCTCATCTTTCAAAACGTGTTGGATATTTATTGTATAAAGTCTGGATGTGCTTACTTTGGCAAAATTCTCCATAATTTCATTGTTCTTTTTCAGAAGTATGAAGAAACTGGTGGTATTCAATATTGCCTGTTCAAGCAGTATCTTGTAGGCATGACAACAAGAATGTGTTGTTGGGGAGTCAAATGCGGCTGGTTTTGGAACTTATCCATCTCTTGAGATGGGTGGGGGAGTGAGGGAAAGGTAACAAGTTTGTTATAAGACAAACAGAAGATGAACATTCCCATAAGAAGGATGGCAACCAACTAGGAAAAAAAAAATCGCAGTACATAGGGATTGATTTTCATATTCTCTGGATCCTGTTCTTTTTTTTTTTTCTTTTGGTCATAAGGGATGAAGGGACTAATAATGTTTTTTTTTTTTTTTCCTACTCCCCAACATTTTTTCTTTTTATCCTCCATGCATTCTTAGATCTATTTTTTTTCTTGGAAAACTTGCAGTTTACTGATGCAGAAGTTATCTTTTATAATTACAAAATTTCGGAGAGAGTGATATCCTTTTCATACAACTTCCAGAGTGCTTTCCAAAACCTTTATTGCTGTAATCTTTCAAATTCAGCAAGAAACCTTGACCTTTCCTTGCTCCATTATTTTAGAGATGTTGCATCATTTTGATTCCCCTGTACTACTGCATCATCAAGGCAAACTATCTTTCCTTATGGAAATGGTATTGCTACATCAGATAAATGTCTTCCATTCTTCAGTTATCACAGTGAATGCTATAGAGGAAGACAGAGAATCTGACTGTACTCATGTAGAGAAGTAACAACTACTGCATTGCAGAACAAGTACAATTAAAATGGAGAGAAGATACCTAGAATGGAAATGAAATATATTCCTAATGTATAGTGATTGCCTATATAAAAAAAACTTATTAGTCTATAATTAAAAAAAATAATAATTTCTCTGAAAATATGAAAATGAAACAGTCTTTATTTTTCAAATTTTACAGAGAGTATTTTCACTCAGTTCTGATTTGGGCTCTCAAATTAACAATCCAGAAATTCTTGATCTGGTTGCCAGAAACAGTGGGTTCTTCCTAATCCTTTTACATCTGAAAGTATTGATGTTGCCTTTCCACAATATTTAAGGATCTACATATATATATACATGCATGTTTTGCTCACAGGACTTCTGTAGAAGGGAAGAAAATCCCCTATTCATGAGTTAGTAGCTGGGATTGAACATGGAAGATGTGAAGACATTAATGAATGGCAAAACCATATTCATAGTATGTATAAGTAAACTCTAACCACCTGTAATGTATGGGTGCAGGAGTGGTTGTGAAGAGTTGCTGCTTGTTGAAGCTAAAGACACCGTGTGCTCTCACACTTGTACTGATGCATTAAACTAGTGCCCAGCAGGCCACGTTAATGTTTTTCATTTAAAAATTCATTAAAGTATGTGTAACATATCCAGCTACCTTGCAAGTATGAACGGACAGAATCTCATAGGAATATATCTGAGTCTCCGAGTAAAAAAACCTCTAAAATGCATATAAAGGGCACCACCGTAAGCCTAATTAATGTATGAAAGTCCAAGCAATGGAGTTCCTTGTAGAAAATTAAGAAAAATGTTGCGAGCAATATCTAGAGTTTACAGTTTTACACTGATCAACAGCTCCGTGTTCATTAACTGGCACATCCCTTCTAATTTGTGATCTCATTTGTACTGTGTCAACAACTTTTAGCAGTGCCTCTCCACTTCCTGTTTACTTTAAAACATAGCTTCTCTAATAAAAAAGAAAACTGAGAGCAAACCAGCATTTCTAAACCTGTGGTCATACCAGTGCTCCCCAGCTACCTGGTTAAGTTTGGTTGCGTGATCCTGTGAGTTGGTAAGGTTTTGTGTGTAAAAGTCTTTCCACATCTGAATATAACTGTGGAGTATTTTCAGTGAATCACTACAGATTTTGTGACATCTTAAAAGCATTCAAAAATTGACCTTTTTTTCCTTTTGCTTTTTTATCAAAGTAATCTTTTCTTTCCCATTTTGTGATGTGATAAAACATGACTGCTGAGATTTATACAGGCAAATTTGGCAGTCTCTCCCTATTTACTTGAACTGGAAGGTATATTCCAAATTTGTGCCTGTCCCAATGAATATGTTGTCTGAAAGAGCAGGTAGTGTGTTATTGGAGAAGACATAGATTAAGGTGTTTTAAGTGTGTGTGGCAGGTATGATCTACAGTTTAAGCCATTTCCCCCTATTTAATATAACTTGATTTTTATTTTATGTATGTGTCTTGCAGTTTGCTACTTCTATAATTTTTTTATGTACTTCAACACAAAAAAGGTTATATAAAGCCAGAAAATATTTTTCCTACAACTCAGCAATTTTTCTCTTTATGGTACAAAATATTTTTCCATTCGTTACATTTTTTTTTTTTTCTCTCTCCAGTCGACTGCAATTTTAAAAGATTTTAGGGCATTCTGACATGCCTTGTAACTTTGCATGACCCAAATCTTCCTAAGTCTGCTTATAATAGGCACTCAGACTGACCTGAGACATTGGCCTCCTTTCCCTCTCATTCTGAACTCTGCTTTACATCTGAAGCTGAAGTTCTGTGAAATTGGGCCCTACTGTTGTCAGTTGGACTCACTGTTTCTCAACAAATTTGAGAAGTATAATTTGCCTGACTATTAGGTTTGTTGTCTTCCTATCAGTGTTCATTCCTTTGCTGGATTCATCTGTAACGAGTCAGAGTTCATTTATTATAGAAACTCAGATATACAGAAGGAGAAATCATTAAGAGAAGTTAATATTTTCTGTTCCTTAAAAGAGGAATGTCCTTAAATTATAAAGAATTATAAATAACTCCTGCTATTAGCATTATTTTTGTCTCTTTGCCTAGAATAAGAAGCAGAGGTATCACCTAGAAGGGAAAGGGAGGGAGCAATCTAAACCCACATTTTGTTGTTTGATGTTTTGCAAGTTCCCATGATTTAATATAAACCTTCTTGGTAAGGCAGTATTTGATTTGGTGCTATGGTAAAGGAAGAGGAACAATTTACACTGTTTCCCCCCACGTGTTTTGTGTGAAGCATCCTCTAGAAATGGCTTGCAGTCATTTACATGTTGTGGGATTTTTCATGGAGGAAAAAACAAAACAAAAAACACATCCATAAAACAAACCCACAAGAACAATAAAAAACACAGTAAGATTAGAATACAAAGCATTTGATTGTGTAGTTAGCTTAAAGTGTCAGAAAAGTTTGAGATATTAGTAACCTTCCAAAAAGAATTAAAATCAAGCGTGAGGGACTGGAAGCAGCCGTGTGTGTAACGCAGCAGTACACAGAGCTCCGTGGCTTTCAAAACAGCTCTGTATACACTTGGTTAAAAATTTTGGTTACTCTTCATTACAGCCATCTACTCAAATGGCCATAATTCTTTCCTGCCGCACTATCAATAAAAGGGAAGGCAGCCTCAGAGCACTGCTGTAGTGTGCATCTCTGCAGACTTTTACAGGTCCTGATGAAAAGACAAGGTTTTCCAGATGTAGGGTGAATGAGAAGCCGTGCTGGTTCCTCAAAGCACAGCCTCTGCTTAATGGCATTTTTCACTATAGCACCGTTATTGAAATTTGTGTGGGTGATGTCAGTTTGATAGGCTCAGCACTTTTAGGGGACATTGACAGAAACTAAATTGGAAAAATGCAACAAATGTTAGGTTTTAGCAGAGTATCGACTTAATATAGATTGAACAGGGGAGAAAAATATTGCGTGGTGTGCAACTTGAACTTCACATTGTCTCATTAAAGACTCTGCAATGGATAACACTGTCTGCCTGTTTTGCCCTCAGCTGTAGACCTGGTAGATCATTCATGTAAGGAGTAATAATATACCACTCCATGGCACTTTGCTAGAACTGCCACAAGGTATTTTGAAAATCTGGTTTTATTACTTACAAAAATCTACACTCCATTTATTTCTATATAACTACTTTTTTGCTCCCTCCATGCTTTCTTTTCCCTGGTACCACATCTATTTCTTATTCATATGTTTCACCCAAATTTCTTTCTTATATACAGCAGTCAGTCATGTATCCCTTGAAACCCTGAAGTCCCCAAACCTGGCTATGTACTTAGATGCATTTGCTTTTTTTTTTTGTCTTTTAATGGTGTACATAGGAAAAATGAGTCAGAAGAAATATGAGTTTCTATCCGTGAGAAAATTTTGCTTGATATCTGGATTAAATCGACTAACTGAAAAATTCGAACCTGGGTCAATCAACTCAGATTCTCACCAGAGAAGGCAGTAACGCTCACAATGTAAGCACAACGTTCACTTTTGATTTTCAATCTTTACATGTTTTACATTATCAATTATGAATATTTGGTTTAGAAATGTATAGGCCATGGGTTGAGAGAACATTACTTCTGTAATCAATGTGAATCCAAAGCAAATTAATCTGATATTAGCCAAAACAGCTATTAACCAATTAAGAGCAAACGTGGGTTTGCCAGACTGAGGTGTGGCCACTGATAAGATGGCAGAGCCTGGAGCATGTATTTATCAACTGGTTATTTGTCAACTGGGCAAAGGGCAAGCTTTTGATAGGAGGTACTTGTTATGTATTTGTGAACTGCATCCCACAATGGACCCTGACTGTGACTGTAATTCTGTTATTTAATGTTTTCTATTTTCTAAATATTAATTATCCACAACTCATTATTTACATTCAGTATGTGCCAAAAGCGTGGGTTTTTTTGTTGTTTTCTCATAATATGAGTCTGTGCAATAGCCTCTGGAATACTCAGTTTTGCACCCTCAGTGTGAGAAAGGCTGTCTACTTTCAGAGAGCGTATAGGTTTGACCCTTTGTCACCAAAATATAATATGCATATTCAATTCCACAAATCCCAGAGCTAAGAATATTATTAATATTTCTCCAGCTTGTATTATTTTCATGACTGCAACACAAGCACTGGATGTGATATTTCCTGTTTTAAAACAAACACAGCAATAATTCTATCTGGTCTGCCAGGAAAAGATGTAACATCCAGACAGTTCTTTGTACTGTCAAATGAAATGAGGCTATTTTGACTAGTGTTTAGGATATACAACATATGGCATGCTGCTGATTTTTTGCTTGTGAAGCATCATATTGGGCTCACGTATCTTAAGACATAATTCTAACCGCATGTTACAAAGTATTGAAATGGTAACCCAGCATGTCCTTTGAAGGGTGTCAGAACCATAAAACTTATTGTTGGCTCTGTTCCAGCACTTCCCCTCTTTTATTAAAGCTAATTTCTTAGCTTTTGGCTAATCACAGTTGTCTCCAAGGACAACAAAAATACATTCTAGGCACATTGTTTTCTCCATTTTTAGGAAGTCCAGTGTTTTGTGAGCTGGCTTTATGTTCTGTCTTTCTGCCTCCTGCAACTGCCATTGACTGTGCCTTCACCCTTCTGACCGTAACTAACCTTCAACCTGTAGCCTCAGCCAGTACATGGTACTCTGAATCTGCCAGGTCCTTCTTCAGTTTTGGGGAACCAGCTTGTTTGGGACTCATGGCAGCGGAAGCTTCTCAATTGGTGCTGAAGCCATTGATCCTCAGACACGCTGGCATTTGAGGGACTCGAGAGAGCATCATTCCTTTGTGCTGTAGGTCTGCTCATACGAGCCCATCGTTAATCTTTCCCTACTCATCCGAAGTCACTGTTCCTGGATTTGGGCAATAAAGAGAGATCATTGCTGCCTTATGTCTTCCATATTGTGATGTTTTATTAAGACTCATATTTTTCTAGACCCAGCAAGGTAAACAAAAATGACATATGTTCATTGTATACTCATTTCGTGCTTTTTAAGCTAATTTCATCTTGATCGGGCTGTCTGTTTGGGGATGTGAATATTATGATTTAAGATGTTTAAAGCTTGGCTGTGAAGTTTCATGGTTAAGTAAACGTCAGGCTGTGCTGGATGCCTTCTTCCCCCTGTACCTGTGGACTTCTACATCTCCCTCCTGTTGGCATCACTAATTATCCAAGGGAGCTTGTTCAGTGCTCCAGTGTAGTCAGGAACAAATTATTTCACAGGATTAATTTTCGGATGGGAAACCGAACTGATTGCCTGCTCATTTTCTTTAACCTCGAGAAAACAAACAAACAAAACCAAGCATCAGCTGAGCTGCCGTGTATATTTTCTTGTTGGAGAGACAATAGGCACCAGCTTGAAATACACATTTAGACTTTTGGGTTGATCCAAGTTCTGTAGCTCTGGAATGCATTGCGCTGCAGTCTGGAATACCCAGTGTATTCAAAAATAAGTGGTTTTTTTTTAATGTCACCTCTGTGATCCAATACACATGTTGTGATCCAGCCTACCTCCTTACTTGTCTTCTTACAGAACTTTAATATTGCTGCTAAAGTATTTGTCTACAGTCTAATTTTCTGGTGAATTTTGATTTTTATAGGCTAAAAATACCTCAGGGAAAGAGCGTGTTGATTGGTATTATTTTTTTCCCTTATCTCTCTCTCTTTTTTTTTTTAATATATCTATTTTTATAACCTCTATCGTTTCTTCTCTTTTTTCACTGCTTGCTTTTTCAAAAAGAAAAGCAAATCTACTCTATCTGAGAGCTGACATGCCTCTTTCACTTATAATGTTGAGCTGCTATTTCCTCAGGAATTTCCTGATGATACATATGGTGTCTATGAACCAATATGCCCTTTCTGTATTTTCTTTTATTCCTTTCTTCCCGAAGGCTGCAAGTTCTTAAAATTTTAATGTAAAAACATTTTTTTTGTTTTAAATCTGTCTTATTCTGAGATGATCCATAACTCCATTTTATTCAATCATTAAATTATAAGCTGCCACCTTGTTACTTTTGTCATTTCCTCGCTGATTCACAAATGAACGACCTGAAAGCAAGCTTCAATTTTAAAGCCTCTTAAAAATTTTCTTTTCTGGGATCTGTTGCTACAGCTTGTGTTTGACGTGAACTGCTGCTGTTATTCATTTTCTCCATTTCGAAGCGATTGCAGGAGCAGAACCCGTTTTGGCTGCACTGTCTGGAGGCCACGCGATGCAGAGGGAGCAGCCACCAAGTGTTCAGGAGTGAGACAAATTCCAACCTGTGAGTGCACAGGGGTTGATTTTTGAATGGACAACTACAGAGGAAATAAATGACACCTTTGTAACCCCACTGTTATTTTCTTGAGTAATATTAAGTTTTCCATCCTAAATCATATGGGATTTGGGCAGGTTAAAGACATTCTAAGGGAAGATATATGTATTTTTTACCCACATTAGACCTTCCTAAAGCATGTTCTCCAAAAAACATATATATATATATATATATATTTAAAAGCATAATGAGTTTTGTAGAAGCTTTCTCAAAAACAGTTTCAGGCAATGAGAATGTCCAACTTCAAGACATTTTCCTGGAATTTTCTAGGGAAGGTGATGAGACTTCCAATGTGATATGTGAATTTAAGCCCATGCTGCAGTATCAGGAGCCTGTAATTCACTTGGCTCACGTGAATTATCTATTTCAGGCTAAACTGGCAACAAGCACAAGGCAGTCTGGGTTGTTAATTGTCTCTGCAGCTCAGCCCTTGAGAAAGACTAAAGATGAGATAGAGTTGGCATTCCAGGTTAAAACACAGGCTGTGCTGTGCTTGCTGCTATTCTAAGTTAGAGTGCTTGACATAGTTTAAGGACAATATTTGGGGGTTTTGTTGCTGTTGTGTTTGTTTGTTTGGGGTTTTTGTTTGTTTGGTTGGTTTTTTCTCTTTTTCTTTTTTTTTCCCCCCAGTATATATTATCTAGTGTGGTCTCCAGATATATTGCCAAAATATTTTCTAAGTAGTTAAAATGAGTGAGATATATAGAAATGTATCTGAATTAAGCGAAATTCAATGAATCAGGCAAGGTATTACTGACAAATTTATGTCCACTGAATACGAGGGTTGGTGACAAGGCAGGCACTGTAATGCATTGCTTTCAGATAATCTCTACATCTTTAATCTGTGTCTTTCAGTTTTGAAGCTGTAGGGCAATTATGTCTTGAGAGTTAAGGAAGAAACAAAAGGTTGTTTAGTGGTGACAACTACGACTTAGTAAATAACTCAGGTTGTAAAGGTGAGGTCATTCCAAATAGTAACACAGATGTCTGTACATTTATGATGGTAGTCCTTTGTAGATAAAGCCTGGAAGCTTGATAAAAATGCATAAAAATAATGGCTGTCTGTGACAGTATATTTTGAGGAACTTCCTATGCTTAGTAACCTTTAGACAGTATCAAAATTATTGGTAGACTTGCTTTGTTTGTGTTACAATGAGAAGATTTACAGAATTGTTTAATGGATCTTTACTCTTTTACAGCTATGAAAACAGCCATTGCAAATCTCTTATTTCTCTTTTTGACTTGTGCTTCTGATGGCTGGCTTTGGTTGTGATGTTATCTATTTAAAAACAATTCTGATAAGGGATAATGGCTGCGTTAGATTTGAAGAGCTGCTTTACTTGATCTGTCCTTCAGTGGCTCTGGAGAAAGGTCTAGGGATGTGATAAATACTGCCGTAGATGATTCCTTTATTTCCCTTACTAGTTAAGGTTGATGTAGATAGTTTTAGCATTTCCCGGGCGAGATGCAAGTCTGAGGATGTATGGATTGTGAAAGGGGAGGGAAAGCTCTGACTCAGGCACAGACTTTCATGTCGGACCGGCAGCAGGAGCTCTGGCTGGCACACCAACTTTAGGCTGGTGTTCGTCATGCCTGCGTGTCATAAATGTTGCGCCTTCCCCTCCAGTTAAGATACTTCATTTGCTGGCAAATAACTGCATTATTGCTTCATATACTTCATAGTTATCTATGCATACATACTTATCTTTGTTTTTACACTAGATATAAAATGGATAATTATATATATAATATAGAAAACCTCCATCTATATATAAATGTATATACACATACATATTAAAATATAATAATTCTGGCTGCCTTTTAACAAGCTAAGCAAAACAAATGTGTATGTCCAATATTCATTGCTGGGAATAATGACTTAAATTATTTTCTTGTTAGAGTTCACATAGCTTCATTACTATAGGGTTTCCTCAGAGCAACTCCGAATAATTTTTTGTATACTCTGTCGCTATTTATCAAAAGGGTCATTATCTGCTTTGCAATTACAGTATGAATACTACTTTTAGATAGGAAGAGAACTTAAGCTGTTAAAAAGCTAGGGATAATTTAAAAAGAAAAAAAAAAAAAGCAGAAGCAGCAGGGCTGCGAAAATTCATCAAAATATCATCTTCATAGTGTTGTCAAGGTGCTGAGAAACTTCCACCTCCACAATTTGCATGTTGGTCTGCAACATGAATCAAGCTATTCTGAAATGTTTAGGAAGTAATCACTTTTAGAATTTAGTTTCCTAGTTGTGTCACAGCCCATGTGGTTCTCTCCAATTTACAGGATTCTGTACTCTGTAAATTAAACTTTATTTTATGAGCTCATTAGGAAAGAAAACAAAAACATAACAAAAAGGGCTCAATCCCCATTTGTACAGACTAGTCTAACACGTGACTTCACTAATTCATCGCTTACTTCATGAGGTTTCTAACTTGCTAGTTCTCTAATTCATAAATCGTAACTTGTAGCTTGTGCACCGATCAGCAAACTGGGTCCCCAGCTCACCGGGCTCATTCTCCCTTCTCTGTCACCGTGCAGGTGTGCCCAGTATCCCCCTGGGAAACAAGAAAACCTCAGCAGTCCAGCTGAGTTAGTGGATTGTGAAGAACTTCATTTCTTGCAGATAACCCACCATCCTCGTGCATCCATCAATGTGCAAGGATGGTGGCTGGAGGGGACAGGAAGCTGCAGGTGACAGTGACATCATAATGACCTTCAACCCTTCCTGGACAACCGTGTCCAGGCTGTGTGTTGCCCTCGCTTTGATCTGATGGTGCTGATCCTGCTGTACCTCAGGCCTTAACATGAGGTGCTTGTTAGCCAAATTCTGAGCAGGACTTGAGTGAACGAACAGTCACAACTTGGCTTTTCTTACTCTCGTCTCTTAATTAGCATTCAAGTTACTATGTATGGTTATAAGACATCTGAGGGTTTCTCTGTAAGCCTAAAAACTTATATTGTACAATTTTAGATTTTTCTGAAACAATGAGGTTCACCTATAATTATCTGATGAAGCAAATGTAACTTTGACATTTGATATTGTATGGGTTTGTAATCTGTTGAAGAATTTACCCTTTAATGCAGAGCAACATTAGGAAGAATGCTCTGCCAACAGACCTAATTAAGAGGAGAACTAGTTTATACTTTGACATTAGAAGGTAGGAATAGTACTGCAGAATATGCTAATTAAGGTGTTGATGTCTTTTCCTAAACAACTTTGGGTCTATGGTGAACTTTGAATATAGTCCAGCCTTACTGCTTGACAGAGCTTTAAATATACACCTGTGGCATGATGGCATTCAGCTCAGATGTGACAGTGTAAAAAATATTGACTCTGCTTCTGTTAATGCTGTGCTGAAATGTACTTTGCACAAGAACTGTCTGAAATTAGTTCAGTTTGCTACCCCACTGTAACATATGACATTTTTCTAATTAGGGCAATGTTTAATTTACTGTCTCATGGCTTTTTGAATAAATATAAATTGTCATACTAAAGTGACAGGTGTAAAACCCTGGGTAGCTGTGTTAGAGAGGTTAATTTGCTCTTAATCAAATCAGTTCTGCTTCACTTTCTCATGGGGAGTGAGAGATAATAGGCCTGTTTAACTGGAGATTAGGCAGCCTTTTTCCTGGAATTCCCAAAGGGTTCACCTGAGACTTATTGTGTCGTATTCTCTATAAAGATATTTGAATATATCAGCATTTAAAGATGCGCTACATCTAATCACAAGGGTATTTCATTGCCTGTGTTTGGTTCAGCAGCACTAAAGGAGACCTATGACTAGAAGACCTGTAGGAATGTGATCCCGTGGAGAGCTGCAATGTAGCACTCCGGAAGGGACTCATCCCTTTCCTGGATTTGGAAAAGAAAGAGGGACAGATATATTTTTTTTTTTCCCCCTTCTTATTGAGCAGAAAATGGAGAAAAGGTCCTCACCTCATTGTTATATTTTGCAGTGAGAAATATGTCAATATGCGCTGTTCTGAGAGCTGATAGAAGAGGTAAGAAACACAAATGAAGGCACCTGCCAATTTGTAGGAAGTAAGAGCAATGTAGGAATCCATCGAGGGAATGTACAAGCATAACTAGGAAGTCTGGTTTGTAGGATCAATAGGTGGAGGCTTTGTGCCAGAAGGCCTGTTGCTGCAGCGCTTGGAAGGATCTGATGAAAAGGGGCAGTCCCTGGAGAGATAACGTGAGCATCCTGCCATGAGGGATGCAGGAGGAGAGCTGTATAATGTGAAAAACACTCAACAAACAAACACAGAGGGAAAGAAGGATAGGCTGAGGAAATTTGTTGTGCTGAGGGAGCAATCTAGTGTGTTGAGGAATGTCTGAGGCTACAGATGAGAGAAACAGAAGTTTTGCCTGCTGCATCTAGGATAAGAGTTTGGCGTGGAATTCAAGGACCGATTGACATCTCATTTTTGTGATCTTCAGTGTGAATAACTTCTTTACTTACAAAATAGGAGTGGTATGAAGTTGCCTTTAGACTATTTTTAAGTTGTGACACTTCCTTGTAAGCTTGTTTGTAAGCAGTCCCGCTTTGTCTTTTGCTAGCAGTGTGAAAGTGGACATAACCATCCCTGCATGGGTATGTCCATGCAGAGGAGAAGCCAGAAGCACAGCCCCTGACAACTCCTTGTGCCTGGCAAGAGCAGCAGGTGAGGTTGTCACTGGTTCACCACATACAGCACAAAGGGATGCAATGTGAGGTCTTTCTCTTCATTCTGCCTCATTGTCAGGGAACCCCTCCCCAGTAACATTAACATCACTGGGCTGTAAAGGTAAATGTGTGACAGATTTGGGTCTGGAATCACTGCAATAGTGTGTCTTGACCCAATCCGCACATCATGGAGAACCAGCAAAAGGTGATAAGCTACATGCAGAGTTGTAAGTTAATTCCTCCCTAAGTGAAGAAAAGCCATTTTCTCTTTACTAATTTAGGAGATAGGAAATTAATTTTTTTTTAGTCTCTGGCCATAGATAAATGCTGCAGTAAATTAAGTCTAATTTTTGTTTGTATGTGTCTTTTATTCCTGGGTTATGACATGCAAAGGCAAACTCCCACCTGTGACTTATTTCCTATTTATTCAAATGAGTTTTGTGTAAGCCAAATACTTGGAGAAATGTACCTTTTTAAATTTTTTTTACTTATATTGTATGTAAAACAAGCAAATCCTCTGACATGTTTAAAGTCCTATATTCTGGATGTGTTGGGCAAAATAAGAAGGATAGATACTATCTCTCTTCTATTATTTATAGACTATAAAGTCTTTACAGTGGCATTGACAAAGGGTTTATAGTCAGTACACAAGCTGGTTATACCATAAATTGTAATGTTATATGATAAACTGGAAGTTTATAGCAGTAGTGGATATCAAAGAAAAAAATGAATTTTGGTTTGAAATGATCTATCATGGGATGGATTTGCTACACGTTTAAATATTCAGCCATTTTTGTCTTCATTTATTTTGAAGTTACTGATAATTCATGTGCTACAGAACAAGGATTTATAGGTTTATTTAGAAACTGCTGTGGGGGGAGGTAGGAATAGACCCTTTAAACTCAAGAACAACACATTCTGGTGTGGTAGCCGAGAAACTGATGCAATTAAATTGATTCAAGTCTTTGGTTTCCAGCTCTAGAGATGGCAAACAGAGCTGTTGCTAAATATTTGGTCTGTTGCTACAGGGCTCCCAACAATGCAATAAAATAGTTGGATTACTATTTCTAGGAATGTAAATGGAAGCTACTTACAGGAAAAATGTCTTAAACATAATTTAATTGCTTTGAGTTTACATAAAAACTAAAAGCAGTAAAATGTCAACAAATGTTAATTCCCTTCCTGTGTGAGTTTCATTCCTTCCTTTAGCTAATGATTCTGTAAACAAAAACAAAAATATTCTTAGTGTTTACTTACACCACTTTTAATTTCATTTTAAAATATCTTACTGTAATTTTCCCACAGTAAGGAATTACTATGTATTAAATTCTTTATTCAAATTCATAATTTCTCACGGTTCTTTTCTCCCTTCAAAGCATTTTTGGTGTATAAGTACATTACAGATTGAATGACACTACAAATGTAACTAATAATTTACAGGTGAAATTAATTTTTTTTTTCAAGCTTTTAGAACTGACTTGAAATATGAAGTGTATCGTAGGAATTGTCAAGCTTTGAAAACTGTTCTGCTGTCTTAATTTGTAATATGCTCAACACTTAGGTACAGCCAGGGTTTTGGGAGGCTTAAGTTGAGGCACAACAATAGAGGAAAAAACCCCTTTTATATAAATGAGTATTGATCATTTGTTATCGGTGGTTACTAGTATAGTTACTAGTGTGGATTCACCAAATTAAACAAACCAACCAACCAACCCTCTGGCAGTAAGGAGACTCCAGACAGGTGGAGCATAGAGTCCAAATACACAAAACAGCAGAAGAGGTTGTGCCAGCTTCAGCTTGAGACAGCCAGGGGCAGTTAGAGGTGGCTCCTGACTTTATTTAACATAGTTTGCATTGCTGTCTCTCAGTTCCTACAAATGAGCAGGTCTTTCCTTTCTCTCTGCTTTAATTTCTTCTGAGGGTCCCCATTTCTCTTTGTAGCTGACATATTCTTCAGAGATGAGAGTATATATGTTATGAAGGGAAAGAAGTTTTAAAACCTCTTCAACAGTCAGCAGAATGGCATGAGAAATTATGTTCGAGGAGCAAAACATGAGCAATATTTCAGTCTCTCCCTATTGCCAGGGGGCCAGGTAATGTCTGAGTGTATGCACAGTGCATTTATGGCTTGCTTCCAAGCTCTGTTCCACTGTGACTAGATAATGAATATGTATGAAACAAGAAATGGAGGGGGGGTGGTGGTGTGTTTTTGTTTAGGTTTTGTTTGTTTTTCTTCTAAAGAAATATTTTTGTTTCTGGGGGGAGAAAAAAGCAACTGCTGTTTTCCCTTGAAGTACAAGTCTTGCATTGTGTATGTTGTTAAAGTACAATGCTAAGGATGAAAAGATATATTTCCCCAAGCCATTACTTGACTTGTTTTTTGTTGAATTCAATTGTACCATGTAGCAGTCAAGTGGTCTTGTTTGTTTTAGTTATGCCAGAGGAATTGATTGAAGAAATTAAAACCACAAACCATTTTGGGGTTAGATTCTATGCTTGTTTTCAGCCTTCTATGATCTTTGAAACCTCTGCAAAGGGAGTGAAAAATTGGAATTGGAAGCATTTCCCCATTTGCAATGGTGTAAACAATCACACATCCTAGGACTCTGTCTGATTTTTGACACTGATATTTTGAATATGAAATAGTTCTACAAGAATTTCAAATAGTGGAGTTTTATGGGAGCTTTGCCCACTGTTCCACCCCATAAACCCTAACAAAGTTGACATTAGTGTCTACAAGACAGGTTCTTTCAAGATGGGCAGGTATTTTAGTCTTTATGGTTGCCACTGCGAATCAGCACTGCAAGTTCACACGTGGACAAATTCATCCTGTCACCAGAATACTTGTCGTGAATTGTTGGCAGCTTGGAGTGGTGGGGAATAAGGATGGGAGTACAGCTCTGCCACCGCACCCATCTGCTCTTCCCCTACATGGGCACGAGGCCTGATATGTAATACACATGACTTTCTGTGCTCCTGTTCAAGCTTTGTTGCTAACTTTCCTCAAGGTGCAGAGGGCTCTAACGAGCCTTATTTGCTCTAAGCAGCCTCACCTGCTCCTCTTCCTATGGCCCAGGATCCTATTTAAGCTCAGGTCAACCTGAGGCAAGGTTGGTTCCCTCTTGGCATTTGCTGGGCACTGGGCTGTTGCATCACCCTTGCTTGGGTACCACAGGGCTGCGCCCAGTGCTGTGGGCTCAGCCCGTGGGAGCAGCCCCTCCCCTGCTGACTTTGCCAGGGCCATTCCCAGCAGAATTGGATTTGACCTACAGAAGAATTCTATGGTTTTGTAGCTTCCCAAATGTAAGTTTCAGGTGTCTTTATAGGGTAGTTTTTTTTTTTTTTTCTACTGAATTTACTACCTGTTTTGTCTGAGAAGTTGTATAATTTATCTGCAGCTTAACACTGCTCCCTTTGTACAGCACAAAGAATGACATTTTTAGTTTACCAAAACAAGAAAAAAAACGAGGGGGAATGTGGGACAGGGGGAGCCATGGACATGTTTATGTGCCAGTGTCTTTTGTTTGTGCCTGGCAGGTAAAGTGGCTGAACGGTTAAATTACTTTCAGGTTCTTATATGAGGCCATAATGTATTCCTATGAAATACATTAAAGTTGTTCCTACCTCATAAAATCTATAACGAATACTCACTGGACCATGTATATTTTTGAGGATTTATGAGCTGTTCATGATGCATTCAGTCATGAATATGATACACACCATTCTAATATGAATCTATTCTTTGGGTGGTAATTGTTCCTTTTTAATTTCCTGAGCAGGTACACCCTTGTAAGCACAATACCTGTGCTAATCTGTCACTACCTAGAGTGAATAATTAACAACGTATTAAAGTTTTAAGATGCTGTGATAGGCACTAACTTGTAGTTGTCAGTGAATCTGAGATGTGAAATTCATATCTGAATTTTGTTGGCCAGCTCTTTCCCTTGCTGGTGGAAGAAGCTCATTTGCATTGGTGCAAGGAACAATATCGTTACAGGCCTTTTTAAAAAGGTGCCTAGCTTGTATCTCTGATGCAGCCTTGGTCTTTTTTCTGCTCTCCAGGTGGACTTCTCATAGGGAATTGGGATATTTCTGGATGCCTGTGTAGAGCAAGCCGTCACTCCAGCCAGGTGTGCTGCCTAAAACCTTGAAGGAGATCAATATTTCTGCTGTGGAAGAAAATTACCTTTTACAGAAAGTAAGATAACCCAAATCTTTGGTATCTTCCTACTATATGCTTGCTGAAATGCCAGTTTTAATACAGATATTTTTAGCTCTCTAAAATACTTCAGTATCTGGTCGTTTACTCAAGCAACTGCACTTGTATTTTTCAGATAGCTAGAGATACCTCCAAGCCTTGACTATTAAAAGCTAGTTAGTGCCTTGTCCTACTCATTAATATTTTTTCCTAATAAATGCAGTAGAGTTCAACTAAATTAGTTTCTTTTTTGGAGAGTGCCAAAATGCAAGCCTGTACTAAATCTTAAACTGGAGAGATGTTTTCTTTTACTATCACCATAAGTGAAGCTTGTCTTCAGTATGGTCTCTTTGGGAAGAGGAAAGCTTGGTTTGCTTGTGTGAGCCTGGAGCCCGCAGGTGACTTTAGTGCTCTGGAGTGCATCACCACACAATATGTTGCAGGGATGACGCCTTTCAGTTGTGCATAGCAAGAAGGATGAGCCTCTGCAGCTGCACGGAGGGCCCTGCAGAGATATTCTCCTGCTTCTCATCCCTCACTTGCCAAGAGCTGTCTTGACACGTAACTTGAGCTGGGATTTTAACTATGCAGTTATACTGTCAAAGAGAAATATGGACTGTGATCCACATCTGAGCTATTTATATTTTGCTTAGAAAATTTCGTATTTTTTGATTCAAGTCTAGACCTCTACAGAGTTAGTACAATATAAGCAGAACTTAACACTGAAAAGATAATACCACTTTAGCTTGCATTTTAAAACTAAAGATCTGTGAAAGATATTGGCATGTTATACCTTAAATGCATACAGTCTCTCCTAACTCTTCTATTAGCACTTGTGGCTTACATAGCTCAAAGCTAATTTTGCAACAAAATCTTTGAAGTATGGTATATAGAAAACCAAATTATGTTTGCAGGCAGAAATTAATCCTGTCTGTGAAAGGTCCTATGTACAACTTAAGCTTTCCATTAACAGCTCAAGTGATCCTTCCGAGTTTGAGGTAATTTCACACCAATATGGGAGTCATACAGTGAGAACAGTCTGACCATTGCCAAAGAGGCAAAGACTGAGCAGCTAATTGGTTTAGATCACTGCAAGAGCACTGCAGCAAGCCCATCACGTAGAGCACAGGGACTGCAGGACCCCTGCTCATGTTAAGCATCTAAAATTGATTTCAAGATATTTATTTGAACGCTTTATCTGCAAAAGTTGTTTTTGTGTCTGCGTTTGTGGTTCAGGTTTTATTTTGTTTGGTTTTAATTCTCTCTTGTCCCTATTTGTTGTTTACAGTGCCCCTCCTTCCTTTCTGAGATCCCAAGTGAATCCATGAAATAACCAAATTAATTTCTTCCAAAAGGGAAGGCATATTTGTTTTTTGAAACCATGGTATAGATAGAGAAATGTATTTGTAGGGAAGACTCTTTTCACCAGGTTTGTTGACACACAGTTCTTGTTCAGACTCTGTAGAAATGAACAAATTATTTGTCTAAATGAATCGTAATTTCTCAGAGCATGCATAAGGTGGTTATGAATACAGATATAGGTGGTTTCTGAACTTTTCACTATGTGATATGATATTGAAAAGATCCAGCCTAATCTGTAAGAATGAATGGTAGCACAGGATGAAGCTCTGTACCAGCTCTGAGTAGCACAGTAGGAAAGTTTGCAGGCTGCAGAGGCTGGGCGGCCTCTGGATCTGAAGTCAGCTTGCTGGCTCAGGTTACTGAATTCTACATAGTTCTACATTATCTATCTCATGCTGTTGATTTGCCACTTTGGTCTTGTGGTATATTTTTCTTTAAATAATTGGACTGTGGAGAAATGTTTGTGGCACAGACGTGTGATGGTCAGTCTGTTGTAGTGATCCTTTGAGTCTTGTTTGATATTTGACCTACAATTATCTTCCTAGCATGTTTGGTAAGAAGTAGCTGAAAGCATGAGATTACAGATGTATATGCTGCTGATGTTATCATAATCAATACATACAGGCTTGCTTAAAGAAATTTCAGTAAATGTGCTTTTAACTGGCATAATGCAAACACCTAGTGTTTACCTAAAATGTCGGCATTTGCATCTTATGCAACCCCAACTAAAAATCTTACAGTCTTCAGGTTTGTGGATTTTTACTCAGAGAGAAATGTTCCTCTTCATCTATGCTGACCTGCTGCCTGAGGCAGAAAGTGGATTTTCATTCTGTCTGTAGTTTCCTCATTAGCAGAGGAAGCATGATCCAAGAACCTCTCAAGCTAATACCTTAACACCTGTCTGGTCTTAAACATTGATGAATACATCCTCAGTCCTGTGAAGCAAGAGATAGTTAAGCAAGCATAAGGAAGATAACAACCAGGGTCCCATTTGTCCCTCAGGTGAGGGTGAAAGCTGCGCTGAGGTCTGTGTGGCGCTGGCTGTCCCCGTGCTGGAGGAAAGCACCAGGCACTCCTGGGCACTGAAGCCAAGAACAAGGTTCCCAGGGCTGTATTGCAGCAACTGACTTTCAGCCTATTCTCCAGGAAGAACAGGCTTGTATGTTTTGTTGCTGTTTATCTGCACGTTTATCTCTCAAACTTAAGTCTTTTAACCATGTAAAACAAATCTAAAAGGGACATTTCAAAGACAAGTGAAACCCTATGATTTGGCAATAAGCCTCTGGTAGCAGAGACCCAAGAAAAGAAGAGTGATGCAAGCTGATTCCTGCCTAGTACCATTGAGATAGCATGTGAGAGGTCTGCTAGAAATGGTTAAATTGCAAGCTGCTGTTCAATCAGGAGTCACCATGAGCTTCCAACATATGCCAATCAGGCTTCATGATTCATGCAGCTTTTCTGTCTCAGTATATTCAGTATTGGGGTGTACAACACAGAAACCCAGCCCATAAGTTTGCACCTTGTGGATTTGGTCTCTTATACAATAGCTTTTGTAGCATTTTAGGATTTTTCAATATGTCTCAGAACTTAAATGTGTTAAGTTTGCATTGGGGCACATTCCAACTATTATTCTCTTTCTACCTTTTCCCAACAGTATGAGAATATGGTTATATAATTTTATTTTACTGTTTTCTGTTATGCATTTCAGCTTATATGAATGCAGAACTTGCTATAGGAAGGGTAAAATAAAGAAAGAGAGAAAATATCTCCACAATAAGTAAGCAAGTTTAGATCATTACCTATTTTGTAATTATTCACTACTTATCAGGTCTGCGCAATTTTTCTTGCCCAAATTACCAGGAGATTAAAGTAAAGCTCACACATCAGTAGAGAATATTTCCTCTATTCAGTTGTGCAACTCCCTGTAAAGCATAGGAACATGTATGTGCATATTTTACAATACCACTGAGCCCACATTTTTCATTCTTTTCAAGTCTCAGTAGGTTTATGTGTCTGTGACCGTTGGGCCTTTGATAAGCCTCACTGTTTGAAATCTCCGAGTGGCTAATAGCTCCCTGTTAGCGAGGGGGAGGAGATGAGCACTGAAGCTTACAATCACACTCAGTCACTTGGTGAACTCCTGAACCAAAGTGTTTTGGAGTGATTTTTAAAGCGGGAGTTTGAATTCACAGAGTTTGAAGTTCACTCTAATATCAGTGTCTCAGCACAGAGATGACAATCTTTTTGAGTGGGTTAATGAAAGGAACTGGAGAAGTGCACAGGACATAAGTGTGCATAGTTCTTTGGTCCACCAGCAAGTAGCCCACACAGATATGGTGATCTCTGTAAGGCATGTTCTTATTCATCTTTATTTGAAATCTGGTGTTACTGAGTATTGGAAGAACCTTCTGTAAGTCCCCCTACCTGACAGGCCACCTCATTGTCTTCTCAAAGCCAAGATCAGAGGCTGCACTCATAAGCCTTTCATAGGACTGAATAAAGAGTTACACATTGAGCAACAGAGAGCCTGGACCATGGTTTCGGTCTGGGGTGCTTGCATACTTGACAAGAATAATTTTCAAAATAGTTGAGGGTCTGGGGAATACTGCTATGATAACTGGAATGGTTGCCATAGTGCAGTCCATAAATGCATTTAAAGGGGAATCTGATGTAGGCAGAGGCATGCAATACTATATTTGACTGGCATGAAACACAAAGACCTCATTTCATTTTAGCTCTCTTGTTTGAGGCAGAGGTTGGTTTGTGCGAAGTTTGGTTTTTAAGAAGATTCTGGGAAGCACTGGAGAACAGTGCTGGAAAACTGATATTGCTATATTTTATACTTGATTATGTTTACCCTGCATCTGAATTTGAATTATCCTGCACAAGCTCAAAATATGAAGTTGTTTGGGAAGTACATCTCACCTTCCTGGGCAAACTTGAGTTTGCAGCTCTTCAGGAATGATGCTGAGTCAAAGGGGGAAATGGTGGTTATTTTCCACCTTTCTCAGAAGACTTTTTCTGTGTTTCCCCCCAGCTTTGTACCAGTAAAGGGTGTTTTGCTCTTGGCCTGAAGCCTAGTGTTTATTTAATTTTTGTATTATTATGAAATCTTAATAAAAACACCAGAATGTTCAACATCAGTAAAACTGTTTTGCCAAAGAACTTCTTGGGCATCTGTCTGTTTTAAGACCATAATTTCATGCTAAAGAAATGGGAAAACAGTAAATAGATGCAAAAAGAGCTTTAGAGGACAGTATGTTCTGCAAATCCACAATTCTCATTATCTCCCCTCAGCAGCGCATCCAATCCATGACTGTCAGATGAATTGGATCTTGCATTGCAAAAGGCATTATCTTCCATTGGGAAAAAATGTTTAGGAGGCATCAAGGAGTACTCTGAGAACAAGAGCATCACTTAAGCGATGAGTAGCTGCTGACTCACCAGAAAAAAATTCTGCAGAGGCAGCTAATTTACATATAAGGATACTTAGCATTTGTAAACACTGCCTTACATCTACAGAGAACTGAGCAAACATCTAATCATATATCACCTACACAAACAGATTAGTACTGTTAGTCACTTTGGACTCCTCCATTCCTGAGAAATATAATCCGATCTGTAGTGTCAATTTAACTTGTTTATCTTTCATTGCAGTAGTTGGTCAGGACAGAAAAAGGAAGTAGAAGTCTTAGGATTTTCCAGGTTGCTTTGGGGAGTAATGTATCCATCCCCTCCTCAACAGCAGAGGTAATTGAGTACTTAATTGTCTTTGGAAGCCACTGCCTTTAAATTAAATTTTAATCTTGCCTACAAGCAATGATAACACAAATTTCTATATTTCTGATATGTGAAACATTTATTTGCCACTATAAGACACCACAGCATTTACAAATGTTGCAGATAAATGGCGAAGAGGATGAAGGAACAGCCTGAAGTGGTAGCTGGGGGGAAAATGAGACACATGCTCAAGGTTTACACTGATGTTGTTCTGTAAATTTAATACTTTGCTTTTCAACCCTTTCGTTAATGATTCTGCTTTGTAGACGAAGTAGATTCAGAACTTTCTAGACTTTTCAGTTACATTTAATATAATCTTAGACCAATGAGGGTGGAAATGTGTAAAATAAGAGCAATATTTGACTGCCTTTTAAGTAGCTTGATGTTCATGTCACACTGAGCTAGAAATAAAATATACATTACTCTATAGACAATCACCTCTAGATTTTTGGGGGGAATTATTTTGCCATAGTTGGCAAATTAATTTTTATCCTTTATGTGGATAAAATACAAAACCAGATGAGGAATTGGTATTCTAAGTGTGTCTCTATATATTTATTCATAATGAATGTAAATTCATATTATTTTCAGCCATTGTTTTTTCCTTCCTTTATGTAAAACTCAAGCTACCAATAGGGTGCATATTACAATGTTACGACTTCTGTTGCTCCTCATTGAGCTCTGCCTTTGGGCTTGTGTGAACTTTTTGAGCAGCTCTAATGGACTAAGCCTCAGAGATTCTGGGTTGGATTTCTACTTCAGCCATAAGCTTTCATACATTATTTTTATTGAATAATGATTTAATATAATGCTGTATATTTCTGAAAATGAAACCTGAGCTACAAATTCATAGCAAATAACTCTCTATATAAGGGTGTGTATATATAAAATAAGAAGTCCAGAGTGTGGAACACAAAAAGTTAGAAGGGTCACAACAAGGAAACAGGTTATCAGAAAAGCAGAGTGCATAGCAACTTGTAGCAGGTGTCAAAAATATGCACATCTGCCCATGAAGAAGTAAATAGAAAGAAGTGAAGAAGTTGGTAATAGACTTTTTCGAAAGCTGCCTAGGAAACCCAGCTACTAAGCCTTAAAGGGAATGGGTAAGTCCCCAGAAGGCTTCTTTTCTTTTATAAATATGTAGAGGGAAAAGCAAGATAAAAAATAAAACTTCAAAGATAGATGTAAAATAATTTTCTTTTATCTATTATCTTGCCTACTGCAATACACTCAAGCAGTTTTCTGAATGTTATGGAATTTAACGTTAAACAAAAATAAGCAGAAACAAAAATCTGTTCTAATTTCCTTCTAATTACTTGCTCAGAACCAATCAAGCTGCTAGTCGGGGGAATTCACGACAGCATACAGATTAACATTTTGCTATCTTTGTTTTTATATACAAAATTTGGTTACTTGCTTAATGGATGAAAAAAAATGTTGAATTAAGTTTAAAATATCGATGGCTGATTGATTATTTCTTGAAAGAATATACACACGATCTTGTGGCAAGATAATCTTGAGATTGCTTTGGTTTTTTTCTTTCAGCACTATTAGCTAAAGGAAAATGCCTTCCAAATCTCTTCCAAATCTTGGACAAAACCCCAAATTAAAGTAACAGTGATAATATTTCTCTCCATTGAAAATAAGGATGAGAATGCTAAGTGATGTGTCTTTAGAACAAACAGATTTCTAAAAATTGGGAAGAGTTTGAAACTGATTTCTTTTGCATCTGCACTTGAGTAGTCTTGTACATATCATCAAAACATACAATTTATTTTTCTCATGTAAATTAAAGGAAAGCATAAGGTTTTCAAAGTGTTACCTGTATTCACAGGAAAAGTACAGTGTATATTTGGATTATAGTATTTCTTTGTGTTATTTTATTTCTTTATGCTGGGTCTTGAGCATTATCCACTACACTTAGGGAAGGATGTGATTTGTTTTCAGAAGAAACTGTACTCCTAAATTCCTTTGAAAAATCTCACCTACTAAGTCTGTTATAGCCCTAATTCTTTATAGAGATAACAAACAGTGTGTGTCTTGTCTTTATATGCTTTAGAAAAAAATTAGTTTGATTAATTCTAAACTACAGGCATGCCAAAAGAAAAAGTTATAATGAGTTGGTAAATGGGGAGAATTTTACTTGAGTTTCTTTCTTTTTTCTTTCTTTTTCTTCTTTCATTTTTTACTCTCTTCTATTTTATTTCCTTTCTTTGTTACCTTCCCTGCAGCTTTCTTCAAGTTGACTGCAGATAAGGATGGAGCTGTTTGTATTTCAACTATCAATTTGGAATATAGGAAGAGTTTACATGTTTCTCTGCCTAAGATGGATGTTTCTGAGTTTGATACCTCTGTTGTTTGTGGTTTGCTGTTTTTTATTTATTTGTTTGGGGTTTTTGTTTGGTTGTTGTTGTTGGGGTTTTTGTTTGGTTTTGTTTGGGTTTTTTGGTGTTTTGTTGTGGTTTTTTGTTTTTGTTTTTTCCCCTATGTTGGCATATTTCTACAAAACATTGGTAGCATAACATTCCTGAATTTCTCAGAAACTAAGATGTGAGAAGGAAAGCAATGCCTACCCAAAACTTATTTTTTCCTGTAAATACTTGTGAAATAATGTTTAAATGATTCTGGTAAATTATAAGAACAACAAACAAAATCAAACCAGTAACGGAACTCCAAAATTCAGAAACCCCAGCTTTAGCCCCTTTCTACTCCCTAAAACTTCAAACATTTCTGCAGTAGTAAGGACACGCTTAGCTGGTAGAAGGAGAAGGATGCCTGAAACCAGGATGCAGCTTTGGGAGAGGTGTGGAGAGGAGGGAAGGCTCTCTGACATTCAGCAGGGCATTTACTGACACAGGGACACGTGCCAAGTAGTTCGTTTTGCTCTTCTTACTTGTTTTATTGCTTATCTGTGTATAGCCTTTCTTAGCTAGTATTTAAAGTTGAACTTAGTTGAACATTTTAAATAATCTTCCAGTTTATGATTTTTTCATGAAAACTCATTTGCCTTGCTTACCTTCTCTTTGGATGTGGTTATTTATCTCAGTGACGACTTCTGCTTACTGAAAGAATTACTGAAACATCTATAGAAAAGAGACTTGCAAATAGCAGCATAAAAATTCTCCTTGTGAACATGAAAACATTTGCATGAGAGAGGTTTCTGAATGCCCGCAAGGCAAAGCCTTGGTTTGCGAGCTCATGGTATGGACACAAACTTTATTTTTCTGCAGCATGATCTAGCTTTGTTTCACTACAGTAGCCCCCTATTTTACGTGGTTTCCTAGTCCTGAGTGAGAACTATAAAAGTCACAATATGCCGTGTTAATGAGGGAGCACCAGGCTGGCTCTCTGTAAGTCTTTTCTTTGTGGTTTTAAATCAGAAAATCAGACCCTTAATATTTTTTTTTTTTTTTTGCCTGTGTAGTTTAATGTGGCTTAATTAACTAATGTCTTAAGTGAGGATTCAAGTACCCATGTAGATTAAATGAGCCAATTTAGGATCCTGCAGGAGCTGAGTCCCTCTAAAAATACATTACATCTCTTCTTCCACAAAGGAATACAGAAAATACTTAGAAGTCATGAAAGAAAAAACAAAACTGATAAGGAAAGGAAATCTGGCTTTTTCTTCTTCATTTTTTTGTAGAAGGCCTATGACAACAGAGCATTTTCTTCTCATCCTCCAAAGGCTTTGGCCTGGTATCCCAAAAAGTGAGAGCACACGGCCAAGAGCAGGGAGAGAGCTCAGAGCTCTTTTATTATCATCAGCTTAATCAGGAGCATGGAAGAAATGGGCACGGTGCTGCTTTAGCCCTTTGCCATTTGGTGGCCATGGCTGTAACCTCTGAGTGCTGATGCAAACTGACTGAAAGCTGTTCCTGCCCCATGGGCTGGCCCCAGAGTAGGAGCTGCTGCCAGCAACAACTAGCTCCTGGCAAGGGGCCTGGGCTGTCTTGGGTATCCCTCCTGTCCCCTGAGCATCCCTCGTGCCTCATTAACATCTGAGATTCATTGGATGGCTTGGACTGTTACACTCTTAAAACCTTAGTTGGGCAAACAAGAACTTTTTGGCTTCATGTGTGTCTGGTGAATTCCCTTATCCCACAAGCAAGTTCTAAGGGTGGCAAAGCATTTCTCTGGGCTGAGGGTTCAGGTTCATACACACAGTCCCCATGGTGCTTCTGCTGCCCCGAAGGCCCCACATCGCTTGCAGACAGTGTCAGATATTGATTGGTGTTTAATATTTCAGGATGTTTACAATTATTTCCTCATACACATTTATTTTTATAGGGTTGAATGTTCATCACAACTGCAAAACAGCCTGCTATGCAAAGAAGCCAACTTTTGTATACATAAGGACACAGTAGAGTAAAACCTATACAGAAAAACTTTAAAGAGCCAACAGTAAGTCAAAGGAAGCATGTTAGAATGTTTAATTTCTACAGACATATATCACAGCAAGACAAAGGAAAGAGAGTGATGTACTTGTTAACAGTCACCATAAAGTAGACACCATGTTTGGAATAATTAAATCTTTAGAATTAAAGATATATAAATCAGAATCAAAAGACTACTCTAAATTGAGCATCTCAAACAATAGCGCTGCTGAAATAGAGGAAGTATTGTATTTCGGGTGTTAAATGGTAAGCCTTTACACACAGAAGAATTACAAGTTATTCAGCACTGCATTCTTTCTGTGGAAGGACATTTATAAAAATGCAGACGCTCATGACACCTTCTGTAGACTATGAGGCAATTAATGGTGAAGTCTTCTGGAAACAGAAATGAGATTTTATAAGTAATTCTTAAGATAAACATTACAGAAATGCTGAGGTCCTGGTTTTACAAGGGAGAAAGGCTTCTAAATCTATCAGGTACTCCTGAGAATATTGCTATTTGCTATATCTCTGTAGCATTTCGGTGTTTAAGTGCCCATTTTGAGATACTTTGGGCCTGATTAAAAACCAACAGTAATGGCTGAGCAGTTGGTATAATCACAGAATTCAGGCAAACTAATATAAGGCTGAGGTGCATTATGATCAGAGTCAAGGTTGTCAGTGATCAGGCTGCCAAGTAGTATTTTAATATATAAATAATAATTAAAATATATTTTTTGTGGCTACGAAGGGTTTACTGTCTGAAGTACTGGTTGTCTTGTTTCGCCAGAAATGGGCCACCCCAATGCAACCTGGCCTCCAGGCCTGGCAACCACTGGCTTGAATTCCTAGATGAGAAGGGCTGGTTGCTGTTGTGTGTGGGATAGGGACTATTCCTTGATATCCTGTATCCCTGAAAATGAGACCTACCCCCAAAATAAGCCTTAGCATGATTTTTCAGGATTTTTGAGAATGCTCAAAACATAAGCCCTACTCCAAAAATAAGCCCTAGTTAGAGTTAATTGAAAAAGTCAATTTGAATAGTTTCCAGGCAGCTATACATGCAAAAAAGTAAGCATCTTTTGGAGCAAAATCTAATAGAAGATGCTGCCTTGTTTCAAGGGGAACAGGGTATCTAGTTTCCTCTCTTTACAAGTCTTATATTCTACTTGATGAGAAGTGGAAAACATTTAAAATTTTAGGAATGTTTAGGATGCAAGAAACGAGGTTTTCTACTAAGCTCCATTTACAGTCTAGGAAAATAATAAAATATTTTGATAGAGAAGAATAGGTACCCTTAAAGTATTATTAGAAAAATATTTTTCCAGACCTTTAATACAAGTAGCTTACACAGACATTTACTGTGAATGTTGTTGCATGTAGCTGTTTTTATGAAGCTATTTTGATGTTCCTGAATATTATGCACAAAAGAAAGCATCCTCATTTTGTTAGTTACTACTTATGAAAATGACTTTATACATCTTATTTATAACCTAAATGTAGAGTTGTGACTTTATCTTGATTGTTATGCCCTATTGGAGTAAAAATACAGTTATATGCAGTTATACTAAAGCAGGAAGAGAGGAAAAATATCCCGTGGTTTGTGTAGGTAGCTATTGCACTCTCTTTTTTACAGGGTTGGTTTACAAGACAAAAATGTTCATTCTTTATTTGTGTGAACAACCAACTGTAGCAGCACCAATGTCTGTAACTGGATTTCATTATGGAAATTCAGCTAAAAAGGGCCACAGGCACAAAAATCCATTAAAATGTTTCTATTGCTTTACATATTCTTCCGTGATAAAAATAGCCCTATATTTGAATTTAAGAAGCTTTAGCCTAAAGGATAGCAGATGGATATTAAGGAGATTATAATAAAGAAGGGTATTATCAAAAAAAGGAGGAAAAAAAAGGCAGATGGGGTAGAACCATTCTTTCATATTTAGGGAAACCATTTGTAATAGCAAAGGTATTCTAAAAATCTTATCTCTTTCTAGATAATCAATAATGACTTGTTGATTCTTTATGTTACTTCATGAAGGCCTGATATAAAAATGGGCTTGTTTCAATAACTAACTAAATAGCAGCTAAAATTTGGATGGATCTAGGACAGTTGCATTGTTGCCACTGTAACAATGTAAAATGTGACAAGTGGCTGCCATCTAAGCATGTTTTGAAATAAACAGTGAATGCTGTTTGGCTTATTAAGGGTTTTATAAAAACACACTTCAGAGGTTTCTGATCACATGTGGCCATTGTCAATTCTAGCCACAATTTCCCTTGCTATGAGTCTACTTTATACCTGAACTTTTTTTCCTATCTTTAGTCCCATTTTTGAAAATGTCTGGTTCCCTTGGAGTCCACACAGAGCTTTCCAGCAGCAAGCTCAGAGTTTCTGCCTCAAACACAAAAATAAGTTCTTATCTAGTGTGGGTGCACAGATCAGCTTGATACATGTCTTATAAGTTTAGGGCAAATCAGAATGATGTGCCATCTTTGCAGGGCGGGGAGCAAACCTACAAACCTACCTACAAACCTCTCTGGCAGTTCCAAGAGTTGTTAGATTGAAACATTATTGTGCACGGGCGCAAGACTGCAACCAAACTGCCCAGAAGCATTCTGTAGTGAAGCAGTAGCTGATCGCTTCTTAGAAGATGGACAGACTTTCAGTAGTTCCGCTTCCTGCCTCCTCTGGAAGGGGAAATTCTTGGATAGCAAGGGGCTGCTGCATCCCTGGATGTCTGTGATGAAGGTCAGAGCAGCTGACAGGAGGAAAAAAAAATAATAGTAATAAAATCACATGTGGCTCATCTCAACTCTCTGGTGTGCTGGCTGTAGGTGGCCCATTTAAGTCTGATGGGATTAGCTGGCTTCAGTGGGCTTGGCATCTGTGTGAGGAAGGTTAGACTTTTCCTTCAGTTCAGTCTGTCATACCTAGCTGGTCCTAATAACATTTCAATGATTGCATTCTCCTTCTTATACTTACCATTTCTTGGTTGAATATTGTGAGCTGTGTTATAAGGACGGATTTGTTAGATATTGCTCATGCTATTTGAGTGAGCCCTGGGACTTTTCCAGTGAAAGATAAGGGAAGAAAGGGACAGGGAAAAAAAGAAAACAATTGCAGGTCTTAATAACTAGGAAGGGTTAAACAAAGAGATGACTGCTGCAATGCCTAAATGTTTTTGGCATCCCTTTAATGTGAAGCCTTTTCATCTGAGTTATACCTTCAGAAGTCAGATCTTGCTAAACTCCCTTTGAGTTTTGTGCTTCCATTTCTGCCCTAATTACCTTTCTCAGAGTGAGATTGCTCTTCTGTCTTAGCAAAGAGGGATTTTTTTTAAATGCAATGTTGTATTTATATATATATATAGAGAGAGAGAGAGTCAGATTCAAGTCTTTTGTTCTTGGCATTCACCATATGCTACTGTTTAATATTTAATCAGCCCCACCTCATCAGAAACACTGCTGGCCTCATTAGATAATTAATGGCTGCCTGCGTCTCATTTGCTTCAGTTGATACATCTGCAGCCAGTAATTAGAGCAGGAGTTTATTAGTTGCACTGGCTTAGTTTATTTGTGAAACAATCTCTCCTTTGATTGAAGCCGCTGGGATTGGCATATGTGGACAGCCTGCCTCCCTGTGCAGTAGGGCTCTTTTGTTTACATTTTTGCTCCAGTTTTGCAACACTGCACATCCTGGCAGCCCTAGGAACAGTTGGTGGTGAAGATTTGCCTTTTATAATTTAGGAGATAATTGGGTAATTCAGTGCAGTAAAGCTACAGCAAGGCAATTCTGTAATTTTGGGGAAGGCTGAGGAGGGAAATCTGGTAGACAATTTGTTCATTTATAGTTTCTAGTTTTTATTTTTTAGGGTTTTTTTTATTATTTTTCAATCATTTTAATAAAAATCATCTGGATCTGTGAAGGATATGTGTGCGTAGCACAGTGTGTTTGGCAAGCTTTTACTTCTCAGTTTTCATCTTGATATATTAGCTAAAGTCAAGCTGCTGTTCTTAAATATTGGTGAGTGATCACATGCCAGTATCAGTAACCCATCCTCCTTAGGGAATTCCAGGGTTAAACCTCTCTCCTTGGTCTGTCTCCTCATTTGCAAATGTATAAAATGTACTATGATATTTTCTTCTGGCCTTGTGAATTTATGACAAGTCTCTCACTGAGTAGTCTGAAGGAAAGCCTTTATACAATTGACTATATTAAAATAATGAGGTGAATTGTTCCTGCCTCTAAGAGAAAACACAGAATCTTCTCTTGTCAGGATTCAATCTCTTAAAGAGCCTTTCCTATTGTTATACCTCCTCAGGTACAACAGCAACCTGATTGTGGTTTCCTCTTTCTCTGAGAAAATAAGTCTTATAGCTGTTTCTCCTCCTCTTAAACACTTTTCTGCACCAATGCTTATCCAGCCAGGCAGAAGTTTGAATGGGGAGCTGCTCTCTCCTCGTTGCCCGGTTTTGACTTACATCTTTGCTGAGCAACTTGCCTTGACAGTGCCTTTGTGTCTATACATATTGCTGTGTTCACCTCTGGAACAGCATGTATGGATGTCAAAAAGCCCCTAGCAACATAATGCAAGAGTTAACAGTTAATGTTGGGAAGAGATCTGTATCAAATTCAATTATCTTTACCACTATGAATAGAAAGGCAAAAGAAAAATTGTTTTCTTTTTTTGCATTTTTATTCTGCAAGGGGCCAGATTATTGAGTCAGCACTGATTTTTCTGTGTGAGAAAAAGTAATTCAGGCTGTTAACTCTGCTGTTGCCCTCAGTGAGGATTCAACTAAAGGGAATATTTCTGGTTAGGCCTTGTTCCAAGATTATCCTGTTAGATCTAACTGTCCTTGCCTGTGTGCAAGAATTCCTGCAATTAAGCTTTATTTCTCTTATAGTACCTCTGTCTCTACCAGCACATGTGGCCCCAAAAGCATTTCCTACAGCTGCTGTGCTCTGAGCTGCTCTTTTCTTCTGCTTGTTGACCCTCCTAGAACCAGGAGAAGGCTATTGCAGTGCTTTCAGCAGGTCAATGATTTTTGCCTTCAGCCTTACTGCAAAATAAACAGGTTCTAGTCAAAATTTAAGCTACACCTTCTTTTTTAACCTGTGTGCAAACCAGGTAAATTACTGCAGGCTGGAAGCATCCTCAGCCTCTAGAGAGCTGGGTTGAAAGTAATCCTGGGTGAGTTATTCAGTTTAAAGACATGAACTCTCTGATAAAACTTGGGGCCAACTCCCTACCCTTGTTGTTTTCATGCACTAGTGAAGTGCTTTTAGCTGTCTTTCTTGTGAAGCCTTCTTTCCACTATTCTGTGCATCTGGGTGGGGTTTTTCATTGGGTTTGGGTTGTTTGTTTTTTATTTTGTTTTGGTTTTGTTTCCTGTTTTGTGAGCCACACTGTGTGCTCATTTCAGCTATTTTGCTCCCATAACTGACTTAATTTTTTTTCTCCTCTTTTTTCCTCTCTCCTTCTGATGTTGTTTAGAGATTTAACCCTGGAGAGGAGCTAGAATTCATGCTAACCACACCTTTAAAGGAATGGTAAAAGGCAGCCTGGCTTCACAATTGGAAGGGATGTCAGCAAGCAATAGTTTTACTATAGCTCCAAGCAATGGTTTCCTTATCAGTCTTCAAAACATTAAAAAGTCTTTTCTTCTACTAGATAATCCTTTATCATGCCTCTGTAGCTCCACTTAGCCTACACCGCAGATTCAGTGTGTTTTGACAGTTCTGACCTGATGAAAGAGCTTGTGCTATGTTTGTAATTGATTGTACCCATAAATGACTCACGGACTCTATTTTGTCTCTGTTGTTCAGGGTGTCACTTGAGCTTTTTGTTTGTGATTTTCTGGTTTGATTTCTCCACGGTGAGAAGAGCTTTTGCAGAAACAAGTTTAGATTCTCATTCATAAGGTGTTGTTGGTCTGCCTCTGGAAACGGGAGGAAGCAGAGGCAGCCGCCAGTGTTTGCTGAGCAGAGCAAGAGTCTAATGATCGCTGCCTGGGGTCCAGGGGTATCCACAGGCTGCCTGGGCAGCGTGGCCTGGAAAGCTGCATCGGTCTAGTTGGGTAATAAACTCTCCTTCTTTCAGACTTCTCTGTGACTATTTCTGGTTAGTAATGGTGTCCTGAACCTTAGTAATGGTTAAACTTACCATATTAATGGTACAGGGCTATCTACGAAACCACATTTGGGTTAAATTTCTACACGGCAGTACTAGATGTGCCTGCACAACTAATATTACTATACATTTGGCTAGAACTGTAGGTATCTGTGTATATTGCCTCTGCTGCTTCATGCATTCTGTGTATTTGAACCGATTCTGTATTTGCTAAATTTACCAAGATCCAGTTATTTTCTGAATCCTCCCAGAGTCCTATGAATAGTGTTTTGAATGTCAGGTTTTGAAGGCTGAATGGTGTTACATTCCCAGATCTTCAAAACAGTGTTTGAATATTTAACTTCCTAAGATGCATTCAACAATTCTAATTTTATTTTTGAGTCCTAAACCCCAAGATTTCTTTATGATTTGTTTACATGAGTACTAGTATTAGCTTAGAGGACTCTCATTATTGTGCATATATACAGTTATATTGTCCCCTTTTTCACCTTTCATGATGAAGTGATGAAATGAAAGGCAAGGGCACATGCTAGATGATTCTTCAGAGAGCCAAATGTCTTTTTTTCTTCTTTTCTTTTCTCCTCTGACTTACACTCTGCATGGCAATTTATCCTTGGACACCTTCTCTTCAGATCTGGAAAGTGTTATTCTCCCATTTTATACAACTCTCACGACGGAATTTACAAGACTAAAAAGCTGTTCTTAAAATTTCATTAGGAAATGAAGATTTTCCAGACTACTGCAGTCTGTTAGAAATGGTGTTTAAAGTAATATATATAGTTGGAAGCTATTGCCACAAGCTGAAATGCAAGAGAAATTTAGCTGACATATCATATAATAGCAAGGGAGGCACTAGAACACACACTACTTCGATAACAAAATGATGAAAGGTTAAAATAAATCTCTCGATATGTGCCATTTTTGTCTTAAAACAGTCTAATTTCATTGTTGTCAAGTTTATATATTCAGAGTCTATCTCCTTTCAGTAATCTTAGGCTTGCCATTCTCTCCAAGGAACACAATTATGTTAGTTCCAAATAAGGGCTCTTTGATCTCTTTTTATTCCTCCTTTGTTTCTGCACAATGAAAGCGAGGGGAACTCAATTAAAGTGACTTAGTCTGGTCTCTTGACAGAAGTTGTTACAAGTGAAGGGTTTGATTCTCCCCTCAGTTAAACCTGTGTTTTGCCAGTGTAGCTACATTGACACTATCAGAGTTGCATTGATGGAAAGCTGGTATAATGGAAAACAGGATCAATCCTGAAGTTTCTCCAAATAGGCCATTTGAACAAACCACGACTTTCTTTTTCTCAGCTGAACTGAAAGCAATTTAATTGGCTTTCAACGTAGGCTGTTCAGTGAATGATTCCCAAACTGAAGGTGAGCACGCTTTCAACATGAAGAAGAGATGCATGTTTTTGAAAAAAACTATTGTTTGTATTAATACCTGGTAATCCTATAAAAGTATATTTTAAGAAAGAATGTGCCCATGGCTGTCATTGTTGCCAGACCTTAAAGCAGGAGCGTTACTCAGATATTTTTTTTTTAGTGCCTTAAAGTCCCTGATCATGCACTGTGTGTTAGCGGTTTCTTTTTCTGAGAAAAGGCATGAATTTTCTGTGGTATGCACTCAGCTTTTATTTTCAACCCAGATAATATTCGCCATCCTCAATATAGGTTTTTAGGTCTTAAATCACTTTGTCTCTTGTAAAATCCAAAGATTTGCTAGAGCCTGCAGGGATTATGAACACTTGGTAATTACTCCAAAATAAAATATCTCTATTGATAAAATGGAAACCTCAAACATCCCTGTATGTATTGCTGTTCAGAAAGCACGTTCAGGGCACAAACATTGTTGGAAATTTGGAATATTCTGATGAAAATAGACTACATAAGCTCTTTACTCTTTGTGAAATACAGTAAAAGGTCATTAGTATTTTATATAACTGCTGATTTTTTGCATAATATTTGGCTTTCTCTTGTTCAGTTTCTAATTTGGGTATTAATCAGAGTATGTGCTATTGGAATATTTATTTGGAGAGAAGATGTCTTTATAGAGAAAACTTTGAAGAAATCAGAGTTAACCTGACTGCTGAGCATAGTTTTTTCAACTTGTTTTTGTTTAGGTTTTAGGTGGGTTTTGCCACCTCCACCTTTTATATGTGCATGTTTCTTAAACTTTTTGAGGTAAATATTTTTTACTAATTTATTAGGAAACATTTATTTACACATATGCCCCATTAGATTTGAGCAGCACTACTATGACTAAAAGAGCTCTGTTAATGCTATAACAGCTGTCAAATACTTCTTTTCCTTTACTCCTCTTATTTTTGAGACAGTGGCTCCTAATCATATCATGTGGAGGGTTTTTGTCAGTCACTGGAGTTTTTCCATGCTCAGTTTTGCACCAGCCTTATTCATCCTATTAATGCTGCTGTGAATCTTGTGGTCCTTACGTTCTCCAGTTATTAAAGGTTCCTTGTCAAGCTTTATTTAGGAAATCATCTGATTTGGCTTCCTTTCTCTTCTCTCAGGATGCACTCATCCCCAGCGTGCAAACTGTTCAAAACTGCTTTTGCCATTAGCTCTCAGAGGAATGAGAAATATGGTTCATATAGTCAGGTTCGTTACTGCCTCCGACCTGATTTCTCCTTTCAGCCTTCTCCTCTCCTGCCCTGGTCTCCACTCCTGGGTTAACCCCTCCTCACCAAGTCTCATCAAGTCAGAAAGCTTCACTATGCTGCTCTATAAGGCTGCCTATCTTGACAAGACTAAGGATACACTTTTTGACACACAATATTGTAGCAGTAGTGGAGATTGCTGTCAGAAGGTCTTAAAAATTTCTACTTTGCTTTTCTGAAATAATTTTCCCCCTTTTCTCTTGCTTCTAAGCAACAAGGATGAAAACAAAGGCCATGTTCTTGGTACCCAGAAGACTGAAATTACAAGCAGGCAAGAGATGAACGGCAAGCAACTAATGTATGTGTTGGAGGTATTTTGTGTTCCTCTCCAACCTCATAGTCAATATGGACTTGTCTAGAATGATCGCTTCTCAGCCTTTTGGCTAAGATCAAGTATAGTATCAGAATGAATATAATGGTCTCTGGGATATTTGATCAATTCTTGTTTAAGTGAATTCTCTCCTTGGATTCAGAGTTGATTCAGTGATTAAGGAATACTTTAGATAACTGTTTACTTTGTGTTTTTTTCACCACATGAAATTTCTAAAGCTTAAGAAGTGAGATGGTCTGAAACAGTCTGGTGAAAGGTATAATTTAGAAAATTAAAACAGGGAGACAGCAAGGTCTGAAGTCTTCCAGAATGTATTTCATGATGAGGATCTCCTGCTGGATCTGGATGCTGTTTCATACTGCATCTCAAGAAAACCTAGTATACAAAAGTTCATGAAAAATATCAAACAGACATTGGAAATCTTGACAGCCATATAACAAGACTATTACATTTTTAATATATGGCAAAAATGGAAATGGTTCAATCAATGCTCTTTACCCTGTCGATAATTGAAGAACAGTAGGCCAGTCAATGAAACTAAAGGACAGAAAATCTTACAAAGAAAAGAAATTTAAGGGGTATTGATATCTTATATGGCTTACAATATTCAGGATTCAGGGCATCACATATTAAAATACAGCTGTGACTGAAATAAAGGGTACAGATAGCAGAGCTATTTATGATTTTTTTTAATCAGTATTATTTATTTATAAAATATGATTAGTCACAATGTGAGCGTTTGGGGAGATGGGGGTAACTTCCCTGTACTCTTGCCAGTTCTCTTGCTGGATTTTTCTTACCAGACTTCAGCATTCTAAACTCTGGGTCCAGTTTAATGAGTCCCACCTTCAAGAAAGGCTCTCAGGAGCTAGATCTCCATCATCTTAGCTAAGAATTTGTACCCTGGTTTGGGTTGTGCTTGCTCTCAGCCTGCTTGCTACTGTGAGCTATTCAAACTGTTCCATTTTTATTTCTCACAAAGAAACTGAACAAATGTTTTTCATTTCCACCTGCCTCTCCCTGCCCTCTTTTAGGAAGAAATATTTTAAAATCCTCTTTTTCTATGGCAAATATTTTTCTATGTAATGAAAATCTTTTAATGTTACTCTTTTAGGTGGCTTGCATACTGAGCTTTGACTATCCAATTGATTTGCTTATTAGTACAATCCAGGATGAGAGATTTGTATTTCAGAATCTTGCATTTTCAGTAGACCAAGAAAGTCACTTGCTTGCAGAGATCTGAATCTGATGATACGTAATTCTGGAGTGCAACATTAAGACATTGTGCACAGTAGAAGCTATGCTCTATGCTCACTAATTCTGCTCCACTGATTTAAACAGAAAATACCATCCTAAAAATGATGATGAGGAAAAAGATGAGTTATTACTCAGTTTTGCATATGTTCTTCCATATGCTAACAAGATGCAATTAGGTTAAGGTGAAGCCGAGGCATCATTTTGTACCTACCTAATTCTGCTTCTACCCATTTACCTGTGCACGGTGTGTATTTGCTCTGTCCTTTCTTTTTATCTGCTATGCACCATGTAGGTGCTGCTACAGGAGCAACACAAATCCTTTTAGTCATGTGCAGCCTCCCATATATTTGGGCCTTACTGTACTACAGTTTTATCCCCTCCGCACATATCTTTGGTTTTACCAAGCTCTCAAGAGGAGGTTTATCTTAAGCTCAGTGAAGTGGAGGTCTAAATTCTGAGCTGTCTCTAAATCAATTCACTCTTTCCTGGTAGAAAGAATGCCATTCATGCCTGCAGTGGAGATAGTAGTCTTTTCAATATTAGTTAAATGTTTTATCCTTATTTATCTTATTTTAATTCAACAGTTCTAAAGTACTTTTCAAAGTAATCAGGTATGACAGTGCTGGGGTTAATTAACAGTTGGTATGCTGCCAGCAGCTTCCCCCTGATGGTATTGATGATGATACTGATCTTATCTGATATGCTTTGCTAGGAAAAAATCCTCTAGAAAGAAGCAAAGACATTATGATATGAATGTGTAAGGACGGTAGGTGTCCTTCCTGCTGTTTTATGAATGTGTCTGAAGGATTTCCTTTGTGAGAGAGAACAGAAGCTCAGCCTAACCCTTATCTGTATTACACCACAAAAATCTATCTTCAAATGACATCAAACACTTGTCTTAAAACCGCAAAGCAAAGAAGTATAAAACAGAGTCTGATAACTCATCTTACTGATTGCACTGAAGTAGTATCATCCATGTGAATTTTGAAGGTCACTTGCTATGTGAAGACACAAGTTGTTACTATCCATTGGGTATGGACTTGCCATATTTCAGTTTTGAATTGTCAGCTACTTGCATATACCGATGTTAAGGAGACACATGCTGATGTCTTGGTGTTATGAGTCTGGAAGTTTTGCAAAATGCAGCAGTCTGGGAGGGGATTTCCATGCATTGCCACTCTTTCTTTTGTAGTACAAGCTTTTCCTGTTTTGTTTTCCTGCCACAGATGGAATAGAAAATATGCCAATAAATCCTCCAATAAGTTAAAAAATGAACACAAATAAGTCTCAGAGAAATACACATTGCTCTGATGAATGTTTGTTATACCTTTGTGAGGGAAAGGAAAGAAAAAGAATAAACCCATATGTGATATGGGAAGAAACCAGATACTCCAAGTAAGACCATGCCTTAAGAATCAGTGGTGACTAGATTTGCGAAAAGCACATGTAAGCTGGTGTTCTTTTTCCAGTGCTCAAAATCTGTCTCCAATATTGACCAGTTCTGTCTAACACAAGCTGTCTGAAAATACACACGTTTTTCCACAGTGTATAAGTACTAATGGTTTTTCACGTAGCCATCAATCAAATGTATGTACTGGGCTCTCTATATTTTCAGAGCCAGGTAAAGGAGGAGTCCCTTCAGACTACGTGAGCACCGCTGTTCAGCTGAACTACTACGATGAAAAGTCAGTGCAAACAAGAGTTAGCCAAAGGCAGGTGAATGGACAAGGTGTTAACTACAGAAGCTGGTAAAAGTTAATATCCACACTATCACTTCCAGTGGTTTCAAGGTATGGGGAGGTCTTGAGCTGTCTACTAGTGCATGAAGTCTCATCACACTGTATGGACTAACATTACACAGAGCAAGCAGTTCAAAGATGAATGCTGTGTACAATGTAATTGGTGTTTAAAATAGTATTATCAAAGTGTTTAATGAAGCCAATTAAAAACAAGAAAGTTGAAAGTATTTTTCAAGAGTTTTAGGATTACCTTTTGATTGTTGCAATTATTGCTTTTTTGACTAGAAGAGTGATAATGCCTGACCACAGGCCAATCCATCTGTTCTGTTCTTGGTAATTTTGTTGTCAGTAGTGACCCAGGTAGCTGATGATCTCTGTTGAGAAATTCTTTGTTGTCATGGATATCTTCACCCCTATGCTTCTAGTTTAAAAAAAAAAAAATCATATCTGGTAGTGCTTGCTGCCCCGGTATTTCCATGTGTGCCTGCCCACACATTTGGGCTGAGCCTGACCTTCCAGAGCTCTTTGGCTAATGCTGTTACGTTGATGTAGAAATCAGATTTTTCCAGGTAGTGTTTCTGTATGCCTGAGCAAAGACTTGCAGGTTTGTGTGAGACCGAGATTATTAAGGATAATATTCACCAGACCTGAGGTTTCCTTCAAAGAGGTGGTTTTATATGCAATTATCTCATTTGTTTTAAGCACTGGTGTTACCATCCATAGTAGCATCACTTTTATTCTCTGGTAAGTCCATGAAGCATCTATATAAGCTTTGGATTTTTAGGGGTCTGAGGTCTACCTAAATTTTTATGGGACACTTTTGTGGTAAGCTAATTGAAGAAAACTGTTTCTGAGCAGTTTCTCAAACTTCATTAGCAAACGAAGCATTTCTCTTTTTAGTTGTAAAACGCTCTCTCTTGCAAGGTTAGTAAAGGAGGAGTTTGACAGTTTCTTTTTTTCAAGGTGTGTTTTGGGTTTTTTTTGTTTGTTTGTTTTGCTGAGGATGTTTTCAAGAAAATAGACAAGACAGCGTATTACTTGAAAGTTTAGTCGAGGACAAGTGATAAACTGACTAAATAAAACATATCAGTGTTCACTTATAAAAAGAAGTTTTGCTAATAGCTTGCTGTATGACTTCTTGGACCCCAAATTTCTTGGATACCATTGCACCAAGTATTTTGTTATTTCCATGTTTCAATCATGCAAAGACTCAGCATGCTGTAGGGTAATTCAATATATTGATGACCTTGGTGGCAGCATTAACTAGCGGAGCAAAGGAGGAGAGATGAATCTGCAGCACAGAAATGAATTAGATCTGAGTCATGTTTTTAATATATTTTTTGAGATGTTCTGTTTTGTGGTATTGGTTTAGACCATCTGCATTTTGGTTATAACAAGCTATGTAAAACAAACAAAATCTTGACAACAAGATATATGTTGTACATGCTTTTATGAATTTAGTTTAAAATAAATGTACTTCAACTCTAAAGGAACCTTTCATTTTAAAATATCCCTTCCTCTAATTTTCTTAAGTGTAAGAAAATGAGCTCACTTTTTGCTCTAACATACGGTACTTTATCAAACTTGTATATAAATTACTTGATTCTTCATACTGCTGATATTCTTCCAATTGTTTTAATAGACCATAAAAATGGTAATACTGTGGTAAACCATTAAACGCTTAGCCATTTAGCCCAGCAGTATTCCTTGTTTAATAGTTTTACTCATTTAACACTTACGATTTGTAACAGAGTAAATCTAATTTTAAAGTAGGTTGAGGAAGTTAAACCACCCCTGGGGAATAAATCTACACTCCCTTACCTGGAGGGCAATACTAATTGCTATCCAGACCCAGAACAGGCTCAAATGAAGTCAAGCTCCAAGGATTACTAATGAGTGAGGCTTACATTGTACGAGCAAAAAGTCTTTGAATGCTATTTTTTACCTGAGAAACTGGCTGAACAAAAGTCTGAGAAAATCCGTGCAGTCAGTAGACTGCTGGTGCTTTTAAGTGTTGGTAATTATCAGCTTTCCTCCTTGGGATGTTAATGCTAGTGGTCTGACCTTACCCCAGCATCCCTGTCTAAATGTATAACTTAGCCATCAGTTTGCTTTAAATCAAGCACTAAATCTGTCTGAGTGCCATTTCATATGGATATTAAAAAAACATCAGGGTCTACTTGGCTTCTTTTGTCAGCTATATCTTAGGCAATTGTGTGAATAAATTAATGGATGAAATTCACCCTTTATCAGTTTTGCATGTATGTAAGAGCACACCTCTATTTATTTCAGTGCAGACAAGCTATTTACAGGCATTATTATTATTTATTATTAAGTTACATAATCATATCAATGGCAAGGCAGGAGAGTTGCTTTGTGTGCAGAGTTTTCCACTCTTATAAATCTTGGGTTAGTTCTGAGGTTGTCCTGTTATTTTTCCAACTTCCCTTTAGTTCCCATTGTTCCCCTGATATATGGGAATGGAAGCATCAAGATTTGTTTAAAACATTAGCAAGCTCCATTTAGACCTTTTTTAAAAAAGAAACGTGAGAGTGTTTGCAATGATTAGCTAGAAAAACGCTAACGATGAACAAATTGTAATGTGAAACACTTTGCAGGGCATAAGAGAATGGGAGGAAAAAAAAAAGGATTAGGTCTCTCTTCCCTCATTTAAATCCTTTTCAAACCCAGAGGGTTTAATAGGTACTTAAGTGGTGCCCCAGAGAGTGTGATTGGAACTTACACGGTGCAAATACCTTCATCTGCCTTTCTGCTGCGGCTGAATTTTGCCCCCAATGGCCAACCTTCGTAAAAGCTGGCTATTTTCTTTGAATAATGAAGCTGTGGAAAATCCAGCAAGTACGTGGAAATCAGAACTAGGAACAGGCCCTAGAGGATTTTTAACCTAAATAGAAGAAGCTGTATCTCCAGCTTTGAAAGCTGTTACTGTTTCACTATTCTTTCTTTTTGCCTCTGGGATATTCCTGAAATGTGTGCATCTTCTGTTTTATGAGATGTACTTGGCTTCCTTAGATGTGAAGAGAAACAGGAGGAGGTGGACGATGGCATGGCCTCCAGCACTTTGTTTATGAGAACATCCTTCTAGCAATTTTATGTCTGCATGAGGTAGAAGAATAGTTTCCAGTCTGCCCTTGAGCTGTGGATCAAGCATTTTACTTCCTCTTACTCTTTTCTGCTTTATAACTCTAGATTCCTTTCCCAGAGCCTTTAGACAGATGAGATTTTGGTCATTTGTAGTGGCTGGAGCACTTTCAGCTGCCTTCCTTTTTCTCAGCCAAGTTTCACAGTTGATCAAGGTAGCATTGTTCATTTCTTTCTCTGCAAAACAGCTATTCTGAGACCAGGCTTAGCATGCTGTCTCTTAGAATAGAATTGTTTAGGTTAGAAAAGACCTTTAAGATAATTGAGTCCAACCTAAACCATATCCCTAAGCACCACATCTACACAGCTTTTAAATACCTCCAGTGAGGGTGACTCAACCACTTCCCAGCCTGTTCCAATGCCTGACAACCCCTTCAGTAAAGGAATTTTTTCTAATATCCAATTTAAACCTCCCCTGGTGCAACTCGAGGCAATTTCCTCCTGTACTATCACTTGTTACTTGGGAGAAGAGACCAGCTCCCACCTCACTACGCTCTAACTCACCTCCTGGAGCTCTGTCACTACACGGAGGGGTTCCTGCACCTGGGCACAGCTCCCACAGGGCTGTGTCACTGCTGCTGTCCTGTGCTGGTGTTAAAGCACGGTACTGGTGTTAGAGCAGAGCAGACACTGCAGCCTGTTCAACCAGAGCTCTGTCTGGGCAGTTGCGTCAGTTGTGGTGGGTACGGAGCTTCCAGAGGCCATGGCCTGCCGGGTGGGAACCGTCGCTGTCTGCTTGAGCTGGTAGAGCGTTGGTGCCTTCCCTGTGTGAACTGCCTGACCCATCCCAGTTGTGAGTGCTCCCCAAGGGCTGCTTTTATATGAGGGGGGCCTGGCTGCCATTATCCTGGCCCCGCAAGTCTGGGAAACCCCACCATGTGCTGTGCCAAAGCGCTGCGCTGTGCATCCTGCCAGCACCAGAGCTGCTCACCTCAGTGATAAGACGATCTCCATGATACCCGTAGAACAGTGATACAGTGCAATCAGCGTCTCAGACTTCTTTTATTATAGCTTAGCCTGATTAAATGGGGCTGATTGGTCTATTAGCCAGGAAAAAAAAGACAACGAGTAACTCCTACTTGTGGTGGTGGTGGTGTTTTGTTTTTTTTTTTTTTTTACCTTTTTTATTTATTTTTTTTATTATTATTACTATTATTTTCTCTCCCCCAGATGAAGATAACCTAGCAAATGATCATAGCATTGGGTATCATTTAGTCCTAAGAGAAGGTGCAATGCACCCTGGGCACCCAGAGCTGAGTCTGTTCCAGGATGGCAGCACTGCTTGTGTTCAGACTCCACGTTTCTGCATTTATATCCGTGGTACCACAGGCAAGTGCTGCATTTGCTGTTGGAAATTAAATATTGGCCTTTGCAAAGTTACCAGATTTATTTGTGAATAAAAATGATCATAGTTGTTTTCTTAGTAGATTCATGTTCTCTCTGTGTGGTGCCCAAGGGAGGGGATCATTGGATGCATTAGTTGCGCTCCTGCAGCCCTTGTTTGAGTGGTCAGTTGATACTGGGTTTAATTAATGCAACAAGACAAAGAAAAACCTATTTCTCAAATAACAATGTGTCATGATCTGCAATGCTGATTCCTGAACAGTGACGTCTATATAGAACACTGTTGTGTTTATCATATTGCTAATTTACAGAAATAAATTTCTTTATCCATTGAGCATTGAGACACATGTGCAATTCACGAGTTGTGTTATTAGCTCTTATCCCTCCACAACCATTTGTCAAAATAATTGCCTCAGCCACAATGACCTTGTTATGTGATATTTCTGAGTAAGATGTGCAACAATTTATTTCTTACTGTTGCTTTCTTGTTTAAATTAGCAAAATTTCTTCTTAAAAACAAACAGATCTGACTCCTCCATTCAGCAGCAGTGCAGAGAGAAATTGTTTATACTGTTTTTAATTTGTTGTTATTTTGGGTTGAGTTTTTATTTTCCTTTGGAAGATAACTAATGATAGATTAGGAGGTAAACAGCTGCTTTCATGGAGTGATGCATTAGCATGTAGCATGCTTCTGTAAGAGTTGCTTTTAAATATCAGTGTCAGAAATTTACAATGAACAGTTTACTGTAGGATTTGCTTTTATGAAGCCTATCTGAAAATCTGTGCAGGTAACAATATATGTGTAAAGGTATTTCCTAGCCTTTGTTTCCTGCCTTTTTACCAGTTATTAATCTACAAGAGCACCTTTCTTCCTATTCCATGACAGTCTCCAATGAACGACTAAGTCGCAATTTCTGGGAGGGAACACAAGTGTACTGCTTTGGTTGGGTCCCTCTTTTTTTCATGGCTCTTACTGAGAGACCTGGGAGGCCCAGCTTCCCTACAGGATGTGGACTCTTTCAAAATTCTTCAATGTTTAATTAACGAGGCAAACATTTTAGTCTATCTTACGTGGAGAACCTTTCATTTCCAGTCCAGAAATACCACAAAGTTTATAGCAAACATGGATGTGGACGTTTCATTCAGTTTGCCTTCCTTGTATGTTTTTCATCCACATCCATCAGCTGCATCTGCTCTAACAGGCGTGCTGCTTCTGTGGGTATTTGAAAAACTTGATAGTTTTCAGTTTTAGGTGTTTAGCGAGTTACTCCTTGAAATTATTATTACATTTTTATTTTTTTTTAATTCTGGTTTTATGTTAATTTTGTCAGAGTGTGTTATTTTCAATTCGCTCAGGTGGATGCAGCTTCTGCTTTTTGAAGGATGTCTTTTCATGTCTAATAACCTCTTTTACTCTGCTATTTGAGCACACAGACTTTTTTTGGAAGCCCATTTAAAATTATTTTTGATAGGTAATATGCATGTACTCTGAGCTTTTACAGTGGTGCCTTTAAAGAACTTCTATGCCAGTTTATGTAAAAAGAAAGTTTTAAAATATTTATATGAATATTTTAAAATTTTAGCTGATTCTTTTTAATTTATTTTTAACTAGCTTCTTCATTTTTGTACCATTCTTCTTTTTCAAGTTAAGCAAGCTAACCTTTCAAGTTAAACCTCTTGTGGGTTTCCTTTTGGGTTTCTTTTTGGCTTTTTTTCCCTCTCACACAAGCAGTTTTGTGTCTGAGTGCAGAGTAGCAAGTGTCTATTCCATGGTTTTTCTTGGATAACTTCATCTTAAATTTTGAGCTGATTCAAGAGTTGCTTCTTGTCTTGTGAGTTTTTACATTAGCTGCTCCAATTAGCAGTTCTATGTAGTTTAGCATGTCCACCAAACATGCCAGGTAGCCATAGTATACTATACAGGGCTTAAATAAAATCTGTCATTATTAAGCCTTATGTCTTCACATCTCTTCACTCTCCCTGGCAGTTTGTAGCCACTGTCACCCTAATATATTCTACATTTCTATTTTAGTATATCTTGCTTAGGTGTCCAAAGCTTTGTAGAGAAATAGGAGGCATTTTTCTAATACTTGCACAAATAATCAATTATTAACCCTTAATCAATCTTTCCACAGATTGAAGGGCAGGTTCACATGAGGTAACATCTCACTGTTCCTCTCATTCCAGTGATAACATGTCTCCTTTCCCTGCAGCCTTGAATTGCAATATCTCTTGAGTAATTCTGATAATTTGCAGTTGTTCTGTCGGTACCTTTTCATCCCAAGTTATACCAAGTGCACTGCTACTGACTTATCCTGAATGCCAGCAGCACCTTTTAGATCTTCTGTAACGAACTGCTTGTAAACCAACTATTCTGTTCTTCTCCTTGGAACCAGGTCAGTGGTGATTTCTCAGGACTGTTTCTCAAGGTGGAATATCATGCAAGTCTTCATGAGTTTCTTCTAACAAATGACAGAATTGTTTCATTTTAGATATATCCTGTCATCAGTCTTAATCAGTCAGACTCCCTTATGGGTTTTCATCTCGTACAAAACTCTTGTAATCTGTGGTGATTTCTTTTGTCAGCTGTCTCTTACTTCCCGGGCTACTTAAAATATCTTGTCTTTTCCCAGTAATTGTTTGTTTTCTCTCTTTAATCTGTTGAGTCATTTTCTCAAACCTACTAGGAGTTCACTCTCTGCTTTCAATTGTTATGTTAAACTTGGAAAAATTCTCACTAACTATACTTACTCTTCCTGAACTTCTCTTCAATTTCAGTTTTATCTGACAATTACTGTCTCTAATACACTACGGACTCCATCACCCATTGTGTACATGACTCTTGACTAATTTGAGTTAATTGCAAGTTAATTACTATTTAACAGATTTGATTTTCTTCATTATTTGCTGAGCTACATGTTAAATTATGCTGTCTTTTTGAGGAAATGACTTTCCACAATTACAGATATATGCCCTGTTCAAACCATTTGGCACTGTTAGATGTGGCCATAACATTTTTGCTTATGTTGTTCTTTTCCTTATTTGAAAACAATTCTGGAATATAGATTACTTTTTTACTCTTTTACAGTGCTGCTGCTATCTCCAGGAGTACAAAAAGCTCTCCTGCGCATCCAAGACAATGTTTCTAGAAACTGTTATAGACGTGCAAATTTGGGAAAAGTGTAATGTGTTTGTTCATCTAGTGCCACTATTTGCACTGTGACCAAATAAACTTTATATTAAAATTATGCAAGATAAAAAAAAAAGTCTACCCAGTATATGTAGCAAAACAGAATCAAGTTTTACTTTAGATTTTCTAGGACACTTGTTTGATAGCATGGTACCTGCAAAGCCTGGGATCACAGAAAATATTGACTAAAAATAGACACATCTTTTTGGAACACATTTTGTAACTGAAAGTTATTCCATCTCTAAGTACACACTGAGCATTGGGTTAGTACTTTTAATTCTTATAATATGAAGGGAATATTAGATGGAAAAAGATTTAAACTGTTTGCATAGCTGATCCATGTATCTGGATCACTGAAAATAAAAAATTAAACATGCTGTGATCGCTCCAATTTTTTTTTTTTTGTTAAATCCTATACCTCCTAAAATTAAATAAAATAGAATAAAATCTACTGTGTTTGCTCTTGCATAAATCTTAGTTGTAACTACTTTGTAGTTTCTGTTTATCTAAATTCCGAAGGCCTCCTTCAGACTTCTCTCAGGAAATTCTACCTTTAACTCTCCATTCTAAATTATTGAGAGCTTATCAGAGTTTCAGTATCAGCATTCTGGAACACCAGCCCCTGTTCCATGACCAAAATCTAGTCCTGCAATGTTACAATTTCATCAGATGTAACATGCCTGTATAATTTCCTACAATGACTTTCTCTAGGTGTGATTTTATTTGGTAAAGCTTGTATTTCTCTACTAATTGCAGAGAGCTATCTATGGTCTCTTGTTGATATGATGCACACAGTATTATGTTGTATAATGTAAGTAGGTTACAGTATTGTGTGGTTCCTTGGTAGCTTCTAACAAAACAGCACAGCCAAAGATGGTATTTTTAGCTGTTGTTACACTAAGCTTTTAGCAGCACTTCTGCCAAAGGCAACAGTGTATGGCCAAGGTGGTGTGCAGCTGCACAACCTGCCTTACTGAAACTGTCAGTAAAGATTAGCAGGGCTTTTTTCTGAACACTATGTATCAACATCAGGTATTATTTGAATATTCTGCAAGTAATCGGAATAAAATACTTGAGATAAAGTATAGGAAGAAGGAGAGGCAAAGTCACATACCTGAATTACAAAGCACTCCAAAACCTAGTGTAGTGGGTTGTGGTTTGTTTGCTTGTGGTTTGTTTTGGTTTTTGTTGTTGTTGTTTGTTTTGTTTTTCTGGAAGCAAAGCATGCCCATTAACCTGGTCTGCTTTCTGGCTTTCATTTAACTTGGGTAAATGTGGTACTGTTATCTATTCAGCTGCAATTTGATGGAGTTGCAATGGTTTTGTTATACAAGATAGGTTTATGACCATAGAAATGCAAGGATTTTCAGTTAATTGCTTTTGTCCTGAAAATATCTATGTTCTTTCCTTGAAAGAGGAGAAATTCAAATTCCTTGTGGCTTCTCTACTGTACCCTGCTTTCTGTTGTATGATATTTTTAACCATTAAATATTAACATTTTCTGAAAATGTTGTTAGTGGACACATCCATTTTGCTTTAATTGTGTGGGAGTTACTCCATCTGCTCTCATTTTGTGACTGACATCTGCAACTTATAAACAGCTCTGAGTTTTAGTCTGTATTTAATTACAAAGTTAACTTTATAATGTAATTTTGCATCTTTGTCTGAAGAGGTGGTTATATATTTGTGCTTTAGAAGGAACACAGATTTCTAAGACTACTTTTTTACTGAGCCCTCCCCTGCTCCATTTAAGGCCTGAATGAAAACTAGGTAGGCAAACTTTCCTAATTGTATGGTGATCTTCTGTGTTACTGAAATTACAAGGATGTCATTTTGAAAACATGCCTGTGGTATAATAGCACATGTATGTTAATTCTTTCTGCCTTTTGCCTCTTGAAAAAGAGAAAGTAGATTTTCTGTGCTGTGAGCTCAAATTGTAACTTGATCTCTGCATAAGAGAGGTGAATGTTTGTGGTAAACGTGGTTTTCTTAATGAGGACCTGCTGTTCTGCATGAAACTCTGTCACAAATAATAATAAACAGCACCCAGTTTCTGCCATTGCAGTAGGAATAAAAAATGGCTAGTGAATCTTTCCTCCACAACTGTGTCAACAGCAGGTCCTCATTACTTGTTCACAGCAGCTGAAAACTGATTTATTTATCCCCTGATGATCAGAATGCTGCCAAAGCTTGTTGTCTTTGTTGAATTTTTTTGAAAGGGAAAAATAAATATTTTCCTTTTTTCAAAATGATTTTATTGGTGCTCCCTGAAGCTGGTTATGCTACTTTCAATCAGTTAGATTGCTAATGGACTTTCTGGACATGGAGCCTGTGAGCTGTAGGAATTGCAAATGCATGTGATTCCAACCAAGCTCCTGGACTGACAGGTAATCATCTGATTAGGAGGTGGGAAATCAGATTGTGTTTACTTTTGAAGAGGATTTGCCTTATTGTTCATGCTTTTGCAGTAAATGCACAAGTGCCTACTTTCCACATGGAGAATATGAGAAGCTCTGTAATATCATTATGAAGAATAGCACACCCCTCAGTTTCTTCATTTTCTTGTGTGTTGTTTTCCTCTGGAGTGACCTTCAGTCACTCTTGGCTGCGGGAAGGAAGCACAGGAAAGCCAGTAAAAGAGCATTTGACTTAAAAGGAAAGAGTGAACCAAGATCTGAAGAGGGTAACCACTTCAGGAAGATACCTTGGCAAAGGGAATAGAGGTCCCTATTATTGAATGTTTGTTTTTAATGACATCCAAAGGAACAGAGAAACTGGATGAGAGGAAACAGTTTTTAATTTATCTTGCAGTATAGCATAGGGACCCACTGGTGCAAGGAGAGACAACTTGAGACAAAATGGTTGTGCCTGTCCTTGTTGACCTCCTACTGACTCTTGGAGTCTATAAGGAGTAAAGACAGGCTTGTGTGGAAAAGGAGATTCCATGTCACTCAGCTGCAGATGTTTAGTGCACTTTGTTTAGTGATCATGACCACACCAGAGAAGAACAGAGTGAGTGTTGCTATTGAGGCCCTGGAGGCTTCTAAATCCAAGGCTCCATCTTAAGGCTGAAAGATTTACACCCTTTATCTGCCTCATGGCTGCTTAAGGCTGCATGATGTACTCAGAATCAAAATCCCTTCAAAGGTCCAAACTTCATAAATCTTAAATCCTGTAAACATCTTGGTTCCTGCAGTACCAGTTCCAGGAATGTTTCAGGAAATACTATATTACAATAAGTTTGAGTCCAGTAGTCCTGTTTTCCAGCAAGGAAATTGAATTAAAAGAGGGGAGAATTAGATGAGAAACCTCTGTTGGGACTAATTAGAAATATTTCTGAATGGGGTGAGTTAGACAAGCAATCCATTAAAACTATGCAAATCCACAGCTGTCCAGCTTCCAGCAAACTGAGAGAGAAAAGGAAATGAGAGACTGTTCTCAGAGGCAATTTCTTTTGGAAGGGGAGGGAAAACTTCATGGCTGATGGAGACTGTTTTGTGCCATTCCTTCTCTGAAGGGAGTTTGTACCAGCCTATAGTTCAAAAATATTGCTTTTCTGCAGCAAATCACTGAAGCAACAGACACTAAATGTGGGTAAAAGATCTAATTCTGTGCCAGTTGCCATAAGATTTGTGATTAGCCTTCTCTACCACAAAAACCAAACTGAGGCAGTGGCATTTGCTGGAGTGATCACTGACTCTCAGCATGAAGATAAAAAGAGATGTTATTGGTTTAGATTGGGAGAACTGAGGATGGAGGATATATATATATGTGTTTGTGTGTGCGTATTTAATCGAATTTCAGACAGGGACAAAGAACTTTTTGTGAAGATATGTCCACCTTTCTCCCTCACCTTCTCAATACATCCAAATGGAAAATTTTCTAGAGATATAGCTTAGGATGAGAGCAACATCAGGATTTCAAGAAATCTCAGTTCAGATGAATGAAGGCTTATGAGGCTTGCATGCTTTTCTTCTGGGATCACTGTTCTGGCCTGGAACATGTGGCTATATCTACTTTTTATGCTGCATGTCAGATGATTGTGTAAGTAAAGCAGTTAATATTATAGGCACAACTTGTAAGTGGTTCCCTTTAGGATTCAAATCTGCATTATCGTCATTGTTAAATGATTCTCTATAAAGCAGAGGTCCTAGTTAAATGTTGTTGTGGAGCAGGGAGGGCTAGTGGCTCCCTGGAGCCTGCAGCCATGGGGCACCTGTGGGGATCCCCTGGGGCTGCCAGGGCAGGCCTGGCTCATTGTCCCTCACACCCAGCTGAGGCCATCAGGTGCCTCTGTAGGGATGGGCCAAGGCCAGGCTTAAATTTGATATTTGAAAAAACAGTATATGGCACATAACCGACACCAAAACCTGATCTAGAGACTTTTGTGTTGTTGATGTGACAGCAAGTTAAAATGCATGTGTATTTACAGGGTGATTTCTATCTAAATATTTAAACATGCCTTTAAAACATGTTGGCTTTTGCCAATTCTAAATTGTAATTGTTGAAACAAATTGATCTTGTTTTGATAACATTGGAACAAGATGTTTCTAAGCAAGAGGGTTTTGTTTTAGCTTTATACATCGATTCCATTGATGAGCCATGTTTAATATGAATAGAATATCTTCAATGCAAGTACTAAGCTGTCTTGTAAAAGGTCTCTCACCAAAGGCACAAATGAAAATGGCTACCAGGCTTAAGAGGTTTTTTCTCTCTTGAAAATATTAAATCCTTTCTGCTAAAATGCTAGAAACTGCATAGAGACATCTACTTTTTTTTCCAGTTAACAGGAACATGTGTGTTCCCATTTACAAAAATTCTAGTAGTTGATGGGGAATTGTGATAATTGTGTCTTGGCCTGAGATAAACGCAGCATTTGGGAGACAGTACACAGTACAGGGGTTTTTACACAACATGCTAAATCTTAGTAAGATTCTTCATTCATCTGTTCATCTCTAATGGCATCTTAATTTCTTAAAAGCATTTCAGCTGAAAACTTAAACAGTTTTCATGTTTCATGATGAAAGAATTATCTGATGGTAACTCAGACTTGCTGTGATCCCTACTGGCTATATTCATAGAGGCTTTAATATGGTTATCTTAATCTTTAGAGGGATTTGTGTAAGCATGAACTGAAATTCAGAAAAGCTTTTCATAATTCATTACCAAATTTTTCAGGGAATTGGACTTCTATCACCTAGCATTTCTACTTCAATCTAGAAGTAGCACTTCAGCAGAACAGCCAAGAGTTTCGAGGACTCATGTCCAAGACTTAGATATTTGACAGGAGGTATTGTCATCTCTTAACTCCAGATTTTCACAAGGAGGCTATGCAAACATTTCTGAAGTACTATATACCTTTTGCTGAAGTCAGGGGCTAGTGTAGTAATATTCTTCGTTTTCTCAGTATCATGCTTTCCATTTTACATTTCTCAATGGCCTGGAAAGCTTACAGTTTTCTACAAAAGTGCTATTATGTTTATGACAGTATTTATATATTTATACTTTTAGTGCGGTTTTGTTTCATTTTTTTTTCAAAAACTTGCATCCAGGTCTTTGGAAAGTTGTTTCAGTTGTTGATGATTGCCTGAGTGTCAAATTCCAGGAGCTGGAGCTGCTACACAAGATGACCAGCTCTTTCTCTGATGTTTTGCATACATGGTTTGCAGTAACTTAATTCACCTGTAATTTTTTCTAGGGACACCAGTAACTTACAGTGTAGACTTACTTCTGCCCTTTTGTTTGTTTGTCTCTTGTTAATTATCCCTATTACCCCTCCTGTCTTGCCAATATTTGGTACAAAGGACATTGTTCCTGGTGTTAAGGCTCATAGGGCTTATCCTGTGAAACAGTGACTGTACTTGGAGCATCTGTACCAGAGTTCTTTAGAAGGTGGAGGAGGTGGTTCCTTTAGTGAGGCATCTGAGAGAGCTTGAATTGTAGAATCTGCTTTTCCAATACTGCACAGCTGTGAGCTTTGGCTTAATTTCTGTGTACTTTAGTGTACTTCATTACACTTTGTACAGTTTGAAAGAGAAAGTTTTTATTAAACATGTTAGTGACCAAACAACATTTAGCTTGCAGTCTCAACTATAAAAGAAATAGATAAGGAGGGGGGAAAGAAAGGTTTCCTACATAAAATAAATGTAACACTTGAGGTAAATGGAAAATACAAAGGTGAGAGATTAGTTGTTCTCTCAAATCCTTTCAGTTCTAATAACGTGGTTTTAATATCTCAGAATAAGAAATGAAGTCTTTATGTGTGATTTTTTTATCTTAACTCTGATCTTTTATTACCACTAAAACACTTGTGGTGTTTGTTCGAGAAAGTCTCCTTACAAGTTATTTAAAGTATTTATTAAAATGGCAGTACGTTTCCATACTTTATTATGGTGAAAGTTCTGTTGGCTGGATTGTTCTTGTACAGCATCCAGTAAGTGTTTTTGTGTTTCTGCATCGGTGGTGTATGGGATTTGCAATAATGGATGTCATAACCCTCTGCTGAAGCTTTGGAAAGAACTGGCCATCAATCATAACATACAGTCTTTTCAATTGTAGCTCCTAGTAAATGTATTTTCTTCATTTATTTGGAAGCTATTATGCTGTCATTTAAAAGCACAAGGAAAGGGGGAAAAAGCCCTTTCAGTGAGACGTTGTGCACTCTGGTTTTTTTAAATAACAATGGATTGTTTCATGTTAAATTTAAAGCATTGTAATTCCTTAGCAAATAGGTTTACTGTTGGTTCATATAATCAAAAGCAGTACAACTGGAATATGAACATCTGCTCTGATCTCAGTTTTCAAATGCAACCGAAGAACAAACAGATGAACTTTTTCCCTATTTTTTACTTTGAAAAGTCGAAACTTTCTTCCTCATGTAATTGCCCTCCCAGATCTCATCAGTGATGGTTCACATGCTGTGTTTCACAGATCAGAGATTTCAAAGCTGGCTTTCTGATGAGTAAGAGGTTCTCTTGCCATCATCACCAGGCCAGCCTTGCTTCCTACTTCTGTCTGTTTCTTGCTTTATTGCTTTATCTTCTTTACTGACGCTTAACTTGCCAGTTGAGGTTTTTGTACTGCCACATCACACAGCAGGACCTGGGCACAGACCTTGTTGCAGAGCAGAAAAGTTGTCATTTGCCTTTGGCTTGTTTTTTTCTCCCTTTTCAGGACGAATGCACAAGTCTTTAGGGTTATGAGAGATTGCAGTGGAGCAGTTTGAAATTAAAAAAAAAAAAAAAGGTTTTTTTAGTTTACTTTGGTAATGAATTGAGATAGTCAATATTCTAACAAAGGAGTCAAGCTGGGATACTCTGAGATAAATAACTCATTCTTTAAGAGCTTTCTAGTTCTTTTTGTCTTTTCCTAAATTTATACTTAGTAGGAAAAGTTCATCTGAGACATTTTTTAAAAAAACCTTCATAAATAGGACCACATTCCTGTCAAGTGTGTGGCTTTCATGCCTTTAAATGTTAGCATCTGTATTAAGGAAGTTTGACAATGTTCCACAGTTTTCACTTATTGAATCAGGTCTGTTTTATTGAGAGAAGTTTGTTGTATTCAAGAAACTTTTATGCAAAATTATGATATGGTGTTTCATAATAACTATTCATTGCAGTACAATCAACAACTACCCATTTTCCTGTAACATCTTTATCTCACCTTCATTATAAATGTCTCTACAGTTTTACATTTGTTTCTTGTTTAGGAAACCTCTACACAATGTTCTGTTTTGAAAAAAACCTTTCTTTTAACACTAAAACTGCAGAGCTGCAATTACAGCAGTGTCAAAGAAGTTCCTTCTATCATGTTTTTCTTTGTCTCAAATTCGAAGAATTCAGTGCTCTGTGAAAATCATGAACTACTAATGCAAGTAGTGGATACCCATCAATTTGTCTACAAACAAACAAAAGATCACAAACAAAAACTGTGAAATTGTGTAATGCACAAGAAAAAAAATGGATGAACACTTTTTTTTTTTTTTAAGTAGAATTTCCTCCTGAAAATGCTGAAAATATATATATATATATATAAAGAGTGGCTTGTTTTTTTCTTTATCTTGACTACAAGTTTTCTTTGCCTTGTGATATAAAGGTGTAGCCATGGTAACTTAACATTTTAGTCACTTCTCTGCAGTGCATTTCTTAGGTAAAGAGTATGTAGAACTTGCACTTGATGGCAGAATTAATTAATTAATTCAGCTTTCTTTTAAATAATATTTCAAGACAAGCATTCTTATTTAAAAATACATAAGTGAAACAAAAATGTCAAATCTGTAAATGAAACCACAAATTTGTATTTGAAATTTTGTTACTGGATCCACCTGTCTGGACGATAGGAATTTTCTGGGCTTATAAAATCCTCAGCTTTCCTTGAGAACAAGGGAAGTGCCCATATTTCATTTAGTTGTAGGTCAGCAGCAGTTCTGCAGGCTCTGGCCTTTCGGCAGCCGCAGTGTCTTGGAGAATGCTGAGAGAACACTTGAGTTAGTGGTGACTGCTTGCTCTGCAACAAGCTAGGCCAGGCTCTTCTCTCAATGCTCTCGAGTATTTTTTAGCACGGAATGAAAACAAACATTGGACTGTCTCTAATTGTAAACAATTTTTGATTGCTGTATTTATGTGGGAAAGAAGCATCTATCTATAGTAATGGTGTTGGTAGTTTTGTTGTAGTGGGAGCTTGTCAAGACTGAAAATGAATGTTTTTTCCTTTGGATTTTTGGATTTGTGAATGCTCCAAAACACTACAGAGTGAAAGGGGGGTTAATGATGGGTTTTGTCATTAACTGGTACTTTGGGTTTGTACTTCCCATGTGTGCTACTTGCCAGGTGATAACTTTATTTAGCTGTGCATTTGGATACTATTATTGAAACTCACTACTATGAATATTGATCACAATCTGTGGTCCTCTTATCATTTAAATAATCCTTTCAGCAAACTCCTTGAACAGAGGTATGTCCCACACGCTTCACATTCTGTAACTGCAGTACACGTGTATCATCGTTTCCCTAAAAAAGAAGGTTTTTTATTGTTGGTGGTGTTTTTTTGGTTTGTTTTGTTTCTTTATGGGGGCAAAGTCTTGTACATCTCTTTCTGAAGCTGAAAATATGCCTGGTCTCACATGTGGGATGTGTCAGCATCTGTAGATATTTCTTGTATGTGTACTATCAAGAAAGAGGTATAATGCTTTATCTGCAGTTGTACTTGTGCAAGGAAACATGAATTGAAATGAGAGCGCAAACACATCATCATTGGTTTTTGCTATTCTTAATATGGGAGAGGAAAAATATATCATACAAGCCTTCGATGAGATGTATGGGCAGACTGGTCAGGAATTACTGTGAGTGCCAGGCACCAGGCTTCCCAAACTTGCAGAGCAGCTGAGCAATTTGACTGTGCTTTTTGCAGACTGGCTGCCTGGGATGTAGCCAAATTAGACAGCCAGCTTCTCAGTCTTGGTATGCAAATAAAGCAGGGTTGTGTCCCTAAATATCAGCCTCTTAGACTAGAGGGAAAACAGTTAAGAGGGGTTAATGAATGAATTCCCTGAACCACAGTGCACTAGAAGAGGACGTCGTGGGGGAAATAATAAGTTGCCTCTTTTTTTTTTCTCTTTTTTGAAGGGGAGGGGGCACTCATTACACTTAATCTAGTGGAGACTAATCTGAGAGTCAAATGTCCTTAATTATGTTTTCACTTGGTGTGAGTTTTGTTTGTCTGGCAGATCTCTTTGGCAGCCACGCAAAGAGACTCTGATCTATTTAGAGCTGTTTGTATTCAATATATGAAATATTACCCACATCTCTAGGCAAAGAGTTCGCACACAGAAATGATAACTCACCTGCACTTCTCTAAGGTGAAAGAGTCAATCCCCAAGTGGCTGCAAACTGTATGTATGTACGAGAACTTTGGATTGCAGAACACAGTGGTAAATGCTGAATGTGCAGAATGGCTTAATTTCCTGTGTGCAGGGCTGAGCAAGGTTATTAAGAAGCCCTTTCAAGTTTAAGATTTTCCCCAGGGAAACTCCAGAAACACAGCTGCTTAAAAGGAGAGAAAAAAAAAAAGAGAGGAAAAAAGTAAGAATAAAAAGGGACTGAGATGTGCAGATGCTGGCTATGTGCTGCATAGAAGCTAGAGGCAATATTTTGTTAGAAACCTGAGGTGTGAGGCAGGGTATGGCAGCAGGAATGGGAGGAGGGACTGAGCTTTCATCATGGCTTCCTCTCACTCCTGATACCTGCCTCAGATGTATTGCAGGTGTAGACAGCTGCTGACACATGAGAGAATAAAGCCTGGGAGTGCTGAGTGAGTTGAATCAACAGCTGTTGCTGAGAAAAGGAAGAGAGAAGAAAGTATGAATTTGTTCTGACTGGTGATGATTTGGGGAATGTGTATATGCGAAACTTCGATTTGGTGACTTTGCATCATTGGAAATATAAGTGTGAATGGAATCCACCAGCTGCTGCCTAGTGCACCTAAAGGCACGTTGCTCTGGGGGAGAGAGGGAGGTTTCTGGGGAAAGTAGCAGCCAAAGAAATGCACTTGATAGTTTGGGATAAAGGCCCATTTAGGAACATTTTAGATCAGACTTATTTTGCATTTTAGAATTCTATTTTTTTTTTAATTATTTTTTTTAAATTCATCTTTTTGTTGGTTTTTTTTAATATATATAAAGAATACAGGAAGAAGGATTACACAATGGAGTTTATTTTAAAGTGGCCTAATGAACAGCAACAGAAAGAGTCCTGCTAAACCAGCTGTTTATAAACCCATACAGTTTTGCATAACACATTTATTTCAGAAAGATGCTACAGGCGGAAAAAGGAAAAAAAGTGGGTGCGGGGAGAAGGCTTCTTGGAAGAAGATACATCTATAGATATGTCTTAGAGGGAAAAAAAGAAGAGTTTTCGTTGGTTTGTAGTTTCCATTTAAGATTTCTTTGAAGGGTGTTGTGTGTGTGTGGTTTTGATTATCTTTTTTAAATAGGTCTACTTTAAAATTGGATGTTGAACACCTGAAAATGTAGAACAGAGATACTAATAATATCACAGTGTCTCTGTGCAGATAGTGGGATTAGATAGTACTTCTGTTAAGTCCTATTTCTGATGTTTCCATATTTTAATGCTGACAGTGAAGGATGACACCTTCTTTAGTATAACTAACTTTTAATCACCTACATGCATGATGAAACATATTGTAGGTATCTGTATTTTGCAATACATTGTATTCAGCTTAGGTTGCACATAAGAGAAATAGTTTTCTTTCGCCATTAGTATTCAGAGCAGTATTTATTCTTATTTAAACCTTCTTGTTGAATTCTTTTGCAGTTTTAAGTAGACTGAAAGGCTAGTGCAGCATTCATTGTATATCAGATGATACTTAGGCCAGAATTCAGAAAAAAACATGTAATAGAGTTTGTGCCTCATTTTTTTGGATACTCAAAAAGAAATGCCATGAAAAGATAAAATTTCAGGAAAAAAATGGGTTATTAATAATGAAGTATTTTCATTATTTAGTTAATTAGTTTATAGTTCTTTAGCAGAATAATTAGCTGAGCTTCAGTTAAGCCTGTAAATGCCTAACACTTCTGGAAAGCAATTAATCTTTCTGAAACTTCGAAATTCCAGGATAAAGTTTTCCACAGCAAAAACTTAGGTTTCTAATATGTTTGGAGGAAAATACAGTAGTGTGTAGCCACTGTGCTGTGATTACAGCCTATATAACCATGAGAAATCATTCTTCCCTCTATTCAAAGTTTGTGCCTCATGTTTCTCTGTATCATGGAAAGGGTTTTTTGACCTGTACCAGGAGTCTGATGATGGAAAACTTGCTCATCAAAGTGTTATGGCAACAGAGGGCACAAGAAATTGCCTCTGTTGATATTTGGAGATGCAAAATTCTTCTGTGCAAAGGGCAAGTTCTATTAGGGTGGGCTGCTCCACTACTTGTTGCCATTCCTCAGGATAGGCATGGAAAATGACATTCAAAAATTGCCAAGAGTTGCAAAAGCTGTCATTTTTAACAGCAGACGTGTATCAACAGGAGATGTTGTAGTGTAAGTAGTTACCTGCCACATGAGTGACCTTCAGTTTAATATGCGGTTGTCTGGGTTGATTTTATCTTACAGTATGTTATTGAACAGAAAAGCAAGATGAGCCAAAACCCCCTTATTGTTCTTGAATGCTGCAAGGCTCCTTATGCGAACAAGAGGACCAGGAGGTGACTCTATAAAAAGAATATTTAGCTGCATTTTTAGATCATCTGCCAGATTCTAATCTCTGTAGGCATAGAAACAGGGTGGTTTTTTTTTTTCCTTTGACAGCCACGCATCTGAAATTAGAGTTTAACTCCTACAGTTGTCAAAATAGATTTTCTGTGGTGTCAGAGCTTTTTCTAGCATCAAAAGAATATCCAGTTTATGTTTCATCCCTGTCTTATGAAGCCTTAGGTTGGATTTTTGTATAGGCTGATTTCTCATCTTCAGTTAAAAGAGCAGGTGCAACTTTCTATGTCCTCAATTATTATAATTTCTCCTTAAGGAAACAGAGTTTAAAAGCAGTTAGTTTAGATGATGCATGCCATTGGACATTATGTCTGTACAATTACCCAGCTGTAATATGTTTGTTGTCAGTCAAGGGCTGGTACTCTGATATCTTTTTACCAAATATCAACCTTAAGACCACCGAGGCAGCTGAAATCTGCTGGGTTAAGGCAGATCAGAATGTAGATTTCTATAAAAAGAGGATATACTGCTCAGCCAGGAGAAATTTCTAGAGGTGGTCCAGTGAATTTATAAACTGAATATGGGTGAGGAAAGTTTCAAACCTTCAACAATTTTTGATAGAATCACAGGATCTTTGACTTCCCCTCTCCCCTGCCCTTCACTATTTCCCATTTCTTAACAAAATACATCTTAGAAATACACATAAAGTTGATTTTAAAATGAATTAAAAAAAATAAAAGAAAATAAAATAATATAAAATATATAAAATAAAATATATGAATATATATAAAATATATAAATAAAATATAAAATAAAATAAATACTATTAACCAGCCCAGCTAAGATACTGCTAAACACTTTACTCTCAGCATAAATTTTGTCCCATGAAAAGAAAAAGCAGTAGTTTTGTCAATTCCTATTTGGGACTGTGCTATATGTATGATGTGGTTGGTAGCCAGACGGATGCTATAGAGAGGAAAGGTCAAATGAAGATATTACAGGAAATAAAAAAATTCCTATCTGTCTGAAATGAAAATTTTTGACAACAATGGTCTTTTAAAAATGTGAGGATACACCAGACATGATGTAACTACAAGTATGAAAACAGCTTCGGCCAAGTAGGAAGAGCTTTTACTTAGTGTCTTTAACTGACCACTAGAAAATTATATTCTTCAGTTGCTTTTAATTTCCTGGCCATCTTTTCTTTTCCACAGTAAAAATTGGAGTGTTGGGATTTCTTATTTCCTTCACTGTAGGTAATTGAAATTTATGCATCAAATTAAACTCACCTCCCACATTGGGAGTCCATCCGTTTGAGATGCTACTCTAGAAAATTAATTTTCTATTTTAGAGGAAGAAGAGCAGGTAGAGATCTTGGTCATCCTGTCTGTTATCCTGCTTCAAAGCGGGATCAACTGTACTTTTTTCATCTCTGACAGATGAGTACATAACTGCTCGTAAAGATCTCCAGTTATGAAGTCTTTGCAGCATCCTCAGGGAAATCTAGCCTGAGCTTAATTGTTCTTACAATTAGAAAGATTTTCCTCATATCTAACCTAAATCTCCGTAGCTGTAAGTTAAGCTCATTAATTCTTGTGGTATCCCAAGTAAAAACAGTGAACAGATTCTTTCTTCCCTTTTAGTCCACTAAGACTATTATCAAATCTCTCTGTCTCCATTTTTTCTGTGGGCTAAGCATCAACGGTCTATTTAAACTGTTCTTGTAGGACAAATTTAAGACCTTTGATCATTCTTTTTTCGGTCTTGCTATTTTTAAAATTATTTTTGCAAATTCTCCAACTTTTTATTGAAAAGCACTGCTGAAAACAGATGCAATATTTCAGGTGATATCTAGATGAACTGTTATTTCTGGAACATAACACGCTTTTATGCCTCCCAGGAAATTGTTCCCTTTCTTGTAAGGGCATGACATTTACTGAGTCATAAACAACTTATGATCTGCTATAACCTTCTGATCAAGTCTTCAGGGTTCCTAGTTAGCTGACTATTCACTACATTTTCTATGTGCATCTAAATTTCTTCGTGCCTTCACTTCTCTAGATTACTTTTCCAATTCATCATACTTTTCTGGGGAAGTTTTGGGGGGAGTTTGTTTTGTTTGGACTACTTTTGTGTTCTTGTAGAACTTCCTGCACTCCTGCATCTTCACAACTAAAGTTGTACTCTCTATAATTCTGTTACTGAAACCATCAAATAGCAGGAGAACCAGTGCAGTCAGTGAAGGAATGGGACTTCATGCTCCCTCTCTCATGGTGGATGCCTAACAAATGTAGAAAATGGTTTTCCATCCTATTAGCACTGCATCAATATCAGACTAATGTAGTTCACAGGGCTTCCTGTTTGGTGGCTGTTGTTTTGTTTGTGGGTTTTTTTGGTTGGGGTTTGGTTTTTGTTTTTTTAAGCTTGCCCATGAGGATGTGGCAACAAGCTTTACTAGTATTGGGATGCTTAACATCTCTCTTTTTCTTCTTCATATTTTTTTTTTTCTGCTTTTTCATTTGCCTGTCACCTTGTTATAGAAAGAAATTAAATGTATTTCTGGTGACTACTTCTTGCCAATTATCTTCTGACTTTTTCTCATTATCTAGAAGTTTACAATTAGTTTGATTGTTTGTCTCAATATTTTTCCAGAACAGTAATTGGACTTCTCCGTAACTATCTGATGCTTATTTTCTCCTCCTGTTTTTCAGATACAGATAGGCACAACATTTCCCTTTTCTCCCTGTCTAATACTTTGACATTGTAATGAGTTATAAATGATAATTAATTTTGACATTCACTCAGTCAGATCTCTAATGAAATAAATCCACCCTAGCTGTTTTGAAAGTATTTCACTTATTTAAATAGCACCAGATTGTTCTTTTGATATTTTAGAGAGATTCTGTTTTGCCCTGATTCATTGGTCTTAACTGTACTGGCAGCCTGCTTGCAGTTACATCACTAGTGCAGACTGAAGCATAAGAGAGATTAAACTTTTTGGCCTTCCACGTTTTCCTCTTTCTTGATTTTCTTCTCAATACAATAGCAGATCAGTAGCTTTTTTTCCCTTCCACTTTGTGTGTATGTGTCCCTCTTATTACTAAGACAGTTTCAGAATTATTTCCATTAGCTCTTATGATCCTTGGTACTTGTGCCTGTCTGCTCTTGGGTTTTGTACTTTGTGTATGCACTTTTGCTGTTCTTTTCTACTTGTCTTTGGTAAGCAAAAGCATTTTATAATTTCTGCCCTTTGAAGTCAATAAATAAATCTGTGGGTTAGGGAAGTGACATTCTGACAATCTCGTTTCACCTGCACAGTCAGATAATCTGACTTTAACTGCCATTTTTAGTAAAGGAACTCCTGGTTCTCCTTTATCTCTACATTTTTTTCCTCGTCAACTGTACATTTGTCAGCTGTAGATCTGCCTGTTGGAGGTCTGGCAATTCTTTATGCTTATTCAAAGCATATTGAATTCTGCTTTTATGAAGTCTTTGGTTTTATTTAGTGATATTCTCTCTTCCCTTTCTACATGATTGTCAACTGTTATCTCATGGTGACGCTTCTGGGTAAATAGCAGAGGGTTCCTATCACTGCAGAATGAGGATACTGAGGAACTAATCTGCACTATCACAGGCAACTGGAAACCTATTTGGGCTTCAGGGACATGTGTGAACTAAGTGATTTCTGAAGGAAAGGGAAAAGGGTCTGGGAAGGATGTATCCTACAGGCGAATTTAGGCAATGCATGTGGTATGCCAGAGGTTAAATCCTGTAATCTGTTAATATCATCAAACTAAAAAGATATAGAAGCTTTATATTGTGGTTTGTTTGGGAGATTCTTTTGATTATTTTTCTTTTCTTTATATCTATATTTATTTAATTTTATTTCAACCCCTCCTTCATAGCAGCTTTAAATGTTTCATTTAGCTGCGTTTTCCCCTCTTTGGCTGTGGAACATGAGTCTTCTGAGGCTACTACTGAGTTGGTTTTATATCATATATTGTATATGATATACCCTACAAAAGAAGGATTAAGAGAATCTATTAAAATAATATCCACTCCTATGAGCAAAAAACAGTGAGTGTGACTGAGAATTATATTACTGATTTACACATGTGTTAAAGTGTGTGGGTTTATTTTGTTTGTTTAAGATATTAGTGTTGATTACTGTTACCTATGACCTGACATCAGGTTATCTAATAGAAGCTAGTATCATATGTTACAGAGAAACTTTTTCAAAGTCCAGAGGCAAAAGCAGGACTGACGTTTTCACTTTAAGAAGCCTTTCATTTTGTTATGTTGCTAACAAAAGGCTATACACACTGATTTTCCATTTATAAGTGCATAATTTAAATTTTCTTGTCTCAGAACAATTGCATTCTCTTTCCCATTGATGTTTCTGTAAGACAATGTCAAATTAGATGGTTACATGACCTGGCAAAATTACTATTGAGAGTTCACTGAGAATACACCGATTTTGACCATTATTTGTAGTTTTTAGAGGACACAGTAGAGGATGTCCATAAAAGCTGCAGATTCATGTCATAGGAGTATGGGTTTTTTTCAGTGTTTTATGTGAACCAAATATTAAATGTATTTGTCCCATGAAATATAATTCAAAAAGGTCTCTGCTGGAGAATGTCTATTTGTTCTTCCACCTTTTATTTCTTGCCTGCATCTGCCAATGTGTATCTACTTATTTAAGTGATGGAGAATTCCAGAAAGGACTAAGACATTATTTTCTGAATCATTTACATGTAGTAAATACAATTAGCAAAGTTGGTGAATTTGCTAGATAAGCCAGGTACTTCATATATTTGATTGCTACACATAGGAAGAGAGGAGAATGGCATGTAATATTTACCCCTAGCTTCTCTGCACTAAGAAATTGTAAGAAATCTTCTAATTTTAATTCCACAATGATATCTAGCATGTAATGTTTTTTTCTGAGCACAATGTACTATATAATCTTAAGATCAATAAATTTTCTGTTTTCTACTAAGGTGCTATGTGCATCAAAACACATGGCAAAAATGGATTTTATGCATATTTTAGATGCCTGCTATACCTTTCCTAGTGAACTAGATTATAAACATCTGAAAACGATCACTGAGCATAACTGGGAAGATCAGCTGTAATAGAAATGCACCATCTAGAGTGACTTTATGAGCATAAAATATTAAGAAACTATCTGTGTCAGATAATAAGTTAATAACACCTTTTGCTAATGCACTCATGCTTTTGTCTGCTGCTGCCACATCACTTTTTGCTTTACCTAACATAGCTTTAGTATAGATGTTAGTGCTTTGGAACATACTTATATAATTCACAATGAGAATTTTATTTCTTATACTTGTTTTTGGCGAGGATAGATTCATCAAGGTGCATTGAGACGAACTTGCAATGTATCCAGCACAGTGCTCTGAATCCCTCTACTGACAGTAACTTAGTCTAGTTTCAAAGAATATGCAACTTTGCGCATACTATATGCTAAAAAAAGTGACTGCAAAAAATACTGTAGTGCCATCTCCTTTAGCTTGGATATCCTTAATAAAGTGGTAAAATTGTCCCCAATTAGCCATTTAAAAAAGAAAACAAACCAAAAGTAACTATATTCCAAAATTGGTTCTTGAAATGAGTAGAAACTAACTTGCAACATTTTAGGACATTGAGGTCAGACATACTAGCTGTTCTTAAGCAGCAACAGAAACTACACTTCCAAAGCTTCATAAATTTCCAACCACTGTAACAATTATGACACATTATTCTAGTGAGGTCAGCCAGTAGTGAGCACCAAGAAGAGCAAATCTACAATGAAAAGCAATTGGTATTGAGGACCTGAAATCTACGCTTTGTTTATTTCTGAGCTTTTAGTTCAGGATAGTTTTAGTCTGGTACCATGGACTTCATGCCCATGAGCAAGTGAACTACACCAAGTGCTGTCTCAGAGCTTGTGTGTTATGAAATGTGACCTGCATCAAGTATAAGTCCTTGATGTCCATACCTGCTCTGCTATGTGAGCAGAGGTTGTGTGGGCAACTGGGAGACTTGCCTCAGAAGTCCTGGTGCAAACTGAAATGCTGATGCTCTCATTGAATGTTGTAAGAAATGTCAAGAAATGTTGTTTTCCTGGAATTGTTATCTCCTACTTGGAAAATGAGTTGAATTAGATTATTATAATACTTGCTGTTAGGTGTTTCTGTTTTTCTGAAAGAGCTTTTTAAACTGCCTATTCTCTAGAGAGAATGTTAATTCCTGGAGACGTTCAGGACTTGTATGGACACAGTCTCTGCCAGCCTGCTGTAGCTGCACTGGCTTTGCATGGGGATTTGGACTAGAGACCTCTGGAGATCCCTTCCAATTTTCTGTGGTTCTGGGCATCACAATCCAAATACAGTTTATTCACATCTTTGCCTTCATAAGTTAAACTGGAATTTGGACGACTGGCATATCTCAAAAAGCCTTTAGAATTAAATATTTAGGAAGGTTACTCAGTCAAAAAGCTGAAGAGTTTTAGGCATTTTTAAAACCTGGACAAACCTCAACTCCTAGACCTTGGCAGTCTGTCTATGCAATTCTGAACTTATCTTTTAAACTGGCCAGCAGCTCATCGAATGAATTCTAAAGGGCATAAGTAGTTATAAGCCAAAAAATAAAAAATGAGCTAGAATGTGCTCATAACCATATTAATAAATGCGTATGTCACGTGGTGATGAGTCCCAGAAGGAGATGGACATGGAAAACCGAATTGTCTAATCTTTGTATATTCACTTCATCCTTTTATATGCTTGATTAATATCTACACAGCTACTTGCTGTATATATGTACTTAATTTTTATGGGGTTTTTTTAGTAAAATGCTGTAAAATATGTCAATAGCATTGTATAAATTCAGCAAGGTTGTATACCTTTCCATAGAAGTTTTCTAATCTGTTGTAGACACACAAGATTTTTTTCCCTCCAAAATTAAATAAACATTTAATTAAACAAAGATTTTTCCCTTCAAAATGGAGTCTGCGAATATCTAATCCCATAGCTACAATTTCTCAACCTTCCTCCTCTTCTATGAGATGTTGCTATGGTTATTACCCTGCTGGGTAGTGAAACGCAGTAATTTGTTTAGCAATTCCTCTCTTCCTCAATACTGTACACATATATAGGAGGCTTGCATTTACTAAGTGCTTCAGTGTGACAAGTACACTGTTTTTTTACAAATCCTTCTAATCTGAGTCATGGTTTGTAAAGCACATATATTTTGGGTTAGTAACTGAAATTCTTATCCAGTAAAAATAATTTTCTCTGGTAGCAAGAACAAGTTTATAGAAGGCTGTTGCAAGCACTTTTCATCTCTCTGCGGAAAATTAGATGCCCCTTTTCTTTGACAGAAGGGACAGCAGATATGTGTGATATCTTTTTGAATTTGTAGGACATTATTAGCTAGATAGCAAAATAATCAGAAGCTTGAAAGAAACTTGGGTCATAATCAAGGTTTGGTTAAGAGCAGGAGAATTGTACTGAGGTCTGTTTAAGAAAAATGGTGTGAATAAGAATATTCTTGTTGCATCTGTTATGTTTTGGTATGATCTGACTTGTTTCAAATTTTAAAGCAACAACAAGATTTGCAAGGTTTTCTTTGAAGAAGGCATGCATCTTCCAAATTGCACCGTATTTGTACGCCACTTAGTTTATAGGCTTGTTGAAACAGTTGGGCTGCATTGAACACAAAATATTTGAAAATGTAAATGATGGTTTTATCATGGGAAAACAGACAAAAAGTTCAGGTTTTACTTGATAGATGGCGGGGGTTTAAGGGACCCAGCTGCAAAGATGCTGAATGTGATCCTTATATGAAGTAAAGAAGGTTCTGCATTGCAGAAGTTGATTTTGAGGCTTAAAAGGGCAAAGTGCAAGGAACTGATATTTAATATTTAATAAAAAGATGCCAGGAAATAGGCTGCAGGTTAAACAAGGGTGGGTTTTATTTAGGTAGAAAACCCAATAGATCAATGTTTGAAAAATATAGCAGAAGAAATTGGGAGGACTCATTTCTGGTTTGGTTTTGTTTGTTTTGTTTTGTTTTGTTTTTTTCCTTTTTCTTTTACCCTGTCCCTCAGAAATTCACAGGACACCAGGCTCAATGCCATCTTATCAACACTGGACGGAAGTAGATGCTTTTTGCAACCATTTTTCAAGACAGGGAAAGTATTTGCACCTGATAAAAAGGCATAGGCTAATTAGGCTTTTTGCTGGAGGCAAGTGGGAGGAGATTCCTATCTGGACGTAGCAGCAAGTTGGAAGGTGTTAGACACTTTTGGGATTTAGCAAGGTACTGTGCATCATCAGCTCCAGTATCTTGTTACTGTTTCCGTTCCTTTTCATGTTACAGAAATTCTGTATTCTCTTGCCCAACCTCTGGCTATAGGACCAGGCAGTGCTTTTCTTTCAATATGCAGATGTCAGTTTTTGACTACTTAAAGCTGGAATATGCCTACTAAATATCTCCTATGCCACTTTAACAGGTCACAAAGTGGTTATTCTGCTCTGGATTCTTCTTAATTTCATTCAGTCTTGCCATAATGTTTCAAGAGATAGAAATTCCACCTCTTCTTTTGGGAGAGTATTTGTTCTGTAATTAATCCCAAAGTCAGTTTGGTTCTTCATATTATTCAAACTGGATATTCTTTATTAAACTGCCAGCCATTCTTGCTTTGTATGCTCAGCAGAAGACATTAGATTTGATGGTCCATGGTCATTCTTGCAGCTTTTTGTATGCTATAGCAGCTACCTCCTCAAATGATGTCAGGTGTACTCTGATAGACTTCCTTCTATACTGTTGCTCCTCACTGTTCACTGACACTTACAGGATGGAAAAACTCTGGAGCCCATTTTCAACAAAGTCTTCTGTTCATTTTTATATGATGAAATAAGTGTTTTATTGCAATTGTCTGGAATTTTCTTCATTCAGCCTTGCAGGGAAAGTACATCTGTCAAATGTACCTGTCTTTCTGTACTGAACTGTCAAAAATTGATGCATAACTCCCAGAGTATAGAGAAGTTGTTTTCAGCACCTTGACTTTTCCTTTCTTTCTTTCTTTGTTTGCCTCCCAGTCACACAGTAAACTCACAGTAGGCTGACTTCTCACTCCTTACTCACGTTTCCTACACTGAGGTGTTTCTGTATTTCCACTTCATCCACACTGGCTTAAGACCATGAGATTTTCCCCCAGGTTTGTCCATACTTACTGTAATGGGCAGAATGTTACAGAATGGGAAGTTTTGTGGCAGTTTGCTTAGTATGACACATTTTGAAATTGCATCAGTTTCCATTATTTGATTTTTCTGAAAGTCTTTTATTGCCATCTTCCCTGTGCCTTCCCAATCTCCTTCCTCATTTTTCCTCAACCAAAAAGGTCACTATATTAATAGTTTAAACATGGATATGTATCCTTGAAGGTAAGGAGTCCAGGGAATAAGCTCAAGTGAATGGCAGAGTTTAGAATATGATGTGCAACCTTTCGATTTTTTGCTAAGTAGGAAGGGTGCTGAAGATTATTCCAAAATATTAATAGTAATAGTCATAAGAAGAAAAAAGCTTCACTACAATCAACCAATTATAATTATGTTGACATATGTTATATGTTGATGTTGAAGTTATAATGATGTTGATGATTACAATCACCAGATTATAATTGTGTTGATGTAATGTCATATGATGTTTTATGTTCATGTTGAAATTGTAATTGTGTTGATGATTAAAACCAACAAATTAAAATTATGTTGTTTTTAAGCCGGATCAGATTTCTCATGGCCTTGCACACTTGAGTTTAGAATATCTCCAAGGGTAGAGATTCTCCTATTCCACTCTACTTCAGCCCCCGTACCTTACCGTAGATTGTTCTAGAAAGCAATACAGCCCTTTCCTGTTTCCTTCTCCCTGGATGTTGTCTATCTTCTCCAGGTTGAAAAAATAACTCAGTCTCTCTTTGTACATGATGTGCAGCAGCCCCTGGCTATGCTGGTAGCTCTCCACTGGAATAGTCTGGTTGGACAACGTCTTTCTTGTACCTGAGACCTCACATGCGGCCTGTCTCATTGCTTGGACTCATGTATGTCCATTTTGCTCAAACATAACTCTATCATGCACAGTAATTCACTTTCCCAGAGTCTGACACCCAGGAGACCTGCTGGGTAGACCTTCTTATTTAAGACTGAGACATTAATCCTCATTGAGTCCTTTCTGTATCCCTCACCACTGCAGCCTCCATCTCATTGAGCAGTGATGTCACATGTTCCTTGGGTTTTCCCTTTGCTGCTACTGTAATAGTAGAAGCCCTTCACTGCCCTTCGCATCCCTTCACAATCATGTTTCTCCATGCTTTGTGTATGTTGAGAGGATTTGGCCTCATAGCAGCATAACTGGGAGTAACAGCACAGAATGATTTGCTCCCTATGTTAGTTAGAACTGACCTCCAAAGGATTGCGTGTCAGCCCAGGCAATGAGCAGTTCCTGCTGGCTGGTGCAGAGGAACTAGTGTGTGCATTAATGAAGGGGATCATGTCAGATAATACAGTAATGTAAGACTTGTGATCAAAATCCAGAAAACTCTTGAGTTGTTTTCTCTAAAATGAATTTCCCCCTTGGCAGACTGCCTTAGGGGGTGTGTGTGCAAACTAAAATACCGGTTTACAGCTGTAAACTCTGGATACTGAGGTAGAGTAACTCCTTCTTTTTCAGCAATATAACATTAAAAGCTCATTTCATCTGTTCTTTTGACAACTGTGTCTTAATGACCCAGAAAAGAAGTATCCAAGCAAAAATATAGTAGGACTTTAAAACCCTAAAGGAATTCAGTCACTAAATTGTCTACAATTATTTGACACCCACACATGCTGGCTTAATGTATTACACTGTTGACAACTTCACCGGCAGTTGCACAATAAAATCACTGAGCAAAGCATGGAAATTTTATTTGTTACTCTTTTATGTGGGGAAGAAAATTTAATAAATGTTTTGTGAATACAATTATTTTGTATTAACTCTATTTACATTTACATGTATAATTTGAAAAGAAACTATTAAACTCAGCAGTAAGAAGTGAGAAAAAAATATATATACTTACGCTAGTTAAGTAGAGCTGTGAACTGAACTTCATCATGAAAGTAGCAGTACAGAAATGGAGAGAAAATGCCAGTGCAATGTTTTACAATTTCAGCATTCTCATTTTTTCTAAGGACCAAATCTGTTTTGTTCACTCCCCAGTGAAAAATTATGATAAATTTGGTTTTTCCATGTAAAGGCTGGATCCTTTAGCCTCAATTTAGAAAATAATGATTAATGGAAGAATGGTATCTTATGAACTTGTAAAGTTACATTTTAAACTGAGGGGTTTTTCACTTTTTTTTAATGATAAAGATTAAACAAACTTTGATTACAGTGACCTTGTGTTCTTAAATCTTACTGTACAAACAAGAAAAGCTTTAGACCAGAATGAATGTAAAAACTGTTGGAGAGAGTCTTCACATTGTATTTTTGGCTTCTCAGAATTGCGACAGATCAAGTGAGGAAACCTGTTTTAGGTTTGGGTAGCTCTTAAAAACACAGACATTCTAGATGCTGTGGAGAAACATCAGTCACTTCAGGGAAATCTTGCTGAAGATCACAGAAATCTGTCAACATGAAATGAATTTTGAAATGAATTGAAAACTTTTTCTTTGACTATCTTTATACATTGAAGGAATAGGAATTGCCATAAATCTAAGGTGTAACAAATTTCTGCTAGTTGGTGTTGGGCAAGTTAATATTATGCCTCAGTTTCCCTATCCATAAACAGGGATAATGATTCTTATCTCCTGTAAATTACTTTGGGAACTTTTGATTATGAAAGTTGAATATGATTATTCATTATGTTTGCTTGCTATGAATATTCTAGTGAATGTGTTTTGCAAGGGGATGATTAATTTTCAGCAAATATCAGAGACTTGAGAAAATGAGTTTATATCCTCATAAATATAAATGTTCTGTTTCATATATTGAAGAAATGTGACATATTTGTATTCCATACAAATGAAGCCAGTATTCTCAAATGAGGAATGCTGAGCCCACATGTGTTAATCACATGTTCTTTCATGCCAAGAGCTATCAAACTTCTATCATGCCAAAAGGGAATGATTCTGAGTGAGGAGTGTATATATATTTTTAGACAAAAGTAAGCAAGAGATGTAGATATAATTAATAATTTAGTAAGTTATCATTATTTCCACGTGTTACAGTGGTAAAACGTGTGACGTTTACAAGTTTTAAATACACAAAGAGTTATTTTATCAGTCAGTTGGCGTGGTATGACATCAGTCATGACTATCCTGTGCATGCCACGAATGTCATTCTAGTGTATCTGAAGGAATAACACTATTTAATAGGTATGTATTTCAGAAAGTCCTGGAACATCAACATTTGGAAATCTGTGGTTTGCTTTTATAGGTTTTTCCAGTGGTTAGTCACCCTGGCTGTGAAGAACATTTGCCTCACAGCTGAGTTATTCTGTCTTGCTAGTGTTGCTCCCTACTTTCTCTCCATGAAGCTGCTTAGATAATAGAATCACATAACAGTAGAGATCCCATTTAGATAGGCTAAATACCTTTGTCTACCAATAAGATGACACATTTTTCGAACCTTAATATCATATTTGTGATGTATTTACACTTTCCCTCTAATTTCTCAGCTCTCTTTAAAGCTGTGATTACCAGATGCTGTAGTCATTTGGACTGTAGCATTGCCTTGTTCTTATTCTTTACTCTTCATTCTTTGTCATGTATTGAATTGGGGTTTATTTTTGTTTGTAACGAGCATCATGACAGAGAACATGAGTTAACTTTCCACTTATTCTGTACTTCCTTGTCAGAATTGCAGCTTTTTGGCCTTCTGTCTGCCATTCCCTTGATAGGACCTGTATTCTGTGCTCCTCAGCCTATAATTCTGCTCTCTATTTGTTTCAGTGCAACTTACTTGAGACTTAAAGTGTTTCCATATGGCTTCTGTCACTGTGTCATCCACAATTTTTATTAGGAGTGTTTGTGTCCAACTGTGCCATCAAAACAATTCTTACTTTGTTGATTCTTTTCCTCCTGCATCCCTCTCTTTAACAACCACACTGCGATCTAGCAGAATCTTTACCAAGGAACAACTTCTGTGTGTGTATATCTTAAAAAAACAAAAACAACGAACAAAACAAAACCACGATGTTTAGTTTAGTTCATAACTAAAAACAAAACAACCCCAAACTAGTTCCTAGTAGAAATAATTAAATCTAATTAAATATATGCATAGGCAGATGAAAATGAGTACCAATACAGTTATCTTCATCTTTCTATTGAAAAGCAACATGTAGGCCATATCTTTTTAATTGTTTGTAAACCATACTTGCATAGGTTTAACTGAATGCAATTTTACTTCACTTCAAGGACCAGGAGTTAAGAAGCAAGTGAGAGCAAGAGGGATTCGTCTCCATTTGTGTATGAAGCAAAACCATTTGACTTCTTTATTATAGCTTTGATCTCTATGTCCAGGAATCTGGGAGCAAAATAGCAGGACAGGTCAGAAATGAGCTATATCAGCAGAGACGCTTTTGGGGTTAGTCCTGAATTTAGTTGCTGGTATTACTAAATAGCTCTTTTCATCAGCAATGAACATTCAGCCATCCCTAGAAAGACAAATGTAAAGCTGTCTGTAATTCCTGTAAAGAAGTTTTGATTTCTAGTGATGAAACAGCAGAGGCATCGCTGATATATGGGGAACAGAAACCAGGGAAAGGTTCCAGGTAGTCTGAAACAAATAAAGCAGTAACAGAAGAATGTTGATGCAAAATTACTGTAGCTCTACAAAAAAAAAGTTATTTTCATTTACAGGCACTTAATTGAATAATCATTGCCCTGTGGGCAGGCTACAGGTCAACAAACACTTACTCCAACCCTGTCTAACAGTCAGGGATTAGTTTGGACATTCAAGACAAATTAAGAAAAACAACCAAACCCAACCCAGCAAAAGGAAGCCAACAGACCGAAGAGCTTTATAATTTTGTCAACTCTTATTTTTTTCAGAGGTGTGAATAGATATTGAATTGTGCCTGAAATGTATGATTGTTTTGTCACTCCTGCTGCACCAAGGGATTGTTTTTTTGGCAGTTATTGTTAAATAAAAACTGCCAGTGAAAGAGTTGAGCTGGAGGAACATATTTGAAAGATTCCTGCACAAGTCAAACTCGCTTAGCCCCTTAATCCCTTACATTGGCAGTTGAATCCAAGAGACGTGTAGTAGTGCACAGAGGAGCTATAAACAAACAAAGCTTGAAGCTCTTGGCACCTTAAAAAACTTGCTTCTTTCTCGTAAACACATTGCAATAAAACAATAGCTACTGAGCATTAGTGGAGAAAGAAATCAGCCATGAGAAACTTGAACTAGGTGGCCTTCCAATTGTGGGGGTAAAGCACCAAGAAAAAGGTTGAGATAAATACTGTCTGAGGTTTTTGAGGACTTATTAATAAAACACAGTGGTAGAACACATGCAGAAAATGAAACCGGTTGATCATTTGAATGGTAGAATATTTGTCTTACACACAGAGACACTGCAATTTAAATAGCTTGCTTTGATTACACATTATACTACCACTGCCTTACCACCTTTTCTTAGCCCATAATTGCTCACATTCTGCAACCTTTTTGCTACGGAATATGGGAAAGAATTAAATAAAATTAGATGTCACATTTTTAAAGTGCAGTGATGACAGCAAGGATTCATTCTCATAATTAAGAACATTTCACTGTGAATAGTTTGAGTATCCTGTTAAAAATGCAATGTGAAGAACTTTTGTGCTGACTTAATGAGGCATATGCCTAAAAATGAAAAAGTAGCAATTGAAATTGTTAAGTTTTAGTGGATTGAAACTCTACTACATTAGAAACATTACAGTCCTGTAAAATACAGACCAAGGTAGAAATACTATGTAAAACAGATGGCAAATGAACAAATTAAAATTCTTCGGCTGGCTCCTTTATATATGTAAAAGGTATTTATTGGTGGGAACAACTATATCCTTCTATTACCATTTTTTTAGCAGGTAGGGTGGATAGGTAAGGAATTCGGAGAAAATTGCAGAAGGAGATTAAACAAAATTAAGCTGTTTAATACTGAATTTGCCTGTTAGCTTTTGTACTTTAGTTTGCCTTTCTTTTGATTTAGCATCCCATACATTTCCCTTTCTGACATCTGTGATTTAATTCTGCTCTCATGATGCTTTTAAACCATTTTCTAGATCTTAGATTAATTAACTAGTTAATACCCACTGATGAACATGTTGGAAAAACAGTTTATTGGTTTTCTCTGGTTGTGAAATCTAATTACGGATGCCTAGGATACACCATCAACCTAAAACTTTCAGAGTGATGGGAGTACTAGTTTGCCTTCTTTTTGCTCTCTTTTGAGGTAAGATTGGCGTGAGACAGAGAGGGGAACAGCTGAAGTCCTGTGGTTTAGCAAGTGTTTTCAGTAAGTAGAGAAAGGCTTGCCTGAAGAAGTAGACCAGATGTCACACTAGAGTGGGGGGTTCTTTCTCATTATTTTTAGAAGCAATAGAAGGAAAAGCTCTAGAGGATAAGATTGATATCTCTGGGAGCCTTACAGGACTGTCTTAAACCTCAGGTTACTTCCCTATGTATGCTTAGTAAATTCTGTGTGGGAAAAGGATTAGGTGTTGTGCTTGTGTAACTCACTTCATTTGTATAAACCTACTCCTTGGAGAAGTTAGTAAAACATATTCTGGTGTGCCTGTGAGGTGAGGATTGCAAAATCATGTCCCATAAGAGTGCATACTACATGCAATCTTGTTAGCAACGAAATTTAATAAATCCCCTGTCTCCAGGCTTCCCCAGGTGACTTTGCATCCCAAGTTGCATCATTTTCAGAGCACAGTGCATCCTCCACACAAGTTCTGCAGAGCAAGGAGAGGCTTCCTTTGTGCACCCTCCTCCTCCCTGCCTCCTGAACAGACTGGGAACTGGAGGGCATGAAGATGACAACTTTCAGACATTTATTTGCCTTTATAAAGTGGCTCTGCTAAATCAGTGGCCTATCTGAACAGTTTGCAGGTTTACTTAAGTCTGGAAGATGGCAGTATTATTTCTAAATCAGTGTAACTCTATATTGTATGAGCATAGTAGTGAGGTCTCTGATGGCCTGGGATCTTCTGCATCATGAATTATCCTAGAGGTGTCCAACATCTCATAATGCCAGTTGATGTCACCTCTCATAAAACACAGGATTTCATTTTGTTGTTGTTGTTGTTGTTGTTGTTCTGACAATGGTCCCCATGGAAGTCAGAACCACTAGAGAGATGTTAAGTAGCCACTGCAAGAGACTGAAATCCTGCCGGGCAGCTCATGTGCAACACATGCAACAGAACACGCACATGCCATAATGTGTGATTAATATACCATAATGTATCAATCATGTGCCCCACTACTATCATTTCTAGAGATCAGAGAAATTATGATTTGCTGTCTAAGTGTGAACTAAACAGATATTCCCTATTTATCTTGCAATACTCAGAAAGCCCTCAAGTCAGAATAATATTTTAATTGCATGTTTTCCATCCACATCCAAGATTTGTTCACTGCTTTGCATTCACACGTCATAATTTTGTCCTAGAATTCATGGGAGACTTAGTTTCACTTGCATGAAGATCTCTTCTTCTGTCAGTGAAAAGGAGACTTGAAGTGGGAGTAAATCACACTAATATCTACTGCCATTACATTGCCAAAGGGATGCAAAGCAGTATTATTGTAGTTGAATGTTACGTCCATTTCCTTGTTTCAGCTCTCAACAAAAACCATTCTCTTCTCAGCTAAAAGGATACAGCAGGAAGTGGGGCCCAAACTAACTTAGATTAATGGAAATGACAGTAGCCCTTTTTGTTACATGCCTGACTTAAGCCAGGAAAGAGAGGAAAACTGCTACTAGTTTTCTAAGCAATCACATTCCCTGGGATGAATGTATTACTACCTCATTTTATATTATCACAGTGCATCTGCAGTTGGATGTCTTAAAAGCCACAACTAACTAAAGAAAACCAAAAAACAACCACCCCAAAACCACACAGCCCAACAAGAAACGAAGGTAATGGGAGGGACCTGTAATGTGTTTAAAGAAACTGTGATTTGGTGTTCAAGTATTGTATGATAACAGGACAGCTCTTTAAATCCACTTAGGATCTTCCTGCCTGCTGGGTAGGAATCCAGTGCCATCGCTAAAGGACAAGGAAGCTATTTTTTGAGTCTTTAATCTGTATATTCCACCACATTGATTTTCATTGAAGCGAGCAATATCTTTCCTTTCATGAAGGATTACTTTATAAAGCGCTCTTAAAATTTCTGATCTTGATATTTTGGTAGTGCTGACCGCTAACCAATATTTATTTTATGAATAATATATTTTAGTATGGATATTGGAATCAAATTTAGTATGAATTATTATTAATAATATATTTCAGCATCAAAAGCAATCACTAGTATTGTAGTATTTGATGTTCTGGATTTCCTTTACCATATAAAAGCCTTCTCTGAGCATGTAGAGTTACATTATCTGTTTAAAAACATAAATACATAAGTTTTGGTTCTAAATATTTCACTTTATGTCTTTTGTCCTACATTTAATTTCACAGGCTCATTGCAAAGTGACCATGTTTTGCTTTTGACAAATTCAATCTATATTTTTAGAGCAAGTGTGTGATGTAGCTGTTGGTGATGCTGGAAATTTCAAAAGCCAGCTTCACAAATGAGTTTTACAACAGTTCCGTGAACTCACAAGTCAGTGGTTGGTTCTTGGTTTTAGGGAAAGAAATAATTTAAGAATGTGTTCGGGCTGAGCTTTGGGGGGGGGAGAGGAAATTAAATGCTTTTATGATGCTTTTAAAAAGTAAAAATGGCAGCGTATGGAAAGTAGATTGTTATACAAATGAGAAATTTGAGAAGGCTTGTAGAAAGGTTGCAGTAAGTGAAATGAAGGAAGACAAATTTTGCTCATAGAAGTTTGGACCAGCAGTAGTTCTGGCCGTGTGGAGTTGTACAATATTTGTCACAGCAAAATTACAGTCATTTGATGAGGACTTCTAGATATTCCTATAATATTAATAGCATTCTGCCACTAAGTCTGATCATATGTATAACACTTCTTAATAAAATACTTTCATACAAAACATGCCCCCAAGGATAAATACAGGAATATACCATTCTGTTTCTGTCCTGTGTCTAATGGAAAAAAGGATTAACCCCATTATCTCTGACTCAAGATAGAAATGTGCAGTGTTCAGGGTCATTACTGTAACTCAAATTGTCTCCTTAAAGTGTAACCTTAAACATATGCAGAACAGATGCTGCAGAAAAGACTCTTCTGATATAATAGAAGTGACAATTTGGAAAAAAGTTATGTTTAAAATCTCTTCACTACACCTGTGTTTTTTGAGCCCAAAACAAAAACAGAGTATATACTGGTGACACTTGCTTTTGGATAGAGAATAGCTTTCATAGACCATCAATCTTATTTCAGAAAGAGAACATTCATCATGTCTGTGTACAGACCAAGGCATTGTTAGGGACCTATAGACTTCCATGGAATTTGTAGACTCCAGATGTACACAAGACATGAAGGGTAAGATGCAGAGAGGGGTTTTTTTGGAGTGAAAGTCAAGCAGATTTTTCATGCTTGCTGCTGAAAAGATAGAATGGCTGCAATAATTTTACAGAATCAATAGAAACAGAAAAGCATATCAAGGAAAATGTTTCTGATTCTAGTACTTTCTTGTAATCCAGCAGTGATAACTAATGGCTTTAGAGCTGCCAAATATGGACAATGCTGGATGAAGATGTCATTTTTAGCTGCCTTTTTTGATGAATGGCCCACAAAAAGAGAAATTCAGTAGTGGCCATCAAAGTTAGGCTTTTTCTTCAGATGAATGGCGAAAAACCAAAAAGGTACCAAAGAAAGAAGTCAGGCAAAGGGGGATGGGACTGAGGGATCTGACCACGTGAGCTCAGCTGGGTGTCTGATTCAATCCATGCACTACGTATAGACCAGACCATCTGAGTCTCTGGCCTTTGGCTTTTGGTAACTGGCCAAATAGTAATAAAAGTGAATTCACAGGTCCTGGATATGCAGTATGGCAGCTGTAGTGGGTCACTTGCTCTTTTTGGTCCATGCTTTCTTTTAATGTCAGTGTGAAATTAAGATCTCTGACCCAGCATATTGAAGGAAGAAAGCAAGATGGAAAGAGCAATTCCTTTCATTATTTTATTCACTAATTGAGCTTAGTTTCCACCATAGCTATTTTGGTCCATTAATTTCTGGCTTCATGCTCCCCTTGTTTACAAGAAATTATCTCAACACAGCTGTTTGGGTTTTTTTGAGCAGACATTTTTGGTTTGGACTAATTCAGTCTTTCTGTCTTTAGGTTTTATCAACTTCAGTAAAATGGTTGTATCCATCAGCCTGAAGTTTTGTTTCCTTGGGTAACTAGATTTCTCTGTAGAACAGGAGCTATAGAAAACAGTAGTAGTGTTGTCTTTATTTCTCTGTCACATAGTTGCTGTTCTACTTTGTTCTTTTTCCCTCTATTTTCTTGATAATCTCCAGGAAACTGAAGCAAAAACAATATAAAAAGTCAGTTTAGAAACATACGAACCTTACTTTATATTCCAACATAAATTTTAGCACTCTGCCTTTGCTTAAGAAAAAATGTGGAGGAAGATTAAATTTACTGTGTATACTTAAACATACCACTTTTTTTAACTGAAGCAGTTGTGCCAAGAGCGTGGTTGTTTGGTAAGCAGCATTCACATGCCTGCAAACTGCGGTGGCGGAGGAAACACCCTACATCTTAATCTCATATGCAGAAAGAAAAAAGGGTAGAGAGAAGGGCAATAACTTTGTGCAGTTTAAAAGTAGCAAGTAGCTAAAGCTCCACTAAATCAATAGATTTCTCTTCTTGTCCAGAGATTTACACTGTTCTTAATAGAAAGACTTGTGATATATTTCCATTATTAACAATGCTATTGTGACATAAAATTCAGTGGTTATGTGAAACAGCATAATGTCCACAGATTCCAGATGTAGGGAAAATAGAGCTCTACAAATCTATATTTTATCTTTTATAATGTTCACTAAAGCTTTAGAGCAGGCTTAATCAGTTGAACATGAATTAATGATGGTTATCAAACAAAAAATAATGAATTCCAAATAAATACTTATTGCATAATTGAAGTCACAAGAATTTTCTATGAATAAAATATATTTGTATTTACAATGCATAAATTCAGTTGTGACACTGTAGGCCATAAACAGCTTTCTGATGGAAGTATTGATGAGCTATGTTAAATTAGTAATAGTGTGAATACATTTCTTAATTATGTCACTAACTTTGTGTGCAGGAATGTTGTTTAAAATGAATTGGGTACCATTTATTTTGTCTGTCCTAGAATAAGAAAATGGTGGTTTGTTTTTATTTTTAAACTGTAATATATACTCAGGAGTCTCAGTTAATGACAGAATCATTCAAATGAGTGTTTGTGTGTGTGTGTATGCAGGGCATAAGATGCAGTTTACTTCTGCTTTGCTAAAGACAATTCAGATATTTTTTTCCTTGATTAAATAATTTGCATAGATTTACATGTGTTGCCAAAAACCTAAATATGCTGCTCTAGACCTTCTTAAAGAGCAAGACAGAATATATCAGAAAGTTGCATGCATGTTGCAGTGTTAACAGAAAAAGTCTTACAGTTTTAAAAACAAAGAAACAAAAAAAAACCAAAAGTATAATTTGGGGGAACCCAGGGCTCGTTCTGGAGTCAGCAAAGTCATCCTGTGCAACTGAGACCATCAATTCTCTGGCAATATTCAGCATTAAGAAAAGGGAAGCCTCAAAAGAACCACAGCTTTGCTGTGTACAGGTTTCTGTGAGATCATGCTATGCCCTGTAGTGATCAGGGACTTACTTTGTGACTGAGTTAATGTGGGATCTTTGTAAAACACATCTTCTTTTTGCACATCAGTTTCCTATTTGTAAAATGAGAATAACTCTCACCTACACAGCTGGGGCAGTGTAAAGTTTATATAATGTTTTTAATCCATCAAGCTGAGCAATCCTCAGTCACTGCAGTGTTTTTGAACGATGATTTGAATGCTTCCAGTTGAATTAGCATCACACATTTCAGTAAACAGCATGGACGGGAAATTTGCTTTTTAATATATGTTGAGCATAAACCACATTCTACTTTGGAAGCAGTGTTATCACTATTGCTATCCTGATCTGAGAGCCCTAGTTATGGATCGCAGTAAAATCTTTCTTGTAAAGAACTCTGGAAAAGAAACAGATAAATAGAAAAGTGCAAGAGCATGATTGGCAGAAGCCTTAATGTGTCAGCAATCTTATTATGTTTTGTTATTCTTCTTTTCCTCAGCAATTGGGAACTTTAAGGAGATAATTGTAGAACAAATGAGCATTGTAAGAGGAAGCCAGCCCTAAGTAAGAAGTACAAAGTGGTAAGTGTTCAAATAAGTTTGTTTAAAAATGTTACTGAGGTGGGTAAAAGAAAGCTGGAGGAGCACAAGGCAAAGAGCAATGGGTGGGAAATTAAGAGAGGCTGGGATGGTGTGAGCAAGTGACAGAGAAGTGCAAAAACCCCTTCTACTTGAGATAAGAATAATCTGATGCGATAAGCAACTTGAAGAATGTTGACTAGATTTTATGTCGATCTACAGTGGTATCAAACTATGGGTGACAGAAGGGATGTACGTATGCCTTTGATGTCGATCTACAATGGTATCAAACTATGGGTGACAGAAGGGATGTACGTATGCCTTTGTGAGCTTTGCAGAACCAGTGATATCCCAAACTTTCTAACTGAAGCGAATAAATAAGGGGAATATTAACGCAAGGATTAATTTTCCTTATTGCCCTCCTACCACTCAGAAAGGATTTCTGAAGTATGAAACCATGTCAGAAAAAATATTCGAATGAAGGGCAGAGTGAAAAAACGTGATCCATAGAATCATTTTGGTTGAAAGAGACCCTCAGGATCATCAAGTCCAACCATAACCTGACCTAACTCTAGCGCTAGCCCATGTCCCTAAGAACCAGGTCTTCTCAACCTTTCCACCTGCTTTTGCAGCTCTAGTACCAGGCTGATCAGGTCATCCACCTGCTCACACTGCACACAACTGCTTTCTGTATTACCACCCCATACCAATGAAAGGCTCTAACATACTCTGCAACCTGAGGTCTGTGTGGCTGCATGTTCCCATGGCAGCTCTGTCTGAGTTGCTGCCTCCTTCCTGCTGAGTGTGGAATACTTACCTTTGCACCGAGGGTATACAATAGTCAGCTCCTTCTGCGAGGGTGCGAACAACCAAGTGAGATGAATCACTTGAGCTTCCCTGCCTGCGCAAACTGCTGCGCTAACTGCTTCACCCCATTTGCTGTCCCTGGTTGCCTGCAATCCCTAGGCGGGCATTTCAACCTCCCCCAGTAGCTCTTGGCAATGCTCCTTGCGGGTGGGTCAGCCCCTCTCTCCAGATAAGCCATTTTTCACAGCAATTCTCTGGGCAGGACCGGGGCTCCGGGGTCCCTCCCTTGCCTCTCCAATCCATGCCCAGCCTCAGCTCTTTCTGTAGCCACTGCTGTGCATGTCGGTTCAGTGCATTTAAATCTCCCACAGTTGCTCTGTAGGTGCTGCTGCACTTGTCGCTGACTCAAATGATTCTACAATGCCAGGATTTTAGTACCAAAGCATAAGAGGTGGCAAATGAATAGCGTGTTAATTTCCATCCCTGTGGAATTCCCAAGTGCTTAAAAGCTTGGACTGCAGAAGGAGGCAGGGCAACTGAGCAATGCCACGCAAAACAAAAGCTATCTTGATACAGAACATTAGATTATAATTGAAAGCAGCTGCACTTTTAAACTGAATGCCCATCCTAGATCCAAAATGAAAATAGTAGCTCCATTTGCAATAGAATAAAGCCTTAAACCAGTCCTATGTAAGAGTGTGATGTCAGCTCTCCTTACAGACTTGGTCTTCTGCTGGCTTGTGAAAAAAGGTACCAGGGCCACTGAGCAACTGCCAAGCTAAGTCAAATCTCAACATTTCTAAGAAAGGCCAGTACTATAAAGCTTAACACTAACAATAGCCACAAAAAGCTGTCTGAAAATGTTATGAATGACTGAATGTGAACAGTTGGAGACCTCAGGACAGTGTCAGTGAGATAGATGTGTAGCCAAAACAAGAATCTTAAAAAATGAAATAAAATCATTCAAATAATCATTCAAAATATTAAATGAATCAACTTTTTTTTTTTTTTTTTTTTTTTTTTCCTGTAATGTACTGCCAAGGGAATAACTCTTTCCAAATCCGTGGTACACCCTCTTGTGGAGTGGTATTTGGTGCTTTGTTCCTCTTACCAAGATCAAGAGAATTCACTGCACTTGCATTGAAATCTGAATAGATTCACACCAGCAGAAGTGCTTCTGATTTATGAGAATTGTGAGTCGAGTACTCAAAGCAGTAGAGCACCCTCTGTAGAAATGTTGAGATGCTTCAAGTCACAATTCTGCCTTTGCTCTATCAAGAAATTTTCAGCACTGGTCTAAGAAATACATCTTCTTGAGAAGCGATGAACTTTCTCATCTTGCACGTTCAAAATTTGCCAGGAAAAAAGAAAGATAGTGTGGTAGCACAGACAGTATCTCCACGTTTTTCTTCCTTTTTTTGTATTTTATAAATGTTGTTTAAAGGCATGAATACAATTATAGACCTTACATGCTTCATCTTTATGTTTCACTAGTTAAGAAAAATTCAAAAACATGAAATTGAGAGAGCCTTTTTTTTTTCTTTTTCTTGGAATAGTGACAAATTAGAATGAGGTTTACAGTGCTGCTTAAACTCTTGATCCACCTAGTCCTGGATTCTGACAGACGCCAGCACTAGATGCCCAAGAGGAAGACTGGAGAGCCTCCTGCTCAGCAGTTCTAGTAAAATCTGTTTTCCAAATAAATATTTCCAACAAAAGAGCCAAACTAACATGTAGAAACTGCTTCATTTTTGTCATAAAATTTGCAACATTTAAGTCTGTCTTAGGCTGAGGACAAAGAAACAGTAAGATTTTTCACTTTATTGCCCCTATTTCATCAATAGCAGGAATAGGTCAGAATAATTACAGTACATCGCATAAAACTGTCTGCTTCCCTACTCCACAACTTGATTATTCTGTATAAATTTTCGACTGAAACTGTAAAATCTGCAATATTTATACTATGGCATGAAGCTGCAATGATGTGAAACCTCTCTATTTACTTATGCTATTTCTGTCCACAAAAGAAGTGAGATTTTGTGTTGTTTTGCTCTTTACAATCTGTAAGAAAATAACACAGACTTTACCCTTCACAAATCCATTTTACTGTAGCATGTTATTTCGAAGTTACATAATATTTTGATCTTATACCCATGTGCAAGAATCATTAAAAGCAAAACCCAGCAGTATCTGTGGGTTAGATTTTTGAGGAGAAAAATGACATGACACAAAATATTCCTTAGAAGAATTTAGCAAGAACACCACTATTTTAGGACTTGAAAAGAGCAAACTTTTATATCCTTGTGGCAGTGCCAGTTGTGTTCTCTTTTTCAAATGTTGTCAAAAATTATAAAGCATAAAAGCTTTCAAGCACTGAAGATTAATCCTCCCTCCCAGAAAGATATAGATTGTAGTCAAATTCTATAAACCTCATTTTGCTTCCAGCTACATATTTTTAAGTATAATTCTGAAGCAATATCAAAAGCAGATGGTGCAACAGCAGCATTGAAAAAGCATTTGGTGTATTGTAAGTGTCAGGTTAGAATTCACAACCTGATGAATTGCCCACAAGTTCAGTGCTAAAATGGTGCCATTTCTGTTTTAAAATAACTAAGTTAGAAACTATTTTCAGAACTAGAATTAAAGTAAAAAGAAAATAAATAACCCATATGTCCCTTGTTGTCTTTAAATATTTAAGTGTCAACTGGAGTTGTGAAAGCAACCATTATGTGTATCGTATTGCTCTAAAGCTTTCCATTTGTTCAGAATTTTCATGCTGTGTGAGTAGGGTGTTCGAAGGCCTTTGCAGCTGGTATTGTCAGCATAAACAGTAGACTAGAGTTTTACATAATACTTCAGGAGCAAATAAAATCAGCTTTGAAATAAACTTTGTTTTAAAGGTAGCAAATTCTCGACAATACCACTGGCTGGAACTGGAGAAATCTTCCTCAGATGACGGATAAAAATTGACCTTTCTAATTATGACATATGCCAAGTGCTGAAGCCATTAATGTTTGTTTCCTCACAAATATGAGACAACACAATGCCATTTTACGTTTATATTCAGGAGAAAAAAATTAAGACTTATTTCATACTAAAGATAAGAGGAGCCAGCTCCCATTTAGCTGGTATTTCCCACAAAGAAATTTGAGGGTTTATACCTATATTTCAGTACCAGATGATTCATGGAGCTTACTTAGAAGCTAGGAAGACAGGGAGCTGTAAGAATCTCTGGAATAACAAGTTTCCAGAGAAAAAGAGACTGCTTATTCCAGAGTTTCTCTGCTCTCCTTGTCACAGAGAGAATCCCCCACTGGCAGCTCAGCGGCAAAAGACCTGTGTGGATTTACCATCTGACAGCACCGGTTACCTTGTCGATGACAATGCAGCCAGGCAGCGTCTTTGGGAGGAGAGCCAAGCATTGATTTCTTTCTGGAGCTATGCTGGCTCCTTGGCAGCCCTGTGGGTGTTGGGAAACTTGGAAATGCAGAGCAGAGCTTGCTTCTGAATGTACTGCCATGCCGGAGCAGATGCTTTTGTAATGGCAACCAGCACACTGTGACATTTGTGTGTTCAGTGCTGGTGTTGCGGGTCTCCGTGGGGTGGTGGTAATGAGAGCGTGTGAATCCTTAGGCTGGCTTTACTGAATTACTTTGATATTTCAGTTGTGCCTTTGCTTGTCCCCTGTACTGTCCTTAGATGGCTTACCTCTAGGTTTTGGTTTTTATTAGTCAGATTCTGACTTGGAAATATACTTCAAAAGAGGGAGATATCTACCTCTGTTTCTTTGGACACTATTATCAGCAGTCTGGTACTTGACTTATACAAAGTCACATTTAGTAATAAAGCTTCCAAATCAGTACCGTGAGTTTGGTGCATCTTCATTGTGAAATGCAAAGACAGCAGCATTGCTGTCACCAGGTGGATCACAGGGACAGGTGACGAGATGAGGTCTTTCTGCTAAGAATATGAGAAGCTTCCTCCTGTATGCTTTTGTGTGGTTTCCAATATGTTGACCCACGGAGGTGCCAGCTGCTTCTCAAGAGACTATAAAAATGAGATGCCTAGCTAGAAGTGTTCCACTGCATGACAGGTTTATGGCTATAAACATGCTACATGGGCATGTTCTTTGGAAGAGATCCGAAATGTTATTCTGAAAACCAATATCCAATTCTGAAGTGAGGAAAAGACAAAAGGGGGTGCTCTTTATACATGAGTGTTTTTTTTTTTTTTTTCATCTGCTATGAAGCACAGCTGATCTTTAATCAAAACTTCAGTGAATTTAATATATACTGTAGACATTTTAGTACCTACAACCTTATTTCTTGCTTGTTTTCTTTAAACAAAGATAACCTCTCGTAGGATTTGTTTTTAATGAAATTTAGTTAATGTGTTTTCTGAGCTTGGGATTGTGATGTCATCAGGCTGCTGTGGGTGGACGTGTGGGGAGATGTTTCCCATCTGTCCTTTAAAAACACTGTCCCTGAGTATCCACCCTGTGAGCAGGTGCCTCTCTCAGGTCAGTGTCAATGCCAGACTCTGCCGTGCTCCTGGGGATGGATGGAGGCTCTTGGGTTGTGACCGTGGCATGTAGTACAGCAAGGGCTATCAAACTCATTTTCAGTGGGGGCCACACCAGCCCCTCAATTGCCTTCAAAGGGCCGAATGAAGTTTTAGGACTGTGTAAATGTAACTAGTCCTACATTTATACAGTCCTAAAATTGCATTCGGCCCTTTGAAGGCAACTGTGAGGCTGACATGGTCCCTGGTGAAAATGAGTTTGAGATCCCAGTAGCAGAGCATGTGTTACCTCAAAAACTGCTAACTGGGAGGCAGGAAAACCTTGTGTTTTCTCTTCTTTCCTCTGGGCTAAGTCAATGTTTTTCTAATTGATTAAATGTAGCCTTAGCAGAAAAGTTGAAGATTGTCTACATCTTTATGTTATTCAGAGCTTAGTATTTAAATTACTAGTAGCGCTAAGCAAAGGCTTAAGGAAGGAGATGTTTGTAGATGCTTTACATATTTGCACCTAAGGCATGGCAGATTTCTGTAGTTCAAATTGGCACCTGGGTATGGAGGGTTTGGCTGACTTCAGCTGTAAATGCGTTGAGCAAGATACCCAGACCCACTATCATAGGACTTGCCTTCCAAATCCCTTTTTTGGCTTCAGGAGTTAAAGCAGAAGTGTGTAGTGCTAACTAATGTGCAGCTGTGAGCTAATAAGAGGTTTTGCATATACGTGCAGGAAAGGTGACTTTCTCTTTTGCAGTGAGACTTGACCTGGGACTACCAAGAACAATTATTGTTAAGGTCTTTGTGTTATGGGAGGAATTATCAAGTAGTATGATGTTGGATTTGTTTGCTTTTAGCTTATATAGCTGTAATATTTTATGGAATCCTGATGTTCTAACCTTTCCTGCCCTTCTGAGGCTAATGTTGAAAAAAAAGTCAGCATTTAAAAAAGGCCTGAAAATTTCCAAGTGAATGAAGAGGTTCTTCAACTGATACGGAAATGTATAAAGGTTTGGGGATGATTTTGGGGAGATCTGTATCTGTTTTCCCTTGCTACTTTAGGTATGTTTATGGTGATGAAAAGTTTGCTGTCTGGCAGCTGATGGGCAGGTTGATGCAAAATGAGTGGGCAGAACTGATACCGTATTCCAGAAAATCTGGCTGGTGTTAATTGTCATCAGCACTGTGACCAGAGTCAAAGGGGAGAACGATCAAAACAATTATCCTTGGTACTCTTCTGCTACCTGAAGGTCCTGGAGAGGGACACAGCCGTTTGCTATGCTCAGTCATGTCTTGCAGCTGCTTTCTGGTAAAAGGGGTGACCTTTTGGGTTTTTTTAACTGGTGAATAAAAAAAGAAGCAGGGCGTATGCCCTTACTGCTCTCAGTTGTGATATGCTGTATTCTTTCTTTGGATGCATTATTTCTTCAGATGATAATAATAGGTGATATCTAAATACAGGTTGATTCTGGAGTCCAAAATCAAGGGAAGATGATACTTCCTAATACACTGGCCCTATCACAAAATGAAAATATTGAGGCCATTTTACTGAACTTCTCTACACCAAGTGTCTCATAGCGTTATGTGCTGGGGTTAGTTGCCTTGGAAACAAGTGACTGCGCACACGCAGCATGCAGAAGGTCCGCAGCTTGTGGACGTGGCCCTTGGGGGCCCCATTACAGAATTTCTTATGTTTAGGAATACTTTGTAACAAGGCCCCTGGTGTCACTTATTAGCAGTAAAGTGTACAGCAGCCTTCATCAGCATCAACTACCAATTTGTTTCTTATGGAAATGAATCCACATTGATGGCGTATAAGATTTTTTGGAGATTTTATGCTGGAACAGAATTCTCACTTGCTCTTTTTATGCTGTCACTTGACACACGCTTCTCTAATTTGCATACTTTTCTATTCGTTATATTGATTTCGGCCTTCTTGGTGAAATGAAGTAACGACTTGCAAGGGGAAGGTGGGCAGAGATGGAAGAAATAATTTTGTATAGAGGCATTACAGCATTGGAGTGAAGCAATTTTAATCTTCACTGTCTGCCTAATCTGCTTTCTTTTTTAGAAAAGTTTCATGCCTTCATCTTTTATAAATATTGTTTTGTTTTCTTTTAAAATGCAAGCTAAAACATTAACTTTTAAAGGAATGCCATCTAAATTAATGTATGCCTGTTTGACTTTTTTCCATTATCACATAGGAGGTACAGAGGTGAATAAGACATTTTAAAGACTATAAACTAGCCAGGTATCTGATATAGAAAAACCTTCAGTTACAAGGCAAGTTCTGGACAAAAAACTCAGGTTTAGGGGTACAGATGAATCTCAGTTTTGGTTTCGTGGGATTTTTTTGTGCTGGGGGGAGGGGGTGGATCGGTTTATTTTGCTGTAATTATTGCTTCATTACCCCACAAATACCACAATGATGCCTATAAATTGTGGTGAAATAATTGCTGAAGATAGAATTAGCAAACAAAAGTAAATAAGGGAAAGGGAAATGAAGAGAAATACTATGATTGTGTCCTCTCCCAAAGGGAAAAAAAAAAGCAGCAAATGAGAATAACTTCCCAGAGTGTCCCAAAGTCAGTGAAGAGAATGATCTCAGTGGGAAGGAGGACATCAGACAGATCTTTTCTGATGTACTGTGGTCTTGTCAGGAGCCAGAGTGTGCTGTGAACTGGAGATTCAGGCTGGTCACAGCTCCCCAGTCAGGCTCCAGATGGCAGCCCAGGAGCTGCCCTTGTTCAAGATCAGTTACTTCTTCTGCCCCAGAAGCCCAACAGAGAGAGCAGGAGCATGGCCAGTGAAGGCAGCCCTGTCCCAAGGGCTGGAGCATCCCATTATGGAGACACAGGAACCCCAGGTGCTGCTGTAGTGGCTTCCATGGTGGCTCTGCCCCTTTATGGGGTGGGGGGCTTAGCAGGCAGCAGCTTGGTGCTGATAAACCAATTAAATCCTCTGTTGTGTTGTGTCACAGGCTGAAGACTGCAATGAACAGAGGTTGTGGGTTCTCCAGGGCATTTCTGTCCCCATCCCCTCCATGGTGGAAATGCATGAATTTCTCTTCAGATCTGACATCCTGCTATCTTTCTGAAAAAAAGAGAAAAGAGGGAAAGAAAGAAGGATGTTTCACTATTTGTGTCAAGTAGGTTGGTTTCTTTCACTGACAGTTGTGAGATATTTGAAGGGAAGGGCTAGAGACTACTGGAGAAACCAGACAAATCTGAGAATTTAATTTTAAGCCCAAAGATCTTCTGCTATTATCTTTTAATTAAAAATCCCAGAAAATGCAAGCCTGAAAAGCTGAAAGAAATGAGAAGCACATACTCAATAGTTGGCCTTTTCAAGCAACCACAGTTCTGGGGTCTTTAAGAGCCTCTTTGCTTCAGGGTTGAATTCCTATAATCTAAGCTGTGCATACACTACTATATACCAAGATCAGTATCTTTTGAGTAAACTGCTTTCTTGTCATTAAGACTTGACATTTCTGTTCATTGTAGCTGCCTCACTGCAATAAACTTTCCCTGGAGGATATACAAACTCTGTTTTCAGACATGAATACCAGGAAGGGGCTGCATATGAAACAGGGAGAAGAAATTATTCTTGTTCACGGAAGATGATTGCAGAGGAACACAAGTTACTGACATATGCTACACATTTTCAGACAAGAGGGGAAATAGAGATCAGAGAAACAAGATGGACTGTTAGGTATTTGGTCTTGTGGAATCCCTCATGATATGGGTTCATTTTCCTATGGAAAATTCTTTTAGGTTTTGTACTGTCAAGTTTTAAGTATCTCTAGTGATAGAGCATTTGGCAATTTCATTGTGATCTTGTACTAGAACCACTATATTTTACCAGTAGCCTCCTAATATTCTATATAGAAGAAAAAGAAAAAAATGGAAAAAAAAAAGAAAAAGTTTCCCTATGGAGAAATACTGATGAAATACTACTACTGCAGAAACTGAGCCTATAAAGATCCTGTAAGGAAAACTAATGGCAAAACTCCAGGGACAGGAAAAAAGATTAAATTCAAAATGGCAAACAATGGAAGGAGAGAGTCCTTTAACAAGAACAAATCTAAATTGTTTGAACTTCATTGTGTAAAATCTCTCAGTTTCTGCAACCTGTTTTTCTTCCACTATCATCTGTTAATTACAGTGAAAACATCACTTGAACACCTGACATCATTTATAATCGGATCTCATTCATTGTTGCTCCTGATACTCTCATCATTTAAATTCTTATTTATATACATGTGCATGTTTTTAATATTAAAAAACCTATGAAATGCATACAGTAAACAAACCCAAGACCAGTAAATACCACTAACAAAAATCCTTCAAATTCAAATTGCATTTCTGGAAAAGAAGAGTTAGGTAGGCTATCAGTGTGATTTCACACTGCCCTCTAACCTTTCCTCATTTATTCTAATTCTCTCTGAGTTATAGTTATACTTTTATCTATACCCTATGGTTGTCAGGGATGTCGAAGCTATATTTGCTTTCCTGTGGCCGTATCCTTTATCCTGGCTACTGGGGACAGAAATTGGGTATTTGCTTGTCTGCCCAGCAGAGATTACTTTTGCATGAGAGCAAGGAAAATAATCAAATTTCCTCCTTTTTATGCTTGGATCTTCCACATAGTATCTCTGGGCATTCTCTTTCCAAGTTATTTCCTTCGTACCTTTCTTTTCAAAACTCTAGAAAGTTCAGAGCTCCGATGACATTTTTTGTATAATAATTTCAAAATAATTATGGTAATTTTGTTTAATTTTGTATTGATGCTTGCTAAACTTTGGAATAGCTGAAGAGATTGCAATCTCCTAGTTATTTGAAACACATTTTTAGCTAATCTTCATTGCAATGGCACAGTAAGAAAAATATACTTAAAAGAAGGTAGAACTCAGAAATGGTAATAACTGTTCATGCTGTGGGTAATGTTCTTTCAATTAACAATCCTTGTAAGTAAGTGTTCACCTAATATAGAATGTCATATTAATTGAGAGAGGATTGTCCCATGAATCGCTCAGATACAGTAAAATTTTTTTATGTTTTCTTCCACATTAGATGTTCCTCAGTACTGATCGAAGCCTGCTCATCTAAAAATGTCAGAAAAGGTGTAAGGGGGAGCACTGTGGAATGAAGTGTCAAAGTGGAAATTCTGACATTTTCCATTGAGTGCTGTCTATCTGTCTGTTTTGCTTTTGTACACACAGAAATGAGTTCACAGGGCTGAGCCTCTTGGAGACTGAGGCAGCCAGATGTGAATGGAGCAGATATGTCTCCAGCTGAGCCTCCCAAAGGGCTCCTCCTGGTGGTATCATCGGTGGACACGTTCACTCCTCCTATCACTTACTACTTAAAACCAAATGAAAATGGATGCTGTTTTCATTGTGTCCTTCAAATCTGTGTTTCTGGCGCAGCCCTACCTGGTTCTCACATTGGAAACAACACTTCGCAATTGGCTCATGTTGGGGTGATATTGATCGGCTCACTTTAGCTGTCAGTCTTTTAATTAAAATATGAAAAAGAGGATCATTAAATATTTCTGGGTTCTCTGTGCAAGTTAGAATTCTAATATTTAATATAAGAAAATACATGGAGACAGGAGTTGAATGAAGCAAGACCTTACTAAAGGTGCAGATTGGTGAAAAGGAACAGATCGTGGTTACAAAATAAAAACAGTAAGGTATATTTTTAAAACAGACAAGATTATTGGTGTGAAGTTATTTATTTGGATACTTTGACCTTTGAAAGTAATGTAACACTCCTTTCCAGAAAGGATTTGATATAATCACAGAGTGTTTGCAGTTACAATTAAGGTATGTGTTGCACTTGGTGCCAATTAGTTTAATTGATGTGAAAGTCTGAGTACATCTTAAGAGGACAGGATTTCCCTGCCTGAATTGAACTTTCTTCAAAGATCAGAAGGACCAAATGAGGGAAGAGGGAAGGAGGAATCTGAGTACAACAGAAAAGACTCTGTTTCTAAGGGCATCTAAACCAGGACAGAACTGGATCTTGGGGAAGATGTTGATACCAGTGAGCTAGAAACCAGCTTTATCACCTTGAATTTTTTCTAAACTTCATTTTTTAAATCTAATCTGCTAATTGACCTCACCTGTTCCCCTAATAGAAATAAGTCTCACATCAGAATTTTGACTCAAATGTTTGAAGTCAGTACGATTTAAATTGAATGAGGTGTGAGTAGTTTCTATTTCTCCTAACGTCACTGCAGAGTCACAGAAAGGAGAGGAAGCTGACAAGTTTAACCTGTTACCCAATAGCTGCTGTTTTGAATACATTTTTTCAAATGCAGTAGTAGCTGAGATGTAATTCACTCCTGTATATTTATAAGCACAGCTTGCTTGGCTTCTGTATAGTTGAAGCTGTTGGTTTAGCTTCTCTTGCTATAAAGGAAGGGTTAATCTGGGGAAAATGTATTTCCTCTGAAGTTTCTCTCCCTGCTGAGCAGCATTCAGAGGTGTATGTAACCCCGCTGTGTCCTGCTCCCCAGCACAGCCCCAGGTTTAGGAGGGTGTCACTGCCAGGACGGCCGGGCTGCAGCCAGTACCAGCTCTGCAGCTCCTACCCTCCCGTGCTGGGCTCTGAGGAGCAGCGGCACTGAAAAGAACCTCTTATTTCTGACTTTTGGCTAGGTGGAAGGTTTTTGCAGCAGCTGCCAGGCAAAGCAGAGCAAGGGGAGAAGAAGTTAGGAAATCATGACCAGCAAACAGATGGGGGAGGAGAATGGGGAGTTTTGTGCTCTCATGGCTCATTTGGCTGTATTCATTTTGGGCTGCTCTTTGGTACCATGTCGGTATTTCCCCAGACCTGGCTTGAAGCACACGTACTTTAAAAAGGGAGACCAGGACAAAGAAAGGAGGGGAAAATGAATCGCTTTAAAGAAATTAAAACATTTGAAATCGTAAAATGCCAAACAGTGACCGAGTGTTGTTCCCTTGCAGAATCAGATGATTCCTTTACGCAGTGACATTTTAGATTCCCTGTTTTTATTTTTATTTGGCTCAGTTCTGCTTGAAACTACAACCCTTCAGGAGTTCTCTCCAGTAAACTCCCATTCAAACCACTGGGGATTTCAACAATCTGTTGGCACAGTCTTTCACCGCGTTTTCGAGTTATTTCTAGATTAGATCTTGCATCACTGAAATATTTCTGCCATATTGTTGAGGATAAAGCCAGTAAATTCAATATGCCATTGTGTATCTGCTGACTTGCCTCCAAGGCCTTGTTTTCCACAGAGTAAAAAAATGCTTTATAGAAGAGTAGGGGCTGTCTGACTGTGAAATGGGCTTGAATAATACCACCAGGCTCTCGGCTGAAATTTTGTACTCTAGATGAATCATCAAGTGCTCATTAAACATCTATCTAGTGTATGAATAGATAACAAATCTTCCTCTTGATGTTACCCTTAGGATCTGAACATAAAATAATTTTATATTGGAACAGGAAAATGGCAAACTGGACCAAACCATCAACAGTATTTTCACTTCCATTTGATTCTAACCTGAGAAACACATGCCTTTTGATGTTATACCAACTCCAACATAAGAGCACTCATTATCCTTAGGAGAGCTCACAGTAAAGCACGGATAGGGCTGTGTCACATTCCATCTTCTTTGAACAAATTGTATTTTGGCTCAGATATCAAAAGAGCATCTCTTCATGTCAAAATACTAAAGGCATCAGGGCACATCATGAAACCAAAATGCAGCCTTTTTTTAACAACCTCTCTTTTTTAGTTTGTGTCTTTTTCCTGTAAACTGAATTTTGTGGCAGGAGGGAAATATTTTTGAATAAGAAATAGATATAAGGACTGTGATTATGAATAGATTTTATCTTCTAAAACCTCATTTTAGGAATGACAGCTGTGGATCTGGTTAAATACTCTTATCTAGTTCTTTAGTACATTCTTTATATGGCATCAGTTTTCTTTACAAATAATGGTTTTGCTGTGCAATGACTGTGTCTGATGCCAGTGCAAGCTCTGCCATGCTATCACTGAATTTAATTCCCTCTTCCTAGTATTATATGACCCCTTATTTGCCCTGTGTTCAAAACGTGTTCAGTAATGGCTACAGTAATTCTGTTCATATTGCAATCTCATTGTCTTTCAATGACATTTTATGTTAACCCAAGTTTAACTTGTTGCTGCAAGGCTATATACTGTTTAATATAAGAAATCCTCAATTGTATATTTGTACAAATATTTGATTTTTAATGTTTTCATACCATAGTTTAACTGCAATCTCAGGAAATAAAACTTCCCGATCTACAAAATCACATACCATAACCATCATGTGTCATTTCTAAATGATTTGCTGCTGGTTTTTTTGTTCTGCATTTCAATGAGAAGCCACCAAGAACAGTTTTTAGCCCTCTCGTTACTTAATCTTAATTGCAATATCTATTAATTTAGATTGTGTTAGTGCTTTAATGATATCAGTGTCAGTAAATGGCTACTGTTCATTAGCCATAAAAATGGTGTGTGTTTGAGTTTGGTGGTTTGTGTACTTGTTTGTTTGTTTTTCTTTTACATCTACTTAATGTCAGTTTTGTTAGATGCAGAATACTGTAAGTATGAATGAGATGAAGATACTTTCATTCATAGCAAACAGATATCTCTAAAGTGCTCCTAGTGAAACCATTAGTTTGCTGTCATCAAATGTCTCTCAATTAGAGCTGCTTTTACATTTCTTCAGCATTCTGTGATTTACTATAAAAGAGGTTAACTTAGCTTGACATCTCTTTGGGACTTTATGTTTGTTTACTGGACAAACTTCCTGTCAAGTTTGTGTTAGTAGTCAAAAGGCTGACACATCCCTTTTGGAGAAAGAGGCAGACACAGGATGAGAAGGTGACCAGGTAACTGTTGTCCCTTGTAGCATCTGGTGATGTGATCTTTGCTGTGTGACATCTTTTCTGTGCAGGTGAAGTTTGGCTGTGCAAAACGGCTGCTGAAAGCTTTCAGCTAGCAGAGGCCAAGAGAGTCAGCAGGTGTGTGAGAATGCGGGTTTCTTACTTTGGCAGAGCTGTGGTTTGCCTGTGCCATGTTTGATGAAGAACAGCTAAGGAATGATTGACATGTGACGGCAAACACAAGTTACAAATCCCTCAACTTTTCCACAATAATTGGTAAGTCTCTCCACACAAGACTATTTGTGTTTGATCTCCTGTTAATATGATTATAAGTTTACTCTGAAAAAAAAAAAATATGTGAATCCAGAAGATACCAGTAACTCTGAAGCTTGCTTAACATTGCCAAATATTCAAGACATGTCAGGTCAAAATTGGCTAGTCGATATTTTTTTATTGAACTGTTTTATTTATCAAATATTTGATAAAAAGTTCCTCTTCAATGTGTTATATTCAAAGAATTAGTGGTGGAGGCCTACATTTTATGTGAATAATGGTGTTTTACTACCAACTTGTTTTTGTTGAATACAAAGTGAATACAAGGCTACAAAAGGAAGCAGAGTGGAAGGAGCTGTGGCTGCAGTGGGTGATGATACTTATGAGATGTTAAAATCGCAGAATTAACAGACAGCCTCACCGTATTCCTCACTTTATGCTCCTTCCTAGAATAAGAAAAAGTGCAAAAGCTCATCTTTATTGAAAGCTGCTCAGTCCTGTGTGTAATTTTCAAGTGGAGAAGAGAAAGGGTGAGGGTTTCTGTAGGGTGAGGGATGACGCAACTTGTGTTTCCCTGCTTGCTTTGTGTAAGGGAAAACAAGTTACAAGGAGCAGTTTTGAATCACAGAGGATATCCCACTCCTGTTTGGTCCTCTTGACCTACAAAAGAGAGGCAAATGGCTTCTTTTTCCACATTTCTATTTGATGTCTGGAAGGAAAAATCAGACTGTAAAGCAAGTTAAGGCTGTTATAGTCCCCCATACTAATCCCTTTGAGCTGCTTAACAATGTGCACTCTACCATCAAGAGTGTTACACCGCTGCCTTCAGAAACTCTTTGAATTACTCTTCTGTTTTACTGCAGTAATAAGATCTTCTAGATCATAATAGAATTTATAATATTAAAAACAAGATAGACAATTTAGGTTCTGATTAATATTAATTATGATGACACTTTCCATTTAGAGAGTGCTTTGTGTTTCCAATACGCTGTGCACACATTCACAAATGAGGGGTCAGATCCCATAAACTCTTATCAAGTAAAGAGCTAAAGGCAGCGGAATGTCCTCTGTGAGGAGCTGCATCCACGGCTTCTAGAGCCCTTGGCCTCTTGCACCTCAGCTCAGCTTTTCCAATGAGGATGCTGTGATCCAAGTCCTTTACCTGCTTCCCACTGTTGCCAGGGAGTGTGTTATTAGATAAAGTCCAGACCTGTCTAGAACACAAGCTGTGACATTCTGTCATGATAGCGTGGAGTTCTTTAGTAAAGGAAGGTTCTTTGATGCAGGAGCCTCCCGGGGAAGCATTTGGGTTCCTAGAAGCATAGAGTGCTGATGCAATTTGGGAAGTTCTTTTGAAATAGCCAAGTTATTTCTACATTTAAAAAACAAAAAGGAGGTAATTGTGCTGGCCTAATATGTGTACTGACTAGTCAGTATTCTGACTCCGAGCAGGAGGACCCTAAAATAGAACTATTTCAAAAACTAAAGACCATATCTTTGTAATCTCTTTATTCTGAGACATGAAGAAACTGAGTTCAGCTACCAGGCATCACCTGAAGTAAAAATAAACAAAATAACCCTCTTTCACTTTTCTCTTCTTCTCTTGGCAGTCCTCGGTATAAGGCTCTTAAGCATATAAAAAAATCTAGCTGATTGCTACATGTTGTCTCTGTCTCCTATTCACAGTACCACTGGCAGCTCCTTCTGTTTTTTTGCCATTACACCTTCTTCAATTCTTATTGCAGAGGGTGAATACATCAATGGTTGTCAGATCCTGCTTAGAATGGATAAAACTTATAGTTGAAAAACAAAATGTTTGCCCTTCTTTTTTGTGGTTTTTTTTTTTTTTTTTTTTTTTAAAGTGGTGGTAGGTGTGGAGTAATGTAGCGCTTAACCCAAACCACTAAAATTCAAAAGAGCAAAATAAAGGATTGTAAAAGACAAACACCCCAAAACACACGTTATCATTAATTGTGACTGTGAGATTATACATTTTGTTAGTGACTATGAGTATTTCCTGTTGTTATAGAACAACAAAATAGAATAAATGACTTGTCCATATAGCTCTGTGGTAAATCCTTTGGAAATATTTCAAAGGAAACTGGGTAACAAAGGAAACATGAGTCTTACCATCTTTTATTAGACCAGAGGCTAGTGCTGAGACTTAGCTGAAAATATTTGATCTTTGCAAACTATTAAATCCGCTGACAAATAAAGAAACAACAGTACAAATGGTGCAAACAGTTATAGAATCTTTTAAAAGTGTTTTTACCCTAAAAAGATAAGATCCAGTTGCAACAGGTTTTGATGTTAATTTACTATGCCTCTTTAACACTATGAATATAATTTCCATTCTAAAACTCAGGATTACTGTATGTGTTTCATTAAAAGATTCACAAACTATAATTCATTCTTCTCTAGAAGCGCCAGAGAAAATTTACTTGAGTTTGGGCAGTTTAACTGTCAAATCTGAATGAGTTTATTTATTCAAAAAGCATTTGTAGCCTCTGTTGTAAAATGTAGTGGTAATGACTACTCTAAGTGAACTGATAAATAAAACAAGGTGCAAGAATCTCCTCAGCAAACCTTAACATTGAATTTTTATGACTAATGGGTGGTTGTTCTAGGGGATGTTGGTTGAACGGCTGTTTGAAAAGAATTTCAAGAAAATTTGCGCAAGTCGCTGGATTTCTTTCATGAGGAATTCATACCAAGTGAGACAGAGATTTCGCATTGTCCTATATTTGTGCTTTCCCTGAAAAACAGAGTACTTTTGTATTTCAGCCCTAGTGTCTTAATTGATGCAACTTTCCTAATGCCTTTATAATAGAAAGTAGGAAAGAAAACCCAATCAGTGGAGAGCGCTTAATCACATGCATATATTACACTCCACAGGATTTTTACAGCTCATTTAATGGATTCCTGATGCCCCAGTAATTCTGTCTTTCAAGTAGTGCTTATTTTAATCGGCTGTTAAGTAAAACTCCAAACATTCCTCAATCATTTCACATCAAAGGTAAATAAAGAGGTCAGGAAAACATGTGAGTGATGGTTTGTTAAAATACAAATGGTTTAAAAGAACAAATTATTATGTCAATATGTAAAGCATCAATAAATAATTCCATCAACTTGCCACTGAAATGGTCTACAAAAATGTATAGTACAGTGCAATTGCATGTGGCAAATAAATCTTCTGTAGCTAAACTTTTGTGAAAGAGGCTTAACCATTTTCTCACTATTTTGTTGTATACACTAATGTACAGGCACAAGATTTGTTACTAGTTTGATTTGAACAAAGTATTCATTTTTATTTAACGATATGCCTTAGATATGTGTTTTGATGTCTCATGTAACAAACAGTATCAAATCTTGAGAAGCATGGATTTTTCACAACTAACAGTCATTTTTTTAATATATTTTGAAGGCAGGTTCACAGTTGCAGAAATATTGATCATGCATCTTCATTCAAAGTCACAAGACCAGGAATACACTGGCATTACCATCCACTTGCCCTGGGGATCTTTTGTTTGGTGACTGCATTGCAGGAGCTATGAAATCATGTATTCCACAACACTTCAGAGTAAGAAAGATTATACAGTGAAACTTGGTTAAATGAGTGAAACCCAAACTCACTGCATGCAACTAAAGATACGCGTGACAGTCACTTAGTGACAACCCAATTCCAGCCACACCTACTAAGTGCTGCTTTTTGCTTTCAGCCAGTGATGTAGTTGTGTGGACCTTGTTTTAATCTACCGGGTCCTCTGTGCCACATAATTGCCATGCCAAGGGTTGTTAAATTTTAGTGATTATTTTCATTTGTACTGTTGTGGTTCTCATGATTTCTTGCACAAGTATGAAGAAAAGATTGAGAGTTCTCTTTCTTGTAGATTGGAATATTCCAGATAGCAACAAGTATGCACAAAACAGAACTGTTGCTTGAATTTTAAGATGAGATTTCTTGTGTTATGCTGATGAAAACTGTTAGAACTGGTGCTCTGCAAAATGTCAGGCTCTATGCAAACAGGTAATAGCACAGGTCCCTGAGAGGCTGTAGTATCGTCATCAAGTGTTTTGGGCTAACTAAATTTGTTGTGGAGCTGTTAAGTTCTCCCTATCTGTGTCTGTTTATAATTTATTTTATGCAAAACTTGTCTTGAACTTCTGCCAGCCTGATTGCTTCACTTTACAGTAGTCTTGTCATACTTGTTTACCACTGCTGTCAAACCTCAAATCAGAAGGGATCTTCTCCTGATGTTCTCCTTAGACATGTATGGATCTTTCAAGTCCTGATGTAGAGGTGAGACTCCCAGTGACTGAGAGCTCTAGAGCATGTGTTCATGTTTTTTGGCAGTAAGAGCTCCTTGCTTTCATAGCCCTCATCCTGGAGACTTCCTTCTTCTCTCAGCTATTTTAGACAAACTGAGAAAACAAAGCAGACTTGTGAATACAAACAGTGGCACCCCTGTGCAGGTTGATAGCTACCACAACCGCAGACAAACAATTGAGTAGAAGACACGGATAATAAAAACGAAGCAGTTAATCACCTTTGGTGTGCCCTTCACTGCTGGTAAAACACTACTCTCCACCTTTGCGTACTGCCATCCACCAAACAAACAAAAATCCAGTTGTCTGAACTGAAGCTGAGTATTTTCAGTGCTACAGTCAAGGGAATGTTTGGTTGGAACAGTCTTTGCCCTGGCAGTTTCATTTGTCAAAACTGGGACGTGCTGTAAAATATTTTGATAAGTTTCTGGTGGAACGTGGATAGGTCTCTCAAAAATCCATTCATCATGTAACTGGTGAGATGCTTTGGAAACAGGTTAGGTTATTGTTGGTGGGGTGTATGAGTGCAGGGAGTCAGAGACGAGCATTAGAGAGGAGGTAGCACTCTTGGGTAGCAGTGGACTAAGGGAAGGATAAAGGGGAAGTTATGAATTATTTGTCTGTCTGCAAGAGCAGGTTAGATGCATGGAAACAAATAGCTGGAAGCTTTTGGTTGGCTTGCTGCCAAATATTATGGCCTTTTTTAAAGCAATTTCAAACTTTCACAGAAAATTCTAAAATATAATTCTTTCTCTTATGAAGCTGAGTTCAAAAGAGAAGAAAACTTCTGAGAATTGGAAAATGTGTGTTAATGAACAGAGCTTTGTATTACAATATGTTGCTGAATTTCAGATGTTGGAAATGCTGCATTTTGGAGGTAATTCCCTGATTCAAAACACCTGTTTGTACCAGAATGTTTTGGTTTTCTTTTTCTGAAACATCCTGGCTTTTCAAAGATGAAAAGTGTGTCTGGTGTGTAAAATGCTTTGATTTATCAGAGGTAAGGCATGTTGTTAGCAGAGATAAAGGACCTTGTTTACAAGGTGTCTATATCCTTAGAAAAAAAGGAGTTTCCAATAATTGAATAAGGTGTCCTGAATGTATAGATTAAACTAGAAGGCCAACAGCAAACATGATGAACTTCAAAAGAACAGCTTCTCATCTCTCTGGGGACCTTCATTAACGAGTCACCAGATAGGCAATTACTGTACAGTTCTCGTAATGACCAGGATCAGACACAAGCAATCAGCACAGTAGGCAGCAAGAAAGCAAGCAGAAAAAAACCTGTGAAAATATGCCATTAAATCTTAATTATTCTTCAAAAGAAAACAAGCACAACTAGGGGGCAAATAACTGTAAGGAATACACAGAACTGTATCAAAACCTGCTGGCTCAGGGCAATGATATTTAGTTATTAGCAGCATTAACATTTATTTAAAGCTAAGCACTATGTTCACAGACCATTCAGAGGTGTATTTTCCACCTGTTTGGTAAAAGCCTGAGTAAGAGCTAGTCTTTGCTGCCACAGGATTGTTCCTCAAATTAAGACCCCCCTATTATGTTGATGTCTATTCTAACAGCCTCTAGACACCACAGCAAAGGCTGGGCCCCCAGGTGGACATACAGACAGGGAAAGACAGCTGTTCCCAGCAGAATGACTTAAACTAGTAAAGGAGGACAGGCCATTATAGGAGAATAAGAGAGGCCATCGGGGCTGCACAGCACCACGAGGTTTGATGAAGTCCCAGCTCAGTCTCATAGGCACTTCAACATCCTGTGAGTATTTGTACGCAGCAGATTTCGTTGTGTCCATGGGGTGTCTTTACCAGTGAACTCTCCCCAGATCCTGAATTGCATAAGCGGTTTCTTTGCATCTAAGCTGTTCTGTTGAGCTCACCAGAATTCTCTGGGGAAATCCTTCGATAATTATGAGAATATGAGTTCTTGATGAGTTTATTCTCATCCTTCTTTGTAAGAAATAATTATGAACTTATTTATAAGAAAGGCCCCATAAACATACTGTTACTGGGGAGGAGGAATACTCAGAAAAGGAGTTATTGCCTAGTAACTCCTGTACTAGAAAGATGCACATCTTTCATCTGGCCTGAACTGCCTTTTAAAAAGAAATCTTATGCAGTGGGAAACAAATCTAATCCTCATCTCTACCTTGCAGTAAACAATTTCATTTGTTTGTCTCTGTCCTCCAAACTGTCCTCATCCAAGTAAACTCACTTTGGTCTGTCTTAAAAGGCATAAGTAATCTGGTAAAATGTGGATTTGTCACTCAAGCTCCCTCACGCTGTATGTGAGCCACCTGTGCTTTTTTTTGTGTATAAGTTGTTTCAACAGTTCAAAAATTACAGCTGTTTATAATCAAGAGGACAAGAAAGCAAAACCAAAAATTGTCCCATTGTTAGCATAAGGTTTTTCTTTCTGAAGTCCAAAGTAGTCCAAGGTTGAGGTTTAGAAGCAGACTTGGACTCATTTCTACTTCTTGCAAAACACACCAGCAAGACAGACAGTAGAGAGAGGTACAAAACCTACCAAGGAGTAATGACACTTCTAATGGTTATACAGAATTGATCTGTCCATTTGGTAAGCTCATGTAAGTTCTATGACATTTACTGTCTGCCTCCAAACCCAGGTATATTTGACTTCACAATTGATAACTCAGTTAGGATAACCTTCTTTCACAGAAGTACATTGAGAAAGTTACTTATTTGCACAGTATTTTGGGTTTAGCTCCAGAGTATTGTGTGAGTAATTGTCTAATGACTTTTTCCTGAGTATGTTTTTCATATTGCACCATATTTTCCCTGCAGAAAGAATAATTATGTAAATACCTATTATCAAAATATATTGGTGCAGCTAAAAAGTGTATGATGCATTGTATGATCGTATATTTGTATAATAAGTCTGGCTCTGTAAAAGATAAAAGTGAATATTGAAGCTGTAGTAGTTTATTTATATCTATTTCTGTGCACTTATTACCTAAGGTATTTTAACAATTTAAAGATTTGTTATATCTGATATAGGCTATGCAATGTGGGAAATTACCCAAAGGAAACAGTAAAGTTTTGCATTCAAAATATGGGGGCTGAAACTGGTGATGCATCAGTGCTTTTGATTTCAGCATTGGCTGTCACGATGATATTCCCTCAGTAAGGATTCCTTTCGTTTTCTTGGGAAATCAAACAAGATAACAGGAATAATTAATCTGTTTCCTTTTTTAGCATTACTGATCTCTAAAACACACACACAAAAAGTGATTTCCTAATCTTGAATCTTTTTGTATTCTAAATCACTGCTTCTCTTTGTTCTTTTAAATGATATTTAGTTATCAGTCTAGAGTATGTGGTACATCCTCAAGTTAGTTTGCAGAAAGGAGGATGCCATTGACAGTGTTTTGCTTTCATCAGCTACTAATATGGAAAAAAAAACCCAACAAAGACAATGTGACAACGGAACAATTCAGTCAAGTCATTAAAACCGAAGTTAATCCTACTGTAATACACTTCAAAATACCTTGCTGGACATAAATCAAACTTGTTCCTAAAACGTTTTGATCAACATGCTCTATTGAAGCACTTTTAGGATGTCTGGGTTTATTTTCAGTAAAACTAGATTACAAAATAATGAAATTAATATAGTAACTATTCTTGCTAACTACAATTATCAGTTATTTTGGGCATAATTATTAAGCCAAATAGATGTTGTAGGCTAAATCTCAATTCCCAATGTTATTTTTTTCTAAGTATGAACTCAAGGTAATTTCCTGGATCCTAAACTTTTATGATTTGATATTATAGTTATGTAGTATACACAGATTTTCTTCTCTTTCCTTTTCCCCTCCCCTAGAAAGCCTTTAAAACATCCCTTGCTACTCTCGCTTTTTCTAAAGCAGCCAAAATTGGCAGTCGATGCTCACCTGCATAATTCCCCACTGTTTTAGCCGGAGCCAGGGGACTGCGATGTCCTGTGGGCTCCTCAGTGAGCATCTGTCGTGCAGCCACCTTCAGGAGTCAGACTGAGCTCTGGTTTTGGCACGGATTGCTGATTGATTGCTCCAATGACCCTACCCATCTGAAACGGAAAATAATTATATATGTGAATACTTACTTGGTTGTTATCTAAGGCCTTTGTAATGGTTTATAAGCTCCATGTCTGTGGTAGCAGAAATAGGACAAACTGCATGTAAACCCAGAACGTCATTCACAGCCAGTCTCATCTGCAGTAAGCCTGAAACAAAGCTTCTCTACGTAATTTTTCTATACTAAACAAAACCAAATCAATGGAATTTTGTGTTATTCCTGTCTTCCTTTGGCACATGCACCATTGTATCAAATTCTCCATGGACATAACCTGTATTCATCAATATAAATAAACAGGTATTTGTAGGGCAGTAATTATTGTTTTTAACAGCTTGTTTACCAGGATATATTTTATCTAGATTCATCTAAGTTGTGCTCTTTTAACTGCCTTTTCCCAAACCAACTCATAGAGCAAAAGAAGTTTTCTATTGTAAATATTCCCATGACCTAGTCTAACCACAAAATGTTATTGGATTAATGAGGATCATTCCCATGTCCTTCATTTCTGTTTACATCATTAGAAGTGTATAAGTAGCACATAAAGAAAAAAAAATCTACTGCATCCTGTCTGAAAGTATTTAAATTTAATTTAGAAGATTAAGCGTACCTGTTTCAATAGCAGAAAGCATTTTCTGGTAGTGAATTGTTAGCAATAACTAGAAAAAGACCAAAGGATATATTTTTACTTGATTCACAATGAATAATTTTGCCTTACTGCTAGTTTTCTTCTTGAAATATAAGCCAGAGATATATTTCATCATTAACCTTTTGAACCAGACCAAGTATAATTGGCAATTCTCCTGCAATGTCCATTTGTCTGTATTATGCTGTTCCTTTTATAGAAGAAATAATTGTCATTTCTTCTGTGTACAAGTTTTTTTTCCAGCCAACCTTTGTAAAGGATCAGAAATATTATAAAGCCCCAAATTATATCCTATTCCATCTAGGTTTGCCTAACAACAATTTGAATTGTTGTATTTCAGCACGTTCCATATGAAAGATGAGTACAACTGAGAAATTCTGTTTAGCAGATTGGATTCTTACTCCTGTCTCTATTTAAGTCTGGCAACAAGGTTCTTAGAGACATTGTGCTATCTCTTAACATACCGTAACACGCAACAAGGCTTGAAAGTTGTGCTGTGACATACACCTGTCTTGTCTGAAATCACCTACTGCCAGTAATAATGCCCTTTGTTTACTGAAGAGCTAATCAAAAATTTGGCCAACTGTAACTGGAATTGCCTTTTAATATCTTAGCTGTCAACCTGCAAGTATGTCTTTTTGACAGTATATTTTCGGGAATATATATGACATAGTAACAGATAACAGAACAACCTTAACGTCTGGAGAAGAGACTAGCTTCAATCAAAATGAACGATGATATGTTTCAGTACTTTTATGACGAGTGGGAGAAGATTTCAGAAAAGAGCTACACTAAGATTTTTAATGGTCGTTACTTACTGAATCAGTATCTTTTTTTCCCTTGTTGGTTGCTTGCTGATTGCTGAATATTTGCCCTTTGCCCCTAGTCATTATTTAATACATTAAAAAATACACCATCAGGGACATAATTTTTATTTCTTCTATTAGTTATGCTTCTGCTGACTGCACTGTTCACTAGTGGGTACTGGCGTGCTGTTTTACAGTAGAAATGACACAAAAGGGGCACACATTTTCATTAGAAATGCAATTATCAGGCTGGTGGTTGATGGTTTACTGCTCCTTTGGCCCACAATTTATTATATAAGGCAGAAACTGGAGTAATATGTTTTGATACATCTGCCTCAGTTCAGCAAACTTTTAAAGTCCATGGGTGTTCTGCCCTTGACCTCCTCCTGAGCTGAATATAGAGTACTTAGCTGGTGGAATATCACTAGCATCTTGAGATCTACATATAAAACCCATTAGAGTGGAATTGGATATTATCACTTTTGGCTTTGCTTTCATTACACAGTGAAATACTCTTTCGGTATTATATCTGTCCACTTTTGACTTCTCAGATCTCTGAATTAAATCCAAGCTAAATTGTTAGTCATGGAAAGCAGCTGTTATAGACACAGTATCAGTGGCCTCTGAACTTCATTTTTTCTTAAAAACCTAGAGTAAAGTGATCTTGGTGGTTCAAAAATCTATGAGTTCAAGAACCCTAAATCTTTGTATAGTTTCTTTTGAGATTTCAGAATATTTCTCAAAAGAGGGTATATGCATCCAAAAGATAAAATAGTATGTCGTCAGAGCTAACTTGGATATCTTCAGTGATTGCATCAACAGGCACAGTTTGTATTGGATGGATGTGGAGGTGAGACAGTCTGCTCTGACCCACTGATCCACATCTGTTACTGCAGTTACTTAGGACAGAGGTGGTGTGTTGTGTAGAGTTAATGGACATCGAAGTCAGCTCAGGTTGGGTCACTGCTGCATTTGCATTGCTTCTTGTGAGGCTGCTCAAGTGGGACTTGCTTTGGTGTCCTTCAGGGGTGTACCTGCTCCAGCATGAAATTATTCATGGGCAAGTCTTCTCGGGGGTGTGCCTGCTGCAATGTGGACTTATCCACAGCCACCACCACTTCAAGGTGTACCTTCTGTGGTGTGGCCTTATCTAGGCCAAAGATACTTTGAGGATAGCAAAAAATTTAAGTCTCAACTTACAGTGCCCTGTTGCTTCTTTCTCCTGGAGAAGAGGGAAAGTAGGAAAGAAAGTGAATTTTTATTTTCTGTGATTTTTGTCAGACATCTTTTTCTTAGTAAAGAAAGTAAATGTTCACAGGTTGAATTAGATCATCAGTGGTAACAGTTCTGTTTAATCCAGGAGAACAGTTGGATGGTGGTATAATGCTAAGATATTATACTACTGTACTACAGAAGATGTTTCCTATTTAGAAGAGTGTTGTATGGAAAAGAGTTTCCTCAGAAAGATTTTGAGTGTCTGAACAAATCCAGATATGATGTGTGAATCCAGGTTGTTGGCCTTAGTATGTCTCTGGCTTATTATAAAAGGGCAGTGGCATGTGAGAATAACTATCTTTTTATCTATCCAACTGTGTCCCTTTTTTTCTTTAAAGCTCTAACTTGAATCTGTCAGGAATTAATTTCTTACATTAATAGAAATAGACTTTCAGCATTTTATGACCCTCTCCTCAGAGGACTTTGTGTTTTGTAAATCAGATTGCTTCTTTCTAGTATTATTAGAGAAACCACAACACCAAGATTTAGCATCAGGTTAAAACTAATTTGATTAGGAATTTTAGGTTCTTAACTTTTGATGACTCATTGCAATAAACTTCCATTCTCTCACCTTGTGGAAATCCAACCTTTTAAAGGCGTCTGAAATTAAACTTCTACACTTCAAAGCATTGATTTGGTCAATATCACATAAAAAGTCAATGGCCAGATTGAGAAGAGAAATTGTAATCTCACTTGTCATCCTCAGACCACTTTATCATTGTTAGAAAGCAGTTAGTGTTTCAAAAACATTTGGTCAAATTTCTAACACAGGAAGAAATAAGAAAACGACAGTATCTTTGTACTTTAAATAAGGATAGGTACACGGCTTTTTTTTTTTTTTTCTGAAATATGTCATTTTGTGTTATTGTTGAGTTTTGTTGTAACTGTATGAGAGTGATACAAATACATTAAGATTATTAATCTAATAAACTTGCTACTGAACTACATGTCTGCAAACAACGCATGTTTTATGCAAGCAGAAGTACCAGGCTGTGTGCTTCTCTGCTTCCTGGGGTAACCCTGTGCTCCTCAGCTGGTACTTACTAGCTAAAATCCTATGATAATCTCTCCTTGTGTTACTTGACAAAGGCAGAAAGAATACTTTCAGAAAACAAGACCATTTTTAATATGTTTGGTTCCAAGACAGCATAAACTCCTATGAATAGTGAAAGTAATAGGGATCGTTCAGCCTGCCTTAAGGCCATGACAGAACCATAATGTTTGTTGATAATTCTGCAGCCCTCTGAAGTATTCTCATTTGCTCCATAAATTGTACTGAAAAATAGGGGGTTTTTTTGAACAGTAATATACTAATTTCTCTATGTTTAAATAGGATATAAGTAGTTAAAATAGAAAACAGCCTAAATACAATAGCTTCTTGTGATAACTGCACACTCATCAAAGTAAACTGGAACCCAACAGATCAATAGTTAAATACCATTGAAAACAGTTTTGAGAAAAAAATCATAATTGACTTTGCCATATGCTTCACTTCCTTACTCCACTATCTTCAGAGTGAAACAAAATCACTGTTCATAGAGAAGCTAATTATCCACTGTCAGTTAAACCCTCAATAACTGATCTCTTGACAGCTGGTAATAAGTCCCAAACCCCATTGCAAATTGCATTAAAATACATGTTTATCCACTGGAGAAAGATGGGGAGAACAGCTCATACGTTCACCAACCACTACAGCTAACAAAAATTGCCTTCTTCAAGATAGCTTTCCTTGCACGATTCACTTCAATTTTGGATTTTCCTCTTTTCCAACTACTTAGAGCTTGCATATTTCAAATCCCAAATGGTGAAGACATAGCTTTGGCTTTTGCATTCTGTCTTCAGCGAATATACGAAACTTTGCTTAGACAACCTGGTGATTTTTGCCTAAGCATTTATTTAAAGTTGCCTTTTTGCATAGTTTCACTACAGATGTCGACTAAATTTTGCATTTGTTAAAGCAGGTAACTAAGGATGTAGGCAACGGGAGATCAACTGGTTTGAAAGTCCAATAGCACACCGGTGTCAGCTCTTCTAGGTTATAAAACTGTTCCATCTCTAAGGTTTAGACCACAATGCAGCAATTTTCCAGATGAGCTCTATTTCACCTCCCAACTCTGTTTTGCTCATGCTTTGATCTGCCCTGAGCTGCAGTATATACATGGCTTTTTGCAATGTAACTACTGTAAGAGCTACTTTGTAGATGAAGATTTGAAATTCAAAACTCCTTTAGCTTTGCTCCATTACCAAAAAGAAAAAAATAAAGGTTGGTGAGTGACAGAAAGAGGAAAACAGAAATGTGAAAAAAAAAAATGTGATGAAAAGGTTTTAGTGGCTCTTCTTCAGTATAAATAAATATATAGTAATAGTGCTTGATTTGGGAGAACAAAGAGGACAAAACCATTTCACTTTAGCTGTATAAAATCGTGATAAAATGAAAAGAACAGGATAAATTCCATACAGGTTCTAAATGGCAGAAGAATATAGCAAGACTTCGTTGGCTTTTGAGAGACTATAGTTGTATCTGTTCCTACAGTAATGAATTCTCTTAATAAATACACACTGCTGAAAGGGTTCTTCATTGTTACTTTTCCAATCTTGGCTCAGACAGTTCCTCATTGTGTGATCTAAAGACCAATCTACTACCCAGTTCTATAACAGCTCAATAGAAAATTTACCATTCAATTTCAAAGGCTGAAGAATCTAAGGTTTTTATGCCCTAATTTGTTCTTTTATGAAATTTGTTCTAATATTTCACAGAGATACTGCGAATTAAATTAATTCATAGGTACAATGTATATTTGTATCTTTGCATTAAAAGACCTGCTCTGTATCTGTCTATCTTGTTTTCCATCATGGAAGTATCTAAGGTCTTTGATGTTATTATACACAAAGGAGGAAATTAAAATGTTTCTAGTGATTGTTCCTCCTTGTTAGACAACCAAATTTTTCTGTGCTTTTGGTTAGTGATAAAGACTGTGGCATAGCAGTGAATGCAGTGAATCAATAGAAGATTGGTGTAGCCTTTTTTTTTAATTGTCACCATCTCCACTATAGATAGATTGAACCTTTTTTTTGGTGCTTAAGAAACTTATTGCCATGAAAATGGAACAGTCTTTAGTTCACTTCCTTTTTTCTTTTTCCTCATCACACTGGCATGTGCATCCATCTGTTGCCATTGTAATGTGCTTTTGAGGTGTAAAAGGCTATTTAGTATATCTTCTTAGTAACTACCTCTGCATAGTAGGAGCACCAGAACTGAGAGTACTTTTCATTCTCTGAATGACTAGAATACTTCTAAGTAGATGAATAAATGAGTTCTGTAAGCATGAACATCAGGAGACCCAGATAAGATAGTGATATATAAGAACCTTGAAAATAGTTCTCTTAATGCTCTTTTTATATTTGTTCAATTAAACTATATATTTTGATGACTCTAAATATTCAAGATATTTTTAAATACCTGCTTTCCTACTTTTTACATACCCCAAACTTACACACTTTACTTGTCTTTGTATCAAATGCTGTGCTGAACTGCAGATTGTAAAGAATAGTAGCAATGTAATTCCTACCCTCTTAAAAGATAATAGCAAAATAACTGTCAGTTAAGTACTGGCTTAACAAGTTTGTCCTTAAGGTCCAGAGAGTTTCTAATAATTCCTCTGGAGCAGCACACACTTGTATGTAAGATCAAGTGGGTTATCTCATCTTTCGCTTTCCTTGTCTGATCCAAGACATACTTTGCAGTGCATCTGGATATTTTTGTGGAGAGGTCTATGTGCTCAATGACAGAACTGTGATCTTTCTGTAAAAATTACATCCTATGAAATCAAATGTCTCTGGTGAAGATTTTAATCTTGTGCTCTGGGACATAAGTAATGTCTGTCACTCAATGGGAATAAATGCCGACATTGCAAAGATTGTGCTGACTCTTTGCACAGATGAATCTGTGCATGGACGGGCAGGCAGCTGCGCTCTCTGCAGATCGTGCCAGAAGCAGCAGGAAGGGGAAAGGAGGGGCAGAAGACAGACCTTCCATCACACTGTGCGGGACATGGGATCTGGACGTTTAGTGTGTGCTAAGTATTCAGAATTTTGCTAAGTAAGCTCTTCTACCCTCTTCTTTCCTTAGGATCAATGTAATATGAATGCTATGTCTAGAATGAAGCACCTTTTATTCCCAAGAAAAGAACCGCATCCTTACAGTAATAGGCATTTTTCATTTTGCAAGTATAGTGCTGTTTTTTGATGTTTGGGATACAACAGAGAGAACACCTAGGCAAAGCCAATTTCTTTAAAATACACATTGCTGTGATCCCATTCTTCCACAACTGCATGTTTTCCCTTTATAGCCAGAATTTTCTAATATATTTTAGTGGTTTTTATAGTTGCTACTGCTATTTGATCAAAATTATGAATACTTTCTGAGAGGTGAGACTTGCTCAGCCCAGAGGAGAACCTGTGTGCCCGTTCTTTATGTGGTTTGCCCAGCTGGGCAGCCGTGAGCAGCACCTTCTGTGCTTTTGTTGCAGAAAGAAAAGGACCAATTTTACAAAGACCGGAACTGCCGGGGGGTACTGAAAATTTTGGTGCACGGTGACTTAAACACGCCCTCCAAATCTAGTAATCTTGCAGTTCATCTGATCCTGCAACTTCCCAACTCCTAATCCAGTAATGCCTCCTGCAACTGTTTGTCCAGCCACAAAGGAAGATTCCTCTGCCTTGCTGTTTTACTCTCATTCCTACACACATCAGTGCACAGAGGTTGAACCCATTTCCATGAAAAACACACTTGCTTTAAGCTCCACACTTGTGACCAGTGCTTCAGTAGTAATACCTTCTATTTTATAAAATTGTTTTCTTCTGGGAGGTTTTGAAAGCTGTCTACATCATGAAGGCTGCAAATTTTTTGTAAACAAGACCTTACTACTTGCAAACTTAGATGTTGTTTTGTAAAGTAAGATAGATTGAATTATTACAGTCAAATCCTTAATGGTACTCTTGTTTACAGCACACTTCCCTTAACAATAAATCTCCAAGCCCGTGGGCACTTTCAATTACTGCATCTTCCTTGCTTACCAAAGGAACTCATAAACCTCTCTTTCTGTCATACTATTTTGAAAGATTTTTGTATGTAACAAAGACTGTGTTGTCTGACAATGCTTATATTAAAGAAGACTTATTAAAAAGGCAACATCTGTGCTTGTCTTTTCCTGTGACTATGGGAAAGAAAGGATACACAGATTAATACAGGAAACTTGGACCTTCCTTCAAAATTGATTCCTATGCCATCTGAAAAACGGGTGGGAAATACAATTGAACTAGTTCTTTAAAATCTGAGATTTTTGTGATCTATAAAAGAATTATTCTTAGTGTAATCTCTTTCACATGTACAACACCAGACTTCTCAGTATTTTGGGTTTTCTGACTTTTAGAGAAACCTGAAGATGCAGCTGTAAAGGCATAGATATCTCTCCCAAAGATGATTTTATGCTGTTATTTGCAAAGGTGTCATGTTTACATGGTTTCTTGACCTACACAGATGGCAGAGGAAGATTCACTCTCATTTTACAGGTGTAAAAATGAGTGTATGCAGGACATAAAATTCAAATTTCCCAACTGCCCTTCTTTTCTATTCACATCTAGAAACAACATGGAAATTGTAGGACTCACAGCTGACTGCTCTTAACAGTTTGTCCTTATAATCTGAGTGTTTTCATTTTAGATGAAGACTGCAAGAGGTGTGATGTGTTTTGAACAGAAAGCATCATTATCTACTCACCACCCATGAGTTAACAGAAAAAAAGCGAGCGGGGAAACCCCCAAAAAACCCAAAAACTAAGTACTGAGAAACATTATGGTCCGAGTTTTCTGAATAGAGATAGCTAAAAGTAATTCCTGAAATTTATGCTTAGAAGTATACATTGATACAGTACATAGACTGGAGATGTTCATCATTTCAGAAAATTGGTCCAGCCACCTAAATATCTGTTAGAAAACTAATTTTAGGAATGAGAGTTGGAAAATGTTGATGAATATTACCAGTGTCATATTTAACTGTTAAACAAGTAATAGCATATAATCTTTTATGCATTAGTGTAAAAATATTCCGTAAAATAAATAACAATAAAAATATATGAAGCGTACAGCTCTATCACAAAATAACTGTAATTCCATTTTGTAACAGTAATGAATATACTGCAGCAAGCTTCACTGATTAAAAACTTTTTGTGCCAAGTTTGTTTTATGTTTATCAAATGGGATGTAAAATGCAGACTACCTTTCCATGTAGTGTACAAACATGTAAGCTTTGCTTCTGGAAGGCAGCCCACATTCCTTTGTCAGTCTGAGCTCCAGGTTTAAACGTCTCCAGCTGTCAAAAGTTTAATTTGAGTCACTGGCAGACCTCTGGCTGCTGGGGGGTAGAAAGAAAACAGAGCAAAAGGCAGGATTTCTGCTCTCACCCACCGTGCACTCATTCTAGGAGTGAGCAAGCTCTGGCACGGTATGTTGGTCACAGAAAATAGGGCTCAGGAGGCCACAGAGTCCATTCCTCTGACATAGGACAGAGGCAACAGCATGTCAATAGCTGTATCTGTTGTCTGCTTTGCCATCCAGTTGCAGCATTACTGGATAAAAGGTCTCTCACTTATAATGGGCTCACTTTGGCATATTGTTGTATTTTCCAAAATCTAATGTGCTGTGAGATTTGCTATGTCCATTTCAGATGTTGATCCCTATAATATTGCAGGTATTTAGTGTCATAATGTGATACTAGAAAGAAATGACACAAGAGTAAAGATTCTTAGTATTCTGTCATCAATGAGAAAGGAAAAGTCTTCGTTTTCCTGAAATAAATTTTTTTAAAAAAAAAAAGGTTTATATAAAAAATTCTGGCTTCTGTGGAAATGGTAATGTTATGTCTGTAGTATTACCTATACATTTCTGCTGTGTGGAACCATAGGACTTTCTTGTGCACAAGTAATGTCATTAGCTTGCTTTTAAAGACCAGGAAAAGTGCAGCCACAGTTGCCAACACTGTTTAACCCATGCACTCTTTCTTTATCCCTCCCTTTCTTATGACAAAACTGGCAAAACCAGTGTATCTCCAAGAAACACTGTAGTATTAATGAAGTTAGCAAAAGATCATGCGGGTGAAATTTTTCAACTGATACAGATTGACAGTCCCAGTTACCAGAAGAGGGCCACAAGTGAGAGTAAAGGGTATGGGATTTGAATAACGAGTCTTTGCAGTGCACACCACTTTGGAAACACATTGCTTGGAAGGTTGTCTGATCTCTAAAATATATTAATCATCTACCTCTGATGTAAAACCATTTCAGAGAGGACACCACTCCTACATTCACTATTGCCTTTCATGTTATATGTAGGGTAAGGCAATGATAGTTTTTATTCTCTCCACTTACTTAAGGAAATCGATTTTGTGTAGAACTGAAGTTCATTTATTGAATTATTCTTTGTCAACAGAATGTCTCTTACAGCATGCTATCTAAGGTATATAAACCTGTTATTTTGAGGGACACACCTTCTAAAAATGCTTCTCATCTAAATTCTTGGGTGGAAAAACTACTCTTTTCTAAGGCCACCTATATGAGTGGAAGTGCAAAATTCATCTTAATAAGGAGATCACTTTATGACTGTAACTGTTGAGGGCATTTGGCAACATTTTAAATTGATTGTTGGAATAATTAAAACTCCTTTGGTGTTAATTTTAATAAAATGGATTAGGATCTATCACCCATTCTAGGAAAAAAAAAAATGAAAGGTGCTACTGAAAATAACATTGCATTGCAATAGATTTAATAGACATTCTTAAACAATTAGCAAACTGGACAATAGAGAAAAAAAAACCAAACAAAACAAACCAAAAAGCCCCAACAACAGCAAGCAAAATAAAACAAAAAACTCAATCTGCTTTTGCCAGATAAAGTAAAATGTAATCCAGATACCCTGCAATCTTCATGTTCATATTCAGCCACAGCTAGCAGCTGTTAGGAGAACTGAGTGGCATAGGACAACAGTTCTAGCTGTAGAAAGCTGAAGTTAAGCCTTCGTGAAATCAAATCTTAGCTGTTTCTTCTTCTTAATATCCTTCGAAGGAACAGGAAGACATTTGCCTTTTAAAATAACTCTCAGATCCAATTATTTAATAGTAAGAGATGAAAAAAAAAACATTAAACAAATCTAATAACTGCCAAACCAATTTAATTTCCCACACTTGTGTTTGGTAGCTGAGGAAAAGCTAAACAGCTAAATAGCTGTCTAAGCCAAGAAGAATGAAAAAATAGTGTGCAAAAACACACTTCGGAGAAAATGTCTTCCACCAATCTCAGATGTAGTACTAGGAATCAAAACTGAAAGAACTAATTTAACATACCTTCTGATTTATTCATATTGAAAAGTGTTCTTGGATTTCAGGGCTTAAGAGTACCTGAGAGTATGAGTGGTCAAAAGAAATTTGCTCTTGGCATTACTGGATCAAGGCAGTTTTGAAGTCACATTGCATCTTTTTTTCCTTCCTTTAGATAACCCTCTAATGATCAACTATAAAGAGCACTGTGGAATTTCCTTAATTCTTGATTATGCAGAAAGAAGTCAGCTTGACTATGATAGGCTGTGTTGCACCTGGAGGGCTTAGCTAACCAGAATTTGATTTAATCAAGGGAAATAAGCAAGTTTATCATGGTAGAGGGAAAATATTATACACAGGTTTGACAGCATCCTTTTGCAACATGGGCAAATCACCAAAATCTGAATTACAGCTGCTTCTTCTGTAGCACATTGTAAGTTATGTTATCAGGAGTAGTACACAAATATACTTTTTACTGTAAAGAAAACAAGTGGAGTAAAATCAGGTGGGTTGTTTTTTCCTGAATTGGGATTCTGCTAGCCATTTGTGCTCTCTTTTGGGGAAAAAAGCTTTAATCTTTAGTACACATTCAGTCCATTTATTTTATTGTGGTAGGACACAAACACAATAGGAAATTAATATTACTATGCCAGGTAAATGTTTTGTTGCATTACAAGTATTTTGAGTCGTATCAGTAAATAGTGAAACAAATACAATACTCCTAAAGCATTTCACAGGCTCACAATCTGATAATTGATTAATATAAAATCAAAAGTAACACTCAGCGAACTACTCATCCAGCAACAAGATCATTTTCATGAGCAGTAAGATAAAGATTATTAGCTTTTTTATGTTCATTAGATAGAGGATCTGTTTTCATTCTGGACCTTAAATCTCTTATCAGCCTTCTCACAGAGAGATCACCTGAGGAAGAATGTAAGTGAGTCTTCTAGGACTTGCACTGATGTAGCACAGAAAATACTCTTGAGAGGATGTTGTCTAAGCATCTAAATATCTGAAAGCAAGAACCTAAATTAGTCACTCTTCATCGCTTGCTTTTTGGGTCTCCTGTAACTCTAAAGTTGGCCTAGGGAAACCAAGCAGAACTGGGCAGAGTGAGTACCTCAAATTCACAATTCGCACTGAGCTCAAATTTGACCAATAACCAGTGGTTTATTTTTTTCCTTTGGTTGTCAGTTTGCATACTCATATAAAAAATTAGTCCACTCACAGAAAAGAAAAAGAAAACCAGATAATTTATAGACTGACTTACTGGGTTGCACAGAAGCCTATCAGCTGTTCCTAACCAAGTAAGAAAAGCTGTAAGAGCATTTGACTTTTGGGTGTGTGTTATCCCTAGGCAAAGTATCACACATATATTCAATTAGCTTTTGCAGCTCACTAATTTGAGTTTATGAAGCATATTGTCCCCACAGCAAAGAAATGCTGCAGGGCTTTTGTAGAGTAGCGTACGCCACAGCTTTACATGATTAATGAGTTTTTATTATTACTGCTGGCCTGCACAAGCAGATTTACAAATTATCCAGATTCAAGGTCTAGGTGGCCCGTTCTTCCTTTGCTTTACATCAACACTTGAACTTTCCTTTACCTGGAAGGTCAAGTTGATTTGAATAGAAACTGATTTTAGCATTTAGGGACAAAGGAAAATATAAAAGAGCTTGCTGTAAAACTTGGGAATGGACAATAATATGTATAGTGAAAAGGATTCTATAAGAAGTGTAGTTTTTTTCATTAGGAGGAAATGTGTAATTTTCATTAATCAGTTTGGTATGATGGGATCAATCATGAGGAAAAAACTCTCAATATTCATCTTTATTTTAAAGTGAAGGTTCTTACTATTAAATTGGTGTTAGGTTTTTTTTTTTCTTTTTAGAATTTCGTACTCACTGGAGCTGTACTAGCAACATGTTTCTCTTTTACTTTATATTTAAAATACAAGTTTAAGAATGTATTCTTTGCTTACACTTTTTTAACCAAATAGAGCTAATTTCTGTTCCCTTTCTCCTGTTTCTGGAGCTTTTCTTGATTTCAAGAAACGTAAGCTTTCATAAACAGAAGTCCATGCCCCTTCTATTTGCATTTCGTATACTGCTATATAAACTGTTTAATACACGCTTGGTACTACTCGCTGCCAATAAGGCATCCTCAGAAAAACAAAGTAGTGGGAATCTGTTCTATCATCCACCAAGAAATGCAAATAATATTTTTTTGCTCCTTGCTTGTACATATCAGCAATTCAAGATCTAGATCTGCCGCTGGCTCAAGTTATGAAACTCTAAGTAAAAGAAAACATTAAGCTATAAAAGAAAAAGAAGCGATGGTTAGCTTCAACAGTTACACATATATGCAAACTATCTCCAGAAATCATGTTTTATTGTATGTAGGCCAAGTTTAACAAACTCAAAAATTAACTCCAGGAAGATATCATACTTTGCAGTCATACTGCTTTACTGTACTCAAAATGCAGCCCTTTTTAAAATCATCTTTTCTGGTGTGTTGTTGCTAAAGCAAAGCAAGATATGGAGAGTAATTTTCCTTCTCTTGATTATTTTTTCTCTTCAGCTAATGGGAAGAATGGGAATTATAAAGTCTCCATGGTCCAGAAAATACAGGCTTCTGGCTTTGAGGCTCAGCCACATTGGCAAAAGAATAAAAACAAAGGACTTGCTCGTGTTTATGGGATGTACATCCCAGAGAGCACTTTACATCCTAGCTGCACAAAAGAAACAGCTCATCAGCAAAAAGCCATCTGATAAATCTATAAAGACCCCTCAGCCATTTCCTTTTTTTTTCAGGGGTTTTTCAAGCTATTATATAGGAACTGCCTAAAACCTTTCTCCCTTCCAACTTGTAAAGCAATGGTCAACGTGAAGCACAGGGAAAGCTGTATGTTCTGCAGCCTTTTCGCTGATGTGTAAGTTACCTGAATCAGAATCCCTGCTTTATTTGTCTCAAATGAAAGTCAGTCACCAGTGCACACTGGCTAATTCATAGCATGAATTAAGTAATTTCATTTCAGAATATTTTGTCCTCTGTTACAGCCTTATTCTTCTTGGTTTGCAGAGTATTGTCCACTCATCTTCCCCCCTGTTCCTCAAATCTTTCACATTTAACTGGTTACACAGCTAGGAATATAACATTTCAAAGATATAAATAATAATGAGCTCCTTTAATAAAATCAGGCATAAGTTATGCAGCAGACGTCAATTATAATGGATTTTAAAGGTTTTGATCTAGAACCTGGGTGGCATTACATTTAGACTAATAACTGTAACTATGATTTATGTGTTTGCAACTGAAATGGTTTCAGTGCTTCGATATATGTCCAAAGTAAAATTTATAGTCTGCTACAGAATGTATAAATAATGAACAGCCATATGTCATATCGCATTTAAAAACTTGACTTCTTCCACAGCCAACATAAGGTAAAATGAATTAAAATTTTAAGTTCATTTGGGATCAAGTTACTTTAATACTTTAAAGTAGCTCCACAAATATAAAACTGATTTAATTACTTTTCCTGCAGTAAAAAATAAGATTTTTTTTTAAATTTGCAGTTGTATTCAAATTAAGCCACAACAAAGAGTAAAACATATGCTGATAAAAAAGGAAAATTATTCCCTTTTCTCCTAAAACTAAATGTCACTAATTTTTCCTAGATAGCAAAACTAGGATAACAGCTATTGATGAAGAAATGCTGCACAAAACATTTAAATGGAAAGAAGCACAATTACTATAATTTTCAAATTAACCCTCTCCCCCAAATACCCATTTCATGTTGAAAAAAAATCCGTAATCTCTTTTTGGTAAGATGAGCTGCATGTGACTATATGAATACACACTGTAATTTTCCAGTTGGTCATTTGAAAATTAGAAGTGCACCTGCCTAATGTTCATTGGCCATTTGCAGCAGAAAGAGCACCCGACCCTCTGTTACTGGAGGAATTGTTTTTCAGAATGTATCTACCTTTTCTAATCTGGGTCTGCACCTTTTAAATCTTGCTGACCAAACTATTCCTGTATTTTAGTTCTTATCTATCTGTTGGAATTTGTCATTGTCATGAATCGGACTATGTACAAGAATCAGATGACAAATGCTGTTTTATTAGTAGCTTATAAGATGCTTTCCACTTTACCCATAACAAGGGAAGAAGCGTAACAGGATTTCAGTCCTATGGGGACCTGGATGTGCTAAGATTTGACTCCGGGACCCTCTTCCCCTTATGTCATCAGATCAGTTCTGCACCAGGAAATGTTTTAGGTAGTTCTGGTATTTAACAGCAAACAAAGTGCCAAGTCTTCAACATTGCCCATGGCTTGAAACTTCACTTTTATAAGGGAATACCTTTTATTTATTTATTTTATTTTTTTTTTAATTCCCTCAAGTGCTGGTAGCAACAGTGAACTTAGTGAGCTCTTCTTGAAGCAGAAATAAATAAACGAAATATTTGTAGTGAAGCCAGCAGCAGAGATGACATCTACTCCTCAGCAGACCCTTCTTTTGTATTATTGGAAAGTTATCTAACTTCTAATAGAAAATGCTATTGATTTTTAGCCTGTTTTGTCAACTAGTCAATAGCCACACACAGAGGCTCCTCTTGATAAGCTACTTTCTTTTTTTCCTGTTAGAAAAAGTGCAACTGGATGTTGTGTTACCAACGTGGCCACCTTCACGTTTGCGGGTTTTTGCGTTTTCTTTTTTTTTTTTCTTGAGCTTTAGGTATTAATACATATGCTTGGTTTATAAACATCGAAGTCTATTTGATCATCCCTTTAAAAAGCTGTCTTAGCTGAGACAGATGCTTTTGCTAAGAAATAGTACTGGTGTCTTCGAGCTAACATGGCTTTGGGCTCTGACAGACATTTGGCAGCAGATTGAAACTGGGTGTCTGAAAGGCTTTGTGCTCTCACCTTGTCTGTCACAGATTTAGTTTGTCTTGCTACACCAGCCTGAAGTCACAGAGCTGGTTTACGAGCACCTCAGACACCCCTTTTCGCAGAAATGGCATCATTTGTCAGAGAAGGGTAGAAGAGTAGGAGCGGAAATGAGGAAGGAAACTACAAATAGTTTAAAAATTCCAGATGAATTTTTAATACCTTTTGAATAATGTAATTGGTCAAGCAAAAATATTAATAGAAAAATAAGTAGTTTGAATTCTACGATTCTGAGAGAACAACTCTTGAATATTGAAATGTTGGTTCACAGAAGTTGTTGTGTGCATGTAGTCTCGGGGAACATGACATTCAGAGACCAGTTTGCTGATGGGTATTGAATATTGGTACAAAGATGGGTTTGCAGTTTTCAATTGGAGCAGTTTGATTCAGATTTTAGGAGTTTTCCAGAGATTAACATTTCATTGCGGAATGAAGTTATGAGGTGTGATCACGGAAATGCATATTCCTCTCTATAAAATATTGCTGATGAATAAAATCTGGAAATTTTATTTCCAAAATTGGATAACACTGAACAATGAGTTAAGTACATTTATTCAAGACATGGAATTCTTGCATGTGTTTGGCAAGCCCAGCTCTCCCTATGTCCCTTTTCTTTCTTCAGTGTACCACTGCAATTCTGTCCTGCCAGATTTAATCAAGAGCATAATGTTGCAGTTTTCATGTCCTAATACAAAAGACACCCAAGTATCAAGATTCAATGTTAACTTGTGAGTCTTGCTGTGTGGGCACCTGTTACGTGTGATATCGAGTAATCAAACAGGCATGTTGGCAGTTTTCTGTCGAGGAGAATGAAGGTTTTAGAAGAGATCATATTTGCAGATAAGCCTGCGTTCAGGTGTAACTCATCAGAAGAGGCTGCTGCCATTTCCTGATGATAATCAAGAGCACCTTGTCTCAAGAGGAGCTCATTTCTTCTCTGCTCCTTCCAAACTGTTGGCAGAGCTTTTCTGAGAAATGGTTGCTTGTAGCTTTTCAGAATTATTTAGGGATTTGTTACTACAAATTAATTTTAACAAAAGGCTATTTATGAAGTTAGTGAGTTTAAGAAAAAGTCAGGAGACATTCAGAGCGCAGAAGGCTTAGGGAAATTCAGTAGTAGGTGAGATCTCCTGTCATGGTTTAATTAGAGTAATGGAAGTATAAATAGCTGGACTTGTCTCCTGTACTCCAGGGCATTTCAGGACCTGAAAGTAAACAGGTAAGTCCTTTTTGAAAATACATAGCTGTTGCTTTATTTATATGGTACTACATCATTAAACAAATATATTACCTGTGTAAAGAAAACCATGCAAGTAGTGGATATAATGTTAGAGACAAACCTTACATTATTTTTTTGCAATTCTACCTGCAGTTTCCAACCTATTTGGCTTTAGTATCATTCAGTAGTTCTACCTTGAAAACGCTGTTGTCATTGAGTTGAACTTGCACATTCTACAGGTCTATGACTTCAATCATGTCACTCAACAATTTCACTGTGTTTCTTTTGGTGCTTAGAAGAGGAGTAAAAAAAGAGATATCTGCAGCCTTCCATATCACATTGCTGTATCTTTTTTTCACCTGTTGTCAGTATTTAAACTGTGATAGGTTTTTTAAAAGTGTCTTGTCTCACCAGATAGATCCTTACAAGTTCAAACATTTCTTAATTTGTGACTTATAATCAGTTAAAAGTCTTTGGTTTTGTTGTTGTTGAAACTTTGATACCTGGACTTGAATTTGTCCTAGAAGAAGAAAACTACACTAGTTCATTTAGCCTCTGCCTTTTTTTTTTTTTCTCAATTACCATTCAAACTGAAAAGTTTGGGGTTCTTTTCCTCTTAACAATCTGCAAATAATTAAGTAAAGGTTTTCAGCTCCAGAATATCTTTGAAGTTGTTTTTCAGATCTCTGGTTGGGCTCAGGAGTTTTTGTATTGGAGTTGCTGGTTTATATCACGATCTTTTTAGACTGGTACTGCTAGTAGCAAGAAGAACGTAAAATTATTTTACTTCCATGAATTTTTGAACACTTCAGTGATTTTTCACTTAAAAATTAAAAACAAAAACCACACATGAAAGCCACTCACAATTTTCTGTATTATCAGGTACTTAGAAGACAATAGTTCATAGAAATTGGCTTTTAAAATTACTGTGTTACTTTGACTATATTGTCATCAGTTGTTATCATTGTATTACCTAAGCTGCATGCTTCAAGATTCATTAAGAAATTAAAATATTTGTTTACACCAACATACTTTTAATTAAAAGAGGGAGAACAAGTCTTGAGGAGTCTTGTTGTTGGGGAGAGAAAGAGAGCTTTCAAATGAGCTGAAGAGACAATAAGAAGCGGCCACACGTTTTGGTTGAAGTTCAAGTCCTCAGTAAAATATTGTTATGAGAAGGACACAGGACAAGTTAATGCTTCATTCAGACATTACATTTGGGGAAGAAGTTATCATAAACATAGAGTTGTGGGGTTTTTTTCATAATTTCCCTTTTTGGTCAGTGTTGCCTACAGGTATTTTCCTTTGGACAACTCTCATCAATCTTGTTTTTACTTATAATGTTTATTTTATGCTTTTCACAGCATTTCAGAGAACAAAACAAACAAAATCTTTCTTTTATTCTTACATTTCCACCAGAATTCCTTCTATAATGTAATAGAGGCAACTCCAAAAGATTTGTGATCTCCTGTGACTTGATACTTGTATTGTTCTGTACATGCGAAGACTGAGAAAGATTCTGTGGGTGTGGAGTTTAAGCTGCTTAAAATCCAGCTAATTATATGCAGTGTTTCAGGAGTCTGATGACTTTCACTAATGTGTGAATCCAAGTCAAAACTGCAACAAAGTTGCAGGGGGTTTAAGAACAGCAATTTTTATTCAGGCTTCTCTCAGGAACAGAGATGTGTGTTCCCAAGGAGAGAGGAGGAGAAGTGTCGATTTGTTTCCTCATAATATTGAAGATTCAGGATATATTTGGAAAGATTTTTCTTTTATTCTTGTTTTGTTTATGAATTATAATGCCTCCTTTTATTTATCCTTGAAAATATTTACATTTAAATTATAGGTAGGACTGTGAGATCTCAGTAACTGAAAACTGAATCTTGTGATTCAGTTTGTAAGGGTGGTATTTTGCAATAAGACTTAAAAAATCGGAACCTTTTTTCTTTCCTTTTTTTTTTTTTAAATAAGTTTTTTAAAACGAGATACTATGGAATCACTTTAGAGGAAGCTGGTTATTTTATGCTATTTAAAATCTGGTAAAGTTTGAGAAAATTCTTTTTTCTTAGATCTGAGATCTCCAGAGTGTCCTTGGCAAAACCATGAAAAAGTACATTATGTGCTTGAGATTCCTAGATTAAGGCATGCATGTGATTCTGCATGCAGTACTAGAAAGGGGGGTTAGGCCTTCTTTGACACCCAAAGAAAAAATTACTAAAATTTTCAAGTGTCTTCTGAGGTCACCTCAAATTTACTTTTGCTAAGTCTGAACAAGAGGTGAAAAATAACGTGTATGTAGTGCCTGTACCTGACCAATGTGACTCACTGAACAACGCTGCAAGGGAAGAAGATTCAGTGGGGGCAGGTGAGGCCAATGTGCCCAGGAGGCTCGGAGAGGAACACAGGGTGTGAGTGGCCACAGGTGTTGTAGAGCAGCTGCCACAGGTGGCTTTTGGTGGAGATACATGGCCAGCACCAGCTCCGGAAAGAGCTGGTCTAAGAGCTGCTCCCTGAGCTGCCCAGACCAGCATGGGAAGAGCGAATAGTTCAGCTCAACACAAAGTATAAAACTCAGCACTGAGCAAAAGAATTCTGGATAATTTTGAACCAGCTTCAACCCACGTGTTCTTTCCCAGCAACTGAGGCTGTGTCATGATGGTGAGCATATTATAGAGGCTGGTAATGTTGATGTTGTCATTGAACTGTGTATTGCAGTTGCTATGTTTTTCTAAGTGTGACTAACACTCATTTTGTGTTTTCAGTATGTCTTGTATCACTGTGCTAAATGAGAAGTCTTGTGTAACATCTAATATTTTCAGATATGTAACTTCATATTAAACATTGCACCCTCCATGCATGGAATATCTTGAAAGAACCTGGTCAGAGAGTATCAGACTCTGACAGTGTCCCAGCTTCCCCAGAACACCTCAAAGGGGAAAAACGCACACGTGGAAACTGTTTTTTCAAAGGCATGGAAGACATTTAGGTCAAATTAGTTTAAAACATGATAATTCTGCTTGTATCACCAGTGCTTCTTTAGGATCTAATTTGTCATTAGCTATACAGGAAAAAAAAATTAATAATCAGCATTTCAGCCTCTTTGTTGAGGGGCTAAAAGTTATCGTGGTGGTTTGATTGCCTTAGAAAGTTTTGATGTGCCATGTGAGAGGCCTCACTGAGATGTGAAGGTCCCTGCACCACAGACTATAGAATGCCTGGTTCAGAGTCTGTACTAATGCGTTTCATCCCTGGGCCAGATCCTTGCAGAGTGACTCGTAGTTCTTAGATCCAACCATTGACTTCAGTAAGATTATCACCAGTAATAAAAACATGCCAGGAAATATAATGGCTTTGCTAACAGATTTTTTTGTAGACTTATTAGGGATTCATTTTAACAAATTGAAATAAATATCTTAATGAAATTGTGAGTAGTTTTCAAGTGTAGTTCATTAAGTTAATTGGCTAAGAAATTAAATGGTACTAAAAATTATTAATGCAATATTAATGGAATATATGAAACTAGATTTTTGTCAAAATGAGTAGAAAATAATCAATTCTTTTAGAAGGATTCATACTATAAAAGATATGATAGTATCATGTATATTGTATTTACTAACAATAGTTCTGGACGCAGTCATAAATTAATCTGGGCCAGGTGAGGATGCTCATCCCAGGTATCATCACAGTGTAATCTTATAGTGAATTGTCATACGATCATCATGTGAAACACTGAATTTGGGGTAGCATTGGATTGTGGCTCAAACATCTGTTTTGCCATTGCACATGTTTGCTTGATGAGAGGTATCTCCACAGAGGCTCAGTGCTGCAGTGCAAAATTGAGTTTCTTGGTCATGTTAGCATGGCTTGAATTGGGAGATCTGTCTGAGACAGTCAGAAAACTGGACATTTATTTAATAAGCATGTCTCTTCAGGGCAATGGTGTCTTCATATGTGGTCTGTCGGAAGGATACAGCCATGCAATGTAATAGTTCTTGCACAATAACATACTTCCAATGCAACTGTAGGTTGTTGTTTTCCCTCTTTAAAAATTGTTTTTGAAAAACATTACAATTGTATGCTGATGGTAGACAATCAAGAAAATCCATAGTTTAGGGAAAATGTACCATATGTCTTGTAATTCCAGCACACAATGGGGTATCTCCTTAATGACTTTCTCAGCGCCCCCGATTGTATCTTGGTGCTAGAAGACATATGGAGCCTTTTCCCCTTAACTGTGAATTTCCTTCCTGCCACTGCTTTTTCTTACAACCTTAATCTGCTTTTAATGTACTGCAGTTGTCTTTTCCTGCCAATAATCTTTTATCCCTTGTTAGGCGACTTCATTACAAATGACAGAACCAGAACTTCTGCACTCAGAGTGAGATGAATACCTAAATTCAACTTTACTTCTCAATAACTGAGCAACAAGAGAGCTTTGACTTAAACTTGGTATTTTGTGTTCAGCTTCACATTGTAAGACCTGGACATATCTGGTTGCTGATGGCATTCAGTGTCCTGTAGTCTCTGTAAGCAAGTGTGTATAAAAGCTTCTGGTGTGGTGCTAGATGTTGTTTCTGAACATTTTGTGAAACCTTAGGTATATAAATACACTTGTTTTGTAATCTGATAAGTTTTAATAAGCTTAGCTGTTTCACAGGGTGCAACTTGGCTTTGACTCTACAAGAAATGACATGACCTACAGCTTCATTTTACAGGATATCTGTGTTTTTTCTTTTAAAACTTGTGTTTTAGAGTAGTGACATACAGATTTATTTCAGAATATGAGTACAGCAAGCTACTCTCTGAAGAAAATGCAGAAAGATCAGAAAATAATTTGCTTACGTTTCTTCAAATCAAGAAGAACATGGTTCAAATTCTGCTCTAAAAAAATGTACGAAGGGCTATTTTACTGATATATGCTTTTATTTAAAAGATTGTAGACAGAAATATTTATAATTGGAAATGTTCTTGATTCAAATCCTGAAGAGATCAACAAGGCTTTTTATGAGCCTTTGAACCTAGATTTGAAATGTCATCTATGAGAGATGATAAAGGAAGGTTCTTTGCATTCTGATATTGAGAAATTTTGTGACAGGCTGTGCAGCCCCGTGATTTCCGGGATTTAGGACTCTGAGAAGAAACCGGTGTCCTTCCTGCCCGGATGAGGAGAGGCTTGACCCTGATCTCCTTTTCAGGGCAGTTGCTTTATTAAATAAGGGTGATGTGAGAAGCAGCATTCATCAGAAGTAGAGCTGGTATAGGTTGCTTTTCCACTACCAAGCACAACCCTGGAAATAAAGTTCTGATACTAATTAACAGTCCAGTTGATAGACTGATCCTGAGGCTGAGCAGATTCTGATGTGCAGTGCTGGTGTCAGAGCTACAACTTATCTCATTAAATTCAAAGAAATATTATTGATTAAATATGAAAATTGTTGATTGTTCAAGGTTTTTACTGCTTAAGAGAGAGTGTATTCACGGCGAGAATGTAGTAAGGTTTATTTTTTAATCTGAGTTTGATTTATTGTGGTTGCAGTTGAAATTTATTATAAGCAAATCTGACGTTCATTGTTAATGGTGTTGTAGAAAAATGTTAAGATCACTGAATTTTTATAATTTATTTGTGATGGAGGAAGGCTTGTTTTGAGCCTGTGGTGGTAGAATACACTGAGGGACACTTAATTTGAAGTAAAGGATTATCAGTAACTGTAGGTTTGATTTCAGACTTGAAAACAGGCCAATTTTTCAGTCAGTGAAGTTCTTGCAGAAAAGAATCCCTCCTTTTGCGTTTTTTATAGAGTTGTCTGATTTCCAGCCGCACTGCAGAAAACTCCTGGTCTCCTGAAGTGTGTGAGGTTTCATCATGCAGCAGATGAGAGAGGGTTGGTTATGATCCCACTGTGGAGTTTGGAAGGCTTCCTAGTGGTCTGCTGAATGAAACATTTTTAGATCAAAGCCGGGGAGGGGTTGGCAGGGAGAGGTGATGGTCCATGAAAGTGGCAAGCAGAACTGTCTCATAACCTTCCCTTCTATTGCCAGTAGACTATTCGGATGAAAACAAAAAACGGAACAAATTCTACAGATGCTTGAGTAAAACCTTCCTAAAAATGTATCATTTATGAGAGCTCATAAATGAAAGCTTGTGATTATCACATTCGTAGTGCAGGGAAAGATTTCTTTGTGTGTGTGTGTGTTAATAAAGGCTCTGTGGGTTGGTTGGGGTTTGGGGTATTTTTTTGGTTTTTTTTGTTTTTTTTTCCTCCTGCCTTTTTACGTTTCTTCCTTTAAAATGGCATTTTTAAATGGGGGAGATCAGTTACTTATTGTTCACTGAAGTACTATTTACTAAAGAAAATACATTTCCCTCCACTCCCCTCATAGTTACTGGCTGGACATCACAATCACCAGATGCCAAGCTGTAGAACACAGTTTTCCAGAAAATGGCATCTGGCTTCCTGGCAGAGTCCGCAGGCACTTGTGCTGATGGTTTTGGAGCTGCAGCTGGGTCTGGGTGGCTGCTGAGGGAGTATACGGGCCACCCTGTCATTCTAGATGCTATTTACCTTTGGCTCACCTTTGATTCAGAATCATTTAAGCATTTGTGCCTTTCTATAATGCTGTCAAACATCAGTCTTTCAAATGGCTTTATGTAGATCCATTCACAGCTAGGAAGAAGAAAGCCATTTCACATGATCACTTATTTTCTGCATGTACATGTAAACTATAAACCTGCTCATATACCAGCAGGTGGTTTATTTATCCACCAGGATGCTTAATGCAAACAAGCCATTCATTTAAAGGGAAGAAAAGAGGAAATCTGATAAACTTTCTGTGAATGCAAAAATGTCATCACACCTGTGCTTTACAGTTAAAATACAGAGAAGACTTGACTGTTGTGGTAAAATTACTGCCAGTGACATTGTGCGGCATTGAGGCACAGCCCCCATTTGGGAGCACCTGCGCCCTGGATGAGGGGTTTGCCCAGTGTTTTACTGTTTCCTGGGATACCACATACCCTGCAGAATGATCCAAAAGACAAGAACCTCGCAGAGCCTTTTTGATCCAGCTGCCAACCTCCTGTGATGTGTTTGGGGAATCATCATCTTGCCTCCCCATATTTTACTTCCCTGTTCGTCCACATCTTGGATGCACTTTAAAATAGCGGTGGTAGGTACCATATGAGGTGTAATAGTATTTGCACTGAGCAGACTCAATTTCTGGAGGCTCTTCTCTCCCTTCTGGTAGAGGAATCTCTTTTTGGCTGAAGCACTAGCATGGTATCTCTGCTATGATGGTGGAAGAGCAACTGGGCTGGATATAACTGGCAGCACTTTACCCTTCTTTTTGCCTCAGGACTCCCAAGTTTCTGATCACACAACATCACACCTTTCATTCTGTCTGCATTACTAGTACCAAGATGGCAAACCCCCTTAGTGATGTTGTATGAAAATATGCAAATAGTTCTTGTTCTGATTTTAATGACAGCATCTTGGACGCAAAATTGTTGCTATTACATTTAATTGCTAGCCCACGCTGTGGTATTTAAAATGGAGTGGTGGCAAGAATTCAATATACAAATCTATTTATTTACAACCAAGTGACCTTCTGTTCAGTGATATTATGGATCCGAGCTGGGGAGAGGGATTTGGCTTCCTGTGAACATCTGGCTGAGTGGACTAGAATGTGGCTTTTGTCGCCCTGCTGTAGTGACACAGCCTTTGACTGTGTCCTGTGGTAGATGGTACATGCCTGAATTCAATTTGCATTACGTCCTTTGGCCAAGCTGCAATTCACCAACTGGGTATAATTTTTGATATGCAATGGCTGGGGATAAAATCCTGTATGGTCTTTTTCATCATTCTGCGTGGTACCTGGGAAAAGGGAAGACTATATCAGTAAAAGAATCTGCAATGTTCTGAAGAACATAAAAAGCAGCAGAAATGCTGCACAGTGAGAAACCTTGCCATGAACTTAACAATATTACATCCAATTTGATTTTTCTTTGGTTTTCATACACACATGACCTTATTAAGTTTCTAAACATAAACATATTCCTTTTAAAATACATCTTCAAAGTATACTTGAATTCTAACCCTATAGGGACTTGACATATCAAAAGAAATTTGCTGACATAAACTGGTATGTAGAGCTTGATCTATTCTAATATATGATTTTAATGTTTCTCATTTTCTTGCCTTGCCAACTCACATCTATCACACACTGTCACATTTAAGTTTCCTAAATTACTGCTTTTAACTTTTTGTCACTTATTCAGCAGAGATATATTCTAAAGCTCAGCTCAGCTTTTTTTTTTTTTTTTTCCTCTTGTGATTGTATCTTAATAGTTTGAGGGGAAAAATGGAAATTTTTGCTCAGTTAAGGAGACAGCACTTTTTGATAGATTTGGGATATAATATTGTCCTGGTTTCAAATTCAAGACCTGATTTAATTTCCAAGCAAAGCACAGAATTCAGTGAGGCAAATGGAATAATGGCATTTGTGAACAGGGAGGATGTTCTGAGCATTGTAATTACCAGCAAGACAAAATATATCTCCACTACGTCTGTTTATCAGTGATGGATAGATAGATTCATTTCCTATTGTTTGTAGTACATGTGTTGATGACAAAGTGCTCTGGTAAATTCTGTTGTTTGCAGGATAAGAGGAAATAATAATTGCAGTCTTTAATCAAACTGCTTTGACCTCAAGCTGACAATTTCAAAGTTGCTTCTTTCGATGTTTACAGCTGATCCCAAGCACCTCACCCTTTCAACGAATGGGTGTATCTTAAGACCTGTACCTTTCAGGATTCAGGAAATATGAAGATATTCCCAGATGTTATAAATTTTGAAATGACTTTTTTTCCCCCTACATCCCTTTCCACTTTAATATTGGTTGTGATTTAAAGCTTGCTTCTCATTTAAATAATGTTCTTTTAGCTTCTTATGATACCGGAGACTTTAGCGTATTTCTGCTATGACCTGACCTTCTTCTGATGACCATTGCTCAGAGCTCATCCTACTGTAAACATGAGCCCAACATTCAATATGATTAAATGTAAAAAATAGTTTTAGGGAAAAATAAAACAGATTTTCCCTTCGTGTGGTCTTGGACCCTCCCTGATTCTATTTAATTAAACTTCCGCATCCTCACGTGAACACTTAGAGTAATTCATTTAAGACCAGGATTGTGAACCTCTAGTTGGAGCTCTGATGTGGCTTGGTCAAAGAGCCCAACCCAATCACTTGCCAGGGCAAGTCTGTAGATTTGTATGTGTATTTCTTGGAAATGCATCCAGAGCTGATTTTAAAACATCAAACGATAGAGAAACTTCCACAAACCTAAGTAGTCTGTGGTGGTTACTTGGTAGGTAAAAAATACATGTCATTTTTCTCCTCTGTGTTTGTCCAATTTTAACTTGTGAACAATGAAACTCACTGTACCGCTCTGTGCTGGAGTAAGAGCTGCTAATACAAATGTCTTCCACAGAAAATTGCTAACTCTGAGCAGCTCAACCTTAAATGTCTCTTGGATAAGCTGGGAGGGTTTAGTTTCTCAATGCTCTGATCATCACATATTGTTTTCAGACCTGATGACATTCTAATTGCACTTTTCAGCTTTTCACCAGCTTAAGCAAAGAGTCAGTCCCAAAAAATGCGTATTTTCTGTTTGGGTTAAAGCTCAGTAAAAATAAGTCGAGTGCGCTTTTTTTTAAATTGGTGGTGGTTTTTTGAGGGTTAGTTGGTTTTGGTGTGGTGTTTGTTTGTTTTGGTGTGTTTTGGTTTGGTTTTTGGTTGATGGCTTGTTTGTTTGGTTTTTTTTGGGGGGGGACACTGCATGTTTCAGTCTTGTGGTTTTCTTTTGTTTATGTTTTTTGTTTGGCTTTTGTTTTTGTAAGACCCAAAGGAAAACCAAAATGAAGTGGATGTGTGGGAAGATGAAGAACAAAGTAACTCAAGTTTGCCATTTGTGTAACTGGCAAAGACTTAATTGATTTGTAGGCTCTGTGGCTGGATTATTTAAAGGTGTATTTTCAAGAGGAAAAAGAGGCATTTTTATGAATATTGATTAGAAGCCTTTTGACATTCTAGGAGCAACATTCAATTTGTCAGGAATGCTCACTGTACTCATCAGTATTATTATTTTTTTTTTTTAACTTCACGTGTATCCCTGTCTGTATTAATGTGTAAAGAATTATAACAGCAGCATTTGCAATGCATGTATGACAGGTTGCCTGTTTGTCTTTAGAACACATATATAGAAGTTGGAGGCCTATCATTTGTAATCAGTTTTACACTGGCAGAATAGAAAATGTATGTGTGATGGACAGGAAATATATCAGTGAAACTAATATTTGAGCTTCTACAAAATTCTTTGTCACAAAAGATGAGAAAATATATTGTTAAAAATTGTGGCAGATAGCTTGGTTTCCTTTTAAAATGAAGGTTTTGCTGCCAAGCAACTGTTCTTTTACCTGTGTTTAGTTGGAACGACACTTAACATTCAGTATACTTAGTTATGTCGGCTATTCTCTGCTGCGGTTTTCTTTTTCAAGAGTATCATTCGATCACCCAGAATGTGAAGTGTTTGTACTTCTGTTCTTTAAGGGGAACAGCACATTTATATTAGATAGAAGTCACACTTCAGTGATTTATTTTCCTCTGCAGAAGTGTGTATGCAGCACCAGATTAGTTTGCAATAGGATAGCCTCATCTTCCTCTGGTCACATAGGGCAAATGCATATGCATTTGCTATAAGAGGAATAGAAATTGTAATATAACTAATCTACATTTGAACAAACTGCCCATCTAGCCGGCAGAATGGGTCAGGGATCCGAGCTGTGACAGGGAGCTGGGTACTGTTTTGCCTCTTCTTCTGCTGAAGCACTGGGTATGAATAATTCTTGTATTCATACCCGGCCCTTAAGTGCACTGTGCTAGAAGAGTCAGCTCTTTTTCTGTGCCATTGGCCAAAAAGAATCCAGAATTTAACATTTAATAAGTTTAGCTTACTAACAGCTATCAAGACTTGAAGGTGATGCTGTTTATTCATCACCATTGTAAGGTATAGGTGAAAAATGTGTATGATTCTAGAAGGGTCCTGTGCCCTGTCCTTTTCCTTTACATGATTCATTATCGTCTCTGGCAAGTCCTAACGTATTTCAGCTCTTGTTGAAATTAGTTGGGCACTTCAGTAGTGTGCTTTTCTGTTCTTTGGGAGCCATCTTGAGTTTTTTTGTTGTTGGTTTTGGGTTGTTTAGGCTTTTGTTTTGTTATTTGTTTGTTTTTAGCTGTAATTTAAGATTAGGCAATAAATGAGACCATACAAGTACACTGAAAATTCTCCAAAATGTTTAGGTGCTTACCTTTGTAATGAATCTTTGTTGTTGCATTGGAACATGCTCTTGATTCAGGCTGGATGACATTGCTTCTTCTGGAAGTGAAGTCAGTTAACATCCAGTCAACCAGCTTCCCTGGTTTCCATTTGAACTTCATCACTGCAGCTCCATTCACTTCAGCAGAATTGCTCCTGATACATTCCACTGTAAAGAGGGAAATGAATCTATGAATTTATTTCAGGTGTCTGAAAGAATTTTAAAGGTATCCACGAGGACTGTCATGATGTGAACTCTAAGGCAAAAGTGGAAATTTGAGCCTTAACCCCATAAGAAATCTAGAAGTTTTGAGGAGCAAGAACCCTGTAACTTCTCAGTCTGTATGAACTGTCTTGTAAAAATGCAGTGAGTCTTTGGATATAATATCCTTGACCCTTTATTGAAGCCTACTTAATCCAATAAACTTGTTACTGGTATTTTAAGGATCAGATAACCATGTTTGTGTCAACCATGAATTAAGTTCTAAATCTTTCTGTCACATGAACTTTATTATGCCTTCTATGATTAAAAACCTCTGCTTCTTACCAGATTTTTCTTCATCTTTACTAATGCTACAAAGTTATGTAATATGCTTAAAGTTCAGTCCACATTTCCTCGATGTATTTTATGAAACATGACATGAAGTAATTAATTTTAACTTTTCCTACCAAGAGCTAATTTAATTTTTACTTCATTAACATAATGTATTTAATTAATCTCAAATTATCATAGAAAAGTACAAATTAATATGTAATCTATCACTTGATAAGTTTGTCTCAATTAGCAATGCATTTACAGTTTCATGCAAACTGAATGACAGTGGACCTTTTAGTAGGAGACATCTTTGAGAGAAGGGTTGGAGAGAAGTTTTCAGCAAAACTAGATGTTGAAAAACCACAAAACTTCAACCAGTGAATACAGAAAGCCATTTTTCATTATTCTACGTCGAAGTAGAGCTGCCTTTGTGTGAACACAGAGCTATGTATAACAAAGACTTCAAATTTAAGGTTTTTAATATAATGATTGTCTGGTAATGCAGCAAACAAAATATTTTCATTTTGATTGAGTGCAGTGCTCTTTGTTTGCCATTGTTAACTGTTGGACCTATGGCCAACATACTTTATAGAAGACTGAGAGACTTTTAATTTCAATTATTCTACAACGATTTGGGGCAGAGGGAGGGGTCAATAGGGCAGTATGTTGCAGCACATACGTTCTAAGTTGGAAGATCTTTCTTGAGCTCAATGGATATCGTGGCTTCCAATAGGAAGGAAGAGGCTACTATTGAGGCAAAGAGGTACAGTTTTTTCTTTTCTACTTTGGAAAGCTATTACTTATATATGTGAATGACAATTGACGCTTCACAAAGGAATGAATTCTAATTGCTGTCACTGTGTTGGTTGGTGGTTTTTGTTTGTCTTTAACCCTAAAAAGGGACCTATTTACGCCTAATGATGAAGTCTCATCCTCTATCAGCTTAGGAAAAATGGTCGCCAGCCAAAGTTTTCAAGTATTAGTCCTCAAATGTTTAAGACTGTAGAGACTGCAACCCATATAGCTTGCCTGACCTAGTTACTTATGTCTTAGATGTGTTTTCTAAGATGCTTTCAACAATGTCTCTTCCCTTTGATTCATTAATTTCATGACATCTTCCAGAAGGTAATTACAGATGAAGTCATAAAAATAATGATGAAAGTTCTCCTGTGCAACAGTTAGAGCAAATACCATGATCACCTTTGGCATTCAGTTTCTGAACCTATTCTCTGGTCAGAGTTGTATGGTCACACATCTATGCAGTAGCTCAGGTAACGGTTTGAATGAATGCCAGTTCAAGCCTTCATTTAAAGTGTCCATAATTTTTTTGAATACATACACCTGTCAAAATTCCTCGCAACCTGTAATTTTCTTTCATTATTTATTTTTTTTTCCAGATATACACTACCTTTATGTATTTAAAGATGCTGCTTTTTAAATATATGCCAGTTAGCTTTGTAGATTTAGGAACAGAACTAATTAAAGTGATATGCGTCCCCTACTGATTTCTCTGTGCGAAGTGGTGCATAAGAACACAAAAATAAATTCTAGGACATCAGTTGAACAGACATGAATTTTGAATTTCTTTTCTATCAAGGATATTCTTGTGGTTTTACCATACAGGTTTTAAAAAGACCTTTGGTACTTTGGCTGAGGTAGTATGAGAGCACTGTTCAATAGCAGTATAACATCATTGTTTGTGTGGCACCTGAGCTAATGAGGATAAATGGTATTTCCCTGCCACCAGGGTTGAGAGTCTTTGTTTTAAAAAGTTTTCTTGAAAAGTAAGGTAGGCAATGTTTCAATACAGTGATACTCCCACTTTTTAATTAATCTGGGTTGTGATTGAATTGTGAAATTATTATTCAGATAGAAATTAAACGGATGAAGTAAAATAAAGCTAAAATACTGTGCAAGATGAAATACAGCAGTTTGAGTTCTCCCGTCTACATTTGGAACTTCAGGTGACCCCTTCATCTGTGTGTGTGCATTTTGGGGTAGTGTAAGACAAGAAGTGGTAGCACCACCCACTTGGTAACAGGGTTTTGGACCTGAGCTAGTTTTGCTTTCTGGGGAATTTCAGAAGACAGGGACATAGCAAAGCTCTCAATTCACCATCTGTCAGATTTTTAAGCGTTCTGTCCTTCTAAGCCAATGTCTGAATTCTTCTTCCTCTTATCAGTAGAGTTGTAGTCCAGATACTGAATGTAATTTTTCTTTAGTTTCTCAATATCAGCATTGCTTGAGGCTAAATAATTCATTTTAGTAAAGGGTAATGTCAGTAACTATATGAGACTAAATTATTTAGCTAATTCTTCAGAACTTTGCTCTTAAAAAAAAAAAAAATGCAGTAGAAGGGGATGGTTCACTTACCATTTTTGACTCATGAAATGTTTTAAAACTATAAACAGTTTCAATCAGTGTCAGTTTAATGAAGCAGATAACATGAAAATACTTTCAAGTTTGTGACCACCTCCATGCAAAGGGAAGTGATGTTACACCCCGACGGGTGTTTTGAACACAAGAGAAGTTAAAGGTTCATTGCAACTCTGAGTGGTTCAACACTCCACAGAGTAAAAGGATGACAATGAGAATATGCTCTTCAAGTACATGTAGAATAAACAAATACTGTTGTTTCAGGCCCTCAGTGTTTAAATGATACTTCTGGAGAGATTCTGTACCTTATTCATACAAGCAGATAACACAACTTGAGAAGTTTTGGCACTATTAGCGTAACTGTCAACAGGGCAGCCAGAAAACATTCCGTATACTAGAGAAACAAATCTCAGACTGTAATAGTGCATGCTAAAAAAGATGTTTTGCCTTTTAAAATGTAAAGAATAAAAGCCCTGTGCTTTTAAAATGCTCTAGAAAATGTGGAGAGAGAATAGTCCCAATTCCTTGTCTAAGGAAGAAAATTCAAGAGTGGGATTGGAAAAAAAACCAAAAAAACCAAACCACGATTTCCTGTCACTTTTCAGATCTGGCCTGAGGACAGTTCAGGCTGTGCTGCTAAGTGCTTCTATAAAGGATGCTTAGCTGCCCACGTGGTAAAGGACCTCCGCAGCCTGGAGATCTCGGGGGTCCTGCAGTTGCATCTCCCTTAGATCAAACCTTTCCAGGTGCGTCACAGGCATTCCTGCTGTGAACCAATCCAGCTTTTGGAAATTGGTACTAGATAATGAATGAATTTATTTATATCACCTCAAGATATTGGCTTATTATCACTTTACTTTTAAGCAAGAGAGAAGGACAAAGAAAAGAGCCAGACAAAGAGCATTCTGGTAGCAAGAAAGCCTGGTAATAAAAATACTAACTTTTTATAAGAAAAAAACCCACACAACTGTTTGTTTTAGATTATCCTTCTTCCACCCTTTGGAAAGATGTCTTAGGCCTCTGTAGCATTAGAGAAGTCTGTTCTCTCACAGTAGGAAGAGAGCTTAGATTACTGTAGGTAAGTAACCTCCTAATAGATGCACACTGACATTTTATAGCTATTCCTTTACAGATTCTATTTCTGCTCCTGTTAGCTGGGCAATTAAAAAAACATGTGGCAGTTTCAACTTAATCAGGAATTATACATATATACTTTTTTGGTCCTTTTGAGATGGCCTATAGTTTAACAGAAGGCAAAACTGTCATCTCAGCAGCAGTGTTAGATAATTTTTCAGTAAGAATCATAAATGTACATGTCTGAGTTTCTGCCAGGGATATATAGGTGAAGCCATGTTCATTTGAAGAGCTTTGCTTCTTGGCTGTGGACTTTAAAGAGAGACTTTTTGTTATGCAAGCCACTCTGATAATATATAAGAGCAGAATAGAAATACTTCAGGCTTCATACAGAGAGCTCTGATGGTCTTACATTTCACATGAATACAGAACATCGGTTATCATTGAAGTCCTATCTGTCTGCCCACAGAACTTAAGGGCAAAACTGGAGAGCTGAATGGGATACAGTCACACTTTCACCCTCTCCAGATATTTTCATGTCTAAATTTGACAGAAAATGGAAACTAAGTGTTCTCCTGATTTCTAGGAGTTTTGCACAAATTGTGACTCAAAACTACAGTTTTCATATTTCCAGAAACCGTACATACATAATGAATAATATCACTATACCACAGTAGTGTCACTGTAAACAGCACCAAATACTTCCAATTGATGGTGGTGTTACTACAGGGAAAAACATGAGGGCAGAGACATCTTCTTGTATAACTTATCCATGAACTAAATATGATGGAGCAGTCAATTTAGAAAACCTCAACACAGAAAGGAGCCTTTTTTTCTTATTAGGCACTATGATGCAGTAGGTAACCATTTTGTTTGAGTAATAGATGAGATTATTATAAGATTATGCAGTCACTCAGTTTTAATCAGCTGAGTGGGAAATCTCTGCTTTCTTATCAAAGGGCAGTAGATGAAAAGCGACATCTCCACAGATCATTATGAAGGTAGCCTTGTATGAAGGGACCACTCACCTGCTAACTAGAACTGCTACTGAGGGAGTTATGTACTGGGTGAAAATGCCTTGATTAAAACAGACTGAAATCTAAATACAGTTAGACTGAGGGGATGCAGAAATGTTTTATATTCATCGGGTGTCATAACAAGTGCATAACGTGAAACAAAAACAGTAGGAAAAAAGCTTAATTTCTTGATGAATTGTCCAGAATGACAAATGAAAACAAATCTGTTCTTACAGGTACTGGATGGAAACTTTGTCTTTTGGGATGCCCATGCAATTAAAAAAAAAAAAAAAAAGGCAACCTGTGTGCACTTTTTTCAGTAAGAAATTTGTGTTTTTCCTCTTACTAGGAGTTCAAATATTTAATTGATGGGGCAGAAAGAGCTTTTAAAAGTGAAAGCTTTGTCTTCTCATAGGCATAAGCCTAATTGCAGAACTTCCGCAAAAGGCTGTTCTGTTCCAGCATTTTTTTTCTGTCTAGCACTGTTCTATATGATAGTGATATGTACAATTGCTGCTGTTCCCCAAAGGCCTAACGTCAGCTTCCACTGACTTTTCACTAAGTTGCACTAAATTCCCTTAGAAACTTGGAGATGGATCTTTTCTTGGGAGCAGTTATGCAGTCAGGAAGATCACCCTTTGGCTACATCAACCATTTCTGTTTCGCTTTCTTATAGTATTCTTAGTAAACCCTTGGATTGATACCATTTACTTTACATCTTCATACAGATCAGGGATTCCCATTTTGTAATCTGTACTCCTTTCTCAACAAAGTTCACAACAACATGTGGATGGAGGGAGCATCGCAAAGGCACTTTATTTAACGTTCCTGTTTAACTGCAGTTTATCAGTCGTGGCGGGTTGACCTTGGCTCTCTGCTGGGTGCCCATGCAGCCACTCTCTCATTCCTCCCTCCTCAACAGGATGAGGGGAGAAAATAAGATGGAAAAACCCGTGGGCCTGGGCAAGTTTTGCTCTTCCATAAACTCCTTTTCCCAGAGGTGTCAACCAGCCCAGCTGGTGGCTGGAACCGGCTGTGTCCAGCATGGGACAGCCCCGGTTGCTCCTCACAGAGGCCCCTGCAGCCCCTGGGCATGTAATACAGCTATTAAGCCATAGTTGCACTTTGAATTTGTTTTCAGTCCTTGGCAGCCATCCACCAGGCAGCTCATTTGGCAGACATAGACCTTCCTTCACGTGGCTACTTTGGTATTAAAAGTTTGCAGTTTGCACAGGGCACATCTGTTGCATGGGGGTTCCTTGTAAGGAAAACACTTCTGCTTAGGCTTTAAGGTCTCACACATTTAGCTTTGATGTATTATTTAATTAACTTACCCTATAAGATTTCTGAAGAGCTGCCATTTGAGAAATTGCAGCCAAGTAAGTTTTTCTGTGTCTGCAGCACTATCTTATTCCAGAGCTGGGAAAACAGACTTGTATACAAGGCAATATTTCATTTCACAGGTTCTATAACTTGCATTGTTAATGCTTCATAATGTAGGATGTGCTGTACCAGCCTACAGCTAATGAGTTATACGCTGCAAACTGTGAATCTATATTGGCTTGCCAAGCAGAAAATAGTGTGTCATTACAAATGCTTACGTATATCTTTTTGTATCTTATGCAGAGATTGTAAACAAGCTGTGTGGATAAGTTGTTGAATGCCAGAGGAGGAGTCATTAGCTTTAACAGCAGAGCCAACCGTCTTTGAAAAGAGAATTTGAAATGAAGTCTATCTGTCTGACTCTGGCTTTGCTTTGCACTGAGCAACAGTTTTAGTGCCTTTTATCTGCTTTATTGCTTCAAAGACACTTATTTTTTGCTTGCACATACGAATCACTACAGCACTGTCAAATAGATGACAGAAATAACTGTTCCTGGCATTAATTTAGTAGGTTAAGAAAGGAATTCAAACATTTTCCCCTGTAATCCAGGGACAGAGCAGCTGGCAACACAACTGCCCCAGTCCAGTGGCACACGGGGTGCAGAGTCCGAGGTCCCTGCATTGCTGCTTCATTCCTGCAGCATCTCCATGGGCTTCTGGTTCCCTATGATGTCTTGGTGCAGAAGCATTTCGCTTAATCAACAGAGATGGATAACAGACTTTTGGGACTGGAGTAGGAGATTGTTATTATGTAGTTTACCGACTGATGCTCTGTTCTCACCAGTGATAATTGGTGAATGTTTCTGCAACCTGAAAGTGTACTCAACTGCTACTACAATAGGGTGTCATTTCGCTGTAAGTGGCAGGGTGAGTCATGGTAAGTACAGCATATTCAGCAGAAACAAGTCATTTGCTGACTTAGTACTATCTGTATACCATGATATGCAGGTAACTAAGGCATTTTTTTCCTAAAAGAAGGAGTAAAAAGCTAAAATACCTTTTTCTTTATTCCTTTCCTCCCTATCTTCCCTCCACCCCGCCGATCCCCATGGTGATTAGACAAAAGGCAACTAAAGACAAGAAAAATAATCACTTCTGGTACACTTAGTACTGCCTGAGTCATCAATCCTTCACAAAGACCTAGGGCCCACTTCCTTTTCATTTTATTCCTTTGGCTTTTAGATTTATAATGTTGTTAGGAAAAAGAGATTCAGCCTCTTGGTCTATAAGAACCTGTTTAAACATAAAGAGGCATTTACTTACAAATAGCACTGTATTGCCTATGCATTTATCTTGACAGTCCAGTTTAATTTATAAAGCATAATGTGCTTGTAACTCAGCCTGAGAAATGTAGTTTAGCAAGCACTATTGACTTACTAAATCTCCCTTCTCTCTCTTATTGTAAATCTGATAAACCTAAAGAAGCATTCTGGGTACTAGAGAATCTAAATATTAAAGCAGGGTTCTTCAAGATGATCTTGATAGTACTTCACTTAAAACCACAAGTTGAAGCAATAGTTTCTCCTGTTGCAAAGTGGTTTAATCTTTCCTTGATCATTTCTCAAAGATGTGGATGTGCTGTACAGTAAAATTGCCAGATTTGTGCTGAATTGCAGCTTTAGAACTCATTACTTTGAAAAGGTTATCTAAATTGAATGGCTTTAAGATGACTTGTTGAAGTCATTAGAAGACTTCTAGCCCTTTATGTGTTTGACCGCACAACCTGATGTGATTCATATGTACTCTGGGATGCAAGCTTTAAATCTGTTGTTTGCTTACTAATTTGCAAAATGCAAGTGTATGTTTTCCCATTTCCGACAAAGGAAGGGCAACATTTTATTTTAACTTGGTGCTTATATACAGATCAATTATGTAAATTCCATAACAATTATCTATTTGCCATATAAATAGTGCCAGGAAGATAGAGGGTTGTACTTGAATCATAGGTTATAAGCGTAAACATAGTTTGCTTTTTGCCTGAATCTTCTCACTCTAATTGTTTAACCAATTCCCAGAGAAAATGTGGGTTCCATGTTTCAAAGAAATCCGATACCGAAAAATATATGTACTTTTTTACATTTGTTATATTTCTTGGGGCAACATAACTCTTGTTTAAGCAATAGAATTACATTTTTTTTCAGTATGCTTAGACTGATGCGTCCTCTTATTCTGCTTTGTGATACAGCAACAGCTAATGAGAGTTTTTTTAACAAGTGACTCTAGCAAATGTGTTACTCACCTCTTCTTACTAGGTCTTATTCTTAATACTTTGATAACTTTTCAAAATTCCAAAATATGTTCTCATTTATAGTTTTGGGGTTTTTTTTAATATTTTAGCTATTGATTAACTAATATGAGATGCAGTACTTTTTCTGTGGTGTTCAAAGAAAAATTTCCAGCTGTCTATTTCATACAAATAAGTTCTTGCTCTCTGAGTATGCAAGAGATTAGGGAGGCACAATTTATATCTGTCTCTGTATTCTTAGCACCATAATATTCTCTCTTGTGACTGTCTTCTCTATTAAGGTTTTCTCTTAATAACTTTCTTCAACCTGACTTTTATATCCAATACTTTGCGTCATTATTTCATTACCAACCTCAATCTAGGAAGATGTTGCAAAGAGATTATTCCGGCACAAATGGGAGAGGGTGATGTCTGTTCATGGGCAGATGGCTGAACAGTCTCCTGCACTAAATAATACTGAGTCCCAAGCCTCCCCTTTCTCCAACTGTGCACCTTCCACTAGAACAAAGGACGAATTTATTTATTATCTATATTTATTATGGCTATATCTTCTTCATGTTCAGGTAAAGCTTTTTTATCACCATGATCATGGAGAGAAATGCCCTCAATGTTGTACACACTTTTGAATCAAACTGCGGTACCTACAACTTTAAAATGAAAAAGTAATTAAACTATCATGATTTTTCTGTTGTTATTCTTGGTTAGATTGATGTAAATTCTGAAGGACTTGGAAGATCTTCAATGTGTTGTTCATATTTACACAAATGACATTGAGGATGAGGATGGACCTTGTGCATTTGACCAAGAAAGCAAACCAGGTTCTGATCTCTGCTATTCATTTCAAGGACATAGCAGCTGGCTAATTTGTAATTTTTTTTTCAGGAGACCCTGCAAGTCAGCAGTTTTCTTCCTGAATCAAGTAAACAGCAGTCTAATTCTCACATAAATCCTATACGGTAAATAAGTAGGAAAAAATCACAAGATATTCAACTTTATTGATTGCCCCATTACTTTTTAGGGGAATTGCAGACAGAATTTGTGTGTTGGCTGTAATGTAGGAAATGCTCTGCAGTATAGAAATGGTAGTTGCAGGTAGTAAGAATGCCATGTACAAACACAGGACTTCTGTGAAGCGTGATAAATCCCAAGCCGTCTAAAGCCTTGAAGAAAAGTCTGTAGCAGTGGTTTGTCATCTGCTGCTCCAGCCATTCATACTGTTTTGTGATCTCGGTATGGAAAACAAAACTTCTTTATTTTTGGGAGAGAAAGAAAGGTAACAAGAGAGTCAAGTTACAAGCAGTCATAAAAACATATCAACACTTTGGAAAGACTTCTAAGTTCTGAATGGAAGATCTGATAAAATCTTAAGACAACTTCATATCCAGAAAGCAAGGTTTAAGGATTACAAACAGAAAAAAATTAAACCCAGATTGTATAGAAAGTAGATTGTAATCTGCAATTACATCTGCAATGTACTCTAAAGCATTCACTGAGAAGGGCAGTTGCAATGAGTTAAACGGTGACTTGGATTGCACCCCAGCAAAAGGTAACTCCTTCCCTTAAAAACGGCTTGCATTAACATGTCAGCTTCTCTCTAGCCATCAATAAAAGATGAGCTCAAGAAGAAGAGAGTATGAAGAGTACTGGCGTTAGACTAGTTGTAGATTGGTGACAGCACCACCCCACCCCAAAAAATCCTTTTCTCTGTGAGAGTGGGAAGAAAAAACTGAGATATAAACATAATTTTATAATAAGCCAATTCATGTACATATCGCGTATTGGGTGATGTGTGCCGGCTGTAGTTAGGAGCAGAACAAAGATGAATTTCTGACTAGATATTTATACAAGGGCTGGTCCCCGGAGGCTCTCATTAGGCAACACAAACTGGACAGGCTTGGAAAGCAATCAGCTGATGCTCAGGGGATTTGCACACAGAGCAGAGATAAGATTGATCAGAGTTAGCTCTCAATAAACTAGTTCAGGCACCAGAAGCCCTAGAACTGCATCAGTGCTCAGCTTTGTATGGGCTAATTGAATAAGGTAAAAAGCTATTGCTTGTGGAGCCCAACGTAGCTCAGGTAATGCTGCACAGCACTGTACCCTGCAGATGCCTAAATGCAATCAATGCATTTCCAAAAGAGCACAGCAGCAAGGCCAGCAAGAGCTGCTGAGTGCTGAGCACTTAGGGAAATTTGGTCATTTTACTTTAATGTGATTTATTGGACTTAAGATCAAGATTAAAATAAATCACTTTCATGTTTCCTTGGCAGTACAGCTGGAATCTACTTGTGCATGTTATCCATGGCTGCTCTCTGACGTTTGTGTGTTTATTATACACAGCAATTAAACACCTCTTTTTCCTAGACAAATTAGAGCTGTGCAAGTTTGTGATTCCGCTAGCAGGCTTACAAATCTTGCTGTGCAGAGCTCACAGTGTTTTCTAATTTTTCTGTGTCATGATGTATCTTGTATGACTAGGGTTGTTTCATTTTCATAGCAAACCTATAATGATTTCATACTGATTAAGTGGAAATAATGCCAACTTCTGTGGCTTCTTTGCTTGGTACCCTTTGCTTAGTTTTCTGCAGGCTGCACCCAAAATACCTCCTCTTATGCAAGAGAGGATGAAATATGTTCTCTAAACTTAGATACACACATGTACTGGCGTGTGTATATTGACATGTATTTTGAGCAAGAATTTGTCTGTATATATGCAAGCTGTAACACATAGGCAATTGCTGAAGGTGATCACATCTCTTGCAACATGAGCACCAGCATACCTCTGTGCTTCAGTCCTTTGCTGTGTAACATGTATGTTTTCAGCACAGCTGCATTGCAGCTGCCTGGAGCGGGGCAAGGAATGTGTGTTTGTCATGTGCCCAGTAGGTTTAAAGGTTCCAATGCCTTTTGTTCTCTCATGGGTAAGGAGTACAGTGGTGTTTGATCGGGCTATTCTGGAGCTCGGCTCTGGAAGGCCACCAGGTAGACAGCTGTTGGGTTTAAACAACACACAGACAGTCTGGCGGTATATCAGATAGGAACTGGGCAGATTTACAGGAGAAACCTATCAAAAATACATTGAAATCAACACATTCCCACCAGGTGTTTTGATTTCTACATGTGGAGTGTTTTTCCATCAGAAAACCCATTGGAAGTGTTCCAGTTTTTGGTTTGTGGGGGTTTTTTTTGTAGGTTTTTTTTTTCCCCCTCAGTTAGATTTCCTAACAGAGCTGAAGTGAAAAGTAATCATCATTTACTGGCCGTTTGCTGTGATAAAGTGTGAGATGCCTCAGAGGGAAATTCTGTGTGTTGCAGAACAATGATACTGCTTGGTATCATCGATAATCCTCTTGCAAGCTTTCAGTATCTCTTAGTGGCCACTTCGCAGACTTGGTTCCAGAACTTTACTCCCATAACTGAAGAAATCTTTTCTGGTAAAGATATATGTGCATGTCACATTGCATAGGTGACTTACAAGGAGAAATTACTTGTCGCAATAAGAAATTAGGTGCTCTAGACCAAATGGTAAATTCAAGGTACCACAAAGGTTTCAGAAGCTGAATTTTACCAGTGTGGTGTGTATGTTTATGGGGGCTATCTTCATCTTATGAGATTGTATAAAGAGGAAGACTGGAAGGAAAAAGCTGCAAATGAGTTATTGCAAAGATCAGAAAGTGGAGAGAAAAAAGACATGATGAAAAAGACATTTTCAAGAATGGAAGTCTGAATTCGTTTAGCTCCTTGCCCTCACTTCAGCTGGACTTGAATTAAAAAGTAAGTTTTGCAGATGGATGAGCATAAAGAGTAGGGATTTTTGCAAGCTGAAAACAACAGATGAAAGCATGGATGAAAAGGGGCAGGAACTCTACCACCACCACCAATTGCATCCAGGAACTGTTGTTCAGTTTAGTTTAAATTCCCAGAGGCAAACCAGGAGGGAGGGCTAGTGCACTGTGTTGACATGAAGGGCAAGGGCTGTGCTGGGGTCAGAGCCTGTGTGGGTAACGGCTCGTGGGGAGCACTGCAGTCTACAAAAGCATCAACGGAGCTTGTCCTCTTTCTTCTTTCTCAAAAACAAAAGCCAGCAGCAGAGGGGGCAGATAATCTTCTCCAGGCTTAATGCTCGGGAGGAAAATATTATTTTCCTTTCTGTAATGCAACAGCTGAAAAGACGTTTTTCTTGTCTAAGTTGTAATTCTATATGCCAGAGCTATAGCAAATACCAGAGCTTGACCGAAATGTTTTGGCAGTGAGTGCTGTGACAGGATGTCTGTTTGGCAGGCACTGTGCTCCTTCCCTAGCAAACTAGGGCCAGAAATGTGGGGCTGGGAGACTCTCCTACACAGGCAAGGTGAAACTTGGATGTGAATACTTAACTGCTGAGCATTTAGTCTTTGCATAACAAGGAAAATTGGTTGTTGAAAACAAGATACACAGAAGCATAATGGGGGCTTGGCCAAGGAGCTGTGGGAAGGGAAAAGACATACCCAGACTGAAATAAGTCATGGACACCAGTTCCTGACAGAGAAATAAAAAGCACAGAGTGGAGCCTTCTGCCTTGCTTGGGGGCAAGAGCTCTCCCTCCTTCTGGAAGTTCAGCCTTTGGCAGAAATTAGTTGAACCAAGATGGTCCAACAAGAATTTTCAAGCAGGAATTGCTTGAAAACTCACGTTCTTTGAAGGACCAGGTTAACATTAGGCCTCAAATTCCCTGAAGTTTGTGACAGTCTGAATTTGAGCTAAAATTATGCTTTGGAATCAATATAAATTCCTAAAATTACATTGTCTCTTTTTGCTTAACTTCATTTGTGTTTATGGAGCAAAATGAAAATCCAGATTATAATAATGCAGTGTGCCATGTAAAACCCAAATATATAGTTATAACTGAGGTGACTGTGAAGTTTATAAAAATACTTGGTCACTTCAATATTTATAAAGAAGTGAAGTTCACTGCCTTCAGAGCCACAATCATTATGGGCAGGGGGGGAAAGGAACAGTGTTACTTCTCCTGAGTGACAAGGCAAAGACTGTCACTTCTATTGACACAGATTCTGTGAATCCAAATGTCACAATCTGAAAACATCTAAATCAGAGACTTCCATTCTGCAACTCTGCAGTGAGATTAAAGTAATCCGCAATGAATTTCAAATCTAATGAACAAATATTTTGACTGGGAATACAGCAAGTGTGAGGCCCACGTTTAATGCAGAATGTTTTTTTCCAGTTCACTTTTTCCCAGTGTTGTTTTGGGATTTGGCTTTGTGTTCAGAGATTTTTCAGAAAGACAGTAGAAAGTAATTTCTTCTTTTTCCTTCTTGGAAAAAGCATTTTCTTTGAAAAGAAACATTTAAACTTTCAGCTAATTCCCAGGGATACAGAGGGGTACTCTGCAATAAGCTTCCCTCTGCAAACAGGTTGGCTGCTGCCCTGATATTAAGGACGGCAGGATTCCTTGGCTGTGGGGAAAATGAGATGGTCCAGCTGATGGAGGCCCTGACTGAGCCAAGATGAGTCAATTACCCCGCCGTGCTGAGCAGCCAGGCCGAGCTCAGCAGCAGGGAGAGGTGCCAAGGCTCGGACTATCCGCCCTGACAACAAACAGCTGCAAAGAGCTGGGACGAGGGACAGGAGCTGCCATTGTCACCAATCTGGGAGTGCGGCAACTTTGGTTTATTTTCTGTAGTTGGTGTCATCGGAGCTGTTTTGTTTTCAGATCCAGTAATAAATATTTGGAGGAGACATACAAAATGTATGCATTTTCACACTGTGCCTTTTCAAATGTTTGTCAGGCAATGCAGAAATTGCCGGTCATTTGCTGACACACGGATATGACACAGATGCAGAAGGCCTTTGGCATTCACCAGCAACACTAAACTTGGAGCACTGAGACAGCTACATGCCAAACGTTTAATGGGTTCTTCTACAAAACGGGGTGTTTAACAGCCTCATCCTTTGTGGATATTCTGTCTCTTTGTTGTGTGGACTTGAGGCATGCTGTACAATGATCACTTCCACTCGCATCTGTGGGACTCAAGGCGAGCTCTTCACCATCTGCTGTCTGCAGTTCACAATGACACTGCTCTCTGTAGGACCTCACTTCCTTTGCTTTGGTTTCTGAGCAAAACACAGACATTCTACACCACATTTTATTGCTTTGTCCTCACCCTTGGAATCATTAACCATTTATTTATCACTTCTTGTGCAACCTGAATATTTTCCATTTTTTGTCTCATAGCTTTAGCAGAAAAAAAACCCCTTCTCCTCTGTGCCTAGCTCTTGGCTAAAGAGTATTTTTGCCTGACTACTATAAAAGAAAATGAATCATTACTAATAGCTCTGAGCACAACTATATAAAAGTGGTATTTTTATTTTTACCTTTAGGATTAAATAATAATTGATTGCATAACTATAAAGCTATGCAATCTGGTTTATGATGAAAAATTGCTTAACAGAGCTCTGAAATTAAAGAGGAAAAAGAAGCTCCCAATTCCACCTTACTTCCATGGGAATTATGATTTTTACCTTCCCTTGAAAAGTATTTCAGCATTACAGGTGGAAAACTAGGAGTAAAGCACTGCCATTTACTAAGCTACACAAGCTTTAAAATGGGAATTAAGCTAACGCTTGATACCTTTAAAATCCAAATCTATATGACTAAACAGTACATGGGTACCTTTTTCACCTGCTTAGATCTTCTTGTCCTTCTCTGAAAGTTTTTACATTTCACAGTATATGCTGACTTCCCCCTACCAGCTTTGCAAAGCCTCTCATTCTTCTTTTATTTTGCCTATTCAGTGTTCACCTAAACCTTTGAGTGAGGTGTTTCTAATAACCCAGCATCCTTTCCTCTAGCTGTGTGGCATCAGCTTCCCAAGCAGATCTTTCAGAGAACAAGCTGAAACACCATTGTTAACATGATAATAGCATTCTTTTTTGCTTTTGGTGGGCTGCTAAACCTGAAAGATGCTACTTTGAGCAGATGAAATTTTGTGTGCCAAACCGTTTCAGATCCACAGTCTTCCAATGGCTTTAGGAAAGTATTTGTCTCTGCAGTGCCTTTCTTCTGCAGTCAATAGATGCCAAGTTTAGCAGCAAGTTGCATTTGTCTCTATATTCTCATTAATGTGATGGATGTTATATAGGGGTATTTATGTAATTCTTCTTCATCTTGTTTTTGTACTAGTTTGTAGAGTATGGTATGATTAGTCTTTCATGTAGACACCGTTGCCAAGAAGAAAAATACTGGCTTTAATCCTGGGTTCAAACATGTTATTCGGCTGTCACTGTGCTCCTTTTGCATATAAGGTTATTGAGCGATTTTCCAGGCCTGCCTGTGTATTTTAAGAATGTAGCACACAAATCCCAAATGACAAAGCTCTTCCACAGAAAAACTTTCTATAGATTTAGGAATGGCAAAATCCTTTTCTCCTCTCCCCTGGTACTGCCTGCTTCTACTTAAGTGTCTACTAGTTTAAATTTTCACAGCCTAACATAAACAAAACAACACATAGGTGTTGAGAATTTCATTCCACATCAAACAGTGAGTGAGATTAGGCATTGTTTATTTACAAATATTTGGAATATGCTTGCATCATTCGGTACTTTTCTGCTAGTGGAAGAGTAAATAGTCTTAGGAAAGAGGCAAATGGAACCCTACATTACCCTCCATTAACCTGTGTTCATGCTGGTTTGACAAGATTCACAGTCCTTTCCCTTCATGACAGGAATAAAATCAATACTTATTAAAATTCCATAGTTGTAGAATTAAACGTTTTCCATCAGTGGAGCATCAGCAGGACATAGACGTGTGTAAGTTTTTATTGTCATTGTTGCAGAGCTGCTGCATTAGGAAGAAGAACTTGCTGTTTTTCAATAATGAGTGAAAGAGCCCGGTCTGTGGGACAGAAAAAGAAGATTGCAGCAGGACCTGGCAGCAGGTTTGCTCTGACACTTGCATCCAGAGCAGAGGGCGGTGTGATGTTAGTCTGCATTGGACCACATGATAATCCTTTACCTGCTCCACTTGGATGGTCAGGTTGCCTTGTTGTATTGCTCTAATGGAAGTTGCTTTTGGCAATATTTTGACTTGAAAAGCTGTCAAAAATCCCTTTTGAATCATAAAATCATTTCGGTCGGAAGAGACTCTCAAGATCATAGAGTCCAACCATTAACACTGTCACTAAATTTGCTAGAATAATGTTAAGAGAATCAAGAGGGCTTTGGATAGCCATTTCCATGTTTTGTTGCAAGCTTATAAATCTCGTCTTGTGGTGGTTGTTATTGTTTGGTTTTTTTTAATCTGGGACATTTTCCTGGACGTAAAACAGTGCCATTTTTAAGGAGCCATTTTCCAACAGTCTTGTTTCCAAATAAAACTTCAATTATTAAGAATCAGTTCTGAAATTAAACAGATACTTATCTGACAGATATTTATGCATATGATTATGGTTGTGCACGTAAACATCACCACTGGAGTGGTATACTCAGATTAAATCAGACAAAAATATTTGCAGCATTTGTTTGTGCAATAAAGGATAACTTCATAGCCAATTTCAAACATTCAAACAAAAATTGTTAGATGGGTACAGAGTTAACAAAGCTCAGTGAAAAAATGAAGACGGAGACATGTTGGGTTTTGTATATTTTTGAGTATTTTAAGCCTATACGAATATTTTCTTGTCCTCTGAAAACTAGCACTTTTTAATGAAAGTTCAAAATCTTACAGAATCTAGCCTTCAAGTGAAACCCAAGTGTAGTGACAGTTGCCACAATGATAAGAGATGGCAAATTTGGATCCTGGACATCTCATGCGTTCTCTGTTAAGAATTTTTGTTTAAATTTTGGTATTAAAGGTAGGGAAATGAATAATTGTCTATTACTTTAGTACTTCAGATTTTTAAATTAAAAATCTAAAAGGGGAAAGATCATATCACTTAATAATAGATGGTACCTATATCTGATGGAGGGAAGAGGAACCCAAATCCTCCGTACAATCCAAAGGCTGAGATAGCAGCGGTCCTTTTTTGACTTTAAAACTTGAATGCATCTTACCTTCTGTCTGTAGGTGCTGTTAACCTCATAAATTCATATTAGCTTCATATGAATCGTGCTGGCTGGAGAGAGGGTGAATTGGGCGTAGCATTTTTAAAACTAATTTGACTTTTTGCTGCATTGGTATCCAAAGCAGAGCAGAGCCGAGTGCAGGGGCTGTGTGTGCCTGTGGTGCTCCTGGGGCAGCCAGAACCAACACTGCTTCACTGTGGCAAGATGCGCCCGAACCTTCTGGGTTGTTTCAGCATCTCCCCCAACGCTCATGATCTTGTCTCAGGAAGATTATTAAGTACACATGTGGTGTAAAGCTCCGTGTCCGTGATGCTTCTGGCTCTAAATGGTCTCATTTTGGTGCTGTCCGCGCTGTGCTCTGTTGTACTCAGTAGAAATGCTGAAAGACTTGGGGACTGTGGTTCTTGGGAATGGGGTGGGAGGGGGATGGGAGGAAGAATAAGTGATTCTTGGTGCCCAGATTGCAGCCCTGCAGCCACCCTTCAAAGAGCTGTCAGCATGACCCGTGGATCCACAACGATCTGTGAAGAGCGTTAAAATTTATTGATTGATACTTCACTGGCTCTGATCTAGTTCAGACTGAAATAGAAATACCAGAAAAACAGCATTTCTCAGATTTAAGAAAACGTTCACTAAGCTTCATTTGGAGTAGTGCACAGCTGAGACAATAATATGGTGTAAACTTGGGCTTTTTATGAATGTCCCTGTGTGGCAAAGTAAAAATGGATACAATTTCTTTTAAATCAGTGCTATGCAAACATGAAACGCTTATGCTGCTTACTTTACTAGAGCCTCAGCAAGCAGATGGTGCAAGCCTGCCAGTGAGTGCTGTATATCCCAGGTGATATTTCAGCAAGAAAGATCGGTTAGTCAAGAACATTCTCTTTCCAGTCTGTGGGGAAGAAATTTATAGAGCAATGTGTTATGGGACTGCTGATTTCTGAAACAGAAGATGGCCTTTTTATTTATTCGTTTGGGATTTTGGTTTTATAGCTTTGCTCGCTGGATCATCTCGGTGTCTTTCAATGGAGCTGAGGCTCTGGAACAGACAGGCTTTCTGAATAAGATTGGTTAATTTTATTTTTTTTTATTTTTAATACTTACGATGGCACTGAGATTTCTCTTCTTAGACAAACATACGTATTCCTTTCTGCTGATTTATTTCTGACTTGTGCTGTCACAAATTCTCCCAGGACATTTGTTGTTCACTCAGTAATTTAAACTTCGTGAATTTCTTTAAACTTTGTTTAAGTTAAATCCCAGTGTATTTTCCTCTGAATAATTTTTTTGCACTCAATCCCTGAAAAAGGTTTTGTGCTTTATTTATTTATTTCTGTATTTACTGCTATCTTTTTAGTTCCACTGACAGTTTTCCAGCTCTTGCTAACAGCCCTCTGGTCAAGTGTCTTTGGAGAAAAGCAGACAAAATATTCTGTACTTGAATATTTTTGAATTTGGTAGCACACTAATAGATTCAAAATTTTAGCATTCTAGGGAATGACTGCTGCACAAGTTATTTCAACATACACTGTTTTCAATACCATTTTCGCAGTCCTTGATGCTGTTGAGTCTCCACTTAGTGTTACCTGCACCTGTGGGAAATGCTCTATGAATACTTTGTTAGAATTTTGGTCACGTAAGTGGAAAACAAGTTTGAAAGCAGGAGGAAACCATCAGTGGAGAAAGAGCTCCTCTAATGTATAACATACTTGAAACACGGGAATCAGGACAGGTCCATTCTTCCTGAGGTAGAATAATTACGCACATATTTGAGCTCTATTCTGCTTTGATGCAGGGATGCCAGTAGTGAACTTAGAACTTAAGAATAAGACAGTTATTCGAAAATGTTCTTAATAAGCTAATTTACATATTAAATTATGTTACGGTTACTAAAATCTTGCAGCCAGTCTATTGAAAGTAAGTGGAGAGCCCCAAATTAACTTTGTTCACTTGGTGTTAAGCTTATGCTAAATCTTATACTATACGGTGTCTTTGATAAAATCATTATAATGAAAGCAATGAGAGAAAACCTCTTGTAGCAATTAGGAAAGTTCATGAAACACACTTGCCCTCACATCCTTATAATTCCTTTATGGACGTATCCTCAGTGGATGTAATGAAAGATCTTCTTTAATAGTCGTCTCAGTGTGTTGGGAAAGAAAACCTGTGTGGTGGAAATAATGTTTCCATAAAGCTTGGCAAAGCTGGAGAAAGTTACAAAGAACCTCAAAGACAGGACATGTGGTCAAAGCAGCTAACTGCAGTGATGGCTTCATACTGAGCTTTTCTTAACCTGGATGCAATATAGGATATATACAGAATTTTATATATATATATATATATATAAAATACAGGATATATACAACAGATGTGAAAAGATTTCTGTAAATGACAAGCTTGTAGTGATGAGAAGAAGCAGATAATGGTAACTGAGCTACAAGACATAATTTATTTTGAATAAGAGCAGTTTGAGTGTTATTTTTTTTTACTTTATTTTCTTTTCTGTGTGTACAGGAAGCCAAAGACTAGACATTAGATCTTTTACGAAATATGGAGTGATGCACTGATTGAGTTCAGGTATCTTGCCTCCTACAAGATGCTAACTTTATAAATGAAAAGGTAGAGATTGTTTCAGTGGCATCAGGAGATGTCATGAAATGTCTAGCTAAAGCATTTTCAGAAACTCTACCTCTAGATATAATTACAGAGTTTTCTAAGTAGAAATCACAATAAATGCACATTAATATTAAATCATATGTCTGTTTTATCAGTTAAGCGCTCCACAAAATTGACAAGCTACCCAGGATTGCTTGTGTTATCTTTTGGGTTTGTGCTGGTAAGTGAAATAAATACCTGGCTCCTTATTGAGTTTATGAGGTGGATGCACTGAAATGTACAGAATCACTGTCCTTATTATAGCCAGATAGGTTTCATTATACAGGTATACAGTGATGTTGGTGGGGGGATATATTGTTTAGATTCACCCTAAAATACAGTATGGTCTCTATGGCCATAAATGGTAAAACACGTGTCCCCAAAGCTTTGTGGCTATGGTTGGAAACCACCAATGACTCCTTGTGGGCTGAGAGGTCTCTTCCTTTAGAAAGAGCAAGGTGACTGGGGTTTGTATCTCCAAAATTAGAGTCGTCAAGCCTAAAGGTACCAGAACGGTGTGTTTGACATAAACTGAGATCACTATCTGACCCTTCCCATCAATAAAAGGCACAAAACCACACTCCACAACTCCATTTTTCACAAGTCGTCTTTGCTTTGCCATCTGTGCTGCCAACTGCTCTTCTACTGTACATCGTCTGCCTGACGAAGTGCTAAGCAGGTGTGGCACATGTTTGGCTCATTCCTGCTTTGCATGTGTAATGTAATTATGTTTGACAGACTTGGTTTGATTGAGAGAAAACTATGAATTGGATTAAATGTTTTTTGTTTAGACTTTATTAGCTAAAGATGCCATTGCATAATTAATTTGTGAATAAGCGGCAATCTTGCAAATGAGGCAGTGAATCAAAAGCACAGGAAGACATTATAGCCTCTTCTCGGGATGAGTTTACACATTTCTTATTTGTAGTATTCATTAAAAATACATAAAGGAAGGTTAACAAAACATTGCAACAAAGAACCACAAACAAACCAGCCAGCCACAGAAGACTTCATATATGCATAAGTCAAAAAACTGAAAGGAAGCCAACTCAAAAACATGTGCCTGTGCTAGACAGTAAATGCTTTAACAATATTTGAATTCTATTCCCAGATGCTTTCTGTTCAACCCAAATGTTTTGAAGCAAGGATGTTAGTAGAATCGTATACTTCTAGTTTCAAAGTGTAAAAAATTAAGAATATTGTTTTAAATGTAGGGAATTTTTTTTGTGTATGTGAATCCCTTAGATTTTACTTAGGGAACATTCCACTCTTTACATTTTGGGAGATGGAAAGGGGCTGTTTTAATTCCTGTCCTTCAACATATTTGCATTCGCATCTTTTCCTTTCCTTTCTGTTTCTCAGTAATAAAGAGCAAACTTATTGCTGGTATTTGTCATACATTTGTTTATTGTATTGTAGTAGTATAAACAATGATTTATAATTACTAATAATGTTGAGGTACTAACTTCCATATTAGCAATATGTGTTGGCAAAAGTTCTTAGTCCATAAGGCAAATGTAAAAATTGGTCCTCTGAAAGTGCATTTTAGGAATTAGATTAATTTACCAATGAGAACTTGCCAACCTTATACTGATTTATGTTAATTATTTTGTGCATTATTTTAGTTGAACACATTCCTTTTTGCCAGCATGTGACAGTAAGTTCACTAATGCCCCACATACTGGGTGAAAGGGTGAATTTTTTTTTCCCAGAATAGTCGTGTTCAAATGCATCTTCTGTGGTAAAGGAATTAAACAAGTAGGTTGGAGGATTTTCAATAGGTTTAGCTATATAACTCCTTCTTGCTGCCTCTTTTTCAATTCTGTGTGAAACATTGTGCTGCTTCTGCTTCCCAGCAGTGTTGCATTTTGTCTCTCAAGAGTAGTAATCACAATCTGGCAGGATAGAAGATTGATGCAGGGTCATTTAGTAAAAATTTTTCTTTCTTTAAATGAAGTTACTTCCTCTTCTGTGCCAAGGGTTTATGGAGTGGTAAGATGGCTGATCTCCATTTTTATTCTAATTCTTTGGCCACTGCTCAAACCCAGTCTTCAGTTACATGCTCTCTATGATTATAATGTCCTTCCTGTGCAGCACTTTGAGCCTTGAACGTTCATGCAGATGTATTGCTTTGGCTACTCCAGATAATGGGTTTTTCTTCATTATGTCTGCTTTGGATTTTTCCATAAATTTCCAGCCATCCTGGATCTTTCAGAGAAGATGCTCAGAACATTAAGTACTGTGACAGTAGTGTAGATTTTTCCAAGGACTCCAATGTTCTTTCAGCAGTGCCATGATGCTTAAACACAATTTTCTCTCCTTTTTGATTTTTATTACAGAATTCCTCTCTTTGTTGTTTGGGTTTCAATTGACTCCATTGCTTTTCAAATCCCTTCAGCCTTCCCTCAATTTTATTTACCTTAGTCTCAAAGGAGGCTGTAGAAGCTTGAAGGTTATCGATTTTTAAATGAAGAGATTGAAGAAGTTCTTTTACCGAGGTGTCTTGTAAAGTGTTTGAAAGTGGAGAGGCTGTGCTGGTCATGGGTGATCATGTTGTGTCTGCAGGGTGGGCTCACTTGACCCATCGTGCAACAGGCTTTATTTAATCCGTATGCTTCTTCTAAGCACCTTCTGGCACAATTTTTGTTTGGTGTCTGTCTCAAACAATGTCATAACACTTGAGGAGGCTGTTATCGCCAGAGTTTCAAAGACAGCGCTGGGCTTGAAAGCTTGTGAGTGCGTAACAGGAGCTGTGACCTTTGCAGGAAACCCAACAAATGCTTCATGCTGTGGGAGTGCTGCACAAAACCACTGAGCTCGGCGTGTGCTTTGTGTGAGGGTGACTTTGCACAGCCCCTGTCTGTCTGGGGTCACAATGGGACGTGGGGCAAACATGTTCAGAAATGTCCAGAAACAAAGTGGGAGGAGGAAGAGAATTGCAAAATAACAGCTGGGAGAAGAGTGAGAGGAAAATACCTTTGCTAATAGCGTTTATCACCAAATAAACTTGCTTAAAGCAAAGCAGGCAAAGATATCTCCTTTTTGCCAAGCTGAAAAAAGAAAAAGTGCTGGAATTATAGTCCATTCATGTAGCAAGCTGTTATTTTCCTCCCTTTTCTTCCTAGGCTCTGGGTTTGAATCAGGATCTTCTGGGTCACAAATAGCCAGGTCGTTTCCCCTGTCTCTTAACTTATTTTTACATCTTTCCTACATTAGCGAAAAGTCACTATTCCAATGGAGCTGTTCAGCCACTGGCCTTCTTAGACAGTCAGATCTGGCAGTTCAGCAAATCATAGATGCCCAGCATCCCTCTGACCAGCTTCAGTTCTGCCACGTTGCTTCAGGATTTAATCCCATTGGAGGTTCTATGCTGTCATTATTAATAGATTTTCTAATGGTACTTGTAGAGACTGGGAAAGATGTGATTTTTTGGTGAGGCTAAGGCACTGTGAAGGGACGTGAAACAGATGGCAGTGGTGTGAAGCCTTTTCCAAAACATTGTAATTTGACTGGTGGGCAAAATTTTAGGTCTTTTTTTTTAATTTTTCAGTTTCATTAGTATTTTCCAAGGAAGAGCGTTAGTATTTCCAAAGCTGCTATTCAAAGCATGCTCTCCTTCAGAAGCACGGCTGCTGTAACAAGCCAGCCCCTCTTTCACCAGCTCTGACAGCTGAACGAGGTGTTTCCATCAGAGTACCTGAGATAGACTCCCAGAGGCTGCTGGGGAAGCTTGGACTTGGGAGCAAAGATAGCGGTATAGGATATTTTTATTTATTTTATATAAATCAATGATGCACAAGAATGAGACATGCTTAAAGAGGAGTTTAGAGAAGTCTTTTTCTTTAGAATGCACTGACTGTTCTCGAGGGGGGCAGAGGGACAAAACTCAGGACACTTCAGGTTCAACTTTGACATGTTAGAAGATGATACTGATTGCTTTACCATCGATGCACAACACTTCCTAGAGATGACAACCTGTTTATTTTATTTTTAATTTTATTTTGATTCAATGATGAATCCATGTTTTAGCTTCAGAATAACGTTTTAAAGGTTTCTCAGAAATGATGAATCTACAGTAGAGCCCTTTTGTAATTAATGCTTTTTTTTAATGTGTCTTATAGTCTCTATAATGTCTTAAATAATTTTACCTACTTCTTTTCCTAATCAAATATTTTGAATCAAATAATTAATTACTCCTAAAAAGAGCATCAGCAAGATTAGTCATCTGTGTGTTTTACAATAGGTATAGTCTTCTAAGGTTCTTTGATTCTGTAAATGTTTTGTCACTAAGGACTGCAGGGCGAGTCTGTTCCATCTGGCACACCATGTACACTGAGTTCAACATGCAGCATTTTCCTCTTTATAATGTTATAATGTTATCAAACTTTAGACCATGCTGATTATTTAAGTATTAAATGCAACACCTCTGACTTACGACATTACATGTGACAAAAAAATCAGCTATGGAAATTAATTATCAAGTTTATTTACTGAGTAATACTGAAAACCTTCTGAAGCTGCTAGAATGATAGAAGATAAGGATATTTTTACTTTGAAGCAACTCATTCAAAGCAGGCTCGTAATGCTGTAGGCTGGAATTTTCAAAGCAGCACAGGAAAGTTAGATACCAGGCTCTTGTTGAGTTTTAGTAGGGTGATCTGGAGAACAGAATTTAAGAATATCCTTGGAAAAAGGAGACTCGGTAGGTCTAGAGGGAATCAGCCTGGCAGTTTCTGAACTTCCTTTTAACAAGCAAGAAGAAATGTATTAGTATGTGTTCTTTTTTTGTCTATTTTAATCTTCTTCTCCAAATCAGCAACACTAAAAAGAGGTCCTGAATTACTCTTACATATCTTTCATTTTTTCACTTGAAAATAATTTGGTTTTGTAATATATAAGAATTCTATAAGAAGACATATGACAAGGAGGTTTCTGGGTATTACATGTAATGCTGAGAAGCACCATTTTCTAAATATATTAACTGGTATGAGCCCTATGTTTCTTGCCTTTAAGAAGAAACCTGTAAACATAGCAGGAGAAGGGTACCTGCAGTTTGGAAATTACTATTACTTCACTGTCTGATGGTTTTCTACATCTCTCCTGATAACGGACAGAAGTACCCAAACTGCCTATTTTATTTCCCCTGCACCTTCTCTATCTTTAATTCTAAGGGAGGTGACCCACCACACCAGTTAGGGACCAGATTACTTTGGCTATTTGTACCACTTGCACTAAGTGTTTGAAGTGTTACCATTATCAATGCTGCTACGTGTTTGTTGTAGAGAAACTGGGGGATAAAGAGAAGAGGGTGGTGGAGGATATTTTTGTTCTTCACAAAGATATATGTAGGAGGGACACAGAAAAATCATCTGGAAACAGATATTTTCTTCTATGCTTCTCTAAGGACTTCTTGTCCAAATGTAGTCTTCTGTCTCTCCTCTTCTCTCATTAAGTTATTTAAGGCTTCAGATGGGGCTGCAGAAGGCTAAAGATGTATTTTCTCCATAAAGCAAAGGATTATGTTGTGTTCATCACAAAGAATACTGAACACAGCCAGCTTATTTAGACAAGAAATCAGTATGAACAATAATAAGTAACTTATATTTTGATGTGAGTTAGGGTTTTTTCTCTTCTTGAAGCGTGCTTTTACTATTAGTCATATTATCCATCTCATTTGAAAATTTGATTATGATCTCCTGAGGCATTAAAACCTATAGGATTCTTCTAGATGTTAGAAGTACATTTCCTCATTTAAAAAAAAAAAAAAATCCATATATATAGATATAGATATATCCATACAATACCCCAAAAAACAACAAACTTATATGTGCATCTGTTTCAAATAAGTCTTCTACCTATTATAATGAGAGCGTGTATGTGTGTACGAAGTAGGATAGCTGTTTTCTCCCTAGCAGGTCTTTCTTTATCCTTATGAAGCTACACAACATAAATACAATAGGTCAGAAATAGGTCAGATTCTGCTGCCAGTGTTGTTTTCCTGGATGGACCGGACGTTTTATGTTCTATGGATGTTTTTTGTCCTGCGCCTGAATGAAAGCCAGTTATTGTATCACTTCATTTCATATCAAATTATATTGTCACATAATGATATAATTGCCAGACACAAACAGATGCAATTGTTATAGTGCAATAAAATGCCACAACTGAGAACAGTTTGTATTTTCATTTAAAAGTTTGGGTTTCAATATGAAAGTTTGTAACACAGTTGGAATATGAGTTTCAAGATGTCTGTCTTCAACCAGTGTAGCTTTATTTAGGCTTCAGAATTAAGAAAAAAATGCCTTTTTTGAGTATCAGCACCCAAACTTTAGAAAATACATGGGTTGTACTGAGATCTCCTCTGAGCAAAAACCACTTCAAGAGTGTGAGTGCTTCCCTCAGCAAGGACTGGTTTTGGGCTTGGGGCCCTTTCCAATGGAAGGGGAGATGATGGCATATTTTCAAACACATTTTGTCTATAGTAAATCCCACATTGCACCATAAGCTGCATTTTCATTAGTCAAGTTGACCTTTATTGAAAAAGAAAAATGTGATGCCTTATGACAAATTAATCTATATGAAGTACAACGTTGTAATGAGAACTTTTTTTCCTGTTTTAAAGTCTATGGAAAGAAAATTGCGAAAGCAAATATTCTGTAAAAAATATAGTCCCCCAAATTACTCTTTACAGTTATTCAAGTATTAAGACTTAAACTAATATCTCCTTTTAATTGTTTTTCTGAATGATTTCTTTTAATGGAAGTACCTGCAAGTGGAAAACTTCTGAATTTACAGATATTTTAATGGATATGATCTCTTTAAATTTTTTTCTCCTCCATCCTGTCTGCATTCATTACAGGGAAATCAATGAAAATTGATAAACCCATGATGGAAAAAAAGGAATGTATTTGTATTCATTACAGGGGATCAGAGATAATAATAAAATGAAATGTTGTTATAGTGAGATATAAACCCAACCTAAGGAATTGTTCAATATGTGAATAGCTAGATACATTTCATTACTGTGATATGGAGCAGCTTGATAGCGGAAGCCAATAATTTAAAAAGTCTTGAGCACAGGGTTATGCTGACTATCCAGTTCAATACGTTAATTGACAATAAATCCTGCTTGCCTATAAAAAGCACTTGACTAGTCATTTTCAAGATGGTCATGATTTTTTATGATGCGGAACTTTTAATTTACAGGGATGATAAAAATAGATTTACTTTCAGCCACTTGTATTTGATTTAATTACCTAATCAACTATAAATCATTTACTATTGAAAAAGTAATTTAACAGAGATGATATTTTGTCATCATTTTTTTAAGTAGGAGACAGTCTTTTGTAAGGGACGGCAAAACAGGTTTTAGAGGAATTAAGAAATTCTACCCTTTTTAAGAAAGGCTTAGAAGTCCAGAGTCAAGAAGTTTCAATTTCCTGAATGAAGGCCTTGAATTTTGGAGAGACTTGTTTGTGGTTACCTAATCTCCTGTTAAGAAAGCAGATGGTAAAAGAGCTGTATGGCAAAGGACTGGGTGTCAGTGATCTGAAACGAGCCCTGCACGACAAAACTTCCCTCTGACAGAGATCCGTTTGGGATAATCTCGTGCTGATCAATGATGAGAAACAGTGCGACCACGGAGAAAGAAATTACTGTATCTTGTCCAGGCAAGGAAAAGAGAAACCACTCCAAGTCAGAATGGGGGTGACTTGGTAGAGGATTGTGAGGCTTTCTATTGCGAACTAAACTGCAGAATGAAAACAGGATGATAAGTGTTCTTGTATTTTAATGGCTGTCTCACAAAAATGGACATAGTACATGAAAAAAAACCAGATAACTAAAAGAATGTGTAGATTTAAAAAAAAAAAAAAATAAATAATACTTTGAAGGAAGAAAGATGAGGTTTTATAAAGAAACTGTAACAATATTCAGAGTTTTCCATGCACAGACAGCCTTATTGAAGAAGAAAACTATATACTGGGGTGAAAATATTTCATCCTATAAGGTGTAAGCTCTTAAAGTTTAGCTTGAAAAATATTGTGAATGTCATAAATGCCATTAACAAGAGAGTAGGTATGACAGCACTGAAATCATGTTTACGCAATGCTGATAGTGCTCTAGATGAAAAACATTCCAGATAAAGAGCTTTTGGAATTTATTCAGAGAGGAATTTTTGGCCAGATGAATTGCAGGTGTCAAAAGGGGACTCAAAGATTGCAAAACAAGAATATATGGTAAAATTTTTGGGTATTTGGTATTCTTGTTTGATGGTATTTTAAAAACAGATAAAACCCTGAATTCACTAGAGACATCTCCTACTGAGTAGTAGTGGGGGGAGAGAAAGGAAAATGAAATGCACATAGCATTATTACAAGAAAAAAAATGGTGTGGTCTAGATGAGGAAAAAATATTAGTGTGGGATTATGAAAATAAGAAAAGCTAAGAAAATACGGAAAGTAAAGATAGGAGCAGTCATGCCATTAACATTACAAATGAAGAAAAATCAATGCTAGAAAATATCTTCTGGAGAATTCGGGTCACTCTATGACTTGGGAATAAAGCCAGCTTCTATAATAAGGGTAAAAGAATAATGAGAAATAATGAAAACTGAAATGGAAAGTGTAGATCTGAGACTAAATTACCCTGATAGCTAGAAGACTTTATTAAATTTAAGGAAATAAACACAGAGAAAAGTATGTACGTTCATAAAAGTGTACATTTTTCTTATGGGTTAACAACAGGTCTTAGGAAACCTGAAGCAACGGATATATTATAAATCCTATAATTCTTTTCAAGGAAGACTTAGGAACATTGCATTTTCATTTTCACAATCAAAGATTTTATTCTGGGGAGTCCACAGTCTAGTTCACAACCAATAAGAAATTAAATCTGCCTTCGCAAAATTCCTCAGAATTACCATAGGTAAATGCAAATTGCCATATTGAGTTAGACTGGTACTTGTTTATCAGATGAGGCTGAAATGAGGTAATTGGAAGGCAGTATAAGAAACCCTGAACAGGATAATTAGAATGTAGCTTACCTACACAGAAAAGTTGGGTTTTCCGACTCAGTGAGAGGTTGGATTACAGAGACATGAAGACTGTTCTCTCCAGCTGTTCAGGGCTTCTTTTTAACCTGCCTTTTACTCAACTGACTGTTAGAATTCACTGCATTTTATAAAAGTTATTTAGTGCAAATACTCACATATGCTGCTAGGGGAAGAGCTGTTGAATTACCAGCCTTGTTTGAGCTCTCATTGACTTATTTTGGTCTTGGGTTTTAATTGTCTGAGAACAGACTGGTGTCTACAGGACGGTATCTTGACTGTGTACATTAGTCGACTGTGATGTCATACCAGGTGTCCACTGCCTTGGCAACGGACACAGCCCCAGACTAAGAGGAGGTGACAGCAGGAGCTGCACATCTCATGAGGCCCTTCAACGTGTCCGTCCAGAGTGCGGGTGGAGACAGGGACTCCGATGGCCAGGAAACACACAGCAGGTGTGACTAATCGAAAGGTGTCGGGCTTGCTGTAAATGGGCTTACGTTTAGGTAGCTGAGCTACAGGGATGACATACACAGGGATTTCTGTTGCTGGAAACCTGCATTTTTCTTCTCTTGTAGTTGTGTGCGCCTGTAGTTGTTTTATTCTTCTGTGATTAGCAGTAATTTTAACATTGGTTTGCTCCAGGAATACTCAAATTTATGAACTGACCATGTGTGAAGTCCATTTGACAAGCCCACAAACCAGTAACTCAGCTCCTAGGTGAAAAAGGGAATGAGTCTCCAAAATGGTTCATTTCGGTGGTGGTTGAATGCTCTTTTGGCCTAGAAAGTCACCTCAGTAACAGAAGTCTGAACAGAATGTAGTGATTACACTCTTCATGTGCTAAGTCCTGCTAGATTTTTGGTGTGAAATTTAAACACAGAAGGTAGTCTCAAAATAAATATCGTGATGAGCAGCATGCAAGATGTGATCACTCTTTGAAATATTGAAGAGTACTTTATTCCCTGAGTAGACATTGGGCTTGTTCAAACACAAATGATGCTCGTAAGTATTTTTAAAGGTCACGGTGTGTACTCTAAAATTTACTGTCGGAAAGGAAGAGACAATGTGACCTGTTTCAGTGGTTCAGTCACCTGTATTCATTTGCCTGGTTTATCTGTTTGTTCCCTGGGAGCTCTTGACAAAAAAAAAAAAAAAAAGAGAGAGCTGATAAGTAGGTTATCTTAAACAAATCATCATCCTCAGTGTATAGTGTCTTTCATAAAATTAGCAAATAATCACTGAAAGGTGATTACAAATACAGAAACACAGTGCATTGAAGGGAGTGGGAATGGGGTTGCAATGAGAGGAGAGCAGGAATTTTTGATGTTCATACTACTCTGAGCATGAGAGGGTTTATGATGTGCTCTCACAGGTTATTTTAACCAACAACCTTTTGAATTAATTGTATACGAATATTTCCAAAAGATTTAATAAGCTCCCCTGTTCCTGACCTTGCAATGCAGGGCAGTTGCTGCCCTTCCAAGAACAAGAGACAAAGTGAGACAAATGTACAGCCTGGGAATAGCAGCTATATAGTTCCCATGGCAACAGTAACTCCATGAATACCCTCAGAACTTTCTTCCCCCTTCACTATTTATTTTGCATTTGTGTACTTTATCAGGCTAAAGGTTTAAAAGACAAAATTTTGATCAAATTAACCCTGCTTAAATTACTTTGGAAAGGAAGAATAGCAGAAAATGGCAGAAAGGAAAGAGAACATGGCATCTGTAATTACTTTTGTGACTGGTTGTTTTGATGTATCTAGAGGTAAATTTGCCTGTATTTAATTTTTGTGTAAATTTTCGCCTAAAACAGTCCTCCTTTTCCCAAATACGCTGTGATAAACCCCACTGAAATCAGTTTTATTGGCTATAAAATTGATGTTGGTAGGGGAAAAAAAGTGTAATATATAACAGAGTATAACTGAGTCTTAAACTTTTAAGATATTTCCAGTAAGAATTCCATTTTTTTCACTATGTTCAAGGGATACTACTTGAAGTTACACCAGAAGTCATTTACATGTAGCCCTATTTCTGCCCTTCTTCCCATCATATTTTAAACAAATTTATCCCTGTCACACATTGTTGGATAGAAGAATTCCAGATGGACTTGAGGAGTTTCCTTGAACAAGTGTAGGTCATAACATTTTCCCCCTTTTACCTGTGTGTTTCCAGGTATCCTGTCCTTAAAAGGTCTTTCTGTTCCCAGGGAAGAGCTGTGAGTGATGCTGCACTGTGGCTGCTTCTAGAGGATCAAGGCAGAATTTTGTTGTGGGTTTTTGTGAGCAGCACTGAGTCCATTTCGAATACATGGGGTTTTTTTAAACTGAACTAAGTGTAAAATAAGCATCAGATAACTGGCATTTGTTTTTTGGTTTTTTTTTTAAAAAAACAAAACAAAACAAAACAGAGAAGAAACTGTCAGATTTATTTAGGAACTGTTGGTACTAACAGCAGGACAGAAAGAAAGATCCTTTTCATTATTGTAAGATGACACTGGACTGCCTTTAATTAAACTCAGTCCTTCCTTAAGGTACTAAGTAAAAGCTATAACTTCCTTCTGTTATTACTGCAAATCCAAGCATAAATTGGGAATTAACACAGACAGCAATTCCTTTTGTTTTAACCTTTCAAACCCCCAAAAGTTGTACCTTTTTTTTCTCTCAGTGCTTACGAAAAGTGGTGATTATTTTTCACATGATGACCAGGATGTTCTCTGAACAGTCATTTAAAAGTGTTTTCAAGTTTCTGACTTAGTTGTCTAATACAGATTCCCTAATTCCCTCTGCCATAACAAGTTTGTGTGTCACATCTGTAGTGTTCCTAATGAGTTGCTAATGAGGCTTTGCAAATGTGGAGGCAGAGAGGGAGGTGGTGGTGCTGTGAGGCTGATGTAGGGCTGGTTTGAGCAAGGATTCTGCATCTGTAAGAGTTGAGCTATTGTCTGTCTCCCTGCACTTCTCCCCATGTAACTCTCATGCCTAGAGCTTTAAGCAAATAAGAAAGGTTCCTGGCTCTACTTAGATGCTTTCTTTACTCCATTAGCACTGTTCTGTGTATCCTACTTAGAGTAGGAATCTTGCAGTTCACATTCTTAAGTTCTGTAGCTGAAAAGGGAAAACAAAATTCTCATGCGACAGTAGGAGAACACCTGATTTACCCAAATTAGTCTCACATTCAAAATTGATGAGGATCACATTTTGAGCTTGTAACAGATGGGGAAGTGCTGAGGTTTGCCTTAGTGTCTATAACGCTTCTTATGTGAGAATGTGTTTTTATTTCCTGCATAGTTCACTTGAGTCTTATAATTCTAGTGAGATCCCTCATAAACAAAACAAGGCACTTTTAGAGTCTACGGTGTCTACCAATTCCCTGCTCCGAAGAACAGCAAGTCTGACTTTGTTCAAATGAAATACGAGCTAATTAAGGTGAAAGCATTTCAAGCTTTTCATCACTTATTTTGGTTATATAAATTTAATCCACTTAGTCTGAAGTATCCTTCTTTCACTAAAAATAGTGAAAAGAATGGTGCTGAAGAGATCAGGTTACTTGGTGAATTCTCCACTTCTCAAAGAAATGAGCAAAAAGAGCGAGTAGTTGGTGCACTTGTGTTAATTGCCTTATTTTTTTTACTGCTATTTTGGATCAAATTAGCCTTTTGATACGTGTCTCATAGGAAGCTACATTACTCTGGGAACTGCGTATGGTCTGTTGTCATTACAGAACATGGCCATGGACCATTATTCAACATTTCTGCAAGTTAAGAACTAATTTTAATATGCATTTCCTTACTGGTTAAGCTGCTTACTTACCAAGTTCAATCTTCTTTCTAAAAGAGACTCTTTATTTGTGAAAGTATTTATACAAAGAATACTGGTATTATTTTATAGTGACTTTCTAAAGAACCAGACAAGTCTATTTGAAGCTTCTCTTTGGTATTAACTAGATATTTTATCATAAGTGAGCAGGGCATTTCTGGTTCACTAGTCTTTATTTCTTTCCTGAATGCACTTCAACCTCATTCACAGTTCAAGTCTATATAATCCTTATGCCTTTCATACTTTTAAATCCTCCACAGTGTTTTCTGTATATCTGACTCTGCTAATATCCACAGAACTTGGATCTTAAAGCGCTCTCCTGAGCTAGCATAATTCTGCACTGAGAGTGAAATACACATTTTCACCAATCCCTTTACTGCTCATAAACAAGGGCAATGTTTTCTTTAATACCAATATCCCTGGACCTCAGTTTTCCCCTCTGAAACCCCATGTTCATTCCTTACAATGAAAATATGAACTGCAGCTTGCTCATGCATTTATTATTGCTCCGAACACTAGTTATGGATCTGCTGACCAGTCTTCTTGACCTGAGTATGCTGTCAGTTTGTTGCTTGTTACTTTCTTCCCTCCAGTACTTTCTCCTTGAACTTTAAACGGAAAAATAATGTGTTTTGTGTAAATATGCAAACAAACTTGATAAAGGTCAGTCGGGTTTTAAGTTTTCTGCGTTGGTAAAATCTTGTCTATCATTGTTTAAGATAACTACGTATTTCACATTACATGGCTGTGCTATTCACAAAACCAGCTGTATTTGTTGGAAATTATTTGGTGTGTTCTTGCATGTTACTAGGCACAAGGTGCATATATTGATTACGATAAAGCGTGTGTGCAGCTACAGTAAAGTCTCCTATAGCTGAATACCTACCTTGGAATAGCTGTGGATGTTTACTGAGTCTCCTGACTAGCTTTACATCTTGTTTTTCAAGCTACATGGAATCAACTATGTGATATTTAATACTTTGAAATGATAATTGCTAGTTTAATGAGGGCACTCAGGTGTGGGCCATTGTCGTTCCAATCCATGCTGAGCTGGGACTCGTGTTTCCTACAGTTGATTAATGAGCACTGGTAATTAGCATCACTACTGCCTCATGCATCAGTATAGTGTCATACGGAAGAATCTCATGTCATTGTTTTCTGGGAAAGCAGCCATAGTTCAGGCCTGTTGGACCTGTGGGTGTTGTGCTGGTGTATGTTCCCGTGCTGGGTGTCTGTGCGCAGGGGCTTCTCTGAGCAGAGGCCGGGGCTGCCCCGTATCGGACACAGTCAGTCCCTGATGGTCCCGGCGCAGGGCACAGCTGAGCCCTTGGCGGTGCTGGTGATGCCTCTGGGAAAAGAGATTTAAGAAAGGGCAAACCCAGCCTGGCAGAGGGAGGAAACCAGTGTGAGGAGCAGCCCTGCGAGCACCCGGGGAGACGAGGAGGAGAGGGGGGAAGTGAAGGAGGTGCTGCAGACACTGCAGAAGGTACTATTTCTGTCCCAAGTGATGTAAGTGCATCAATTAATAAGGAGGATGTTAAATGAAGAGTCTTCTACTGATGCAGACACAAAATTAATAAGAACATTTGTTTTTATCTTGTTCACTATTCCTTAATCTCATACGTTTCAGGCAGTATGAGGCATTAGGGTGATGCGTTAGAAAGGTCATGGGACACAAATGTTGTCTTAAAAATGTATTGTAGAGCGCTCTACAAGATTTGGCTTGGACTACTGCAGAATAGCCTTGTTTTGGTGGTTCACCGGACTTGCAGTCATTACAAACGAGAATGTAAGTTCAAGATGATCTGCTGTGGGTTGTTGAAGCAACTGCAGAACAAAGTCATGTTCTCTGCTCTTACAACTCAAGGTGTCCATCTGTTCTTCTGTCAGCTCTCTTTGCTTGGTTTGCCATTTATTTTAACAGAAACCTGTTCAGCTTCAGGGAGCACAATCAGAAAGCAGCCAGGTCTCCTCTTTTGCTATGCAAAATGTTCATCAAATCTGTTACCCTCCATCTCTCATGCAAAATTCCCTCTCTGAGGTTAGAACATTGTGTTAAAGCAGGAAAGCCTCAACTAGATTGATTTATAAAGCTAAAAAGATGTTTCCTGACTAGACTCTGAGAAACAGCTGTGTTCCTCAGGCTACGCTATTTCAACCCTGAAAACATTGGGAGTTTCTGTTTAAATCCATTAAACAAAAATTCAGCAACAGTATCTACACATCACCTTTCCAACCAAGGAATCAGAATATTTTAGCATGCTATCATGACTGTTTTGTTTAAAAATCTTTTGTGATATTTATCCTCCTAGTTAGGGAATCTCTTTTTCCTGGAGGCTCCAGTGTGGCATTGACTATGCTGGTAACCTCTGTCTTGACATAAACCTACTAAGCTGTTCTAATTCTTCTCTCTTTGAAAATTACTTTTGCAGGTTTTATTATATTGGTTTCAGGAGTTGTGTAGTTTCAGGCTCATCTCAGCTTTTTCCTCAAGGCTTGCTCAATGAAAACTGATGGCAAACAAGCTTAACAGGTTGTTGGTTTTGTGGGATGGAGCATATGGGACAACTGTTTTTCATAGACTTACTCATTATCAAGAGTGAAATCATGTGGATTACTAGAAAATGCAAGAAATATTCAAGTAAATATGGATCTTGGAGCTATTGTGCTACATGTCCTTGTTCTTTACAAGCGTTAGAGTCTGGCTCAGTCTGTATTTGGATTTTGGGATGGGCCTTGTACGGTCCGAGATGTTTTAAGAAAACATGACCTCAAAAACCCTGACTAGATCCATAATGCCAAAGTGTGTGGAAGGATGGAATCTATTTAGACAGCAGTTCTGAGGGAGTCACCGCTGTTGTTTGGTCATCTGCTATGGTATGGATTTTGTTGTTAATTTTCTATCCCTATTTTGAAGTATTTGTCAAAATGAAGGAACGGTTTACTGTGAATTATTTACTGTACATATATTCTCATGTGATATTAGGGAGAAATGGCAAAAAGCAGAAATGTCATACAATTGTTTTGAAGCTTGCCAAAGATCTTTTTATATTGCAACCAGTACTTTAACAAAAACTTAATCCTTTCTCCTGTGTCCGGTTTTGTCATTAAGTAAATGAAACTGTTTGGGCTTTAGGTTTTAAAACTGAAGCAGGAATAATTTTTCTTTTCCCCCAGATATCAACTGAAATCAATATGAATGTTACTAATCGAACTGCCTAGACCCATTCTCATTCTTACCCTTACCACTTCACCCTTTTTTTAAGTAACTTCAGTTAGCTGAAATACAAGGTATTTTGAATACCCAGAGATAACAGAATAAAGTCACACGGGCCTTTTTGTCCTGTCTCTTCTCGTATACTAAGGCAGTAATAATATTTCTTTTTATTTACTAATCTGGATTTTACCCTTTGCACTACCCGTTCAGTGAAAATTGAAATATTGGAATTGGCTATTGTTTGTTAAAGAAAACCTTAGTTAGTTTACTTTTCAGACCATCTAAGAGAATTGGTGCAAAAGAGAACATACTTTTATTCAGATGAAGAGCATGCTAATTTTTTCTTAAGTTTTAAGGCACTGCATATTATAACTTCCAGTATAGTTACAAAGAAGGGCATGCAATAATATATCTTAATTGTTTCACATTTTCAGGCAGTAGGCTTGATCATGTGTTTGTGTCTTACCTGCTCTTTTTAATAGTCACTAGCTGGAGGAGAGACATATCTGCTTTATAAGCCACCTGTACAAACGTAAGGCTATTAAATTGCCTTCTGTTGAGAGTATGTCATATTTAGATTCAAAAAACAAGGAGTTTGAAATGGATTCTTTGCCCATGTAGTATAACTCTGCAACACCATACGAAGTTTTCACAGCAAACCCTGTGACATGTGTGAGTGCAGAAGCTCCTCATCACAACTTTGTGCTTCAGCTGTGGAGCCCAGGAGGGTTTCAGAGCCCCGTACATGAGTGGAACTGAGGTTGGGAGGTGCAGAGGCCTCTTCTGTCCTTTCTCTGCTTTGTTGGGGAGGAACGTGGCCACAGGAGAAAATCAGCTTCACCAGAGCCTTTAAGAATTTACAGTGCCTGGTCTTAAAATTAAATGTAGATGTGTCTCTGAATCTGGCTGGAGTCCTCGTAATTTTGCTGAAAGTCAGAATTAATATATGGGTCCAACTACCTGCCTGATCCCTGAGCTGCAACAGTCAAGCATTTGGCTTTTTCCTTAAAATGTGCCAAGATAGTGTTTTCAGTATTAATTACATTAATCAGCAGTTAGCTTTCTCCTGTGGTCTAGCAAATCCTGATCTGTATCATGAAGTAATGCCCGAAGTCTGAGAAGATGGGGAATTTTTACTTTTAGAGAAATAATGTATATTCTTTTGTTTATGCATTTTTAATAGATACCACTATTTGTAATTATATACATTATGATTGTTATAAAGAAATTTATGTGTGGAGCACATTCTTTTATGGGTATTACAGTTATATCTGCAATCTACAGTGTGATGCAAACATTTGCAAGACTCACTACTGGTAATCTATTAGCAAAAAAAAAAATCCTTAAATGATTTGACATTGGCCAGATCTTTCTGTGCATTAGAGCCTTTAGTAGGGAGCCAGATTTAACTGCTGGCTTGGGTGGGGTGACCATGAGAGAAGTGAGGTGGGAAATATTTTCACTGGCGTTGTTGGCTTTGCACTGAGGCTGACATTAATTTTTTATGTATAGTTGCAGAAGTAGTGAGTATTCTAGATCACTGCAAAATAGTTCACACAGAAATTAGGAAGCCCAAACAAATCAAGTACATTAAAGTACTTCAACCAAGAAGTAACAGAAGCGTCCATCAGGATTTCAAAATGCTGCTTGAATAAAATATGGTGAATTTAATGAGTGACTTCAAGGAGTAATACGATAGTTACATCCTGAAAGTGAATGGAGATTAATTCAGAATCTGGAATTACACCAGAGTTGTAAGAATTAACAATCAGCTGCATAAAAAGGAATCATCTGCAGTAGATGAAGAGAGCATTAGTTCTTTGAAAATGTTTGGTATCTAAGAAGACTGTTAACAAGGAGACCTTAGTAGAAGAGAAATGAGGGGCTTTTGTGAACAGCAGAAAAAGCAGTCTCATTTCCTACACTTTTTCTTGCATCTTAAATCCCCTGGATGTCTCTATTTCAAACGCTTCTCCTGTGTGCATTCTGCTTGTATTGCAACCTCTTTTGCCAGTTCCCTCCGACACCGCCCTGTCTGCCCCACACATCCCTCGGGAAACCTGCTCATGCCCCAGTGTTCCCCTCCCAGCTCTGCCTCTCCCCCATGGTCCCGACAGCCCCTGGGCTCCCTCTGTGCTTCTCTCCAGCATTTCGGTCTGTCACAAAAAGCTACCTGTGCATCAGCTGGCAAGGAGGCTGCTTCTGACAAAGATGAACTCTCCTGTCTTTCCTTTGACAGGATGGAACAAGGTCTCTTTCCTCTACACGGATGTCAAGCTTGGTTAAAACTGATCAGGGAGGTGCTAAAAATATAGTGAGCATCTGAGAAAGAACCATATGTCGAGAACATATGGTGTCACTGCGTCAAATACTGGCCTCCACCTTCCGCTAGGGGAAACACCGGTTCATCTTGCTGGGTCCAAACAGCTTGTCAGACCTTCCAAGGCCCCCAGACAAAAAGAAAAAAAGACTAAGCAAGTCTTGGCTGCAGCAGCATTACAGGGCACCCCTGTCACCAGCACCGCAGCACTGGCAAAGCCCAGACTCAGGCAGGAATAGGTGACATCCTGGACCACAGTCCTATTGCATTATACTGATTGACAGTGAAAAACAGATATAGACTCTGATAGGTTAAAAAACATCCGTATCAGCAGTTTATGTCGAAGCGGTCTCTGGTAAGAGAACAAAAGCACATCCTCTGCTGTGCCTGAAGTAGGCTGTCTTGTGAGTACAGGTTAGCTGATCTGATGAAAGGGTTATGGCTACATATGCTTGTGTTTTCCGCAGCTCAGCTTCCCCCCGTGCCTCTAAATTCCATGCAGAGGTGCGGGAGATTGTGTGAATTTGGGGTATGTGATTCCCTTGCCATGACAGCAACATTGGGCATAGAATGTACACTCTGAGCAGATTTACAGACACCAGCAGCAAACATGCTACATGGATAAGGCTAACCCGAGCAAACCTGGATTTCTAAAAACTTTGTCAGCAGAGGTGTTTTTAGAGGCACAAATTTCTTCTGTGAACTAATAACTGGTTAAAAAATAGAAACAAAAGATAGGCATAAATGCTAAATTTTCATGCTGGAAGGAGGTTATTAATGAGGTCTCGCAGGGCTCTGTGCTAAACTTTACACTGCGTATTTAGAGAGAGTTTCTCTGACAGAGTTTGCTTGATGTAAATTTATGCAGGACAATTTAATCTCTAGCAGACATGGAAAAGTTGCAGGAGGATCACTTAATATTGAGTTATTGGACAATTAATTCAAAGTATTGTTTATAGAGAGGAAAGTAATTCTAACTTTACTTATGTCGTTATGAGCTGCAAATTAAATATTGCCACTCACAAAAGACATCTTAAAGTCATTGGAAATTGTTCTCTTAAGACATCAGGTTAGTGCTGATTTGCTGCCAAAACACTAAGCAGAACATTAGGAATTGCTAGAAAATCAAATAGAACACAACAGAAAATAACCATATGAAGAAAGATTAAATAAACAAGGATGGCTATACAACTTGGAGAAGTTACTTGGGGGATAAAAATAACCTCTGCACTGGATGTCATTAATGTTCTGATCTAGGGGTTTTATACGTTTGCTGTAATCAGACCGATATCTTGAAATTTTCCCTTAAATGAAAAGCTCAAACAAATCAGTGTGGGATGACAAGACAAGAAACAGGAAAATCTTGTCTCTATTCAGCTATCAGGTGACTTCTGATTTTGTGTGAACAGCCAAAGGCTTCTTTTCAGTTTCTGAAGTGAACCTGGTTCTCTGACAGCCAGCATTCCCAGTCTCCAGACTATGAAAACAGACCTGTTACCCTCTGAGAGCTAGATGTACATAAACTCTTGTTTTCCTCACTTTGCTATGCTTTTGCATTTCTCACAGGCTTAAATTGGTATAGCTTTTCTGCCTCTCTCACCAAGTGTCGCAAGATTTCAAAATCTGGTATCACAAGCATGTGAATACCATTTTCTGTTCCTCCTAAGTTAATTCAATGCCCAAATGCCCTTTGTTTTTCAAAATGGGGGGGGCGGAAATGTTGGTGGGCTTTTGCTGTTGGTGGTTTGGTGTTGATTGGTTGTTTTTTCTTGCTCTATGGGGACTGTTACATTCATTTTGACAGAATAAGTAAAAGCAGAAAGTTCTGGTTTGCCACTGAACAGAGTTAAATAATGAGAAAAGATCCAGATTTTCAAGTATAGAGACTTTAACCCACTTACTTCCATGGCAAACAATCACCTCTAAAAATATTTCTAACTGTTCTTTAAAGTTGCAGGGAAGAAAGGGTAAGTGGTTTAAAGCATTTGATGTATAAAGTAAAGTATTCATTGTAGCAAGGTCCCTTATTCCTTTTCCTTTTTAGCAGCAGATTATATTTTTAAAAAACCCACACCTTTTTAATCATTTTTCAGCTGCACCAGTGATGGTAGTATTTGCTCTTTCCTGGGGAAAAGAAAAAATAACTTGATAGTGGCTCACATATGCTGCTTCTATTAGAAGTCAGCGTTGTTTCCTTGAAGAGAAGATAAGACAAATGCTTGCAAAAGAGGAGAGAAGAGCAACTGAGATTGTAAATACAGTGGGTGTTTGTGATGTTTGCTCGCAGCGGTGCTGCTGGGACTGCTGAGCGCAGGACGCGCTCTCGCTGGCCGCTGCGGGATGAGGAACCCAGGACACCTTCTGTTTGCCAGGGAGAAACCCTCCCTGATGCTGCTGAGCCCTCTCCTGGGTTTTTCCAGCACAGGCAGCACGCTGACACTGTCAGCTTTGCCTGACATTGCATGCACATGAAAACCTTGCTCTTTACCTCTTATTACTGTGCTAGCAAATGCAGTTATACTGCAAAATGTCACCATTACCTGCTTGTGTTACTTGCAGGGTGGTTTTATTCTCTGTCTTCATTTAGAAAATGCTTTGCGGGCAGATCTATATTTCTCTCCATGAAGCATTCCTAGCAATCTGAAAAATAACAGTTTGATCCATAGTGCTGTGTCTAGCTGACAGTGCAAAGAGGAGATTCTTCCATGTGTTCATGCACTATGCATGAAATGCAATTACTCAACCCTGGATGTGATCGGGGCATTAGGCTCCTCGTGTGAAGAATTTTCTTGTATCCTTAGTGATTCCAAGGGTGGTTTGATAACTTAGGAACTACGATGAGAGGAGAAAAGTGTCTTTAAAATATGTTTGTCACAAAGGGTTAAACAAAGAGAAAGCTGATTTGCTAAGCTGGAAATGGGTGAAGGGATTTACAGTAGCATTTAAAGGCAGCTAAGAAAATTCAGTGAAATCCAAAATCATGTAAAACCAGAACAAACCTAGAGGAATAATAATATTCAGAAAGTCACAGTGAGTAGAAAACACTGTTTTGGGTTGTTGTTGTTGTTTTTCCATTTCAGAACAACAAAAAAATAAGAGGATGGGAACCAGGTACTGCAAAGGCTCAGTTCTGCTGCATAATCACTCAGATAAGAATTTGAAAAAAAATCCACCCATAATTTCCCCATCTACACATAAAAGTTTGCTATTCAGTAACTTGACCAACAAAACCTAAAGGATTTTTCATCTCCTTATCCGTGGATCTGTTGGGTCTGTGATTTTGGATAAATGGAATGAGCACAAAGCAGCTACAGAGCCCCTGGCTTCATGCAGAATCTCTTCTGTTTCATCTTGTCATGCTGACATCCTGAACTCCTTGCTAACATCGACTCAGTAATTGCCTCTTTGACTATCGAATGGTCATTATGTCACATGGATCATATCTTCTTTACCAGCATATCTTTCAGATTTTTAAAAGACAGAGATAAATTTGAAAGGAAACTCTTTGGCCAGCATCATCACACGGTTTGCTCCCTTGATAAGTATCAAGTTCATCTAAATAGATATGAAAAAATAGACTAAAATACTACTTTCAGCAATTCTGAAATAAAACCAGAGAGAAGTCTTTTTCTGTGCCAGGTAGATTTTAATGTCTGTGCCAAACCTGATGCTTAACAATGTAGTCAGAAAATGCAGATGACTGAAGCAAATCATGGCAAACCCAACCAAATTATGCTACATAAACTACGTTTATTTGGATCCTAGACACTGGAAAAATTTAATTCTAGCAATATTACAAACAAATTTCAGGTGTAAGAAAAAATATGTCTATATAATTATTGTCAGTTTTAACATATTAACTGATAGTTTCTTCAGATGCAGATTAATAAATGAACTGTTATAAAACTATGGTGTACACATCAGTTGGAATGTAAAAGGTAGTGACTGCAAATCCTTGAAAACAGTGTGTGCCTAACCAAAATATTATCAATACCATGACATCAGCAACATGACAGACTGAAGTATTATCCGTCATATTCAAATATCAAAAATTATTAGATTAATACATGTTTTTAACCTCATCTATATTCAGTAATGTATTGGATTTATATTGTTTGGGCTGGCTCCTGTAAATACTCAGACAAGTAAATTTAATGGGAGTAATGTTGCCGAAACAGTAAATTTTAAGCGACTATTAGAGAATGCTCATCAGAAAGTCAATGTGGGACTTGGAAGCCTGAGTGCTCACAGTGGAAGTTGGCTGCCAGGAACTCTCCTCACCCAGAGGAGAATCAGAAACAATAGGATGAATATCAGATACTCATAATGTACACTGTTGGTGTCCAATTAATAGACTAAAAATTGGATGGAGTTTGGCAGATAAAGTAGGGATGAATAAATTACAGAATTGTAACCTGCCAACAGACAAAGATGCATGATTTGTTAAATACTTTCCCACTCCAAAACATTCACATGGCATTTTCAATAGAATAATGTTATACAGGGGCATCTCACATCCCAGAGAGCCTTCCCAGCTGCAACTGTGACAACTGCAACTGATCCAACCCCAAAGCTGAACTTCATTTTAAGCCTATTTAGTTCTGAGGGCCCAAACTGGACCCAAAATCTCCCATCTGTAAAATGAAGTTTTGTAGGTCACAGTGCTCTTGCTGAGGCTCTCGGAGGACAGCTGTCAGCTAGCTCCACAAGTTGCCTGCACAGTTATTCATGTTGGCAGTCTCGGCTAAAGGACTGATGAATATGCAGGCACAAGGATGCTGTTAATTGTCCTTCCTGAGATACACTGGCAATAAGGTGGCGTAGGGAGAGTTCTCCCTGCTGCTCTCCTTTGTTTGCTGTATCTTGTAATGGAAATCTTCCTCTCAACAGCTTTTAATCCATAAAACTCTCAATCCCCTCCCCATGATGCAGTCCGCATGCTTGCACATGTGCTGCCTTCCTGTGCAAACGCGGGGGCCGGAGAGCTCTGAGGTCCTGCATGGTACCTGCAAATTCGGCGTGTGGAAACTTGCTGCACTTGGGAATAGGAAATACCACCAACCTGTGATTTCAGAAAGTTTGTTTCAGTTTTCTGTTTCATTATGGATGCACTTCTTTGAAATCCACAAATGTATCTAAGATCTAGGAAGACAGGTGCATAAATAATTTTGAAGATGTGTGCCTTGGAGCTTTTGTCTCTCTAATTCCCGTCTGTGACAGAGTACAATGGCACGACCTCGGCTCACACTTGTACTGGAAGGTACCTACTCTGCACATAGGTACATGAATGTCAAGGGATTATCTGTGAGGGTTATGTGGCAGCAGGTCCACGGAGGAATAACATAAATAGGAAAAGTGAATCATGACTTTTGTTATCAGAACAAAATGTCAGGTTTACATAAGTGCAGGTATTTATTTATAGAAAGAAGTTCAAGAAAACCACCAATCTGAAAGAGTCTAAGCTGAGTAGCTACTATATATGGTTATTCAAACTGAAGTTTCAATAGAACTCGCAGGCCAATGTTTCCAAATGTGCAAAAAGCACAGAGCAGTCTTCGAGAAGCACTTATGGGCAGGATCTTGAATTTGCATCTGTTCCAGAAGACAGTAACCAGCACACTGTTGATGCTGACTGTAAAGTTGTGCCATGGGGAAGTGTGGCCTGAAAACAAAAGCGGGTTTTTGTGTTTTATTATTGTGTAGTATGAAAATGACTGTGCAGTCTGGGATGATAACCAAAAATGTTATAATGGGGTTTCACTCTGTTTCCAGGGGTCAGTAATCATACGCTTTTTGTTTAATGCAATTTGTAAGTGGCTCCATCTACTAGTGCTGACGTGCCCCTTGTCCCTGCAGCACGAATGCTGCCGTGCTGATAGTTCCAGTTTTCTGGAAGTGGCCTTAACTCCTGGTGACTGACAGGAATTGCCTGGAAAGATGGAGAAAGAAAGAGATGGTATAGAAAACACGTGAGAGAAGGGGGGTGGGAAATACTGAAAGGATGCTCTGCTGCTCAGATCTATCTCACGTTAGCACTGAAATCCCATTGAATGAATTTTTGTCACTCTCATTCAAAGTTACCAGGCAGATGAAGCCCATGGAATCTGTCCAGCAGTGTAAGGCACCCACATGTAATATATTGAGGTATTATATCTTAAGATATATCTAATGTTGTACTTCTGAAAGTAAAACCATTTTCTGGAAGTAAAAATAAGAATCTTGAGGCTTATATTATGAGACACAATAGACTAGCAGCATTTCATACCCACTGGTCATTAAGACTTTAAAACACTAATAATCACAGAAGATGTAAGGGAAGACAGGATGAGACCTGAATGATTTAGGCCTTAAAGCTGGTTTAATTCCTGTCAGTAGGAAAACTTTTGCAGATTTCAGCGGACCAAACTGAGTTTCTGACATGATTTCACATTTTGTACTCACAAATGCTACAGTTTTAATTTATCTGTTGGGATTTCTAAGCATCTATATTTTTTAAGACTCAATATTTGTGATAATTCTGACATTTTATTGGTCAAGGTAATCTTAATTCGCTAAGATTATAATAGATTTAGATCTAATGACAATTATTAACCTGTTCTATTTAATAAATGTGTGTGCATATCTATATAAGCAGGCTAATGACTCCAAAAGCAAGAATAGGGAACAGGAAAAATGAGGAAAATGAACCCTTGCACTTTGTAAGCAGAGAAATTGGTATCCATCTAGTGTGACGCATCTCAGAGGGTGTCATCTCTGAAAAATCCTAATCGTTGGTATAGACTGTTCATAAGCTTCTTGTGGATCATATGGATTTGTTCTCTTGATCAGTAACTGCGCTAGTTATATGCTGGTTTGCAGTATGTGGGGTTTGCCTGCACAGAATGGTTAGCAGGGCAGCTTTTACGTAGTTGTCACCGTGGATTTGTCTCAGAAACGTAGTGCCACTCTCCTACTTGTCTGCTGCATTTAATTGTTTGTTACTCAGAGCAACACTTCTATCAAACTCAGGCACTAAAGATTTTAATATGCTGAAGGTTAACCACTGAAAAAGTTTCTTTTTTAATGAAAAAGGAAACCCATATCAGCTCCTCAGGAGGGCTTCCTCTCCAACAGCCAACATGTATTAGCAATTATCCTTTAGAGGGAAAAGCTATCTAATTACTCTGTTACTTCAAGTGCAGAGCACTCACCTGGGAAGCCACTAGACCAAGATTCAGGTCCCATCACGGACTTTAATACTAATTTATGACTTGGCATGTGTGTCTGATAATCAAATAATGATACGTTTTACAGAGTTAAGATGGCTGTAGATTGGATTTCCACCTGAAATAGGGTTTCACAATTTTCCAAACTGTTTTTTAGGGTATGAGGTAGCAAAAGTTGTTATTCAAGCTTTCCAGTAATGGTAAGAATAACTTAATTTCAGAAAACACAAGCAAGAAGAATGTTGCTCTTTCTTCTTTTCTCCTTTCATAAACAAACACAGATACTTAGGCAAAACTTAGACAAAAGTATTCTGGAAGCTGGGGTAATTTTTCCCTAACCAATTTCTATCTTATTAAAACCAGTCCCTTCTTCCTGCTCCATTTACAAGGAAAGTTCAGCTGTGCTATGCTGGCATGGATTACTGGTTTGCTAGGGGTTTCTCATTTACCTGAAGAAATAGAGCTTCAGGATTTTTCAAAGCCACTTTAGCTTGTGTGTGGACAACCTTGTTACTTAAACATTCTTTTCCAAAAGATCCATTAACCCTTGAAGTTGTTCTTCCTAGTGGTTCTGCTTAGCAGCTACAGATCTTCTGTTGACATGTCATGCAAATGTCTTTCTCTAGAGAGAAGCGGGTATGTTTCCACTGAGTGAGTCACGGTCAGTGATTTCACATCATCTGTTAACTTCACATTCTTGTAACCAAGTTGCCATTCAAGTTTCTGGAGTGCAATGTGTGTTTGAAGGAAACAGGGGGAAGAGTCCATTTGCTCAGAAATGTTCTCAGAAACATTTAGTTTCTAAACCTAGGCATGGGAAAATTTGAGTAACGTGTGATCTAAAGATTTTTAGATTGTAATTCCTTTGGTAGCAGGACTTCTGGGCAATTCATGGTGCTAGTGATTTTTGTAAGGGACAACTCTCCTGGGCACTAACATGATACAAAGAAAATCGGTAATCGTTACAGAGTAAGTCTTGCATGAACGGGGCTGCCCTTTCTTTGCTGTACTGAGTTAGATTTCAGCTGGATATCCTGTACAAGCTATTATAACTGAAGGTAGAAAAATGGGCTGCATCGGTGATATTTATAGATTGATATTTTTTAAAGCAGTTCAGACAGTGTAGCTACCATCATCTTTAAATGAAAGACATATGTTCAGCAAAATGTTTGACAACTGACATTTGAAAGGCAAAATTCTTGTTTATGATATTTAAACCACAAGCAATATCCGAGGCATTTTCTCTCTTTTTATAGCTACAGTGTTTAATAATTAAAAAAGGCATTTCGATAAGTTTATTAAAACATAAGAAGGTCAGGTATTAAATGAGAATTACATCTTGCAAAACTATAAGAAGTTCTTTTGTTATTTATACAGTCATTAATATTACTGAACAGAACTGCTCCACAAATAATAATTAGATAGTCCAAGAAAATTCTTCCTGTTGCTACTGACTACTTTAGGTTAAAGCAATCCTGCTCAAGTGAAGTTTTGGAATGGCATATTGATGATTCAAGCTTGAAAAAAACCACAACCACCTGCCTGCCTGGGCTGTGTGACCAAGGTGATGCAAGGACCGAAAGAGGCAGGTGACAAACAAACGGTGTATTTGTGAATGCTGAAGAACACTGGCTGCCCCCTTTCCTGTGAGCTGATGGGCATCGCCAAAAGAAGCTGTATCAAAGCCAGAGAAGCTAAAGTGTCCTACTGAGGAACTGATCTTATGTTATTGACAGAGACTGAAGCCTGAATAGATACCTAATTAGTAGGCAGTAGTAGTAATTATGCAGCCAAGAAGTATACAAAAAACTTGAGACTAAAAAAAGTCCTCTGATAGGAGAATGTGCTGAGATGGCATGTAGTGAACTGACTCATCCTACACAGAGAAAATTCATGAATCATAATCTTCAGACTGGAGTTATTGAACAGATAAATCTGTCTGTTGGCCAAAAAGTACCTTTCCCAAAATTCAGATGAGGACAACAGGCTTTGGACTGCCCCTACTACTTTAACAATCTGCTTATGGAAGGGATATTGAAAGAAATTAATTTGCTCATTTAAGTATTACAATAATGCTCATTTATGTAATTCTGTTCTTTCATCTGGATTTCAAAATACATGTTTACAGGTAAGAAGTTAACAGCTTGCAAAAATGAAATTCAGAGCTCTCACAAACCATCTTAAACCACATGCGAGTGCCAAATTGTGTAAAAGTGAAAAGAAACTCCAAACTCAGTAATTCAAATTAAGCATTTGGTAATTTTTTTAAATTCTAATTAATATCTCTGCTACTGAGTGGTAAAATAGTTTGATCTACCCCAAGGAGATCTGTAGTATTTGACATGTATTACACCCAAGCCTATAGCAACTATTAACCAATTTTTAAGTAGACATTACGCACATTACATAAGCAAAATATATGAGACAGTAGGAGACACAATGAGTCATCCGTTACTTTTAAGAAGATTGATGGCATTTCCTTATAGTTATGATGAAATTAATTTTAGATTAAAGCTTTCTGTGTAAAAAAAAAAAAAAAAAAAAAAAAAAAAAGTATTTTAAATGAACATTGTTCACCCAGAAGCAATTTCTGCTTTGCTGACATTCCCATAGAGGAGTGTCAACCAGATGTGGCAGATGTCACTGTATGCCTGAACCACAGAAGACTGTAAAATACAGAAAAACAATTTGTAAAAAGAACGTGCATCTTGACCATCCTGCCCTCTTATCTGCATTCAGTCAAATTCAAATGTTCCCACCAGCTACAAGAGAAAGCGTAAATCAGAAGCAGCAGAAAGGTGAGGCATCGAGATTCTTTCAGATACCTTCAGCCTCCTCCACAAAAGAAAACATTCCTTTTTTCTTCAGTCAGAGTGAATTATGACTCTACATTCCAGAAGCAAAGCTAATTATTCTCTTCCTTCAAATTTATCTTGTTCCCCAGAAAGTTTAGCAATGGGTTCTGTGAGAAGCTGAAGCGTATTTTACTCTCATCTTCTGTCTTGTTCCAGCTCAGGCAGGTGCTCACGACACACCGCCTGCGTATCCAGTTAATCCCATCCTGGGTCAGTTCCTCTGCTTTGTTAAAGCTGTTGATCTGTAAAGTCGCTCCTCTGTTGTGCCTTGAAGGATCCTTCTGGGTCAGCTTCTTTTATTTCACAATGCATTTGACAAGACATGTTTGTTTAAGGGTCCATTACTGACTACATAACTAAGGTTAAACCCAACTACTCACTGTTGTGTTCTACACCTTTGGAAGTAGCTACACTTCTATTATCTCAAATACTTTTATTCAGCCTAATTATTTAGAAACAATCTAATTTTTCGTACCAGGAATGGCAGAAAAATACTGAATGCTATGCTAACTCTTTGATCTTTTATGATCCATATGGAAGGATCATGACTGCATCCTTGCAATGCTCTAGTAGTTTCCAGTGCCACTGGTGTTAGACTTCCACAGCAGGATGGCAATGGTTGTCCTCACTGCATAAGTCACTGCAGCATAAATTCAGTTAACTGACTTGTAATATGCATTCCCTAAACTCTGTGGTTTTCACAGGTTTGACTTTCAAGATGGTAGAGTCATTCAGGGCCAAACAGATTTTCATTACCTTTGTTTTTCACTTGTAGCGACTCTGGACTGTTGATCTGCTGCTGGGCTTTGTTTATTGGTGAGAAGTCTCTTATTGCAGAAACAAATGACAAAAGTATAGTATAATAAATTATTGGCAGTACTCCTGAAAAACATAGTTGTGAGACTCAGCTGTTAAACAACACTGTAAGTTTAGGGATATTTTTTACTCCCACTTGAGCCTGTTTAGCTTAGTAGCTTAGGTGCAAATTGCAGAAGTGGACTGACTGCAGATTCACATAGATGGCAGGCTAAAATATTTAGCGACTGCCATGGTCATTATCTTTACACAGGTGGGTGGATATGCTTGAAACTCACACCATGTCACACTTCTGGTGCTGCGTTGATAGTTATTGGCTGATTCCATATACATTCTCTTAAATGCTCCCCTGTATCAGTTCTGTCCTTCTAATTTCTAATTAATTGCCCTTTAAATGACTCATAGGTTGGGTTAGGTTTGGCGAAGTTCCCAGAAGATTGCCTGTAAAGTTTATTTGAACTAAAAGAAAAAAAAATATTTGCTGATAACCTCACTTTAAGTAGATGTTCTTGGGAGAATACAAGTTGTTGTGCGAATGGCAAGAACCAGAAATGTCATGAATAGATTTCCATTTCTGACACATAGCCCTCCCTGAAGCTGAAGAGAATGTTATTAAATTTAAATGCTTTCCTTCTTGTCTAAGATGCTGGCTTGACAGCAGCGGAAAATAATTTTGTCTATTTATCCACGTAAGTGCTGCGTCCTCTCAGAGCAAACACAGGGGATCAGCCTCAGAGGCAGGAAGATACTTCTCCCTCCATTTCCAATTCGTCTTTTGTGTATTGCTGAATGCAGCTGCAACATGCTGGCATGTACTTATCTAATACCTTAAGAGACAAACGAAGGACCATTACATTAAAAACATGGGACGGATTTGAAGAGGATATACAGAATTAATGCTCTTCTGGGGGCTCTGAGGAGCCTGCGAGGGCCAACATTCATTCTATAATCTGATATTAGCTTCTCCCATTTCTTAGCAGGCCCCAAGAGCAACTGCTGATGGATCAGAAGAGGCTAGACATTCAAACCTTCTCAAATCATTTTAAATAGCCTTGCTCGAGTTTCATGTTGACAGCCAGCCAGGTGGAATTTTCCATTTTCTTTCTAGCTTTCCAAATAAGAACAGTCCTACTTTCTTTTGACTCTGGTTTTATATAACCAACAAAAATGACGAATAGCCTTGAATTTGGAAGATTACATTGGCCTGTTCTCAGCTGAAATGTTCTGTCATCATTGACGTATGTGTTTAAATGAGCACTGAAGTGTGAATGGCCATCTGTCCGGGAAGTACGAGAGATCCTGATTACTAAAATGAAACCACAAAAAAGCTTAGTGCTTAGCAGCAGCACTGAAACACAGGGGGAGAGAAGGCTTCTTTCACACTGCAGATATTTATAGTAGATGGATGATGATAACTCAGCAATTGCCTGGACTCCCTGCCCCATATTTTCCTAAATATGTTCACTCCCATTTTTTGCAATCGTTGAGCTTTCAATATTTGCATCTTCTGTAAAAAAAAAATCAAAAAGAAGCACTAGATATTCTCCCAGTCAAAAGCAGCTGTTTTCTGAGGGGATGTTGTTTATTTTCTCGTGAAGAGTTGCTCTGTGCTTTATGAGGCTTTGAGCTAGAACATGCTCTGACAAACTTTGAATGAAGATTTGAACCTACCTTCCCACATGATTGCTCTCCAGCAAGGCTGAAGGCTATTCTTGGGTGCATATGTCTTCGCCTGTAAACCTGAAAATCTTCCTAAGGAAAGGCTTTTGAAAAATCTACAGAGATTTTGATCTTTAGAGAGTTGCTGTGTCTGATTCAGCTTGATTTTTGTGGCTTTGAGTGACAAGCTTCCAGCAACAACCACTGGAATTGGGGCAGGATTTCACAATAATTTCAACGTTAGGAAAAGATTCTTAAGGATTTTTTTATATATATATTACACCTCCTGATGTGAAAATTGCTCTTTTATCAAATAATAATTTTGGGGATAGTCTCCTGTAACATTTAATCTCAACAATTTATGGCCACGTTGGCTGCTTTTGATTGTTTTTGTGGTGCTGAGCAATTCACTTGTCCCTGTGTGTTCAAACATGAGTGGGACATCTTTTTAGAGCATTCACAATACTGATTTGGATCAAAGCATTTTTTTCCATTTTGAATTTTCACTTTTCATTGTTTGTTATAATTACTTTTCTGTTATGCCTATAGCTATGAAGACATATTAAGGGTCAGCATTTAAAGTAAGTTTTTCTGCGTTAAATTTAAGCCACCAAATATAAACATGTAAAGCAGCAGATACAGAGATGTCATGTTTGTAGATAAGCTTCTATAACATTTTCACTTCCATTAGAAGATGCTTCCTCATAGTGGAGTTCTCTGTAACTTACCAAGTCTCTGTGGAAAACTGAAGAGATAATTAGACAGTATAATATAACTGCAATTTATTTAGTTTTGACTTTACAGTTTAAAAAGCACCTAAGACAGAAAAATATGTAGGAAACCAATTAAAATAAGGGCATTTTTTTCCCTTCTTTTTGTTTGGTGAATAGTTCAGAGAACACAGCAGCTTTGTGTTCTTATTTATTTATTTATTTTGAGTGTAATCTGAGGAAATGAACTGTGAAACGCAATTAATGAAATAGCTGTGCTGAATCACATAAACTGGTGTCTGCACAGCTGCCACTCATGTCACAAATGCATCTCTTGCCTAATGTCCACCAGGAGAGTCATTAGCCAGCCGCTTTTGTGGAGGGCCTCCTGTGCTTTAATTTCAGTATATAATAGAGTGGGGAGCTGGCTGAGTAGCCTTACAAGGTTTTTTTCCAACAAAGATAATGTAAAAGAGAAATGGCTGTTAGAGGAAGAGTGTGCTGAGCTGGGGAGGGGGCAGAGGCAGGGTTCAATTGTTAGAAGAAAACAATATCTGCCTGGGTAGAAAATATCTAGAGCAGCATCAGGGGCTGTTTGACCTGGAATGTAAAATGACTGCCTGTAGTTTCTTGGTATCAGATGGCACTCCGGACTCTAAAGCTTTTTAGTTCTGTGTATATCATTACGCTACTTTTATGTCGTCTAATGAGTATGTATTCCATGCCAGCAACAGAGCGTGCTGTGAAGGAAAAGCCAGATGTGCTGCTCTGAGGGGGCTGACCCAGGTCAGCGTCGCTGCAGAGGCACGAGGCCAACAGCCTCCAGAGCCTCGGGATCCGCAATCTTCACTTAGCTTGCTGAGGAATCCAGGGGTGGGAGAGGTTAAAGGACACCTCTTCTCTGAGCATTTGCCAAACTAGCTGAATGCTTCCAGTGCTGTGTACTGTGTCGCCACTGATAGCGGTTTTATCAAGATAAATCTAGTCTTGCTCAGGAGGATATTAATAAATTATCCGGTAATGAAAAATGTGAGAGGAACCACACTCTTACATCAAGGCCTGATGATTACTTTGATGGATGCAGTGGCAAGATTTTCCTGACAAGGCAGAAATGAAAAACATGACACATGGACCTTTAAGTGTGACCTCAGAGGAAAACGCAAGTTGCTGAATGATATAAAAATAGAACAGGAAAACAGAAGCTCGAAGGGGCTCAATGTCAACAGCCAGCCAGATAGGCTAGACTGATCAACTGATCATTGAGTTTAGTGTCAAAAGCAGAGCAGTGAGAGAGGAGCCTTGCACTCGGCAGGACAATAAATGTAGCACAGGCAGCTTTGAAGTAGAGTCAAGTGTTAAGAATTTTGAGAATAAAGAGCAGGAGGAAAAAAAGAGTGTTGATAAACAGTGGGCTAGTCAGGAAATAAACCCGGAGAGTATCATCAGTAAAGCTGCTCACTTCTTTTGCAGGTGTTTCAGAAACTATGCTAATGAAAAATAAATGAAGGCAATTGAATATGTCCCTTCATTGGTTTAAGATTTGTGTAGGGGGAAAAGCAATGAGGTCACTTTGGGGGACACAAACTGCTAAAAATACTGCTTGTCAGAGCTCAGGTGTTAGATAAAGAATTGTAGAAGAGTTGGATGATATTGGGGTGTGACATGTGATGGACCTAAGAAATTTATTTAGTGTTTGACTCTGCTACAGTTCCTATGAAAATGTGCATGAGCTGCTTTTTTTTCTTTCATATACTCCAGGTATTATCAATACTTTTTGGCTGATATGCAAAATGGGCCAATATAAACTGGAAATATAACACTAACACTTCACAAATGTATAACAGAAATTACAGTGAACGCAAATTGATGAAAAATAATGGCAAAGTGGGTCAAGCTTTCCCTTACTAGTTGTTCTAAACATCCATACTTGGGATCCATTTCCATGTTTGTCTGTTTACCAACATCTATTTAGTCTAAATAAAGATAATTTGGATCTCCATCTCTCCTAACCCCTAAGTATTCAACAGGTCTGTTGGGAACTTTAATTTTTAAAAAAGGTAGTAAGTAATCTCTGTTTCTAGAGAAATGCTCACCTTTCCAAATAAGTGACCCCTAAAGACCACAAAGAGCAGACCAATCGATTGCAGATGGGAAGTGAAAGGTGAAGGCACTGATGTGATCTTTTAAGTGCACGTTTGGATTAGAAGACATTTAGAAATTGTTTTTGAAAGGTAAAGGCTTGCTGAGCCCACGTGTGTGTGTGTGTGTGTGTGTGATTGCATGCCTGTGCTTTTTTTGCAGGGACATGGTTTGGGTTTTGTTTCATTTTGCACTGTTGTAACTACAGGGCAATCACTTGCCAGATGTCAGGGAGGTCTAGCAGCTGATCTTGAAGTGGAACATAATAGATGATCTACCAGAGGGTTCAGCAAACATCACATATAGCTTTAAACTGTCATTACAGGAAAAAATCTAGGAAGGTGACATTTGGTGACATACTGGGTGACATTTGAAATGACAGCACTTGCTTTCAGATGTAGCATTCCCTCCTGCTGTGAATCGAGGGAATCTGCACTGTGGCTATGACTTCTTTTATCGATGACCCTAATTTCTGCAAAATGCAGGCGGAAGACTGCACACGGTCCTGTCTAGAGTGTCAAGTGAGAACTGGTGCGGGAGGAAAGGGCAGAGAGCGTTCACTATGCATGGCATGATCTGAATGACTTAGCTCTGTAAAGGAGTTGTAAGCTCTACTCTAATTCTTCTAAAGACTTTAGTGAGGAATGAGTGAAGAGCAGCCAAGAACTAACACATTGGAGGAGTGTATTGTATCTGCTTTACTCCGTAGACTTCCTGGGACTGCAAAATTTCATGAGCAGTAAAAAGAGCAGTTCAATGCTTGGGTTTCAGCAACCCCCTACTGCTCTCTAGAGTCATCCATAAGTGCTCACCCTCTAACACATGTAAATGAGCGGAATGCTTACTTCTGAAAGCTCTCAGAGCTATGGGAAAACTTGGCTAATTAGCAACTACCTGAGTTCTTGTTGACTGCTTCCTTTTGTTGTTGCATACCAGTGAGCCAGAGTTTCTTTTGATTGCTCTTTACTTTTGCCATAAGGGTTAAAAGGATGCCTTGCAGTACTGTGATCACTGGAATGAGGCCATCTTTGGGTATGTTTGAATGGGAATCTATTGAAAATCATTGAAAACATGAAGAGCTTATTGAGTTTAGGGTCTGTTTTCGTTTTTTCTTTTGCACCTTTAGATTTACAAGGAGAGAGAGAGCTGGTTTCAGACACCATTTAAACATAATTACCAATTTTTTATGAGGAGGTTTGCTTTCCGTGTAAGTTTAATGAAAACTCTGATGTAGAACTTGCAGAAAATCATCAACAAATGGGATGTATTATTCCCATTATATATTGTATCATTACTCAAGCCAGTATATGAAAAAATTTTATGAATCAGAACTAGACTTCTGGGAAGATATTCTGCATCATTTGTTATCAGTATTATTTTAGATGTCATTAACTGGCAATAAAATTTGGATGCAAGTAATTTTAATTGTTGAATGTTATATTAGCACATAATGCTCTAATCATAAATATTTTTTCTTGTGCTTAAATGAGACTGCTGTACTTAAAAAATTTTGTTGCATTCAAGAAACAAGTGTTTGAGTTGCAGTCTCTGAGGTAGGAAACAGTGACAGATAGTACTGCACCCTTCTGAACAGCAAATTACACACCTAAACTTCACCTTTAAAGCTCCTATGAGTAGAAAAACACACTGTAGGATTCCAACTTGTGCCTGTGTAGGTGAAACGGGTATTTTATTTTTCTCTCTGATTTTAACCTGCTCTAGAGTCTGTTTAATGACTGAACAAAATCCTGAAGCTCCTGCTTACTAGTATGAATGGGTTAAATAAATATCTATGCAGCACAACAGCTGTAGGGCTTACAAGTGGCACAAAAGCCTTATATTGGTTGTCTCCACAGGGAATCCATTTTAACTTCATGAGTGCAACTTCCCAAGAACTGGTCTCCATGAGGAATACAAGAATCACCTTAACAGATTAGCCAGCAGTCTATCTAATTTAGTGTCCCATTTCTCGAGGCTTATATAAAAAACAATAATTCTGGTTTATGAAGCAGGTGAAAAAGAGTAGATATTGGTTGTGGGGGGAAGGGAGAAACAACATAACTTCCAGTCCCAGTAGTCAGGGAATTTGGATGGAGAGTGGCAAATCTACATTCCAAACACTACTGTTGGATAACAGTGGCCAGCTTGGGTAGGGCATCTTTCCCTTTCCCCTCTTCTGCCTCCCTGATTCTGTAGCAGAAGCATCTTGTGAAGAGAAAACACAAGCAAACCTTATCTGACAACCCTTCAGTTGTCAACAAATTTATTTTTCACAAGCAAACTTCTGGTAGTTCCAATTAACACTTCTAATAGCCCTTTTTGTTAGAAACAAGTTTATGTAACGCCATTCAAAGTTTTATCTGTTTTTTTCCATCTTCCTCATAGGGACCATAGAGGGTCTGGTTGTGTTAACATGAAGAAAACTTTCTTAGGTCTACTGTGGCTCTTGGTCTCAATAACATCTTGTGTCAAAGAACTACAGTGGTTGTTAGAGCTCAGAGATTGCTACTTGAATGCCAACAGTGATATTCATGAACTGGCTGAAAAATGGCTTCTTTGGACCATAAGTAACTGCAGGACTTTTTCATCAAATGTTTGTTGTTTTTATGCCTCCAGCAATGCAGTCCTCCTCTTTTCTTCACAAGTTTTGGCCTCTAATTGTTGTAGCTACAAGGAAATAATAAGAGTAGTCACTGTGCATTTTGCATCTCTCTGAAGATCCATTGTGGCTAGTATGAGAAAGGAAATAATAAAGTCAATTCTCTAGAGAACCTGGGCTCATTATCACACATGACTGCTGCATTTGCTGTACTTGTTTTCCAGTTGTTCTGACACTTCAGATGATGAGGTAGGAGTGAGGCCTGATTTCTGAGTGATCCACCAAAAGCATTCAATTCTTTTTTATTAAAATGTTTATCAAGTGTCCTCAATTACAGAAACACTAACAGACCCACCATTTTCTCATTATCTAATACTGATACTATTTAAAATTTTTAATTGTGATCAGGAAGATGTGATAGACAGTAGGCTTATTAAACTTGCAGAAGATACCACCTAGGAGAGAAACCTGAATGCTGGATGGCAGGAGATGGAGTCTGACCATTAAATACGTGGTTTTGTTATACATATATTATAGATAATGGCTCTGTTCAACAGAGACAAGAGGAAAGTACTGAGCTTATATGGGAATAATTAAGTGCCTAAACACAGGACAGAGAACAGCTGGCTAGGTGGCAGTTTGGTGGGAAAGGATCTTGGGTTGGTGCTCTGGAGATGTTTCTCTTGGTAGCAGCAATATAAGGAGGGAGCTCCAGCCCTCGAGCTGACCTCCTACTGCCTCACAGCAATTGATCTGCTTCAAAACTACACAGTTGTTTTTCTCAATTAATTTTTAGCTGGATCAGCAGCTCAGCTGATCGATGTTGTGTCCCTTGTGATGGTTCCAGTGATTCAACAGGGACATGCAGCCAGAGTTGCTGGGATCACACCTCTTCACAAAAATGTCATCCTGGGCAAGCTTAAAATAATGGTGATATTGCATGTGTGATCTCCATGCTGATGGCAGGTGGGATAAGAAATTCTAATTATAAAAAAGAAAATTTAGTTTAGATGTTAGGGAAAGCTTTTCCTTAATCATGAAACGTAGGGGCAGAGTGGCTAGGGAGGTTACAGAGACCCTGTCTGTGCGTCTTCAACAACAGATAGTCACACATCAGTTGGGAAACTCCATGTGCGATTTTTCTGCCTGCAAGCAGAGAAATGGATTTAACTGATCACTGGAGGTCACTGCCAGCCATCTGATCTACATCTCTTAATTATTTGTAGTACACGATGAGTAAAATGAAAAGTTTTTCTTCAGGTACGAGGACTGAATTTTGCAGAAATCACCCTTTTATCATTAATCACTTCAGCATGGGCGACTGGATTAGCCTCCTTCTGTTTGACCAGTGGGGTGAGAAGGGAGGAAGAAAGAACATTAATCATATCAAATATCTCAGCATTTTGACAACAATATGGCATTTATTAAGAACTTGGGTCATACGATATATATGTCTGTTGTTAAAAGAACCAGTTTCTAAGCAGTTTTATTAATCATAGAGCTTACTACAAAAAAGTGTCAGTGTGACCCCACCTATGAGATTAATCGAACAAATATATTCTTGACGATTATCTTCAGCTTGAGATCTCCCACTTAGAAGATGCCAGTTTTGAATGAACATCCCTGTCTACTTCAATAGAAATGCTAGGACTGCTTTTTAGTTTGGTTATTGGTATGTTTGTTTGGTTTTTAATGACCATGGTACTGTTTTGTACAGTATTATGCTTAACTGTTCATTTTAATGTCTGGAATGACTGGTGAATACTTATGGAAAAAGGCACAGAAATTTGTAATTGCCGACTCTTCTGAACATTTTATACAAACTCCATCTCTATTCTCATTTAATTATCATAACAATTTATTTTAAAAGTTATTAATTGAAAATGCTTGTCTATAGTCAGAAGACTGGGCCAATCTTTGAAGCTGTGTGGTGTCATTTTTAGACTGTGCTAGAATTTTCCTCTGTCCTTTTTGCTCTGCAACTTCATTTTTTAAAGCTCAGAAGTGACAATAAAATTGCCCATTTTTTGTGTTTCCTTTTGAATAAGGAACTGAGGGAGCTATCAGGTGGTAGTAAGGACTCTTGAAGTGTATATGCCACTGTATTTTACTTTTTAATATTTAGCACAGATGTACATTCATCAGCTTCTGAAATCGGAAGTTCAGCCCAATATCTCCTACTGATGGGCACACAGCACCAAGATCTTGACTGCTTGCTAGGAGAAGTCTTGCTCTTAGCAGGAATAATTTGCTTGGATGACTGTGCGGATTCCATGGAGGCTGATGCCTGGCTAGAATACAGAGGCAAAATGATGTTGCAAAAAGCCCTGCAGGACTGTTTATTCCCTTTTCAGACAGAATTGATAATTACTGCTCCCAGTGCCACAGCACAGCACTTTCTTTTTAATTTGTCCAATAAACCATATTTTGCCTTTTTTTTTTTTTCTTTTTGCTAATGAGTGAACAAATATATTTTCTCTAGGTCGTAGTGGTATTAATTCATGACATCTTGTCTGTGCACCTCCTAAAAGCAGTTGAAGTAATGGCACCCAGCACACAACAGTCCCAGACTTTTTAAGCACTTTCTGATAGAATATGGGAGGTGGACAAACTCAGGCAATCAGGAGATTATTGCTATGAAAATCCAGAGAAGCTGCAATGTCCTGCATAATAGTTACAGTAGCTCTTTGAAAAAGCAATAGCGTGATGCTGATGGCAAATAGATCCCTCTCTCTATGAATTTTAAAATGTAATATGCAGCATAGAACAATATAAATCCAGGAAGACTGCAATTTATCTGCACTTTGTTGTCTTAACTCATGCAAAGACAGCAGTGTCACATCATATAAGGAGGAAAGTTCAGTTTAGTATTTTCTTCTCTGAAATCTCAGACCAAGAAGCAAACATCCTTTAATGATAGTAGTCCATGTAATTTCATTATGTTCACCTAATAAAGAAATAAATAAGGTGAGGAAATAGATCTGTATGCTTATTACAGCTTTATACATTTATAGATTCCAATAAAACTGTGCGCTTAGATGACATGCTAAATTAAGTTAGACTTAAGCACTTACATCTCTGCTTTTCTGAGATGGATGTGACAGGTACATCTTTTGAGAATAGTTTTAGAAACTGACTGTAAAGATTTCTCAAGTATAGGATAGAATCAAAGGCTGCAGAAGTTTGAGAAACAGCTACCATAGTAGCCAGCGGTTGAGGTATCATGGCAGAGAATTGGTCTTTCATTTTCTGTTGAAGGGATTTTATTTCATAAGCTAAACAAAATGTTAGGTCAGATGGAGAATACATCTGTAACTTAATGTTTGTAACGTTCACCTAGAATATAGGAAACTGTTCAAATAAGTGCTGTACCTGGAGCCTGCGTATTCCAGGTGTGGGATAGGTCTTTTCTGCCCCCAAATTAAACAATAACTACTTTCTTTTTTCTAGAGATGGGGTAGAAAGCTAAATGCCATTTTTAGTGTTCATTATATTAAGTAGGAGTTTTCTTTCCTGACAAGCCCCACTAGATAGGAAAGCAAAGATAAACAATAATTAATCAGGTTGTTCTAAAGCTCTCTATATAATCACAGACATACACTATATCTGAGCAAGTAAGAATAAGCACCTGTGCTTGTGGGAGTGTATTCTTGGCCTGGGAAGCTCAGGGGTGAATATGTCACTGTGTCCCTAACAAAAACAGCATAGGGCATTTCCAGTAGTTTTCTGTGCTAAGAAAACATTCTTTTTATATATGTGTGAAGGAGACTCGTGAGCTCCTGTCACCAAGGTGGGAAGGATGCTAGTGTCCCCATGTGAGGGTCTGAGCAGAGGAGCGAGCGCAGCAGCAGAAGGGCCAGGATGCAGCCGTGGTGGCAGCCAAAGCAAGGGAGGACGATTTGTTTGTTTAGGCACAGTCTATGAATTTACCTCTGCCACTTTAGTTTAAGGAAAATAAACTGTGCTTCTGCCCACAACTACATAATTACATTGTACTCTGATATCTCTCGACTTCAAAATGACAGCTAAAGCTGATTAAAGCTGTTTACAGCCTATGGGAAGTAGTATGGTGGCTGCTGGCAATATTTCTTTCTCGCTCAGTAACCAAAGTCTGGTCATAAATCTATATTCTTCTTCAAGGAGGAAGGCTGTGATTAAAGGATTCCTCCTACAGCTGTGGCTTGGTGATAAGAGTTTTATGTTCAGACCCTCCTAAGCGACAAAAAGAAAAAAAAAAAAATCATTTTTCATTAAGTTAGCTACTCTAATTTGGGGAGGGTGGAGGGAAGTAGCAGACAAGTAGTTTGGTCAATGACTTACTGTAGATTTGGTAAAGAGCATTGTATACAGTGTTTCTAAGCAGCAGCTGGGATTTGAGAGATAGACTACAGCCCTTGTACCACCTCGTCTGTGTCCCTGCACGGCGATAGTTTTCTCTGCAAGATGGATATTGTGAATTTAAAGAAGTTTCTTTCTTGAATACGTGTTAGCTGTCCTAGTCCTGCGCTAGAAATGCAGACGTACTCGCCCGAAAGACTGCAGGCAGGAACCCGTGAATTGTCCTTCCAAAGCAAACATCCACATGGAAGGAAAAGAAATCCTAAAACTCAGTACTGCTTTTGTCTTAACTGAGGCCTCCACAGAGGAGCTATGGAGACTGAAGGAAGGACTCCCGGGGAACCAAAAGGACTTTGAACAAAGATTTTAAATGCTCAGAGACATACAGCGCTGCCAGACGTTATTCTGTCAGGCAGAACTTAAAATGAACGTTTTTGTGATACCTTTACCACTGGAAAAATAACAAAACTGAACTAAAAGCACCCAAAACAAAACTCCCTAACCCAGAATATGGCAATTTCAATGCATATTTTGCATGGTTTGAATGTTTCTGATGAGAGAGCACAGCCTGATCATAGAAGGGAGGCTAATTAAACTATACACCAAAGTAATTGTAGGAATAACATGATGCTTGGTACAAGAAGAAACAGGAGCAAATTCTAATCCTTCAGCAACTCCAGACATGGATTATCTCACTGCGGCATATGCCCCCAGTTCTGCTCTTTAATTCAGCAGTGACAAAGGGTCCAGAGATCCAATGATATGTTTTATGTTTTCTTTATTTTTAAATGGGAATATATTTATCTTGGAATCTTTTGCTGGTACTAAGTTTACAATGTTCAATGTTTAATCTGCATAATAGTGCTGTGCAAAATGGTATGAGACTTAACCAAAGAGTTTTATCATTCTTTTTAATAATCTTCATTATGTTGGAACAAGATGTAAATTTTAATTTCACCTTGTTAGCTAATGTTTTTCACCCAAAATTTGGATTTGCAAATCGTCTGTCATTTTTAATAGGAGCAGATGTTAGTGATTTTGAAGAACCTAAATGCCTCAAGTAAGGTAGACATTATTAATTTGATTGATATAGAATTTAATGTAACTTAGCAATTATTAATGCCATTTAGCATCAGTGTCAATATTCAGGAAGGTAGCCTATAAGCAAGAACAGCAACACAAGAAAAGAGAGGATTGGCTTTTTTCCCCCTAGATCTGCTTCTGAACAGAGATGCTCCTTTTAAACTCACTACTGTAAACACTCTTGCCTCCTCCACGTCAAATTTTTAGTCAAGCTATCACCTGGAAGGTTATTTTCCAGAGGCATACAGTTATCTCACCTTCTGAGAGGCAAGCAGTAAGCTTACTCTTAGCCTGAAGACATTTACCAACAGTGTTTTATACGTTACATTTATCAACTCTTCCAATCGCAGTGAAGCCAACTGAAAAACATACCTGCTAATGGAAAAGAACTATTAAAGTACTACTGTGCGTTCACCTTGCACTAAGCCAGCTGCATATAGCAGTACCATAAATCACAGTTAAATGATTACATTCCACCGGAATAACTGCCGAAAGAGTAAACTTCCAACCAACAGGGAGACTCTGCTAACAGAATGAAAATTCCATTCATTTGCAGAACAACATTATTTGGTTGCATACCCTGGGTTCACATTAAACAATGGGAAAAGGCCTTTACAACAGGCTGAGCTTTGCTGAGTTTCTTCTCCTGGGGTGGGTACAAGGTCGCTATCTTCCAGCACTCAGGCTTCCCGCTGCCAGAGGCTGTGACTAAGGAGCTGCTTGGTGTAGCAAAGAGCTGGCAGCTCTTGCATGAATCCTTTAAACCATCTCACTGAATCTGCCAGCACTTGTCCATCAGGAAAGACAGTGGACAAGTGCACTCTCTCCACTGAGTCTTCACAGACTTTAATTTCCACCTCTGGTCCAAGCACTGACTTCTGTGAGACATTGGGATTGCAAAGGTACATGTTAAAGTGGGAAAGGAATAGCTGGTTTCTTTTCCTTCTCATGTTCCTCAGGGGGCAGATAGATGTCCTGCCCTTTCTGGCTGGCTGAAGAGCAACTAGAAAGGCTCAAGTCTCTAATTACAGTGAATCAAATATTTGTGTAGCAAACAACTTGCCTAGCGCCTTGCTCTGTAGCAGCTGCAAAAACAAGGAGGGTATCAACGCGTTAGCCGTTGCTTCACACCTATATGCTCCAAGTAAGGTCATGTAGCTTGGACTGCACTATGCGGGGATGAGAAGAAATTAGAGGGGTGCTGGGGGAATGTGTGCTCATCCAGGGTGCTTGCAGCAGGCCCTTGAGGTTGTGCAGTGGCTGTGAAATGTCAGCACTGCTGAGTAAAGCTGGAGGAGTGCAGAGGAAAGTCATCACACTTGTGTTTTCTACCAGAGAAGGATTTACATGAAGCAGAATTTGGAAGTTTAGTGGAGGACAGTTCCTGATGTCACATGCAATCATTAACAGATGAAACAGTTCAGTAAATGAAACCACTGTTTTTTCTTCACTAAGGCATTTCTTCATAATCTGGAAAAAATATTTAATATTTGTAAATTGTAAATAAGTGCTTAATAGCTGTCTGCTTAATACTTTGATAGAACTGATCTGAATGCATGCTGGGCTTCTTCCAGGCATTGGCAGATATTTTGTTATTTTCCAGCCAAATTCAGGAGAATAGTTGCCTGCTCCTCAAAAGTTTGGGGGTTTTTTGGTGTAGAAAAACAAGCTGATTGCTCCCCTGGCATCAGCCCCAGGTAGGACCTGCTGATGCATCAGGATGCGTAGAAGCACAGAATCTGAGATGGGCTGCTGTAGCGATTCAAGGGCCTCCATTTCCCTGCTCCCCAAAATATCTGAGAAAGCAGAATCTGTATATCCTGAGCAGAGGGGAAAGGAATAAGTCAAAGGATTTCAATGTGAAATGAGAAAGTTAGTGGAGGCGTGTGAAGCTTTTGGGCTCGAGGAAACCCAATGCTACTAGCAAGCCTGAAGGAAAAAATGCAATTGGTGGCTCCCAGGACTGAGTACCCAGAGCAAGCCCTGTTGCACCTCAGACTTTCTTTCGCTATTGCTTAGCCACTCCATCTTCAGCTTTCCTTTGCAAGCAATACAAATGACATTTGTGTGACTTGGATTTTTGGTGTGCCATTGTCCCTGTCACACTCAAGGAATGATTGGTGCACTGACCTAGCAATGTCAGAAAAGGGGAAATAATGGCATCATTTAATAGATGCTGAAGCTCAAACCCGAATGTGGGATGGATAGACGAAATTTTGGTTTTTAAGTACATACAGGTACTTTTTTGCATTATGCTTCAATAAAGCATTTAAAGATAGTTATGAATAATAAGTAAGTAATTTTATGCTGGATGGCTGCAAAGCATAGAAATGTTCCCTTTTTCTCTTTCTTTTAAGTGTAAAAAGTTTCTTCAAATAAGGCCATGTATTCCTTTCATGCCTGAGATGCAGCTTCCATTGATGCCAGTTTATGGTCCTGAAACTTCGACTGAAGATTAAGAAGGAGGGCATAAAAGAGACCTTTATGGGGTTTTGTCTTCTAACAATTTGAATTGAGTACTTTCACAAGAAAATGTGTTTTAAATTCCTTCTTTCACAGTAATGTCTCTTTTTCTAAGAAACTTGCATTTTGAAAATGTTGTGACATATTACGTTCATTGAATACACAGCCTCCGAAACTGGGAGCACCTTTTCAGTTGCACTGAATGCATCTGAGCAGACTGGAGGCTCACTGCATAATTTTCAGTAAAAAGAGGAAAGGAAAAACATTTTCTCATTGAAAGCAAGATCAGTAACGCAAGAGAGCAGCATTATCACTGTCTTCTATCCATTAAATAAACTCTTGTCACTGCAGTTCCAAGAGTTTGTGAAACACAAGTCTCGATCTGATGGGCTATTCTAGTTTACAGAAAAGGTCTTGGTTTCCCCTAGTTATGGAACTTCTTGATAGTTATTATTTTGGAGTGTAACTATGACAGTAAGATAGTGACATGTAAACACAAATGTTCATTATATTATTATATATCCATGTTCCTCTTTCTAAATATATCTCACTGTTTTTTTAGTTCTGTGAGACCAGAACAGTCATGTACAGTTTCTGTACGTGACTCTTTCCATGAAGGATACCCAGGAGCAGAATATACAACTGAGTTCCATCCTTCAGACTCTTCCTTCTCCTTGGAGTGGACACAGAGAACTCCATCACAAAACCACTGCTTTAGGACTAACTCAGGTTGCAGATGTTTCTCTCCTGATGTTTCACATATGAAGCTAAAGTTGGACTAACAGGCCACTGTCACCTAGGAGGGATGTCCCTCTCCTGTCCTGCACCTCCACCACTTTCCTGGTGCTGTCTCTGACCCACGTACTGCCCCTCTCTGACCCCAGAGGAAACCCTGGATCAAATGTATCCAGCAAAAAATGTGGGGGGGGTCTTTTTAGTGATTTGGCAAGAGGAATCTCATTCAGAGAAATGTCCATGTTGGTGAAGAAGCTCAGCAGAGCTTGGAGAGGGTGATGGGAGAGGACCAGGGCCAGCAGGAAGTGGCTGCAACTGTGACACTTGTCTCTCTGTAGCGCTGGTAAGCAACATTCTGAACCGTGTGCTGCTTCAAAGAACGTGAAAGAGAAATGATATCTCAGCAAGATAGCTATATTTTAAACAGTGTTATCTAAATGAAAAATAATCTCTAGTCTGCAATACATTGGTAAGAAGAATTTCAATTTTCAGTATGAGTCTCTGGCAATGAATGAGCTATTTGGAACCTTATTGACAGCATTTGCATAGACATGGTGGCTTGTGAGATGGCAGTTTGTCACTTGCTGCGTACATGTTGTGGTTTTTTTCTTTAAATCTGTGGCAAAGTAAAATTATGAAGTGTTAACTTTCCAAAGCTTGTATTAATGATGGGTTGTGCAAATTCATCTTTGTACAGAAGGCTCTCCTTAAGTAATGAAAAGGGAGAAAACTAAAAAGAAATTTTGTAGGTCCCTTCCCTAGTTCTATCACTTATTTAAGTCTAAACAGCTGAAATCACTCTAATGCATTATTAAGATTCCACTGCATTAAATGTAACTATTATACATTATGAAGCCCCCATTTTCCCACTTAAACACAGAAGTACTTGATTCCTTAACACCAATGTTTCTCAGCTGCTAGAAAAGTAACAAAACCTTATATTTCTTTATTGTTTTATGCACTGCCTAAACACTGTTTGCTTTCACCTCATTTTTGTGATGAAGCAGCATCACCAACAGCAGTTCTTTAGCAGCTGGATTGGTGATCTTTCATCAGGGAATCTGAAAAAATGAGAGGAGAAAAGGAAAATAGCCATGAGAAAATGAATCTGAGTTTGTCTCATCAGAATAAGTTTTGCTGGAAAAAGGTCACATTCTTATTCTTCAGCATCAGAGTGTAAAATCTGAAAGCATGGGATGATGAACTTGATCAAAAAGCTGCTGTTGGCACTTGTGTGGACGTTAGGCATAGGAGCACTGGGACGTACTTTGTTTTGATGGTTCTCATTTGAGTACTCTGCTTAAAATGATTCATGATCACAAAAGGAAAGGTGTTACGCAACTACAAATTATTATTACTTCCTTTTTCTGCAATCTATCGCTGTGTTAGTTCTAATTTTACGATCTTCATGAAAACAAGCTTCCCCTGTGAGTCGGTGAAATAATTGCTGCCTTCAGGTGGGCACGGCAGGGCTTGTGCATTTGAAGCACCCGCTCTTTGCACAGATTGCTTCACTTGATATGAAATTCTGTGCAGGAGGGTGGATGACTTTTTCAACATCTATTCAAATTACTTGAAATAAAACACAATCTCTGGTGTTTAAGAATATAAAATCATAGCCTAATTATTGATAATCCCTTTTATATTTATGATATTATATTAATAATGAAGAACTCATTTAGTATTAATATAGATGTTCTAAGTAGTGTTTCCTCTGTAATTTATTGTTCATTAATGTATCATTATTAGAAAGAATTTCCCTCTGATGTTTTAGTGTTGCTATAAAACTGAGGATAGGGATAAATTTGAGATTAGAATTTACTTTTGTAGGTAGCCGAAGACAGAGTGAAGGTTATTTTCATATTTCAGGTCTTACTTATTTTCCAATTTGAAAAGGAATATATGAAAAGCAAAATGTAATACTTCTCATACGTGTCTGACACTGCTGGTAGAGATACAAAATGAGCAAACCTCATGCGGACCCTGGAATGAATCAGCACTGTAGAATGACATACAAAATAGCATAGCAATTAAATTTGCATTACAGTTGATATACAATAGCTCTTATGTCAAAGAAAGTAACTGAATTAAAAATTGTGTTTGTTTCCTTAGAAGTTTAATGCAATATAATCCCATATTTTGAGCAAGTGATTTTGCAAATTTAGCTGATGTTGATGTCCTTTTCCCTTAAATGGCATCCACTTTGTAATCTTTGGGAGAGAATGAAAGAAGGTCTTCATTTATTTTTCAGTTCTGTTGGGACGATATGCATGTTCCAGCAGACTATAGCAGTCCTATGTTTTAGAAGATTAACTGAAATACAGAAACGGGTATTACTTTTTCCTGTATTCAACTTGTTGTTCTGATATTGTTGCAGTTTTTCAAGCCAAATCCCCTACTGTTAAGCCCTGGGTGAGTGGCAGTGTAAGAGAAAGTTAAATCTTTCCACTTTTAATGGTATTATTTAAAACAGGTTTAAAACCTTTCCAGCTCTTTGTTAGTGCTCTTTTCACTAAGTGAGGAAATCACCATGATTTTCTATCATGAAAACTTTGCTGCTGCCCAGAGCGGTTCAGTCTTTGAGGGTCAATAAGAGCCGTGTTCACAGTTGCTGGGGAGATGGGTGTGTTTTATTGGAGCTGTGGAAGCCCTGGGGATGGTTTGAGTACAAAGCAACAACACCTGCGGCTGCTGTGGGTGCCAAGAGCAGCCACATGTGCTCCCCACCACAAACAGGGGTGCTGGGAAACCCGAGTGTGTGATAATAGTGCGTGATACAAATACATCATTAATATTCTCATGAATCATTCATGCATATCTTTTTAAACAGTACCAGGACTACTCTCAGTTTGTAAAGTTCGAGGGGATGCAGTGTAGCTTGACGCGGTCAGAACCTGCTATGAGGGCTGTACCAGGATGCATGTGTGTACAGTTCAATATTAAGAATCTGTTCCTTAAAACACTTGCTATATTATTTATTATTTTCTGGGTATTTCTGTGACAGTAAGAGGTGTTATCTTCTTAAGCTGCTGTCACAATAAATGAGATGGCAAGAGCTAAAAGTATTAGGTGTCATCTCTGTAGCCCTTCTCGGTCCTGGTGGTCAGTCAGGGCTCCACTGTGCAGCTCCTGCAGCCGTGCCATGAATTATTGGGGATTTAGCATCACATTGTATGAGAAGAACCCTCAAGCTGCTTTTTGACCCCAGTGGCTCCCTGGAAGTTATCTGTTCTCTTGAGCTTTCAGGTTATCTGGGTGTGATAGCTAAGATGTAGTCTTAATAACATGACTTATGAGAGATTTGTCAAGATCTATCCATGTATTTTCAAGTATGCTACAGTTCATATACAGGATCATACAAAGATCTTACAATATATTCCCAGCAGAGTTTCACATCTTGCTATAAATGACTTATCAAATGGCTGCATATCATTTATATCTGTGTGGAGTTTAGTATGAATGGTTTGTTAGACACTTACACTTTGTCAACAAACCTCTACAAATGCATTTACTTTAAGTGTTGAACATTTCATTATAAATGGCTTACAGAACATATCTATAACCTTGATAACTCCATTCACTTTGTTAGTAATGGCTCCTTGAACACTTAAAGCATACAATAGCCAAAATGCATATAAATATTTCATCGCAAATCTATTGTTACTTATTTATAACATGCTCACCAAAAGCATTACAGAATATTTATTAAACATTTATAGATTATTTTTGCCACAACTAGCATGTGATATAAATGCATTATTCATCTCACAGTAAATCATTGTTGGGCATCACTTAAAAATAAAGTGGTACCAAGAGGATTTGGGGTCTGTAGAATTTGCCGAGATTCATTTTAATTGTGTACAACTCAGGTTCTGCTTTCCGTTTATTTTTGTTGCATTAGACGAAGGAGGAAATAAGTAGGCGGAAAAAAGACTCTCAGTAACCAAAGACAAAATGAGGAAATGGTTGTCTTGGCCACTTTGCGTGGTTTGTCCTTAGTCTCTGCCAGCAATTGCACACCAAACTCATTAAACTGTAAACGACACTTCTTTTCTCACAGCTATTCTGGTGGGTTAGATGACGTTTCCTAAAACTAATAATTTGGAATGAGGGCTGTTCTCTGTAGCTGTAGTTTTGATTTGATCTGAATCACTTTTCTGCTAGTTTCCCGTATCCCAGCCCCATTCACTGACTCACTGGAACAGCGGACAAAGCGCACAGACTCGGCATGTGCACGTGAGCATGTGTGGGCACGTGTATTCAGGCAAACGAAATGCATTTGGATATGTGGTTTGTAGTTTTTTTGGTTATTGTTTTGTTTTTCAATGTTTTATCTGATGCATACAGTCTACAAATGGGAATCAGAAGACTTTCCAAAGTCAACATATAGTAAAGTAATTGCTCCTGTCTTATAGAGTGGACGGCCTAAGATTCTGATCCAGATGGCATTTATACAATGGTTCAAAAGCACATATCAACAGTTCCTTTTCCCTGTGTAAACCTACTTGAATGTAACTGCAAGAACCCATCTCAGGTTGTTGACAAGATGCTATCAACATTTATCTAGCTATTCTCTGACATAGTTTCCTTTAGGACTTTGCTAGACAATAACCGTAAATAGATGATGTAATTTAAACTTTTTACCTAGCCTTCAGGAGAACTGGATTTCCCCAGAACAAGCACATCATTTTATTGAAATGACTAGGGATATATGAAAGGCACAGAGTTTTAAACTAGTTAAATTACTCCTTTTTTTTTTTTTATATGCATCTACCTATTTTCAAGTAACATTAGCTCATTAAGTGTGGCTTTGTATTACCAGTTATTTCACCTCTTTTGTTCTAAATTATAACCTATTAAATTAATTTTGCTCTAATATAAAGGGAGGATATAGCTGAGTGTTTCCACAAATGGGGGCGTGTGAGTAAAGAATCAAGGTAATCTCTCAAACTCATTTTCTCCTGCCCTGTGATGTTTACAGAACATTTGATTTGTTGCTAGTATAGTCAGGTACAATACTGCATATTTCCTCAAGGGAAGATGTTAAGAATATCTATGAAGTTGTAGCAGTATCTATTTTTATTTGGTACTTATAGTCTCCATGTCAAATGCATGTAAAAACCTTCCAGACCTTTCTTATTGTCTCGCTGTCTTACCGCTACAGCGTTTAAACCGAATAAATGAGGAAAATGGAGAGAAGAACACAAGGTTTGCAGACCAAAGGAACGCCGAATAGAGTGTCATTGTAGAGCCACCATGAAGCCAACCTCTCTCACTTCCTTCTGAGGGGACCCTCATTTTCCCTGGTCTTCCTTTTATCACTGACATACCTATAGAAGCTTTTCTTGTTGCCCTTGACATCCCTGGCCAGATTTAATTCTAACAGGGCTTTACCTTTCCTAACCTGATCCCTGGCTGCTCAGACAATTTGTCTGTATTCCTCCCAGACTACCCGTCCTCGCTTCCCCCCTCTGTAGGCTTCCCTTTTATGTCTGGTTGCACAACTTGTGACTTCTCTGTATGGCTGCAGAAATTCTATGGATATGTAGGTTGACACAAGGCAGGAAGTGCAGTGCTGCGTTTGTGGCTGAGAGCACCGGGGTTTCCATCAGCGCAAGGACAGGTCCACTGTAATTTCTGGAAGAAAAGTAATTTCTCTCTATCCTTCTTCAGTTACAACTGGATTCAGGGGATCTTGGGGAGAGGGAGGAGATATGACTGGTCTTTATAGGTCTTTTGTTACTATGCTTTAGTCTGTTATTTCGAAGCTGTTTTGGTTTGGAGGTGATATCTGCTTAGCAATTCTTCTCACATACTGTTTTTTTAAGCATGTAACGGAAGCAGCACTTTGTAAGAAATCTTTACTTTGGCTTTCAATATTTCAAGCATCTAACTGTTTGTATTTTGGATATGAGATTCAATATGAATCTAATAACACAGCCTGGTACAATTTGTTGCAAAAATCTATTGGTGCAATGGCCACTTATAACAGGTGTTGTTTCTTCAAATATCAGTGAATGATATTAGATTTTTTTGGCATTTCCAAATGCTCATTAGTGTCATCCTCAGGGGTCTAAGATGGTCATTATTAAAGAATGAGTTCCCAAGAGGAGAAGGCTCTTCCAACAGAAGCCAACAAGTGACAGAAGTTCAGTAGTTGCTAGGTGAGTCACTTATTGAGGTGGTGCCTGGATAAATTAGCTTTCAAAGTCTTAAGCTGAACATGTAAAGAACACAAATGTCATATGGCATATTCTCCAGAGGTTAAATTTAGGTTCCACAGCTTACACTGCCAATTTTAAAAGGAGGGAAATGTCAGCTAGCACAGAGCTGATGTTGAGGGTTTCTTGCTCGTGCAAATTCCACTGACATTGACATTAACTGACTCTGGAAGATAAACTATGGATCTGCTTCAGCTGTCCATGTTTTCATCTGTATTGCTTGTTAGTTCTCCAGTTTGTTCCAGCACAATACCAATTTGCTCCAGTTGACTTGACAAGCTTATGTTTTTTGTCTCTTATTTGTCTGGAGGTAATTTATAATCCCAGCTACATCCTCTGTGTGATTGCACAAACAGACAGGTATTATTTGTGCTGTTTGCCAACACTGGGAAGTTACATAATATTGAAGCAGTAAGTACATAAACATGGATTTTAGCAACATGAAATTTAAGAGTGAGTGTCTGTAATACCAACAAAAATGTTAAGCTTCAGAATAGTCACAGATATTTTAGTTTTGAAGAGAAAATTTTTCAAAATCAACACAAAGATGAAATAGAAAGGAACAAACAAAAACCTTTTCTTTTTTCCCCACTTAAAATCTTGCTCTCTTTTTATCTAAATAGAAAGTATCTCTGCATTTTGTTTAGATAGAAGATTATTTGGAAAACAGGATCTTCTTTGTAGACTACACAAAGATGTTTTCCTATAAAGGTGACAAGTAAAGCTCTTAATGCTGTTTTGTACTCACCCACTGCTTGACCCCCTCCTTTTCTGTTTTGGGCTTTGTGCAACTCCCAGCTTAGTCAGTGGGAGATGTCACATTTACTTAATCAGGAATTGGACCATGCCTTGCCACCCCCACCAATCGCTGTTTTAATTGAAAGCATCCCTAGAGCTGCTTCCCATCAATGGCATTCATTTGTGTGGTATTCTCAGGAACAAATCATTCCAGTTGTTTAATTAAAGCAATATTAAAATAAAAAACCCTCTAGGAGTGTTTAGGGGCAGCTTGTGCTAAGCCCTGTGCAAGCATTTGGCAGTGACACCGGGCAAAGGGCTCGCTGTCCTCTCTGTGCCACTGTCACCAAGCCAGCCCAGCTGTGCTGGAGGGACCGGCCTGTGGGTGATAGGAGGGATGTCCCAGGGCCTCAGCTGATGGCATCAGCTGGCTCAGCTGCATTTAAATGGAGATGTCTGTATATCTTCTGTATGTTCCATTCTTTTTAACTCTATTGCTCTGGCTCACATCTGAAGAGCCATGGCCTGTCTTGCACACAAGCCCTCTGTGATGTTTGGCAGAGGCAGCGTGCTCCCACATGCCCCGTATCCTGGCATGTTTTGCCCACACATAATAAAGCATCGGTGGCATTTCAGTAAATGAGGAGGGACAGCGTCTTGTTACAATTCGACCATCTTACATGACAGCTATCTGGGTATAGCCGCCTCTTCTCCTCAGTCTGAGCCACACCAAAAGCAATTTTAATGTGGCTTTTCATACTCTTAGGTTATCCCAGCCCCACGGCTGTCTGCAACCCAGCAAGTTGCAAGGGAGTGAAACCCATTCCAGTATCCACAGAGGTCACCTTTTTGATAAAAGCACAAAACAGCTAATTAAATTAATGTAATAATTGTACCTAGTCAATTACCTATTTCCTACCTATGCTGTGGTCTTAATGAGCTCAGCTAATGAACCGTAATGTAATTAACACCTGGGGAGGGAGGGTAGAGAGGAATAAAAGAAACAGTAGTTTTCATATATGCCAGCCCCCTAATATATTTTATAATGGCATGGGTGGTGGGGGTGGAAAACCATTAAAGATTGTTGGAAGGAAAACATTTAGTGAGGAAAGGAGGCATTAGGATTGAGTCCTTCTGAGGTCTTGCCTGGAATTCTGCACCTGAAAAATATCCCTGTCATTAGAGAAATACTTAAAATATTCATTGACATTTTTCTGAGACCATCCTTGTAAAATCTGTGAAGGAGAACAATAATTTAAATGAAACTGCAGATCTAAGGTGTCATGGAGTGGTACGTTGTCATAACGTGTATCCTGCAAAAGTATTACAGAGGCTGTTTGGCGTGGGTCTAATTTCACCTTTGGTTTGTGGCATATTTGGAACATCCTGGCTGGCAAAGTCGGGGTGACCTGTGTGCCGTGTCCTCTGACTCCCACGTGGTGACGGACAGGTCGAGTGGCTCTTGGTCATGGAGCTGTACCAAGGCTCCGGCTTTTATATCCCATTAGCAAACTTAGTGATGGAGTTTTTGTGTGGAGGCTGCTCTAGTAAAGGACTGAAAGGCACAGGGAGAAAGTAAAGTAAAACTGAGAATCCTGCTCTGAAAGTTCTGGATTGTTTTCTCTGAATTAAGTTATGCCTAAGCTATTAGAGAGCCAGTGTAGATCTATTAACTGGACCATTTCAGCTGCTGGAAAGCAATTCACATTTCTACTTCAGTATCTTAAGATCCAGCACTGGTTTTAATTATTAATAGGCGTCATGCTATTATTATTTGCTTGCACACATACATTAATCATTACATGGGTTTGGTAATTTTTTGTTTCATTCAGAAATAAATAAATAAACTGTGACAAGATGCTCAGAGTCCTCAAGAGAATATGTTCCCCTCTGATGGGCAAGTAACATCTGTGGGCATTTTTCTGGCTTAACAGCATGTCTGTCAGAAACTTGGTGATTCAGAAAATTTACTAGCACTCACCTAATGATTAATTAGCCTTCTCTGCAAGGAATGGGGTCTCTTCATTATGCATATTGTCACCAAGAGTTTCATCTGTTTGCTGTAACACGTATGCTAGAGACTTAATAAGAGGAATTCCAGTAGTCAAGAAATGAGTTAAGATTGTCTTTGTGAGCAGAATTAAAGTTCAGCTCTAAATATTTCACAGTCTCTGAGGATTTTAATCAATATAGGTCTAAGTGGTATCACAGAAAAAAAAGTTTTGTATGAATGAAAATACTGTAGGACACTAATTTTAACTAAAATTAATTGGCTGGAAACACATTGTATTAGAGCAAAGACAGAGGTAGAAATTATTTTAACAGAATTATTTTATCTCTTTGTAACACGTGCAATCTGAAAATGTTTTTTAAAGACAATGTCATTTGTAATGTATGTTATGAGTTCTGCCTGGCAAAGCCTACAAATAGACTTCTGTTTCATAAAGTCTTCAGTTGTTGAGTATGGGGTCTTTAATGTGTTGAAGAAAAAGGTCAAACTGATACTTTAGGACTTAGATTGAAATAATTTCTCATCTGCACAGAAGTTAAAGATTTGCTCCTGTGGGTGAATACATCCAAATTCAGCATGTTTCTTATGAAAATACACACTTGGTTAACCACCACCTCAGTTTAAAATCTGTAACTTTTAGCAGATGACTCGCATCACATGTGTCTCAGGAGCTCAGTTAAGATGGATTGTTGGCATCTGATGAGATGTCCACAGCACAATTCCTCCACCTCAGGTGGGTGGGAAGCAGATATAATTCTTGGCTGTAAATTGGCAAGAGAATTGCCAACAAACTTTAACTGATGGCAGCAGCTCGGTTCCCCCAGGTCACAGCAAGTAATGATTACAGCAATCATAGCTGCTTCATGCTCTTCCATTCCACAGGAGATGGTCTGCTGAGAAACAGTAGGTAGTTGTCAGGAGATCCATGTTTCTCTTTGAAATACTGTGTGCTCTGATAGACTATTATTGGACATCTGAACTTCTCCCTTTACTCTCACCCTAGAGGGAGTGCAAGGGAACACTATTCTATAATCTCCCTTTTACAAGCAGCAACAGCTGTAGGAAGCAGAAAGATACATTTGAGGTGGGTTTGGGGCTTGGGGGGGATTTTTTTGTTGGTGTTATTAGATGACGCAGGGAAAAAATTCCTTTGCTCAGCTTTTGGAAAACCTGAAGTCTTTTCATATACCCTGCTTCTGTGTATATAGATGATTCCTCAGCCATGTTTGTCACTATTGACCATATTCTGGTTGCTTATTGTAGTTGTCTCCCACTCCATCATTTGTTTTTATGCTTGTTACCGTTGCATCAACCAAGCAAGATAAGGATATGTTTCTGTCCCTATGTCTGTAGCTTGAGAACAGAGGCTCAGATGGCTGAATGACCTGCCTGGGTGCTACTGTAAGGACACAGTGAACCCAGTGCTGAGGACAATTTGAATCACAAGACAAAACTCGCTCTAGATGGTCTTTTTATTTGTCCACATAAATGTCTCGATTTCCTCTGGAAAGTAGAGAAAGAGTCACATAGCCTCTGGAAGTGCTTCCCTACAGCCTGCTAAACCTGGCCATGAAATGATCTCCTCCTTGGATGGAGACTGAAGAGGAGACTTGACTCTGCTCCTACCGGCAGCGCCGTCATTCTGCCCTTATCCAGATTAGAGCAGGGAACTGTAGTGGAGGTTTGAGCTTGGAAGGGGACATAGACTTGTAGGGGAAGCTGAAGTGGTTAAAGAACAGATGCACACCAGTTATGTTTTATTCTTCTAATTTAACAAGCTTTTTTACTATTTATTCAGAGATTAAGACAAAAACATTCTATGCTATAAAGTTAATATGTTCAAGATTTTGTTTGTGGCAAAGAATTTCAGTCTTGGAATGGTTTGTTTACAGGAGATATCTGTGTTGTTGTTTGTTTTGTTCTTTCATACATCCAATAGGGAACCAGAAAAATGCCATGTGACTTGTATGTCTAATTAAAACTATTCAGCACAGCTTGAATTTACAATTTTGATTTCTTGCAGTAATCTGCTTGTGAACAATCTAGAGGCAAGGAGTTATTCATAGAAACTGTTGAGTAAATAATTTTCAGATAATGAAAACATTCAAAAAAGTCAAGATAGTTAATTAGTGAGCAGAAGAAATTAAATTAATTGAATGAATAATTCATAACAAATTATTCGCCCAGCTCTATTTTACATAGTGTGGAAGGTCTGAAGTAGAGCCAGTGTTTGAATTAACTCCAAACGGAAAGCCACATCTCTATTTCTGCTGTGTTGAGGTTATTTATTGATGTGTAAAAACAAGCTGGGTGAGCCAGTCTATTTAATCATCTTACTCTTTTTGCTCTGTAACGTGAGTCATGCTGGATTTGAGACCATAGATGCTTTGCTTGCAAATGTGCATTAGGGACTATGGGTTACAAGGCTCTTTGTTTTTTAAAATGTATTTAAATAGTGTGAGAGAAACATGATTAGAGCTGCAAATGCTCTGTAAAAGCTATAAATTAGGTATATGCTACAGTAGTAATGGTTGCAGTTGACATATGTCACAGCCTTGGCAAAATACTTCTGGTAAATTCTGTCTTGCTGCTGAACAGAACTGTATCCAAAGGATAGTTTGGTGAAGCTGTATTTTTGTTCTTGGGTTTGGAGAGGGGGTTGATGCTGTTGTGGTTTTTTCCTTAAGAGTTTCTTACTTTCCTGCTTATCCTTCAAGGGATATTTTTTTAATGGCAATTAAATAGTGAACTATTTGAAACCAAATTTAGTGTTGAAAGGTTGAATGTGGTTCTGCCCTGAGACACAGTGGGCAATGAGTGATCAGAGTTCACCTGTGTTGCCTTTTGCCCTTATTTTCCTCCCATAGTGCTATGGAGAAGAAAAAGACTTCTTATATCAACAGTGTTACAGGACTGCATGAAGGGAGAAAGGGCTTGCAAAGTGACTTCTGTTCCTTGTGAAGCCATAATGAGAAAAACCAAACTCTGTGTTTGATGGAAGTGGATGTGGACAAGTGAATAAAATCATTTGATAGGAGCTACATCTATTCTGAGTTGCGACTTCGGGTCTCAAGGAAATCCAACTTGTGGTGGAAATGCATCTTGGTGTGATTGCCCTCCTCTGAGATGAGTCTGATGCAGAGTTTTCCTGGGGGGGTGTTAATACCTCTGTTATCATCTCTTCAGAGGAACAGCTACAGACTAAGTGATCTGGTGGCCCACGTTATCTGCAGCAGGAAAAGAAGTGACTGAGTGTCTTGGTTTCAGCTGGGATAGAGTTAATTTTCTTCCTAGGAGCTAGTATAATGTTGTATTTTGGATTTAGTGTGAGAATAATGTTGATAATCCACTGATATTTCAGTTGTTGCTGAGTACAGAAGGACTTTTCAGCTTGTTACGCCATGTCACGTGCACAAGAAGCTGGGAGGGGGCACAGCCAGGACAGCTGACACCAAGTGGCCGAAGGGATATTCCAAACCATACGATGTCATGCTCAGTATATATTTGAGGGGAAACAGAAGGAAAGGGGGGATGTTCAGAGTGATGGCATTTTGTCTTCCCAAGTCACCATTACATGTGATGGAGCCCATCTTTTCTGGAGATGCTGAACACCCACATGCCCATGGGAAAGAGGGAATAAATTCCTTGTTTTGTTTTGCTTGTGTGTGCAGCTTCTGCTATTAAACTGTCGTTATTTCAACCCACGATTTTTCTCACTTTTCCTGTTCTGATTCTCTGCTCCATCCCACCCAGGGGGAGCAAGCGAGTGGCTGCAGGTGCTTAGTAGCTGGCTGGGGCTGTGCAGGTAGAGATAAGATAATTACAAAGCTCAGTAACACTATCTAGCACCATCTAATACTGTCAGATAGTCCTTTTTTTTTTTTTTTTCAATTTTCTCTGTAAACTGAGAAATGCTAAATTAAAGATGTAAATCCCCAGAGAAACAGCATGTGTAGATATTGATAATATATGCATAGACATAAGGAAAGGAAAAGACTGCAAACTTAGTAAAATATGTACAAAACATTATTTCCTTGGCTACTTGAAAATACTGGAGGGATCTGAATAGCCCTGGAAACCACCACTGTGTTATAATAGATGGGCATTTAAAAAACCGGCTTTCTGTTTGGGTTTAAGACTATTAAAGGTAGTTCCCATTCTACACAGAGTGGCTCACTTAAGTCACAGTGTGAACAGATGCTACGCTAGAATGGCGTCTGCCATTTATCTGCTTTTCTCTGCTCCACATGAATCTGGTTTATCCAATGCTGGGCTTCTGTTAAAAAGCACTGCTAGGATGAATTATGTGAATGACAATATTGGCAAATTCAATCCTGATTGTTAAGTGCTGAGAAACTGTAACTAAGCTTAAGGTAATAGAAGTGCCAAGTCAGAAAATCTAGGCTTAGTAATGACCAAAATCAGACCAAAAAATCATCCTTACATACCTTTTATTTCTATATACTCCCAAAGGCAGCACCCAATTGCCAACATACTTAAGCTCTTGAAGCCCTTCCTGAAGCTTATTCAGTACAAGAATCAGGTAGCAGGTGGGTTGTATTATCCATTTACTTCAGGTCATCTCCACATCGGCAGGTAGAGAGTATGAACTGATTGGATCAGAAACACATGCTCTGACTGCAGGTGGTTGGAAGGGATGTGGAAAGAATGAAAAATATAGTTGTAACTGGTTGTGTTAGAGATGAAGCAGGCTAGAATTTAAAAGAAGAGGTTGTCGTGCATCACTGAACAGCCATTTAGATTTGACTGCAATAGTACAGAGTTTGTCATGGTGGTTTAGTTAACATGTTCAGTTTTGATGAAAAATGAAGTGTCTTTGATCGCCCTGCAGAGAGAACAGTTTATATTTGGAATTCTGCAGGTAGCTAATTCTATAAGGTCATGCAGTTCAGTGCCCCTTTCCACTGCAAAGTAGCTGAATGGGGCAAAACCAAAGCTATAGGGAGAAAATTGACTAAACTGTTCCAAAGAAAACCATCTACTTGCTTTATGTTCAGATTTGTGGATTCTGCCATCCTATTTTACATGATTGTTGCATAAGATATCGTTGATAGCTGAATGGGGGGAAGAATCTGTTAACTTGCTTTAGACAGCACAAGACTCCTCAAGGTGAAGATTTCACAGCCCTTTTCAAACCATGGCAAGATGCAAATCTTGTATTATAACATTTGAAAGAAGAATGTTCGCTTTGCCACTTCTTAAATGGCTTGTGCACTGATGTAGAGGTCAGGCAGAGGAGCCCTGCAGACATGCTTGTCCAGCTGCCACCAAACCCAGCTGGAGCGATGCCACCGACACCCTCTGGCTGGTAGCACCCCCTGCACTCCCCAGCACCAGCTCTGGCCTCTCTGCAGACATCAGTGTCAACACTTAGTGGCAGTTGTGCCATCGACATTTTTAATGGCAGGGACACCTGTCCCATTCCACGCTGCAAACAGACCGCTTTACTTTTGGCGAGCCAACAAACAGCTGTTAGATGGTGACAAGTGTAGGCTGTTGCCAGTTTAACCAATTATTGGTCTGTAAATAAATATTTTAGTATGCTAACCATGTAGTTGACTTGAGATACCACTGAGAGACAGAAGGTGGCAAGGTACAGTGGGAACTGGGCACTGCAGGGAAGCTTCAGTTGTCACCTTTTACACTGGCTAAGAGAGCCATTATCTTTTTCTGAAGACTGAATTCTCCCTCAGTTATGTAGCCTTCTCTGGTAGTTACACAGCTACTGCTCCCTGACTTCAGTAACACCTACCTGTCCAAACATGCCCCCTCCTGTAGTGCAGAGCCACAGAAACACAGAATTCTGATGTTATGACATGCTGAAACCTGAATTTATTATAGACAGGAAAACAGCAAATGGGTTGGCAAAAAAATCTTGTCTGTTGATCTCCATCCTTTCTACTTTTCTGCACTTTGTAAATGCCAAGTATTCATGTAGTTGGAAGATCATTAGTACTGTGACATAAAGTGATAGAGTATTTTGGAGCCATCCTTCACATGAGGATGGACAGCATTTATTTGTCAGGAAATCGCTCTTTCTCAAGAGGAGATCTTGAACATGTTCCAGGATCAGGCTGTAGATGCAAGTTTTGTGTTGGTCACCAGGTCTTTCACAAGGGAGAGGATGGCATGGGACCATATGTGCCTCCCTTGCTGAATCTTCAGCCATATCTGCAAATGAAGTCAGATGGATACTCAGCATGCTATTAGCCATTTTCTTATTAGGACAACTGGCCCCCTTCGTAAGCTGGTCCAGAGGGAGGACATTACTTTGGTTCTGCTGCTCTCACAAATTGTTGATAAAATCTAGTCAACAACAGAGAGCAATACTCTCTCTGTTTGTATCTCACCTTGTACAAACCCAAATGCCCAACCCGTCACTGGTGAATCCCCGATCGATCATATCTAACATAAATAGGTAAATGCCAAATTCCTTCCTTTTTTTTTTTTTTTTTCTCTATTATTTTATTTTTTTTCTTTCTTGAGTCAAGTCACAAGCTTGATTCAAGCTTATTTCTTTTTAATCTACAGCAGGACTAAACTGTAAGAATATTGTTTGAGCTGAATTGTTTTAAAACTGTTGGTTAAACAGTGTTTCATGGCTTCTATCTGCCAATAGTGTCATGAAGTAGTCCAGGATTTCTAGTATGCTGCACATACAATCTATCTATTTATACAATACTATTCTTTTGTTGTTGTTGCTACAAATGTCTTAAAAATAGTACAGCAAGAAAACTTGACACACTGTAAAGAAAGAGGCTTATTTATTACAGGTGTGAATTTCATGAGGAAAGCTCAGAATTGCATCAGGCTCTCAACAATAATAACTATTGTAGTTTTTCTCCCACCTTGATACGTGTCTCAGAGGAATGTCTGCGCTTAGTACGTAATGTTCTCTGTTTTGTTTGCGATGGTCTGCATTGATTTAGTGGATCCCATAGATGTAAATTACAAAGCCTAAGTGACTGGGGCAATAGGATTATTGTGCAGTTTTGATGTTTTTTTAAGAAAATCAATAAAAAATGAAGCCTGTAGTAAGTTATATTTTCTGAAAGGAGCGTATCCAGGTGGGCTGGAGAGGCAGCAGGGTTGGCTGGGGCTGCTGCAATCTGCGCGGGGTGGTGGGTGGGAATGACTTCTCTGTGCGGCACAGGGGGCACCAGCCATGGGGCTCCCAAATGGAGGCGTCCAGCACCACCCCAGCTCCTGCCTGGGACCAGCTGCTGCTTCAGAAAGGCATGTGGTATCTGTGCATCCTGTGCCGTATTTAGTCTTGGGGAAGTCTTTAGGAGGATGAGAAGCAAGAATCTCCTGTGAGAACTAGATGGTTTGCATGGCAGGACTGGAAAAAAAAAGGGCAGATTTGTGGGGTATTTTTTGGATATTTGTGTGTGTTGGTTTTTTTTTTTCCAGAGACTAGAGTTTATGTCTCCCAAATGTGTTAAAAATATAAACTTCGTAACAAAAAAGGAAAAAAATAGTCAGAATAAAGACTTTTGCTCCACTACAGGGTGAGGGTTGTTTTTTGGGTTGGGATTTTTTTTTGGAGTTGTTCTGTTTGATTTAGGTATCTGAGATGTTTCACATACTAGTTCTTGAGAGTTTTGACTGCAATGGCAGTCCTGCTTATCTCAGCCTCTCTGGAAATTAATAGTGTGAAGGCTTAACTTTGGTGTCTGCATCTATTTGTCTGTAAAAGCCCACAGACTAACACAAGATTCCAAGCAAAAAGCTGTTTTCAGAGTCAGAAAGTGCTATTTATTATTTGTTCTAGGAGCTGCAAAAAGTCCACAACCATACCATTTTTTTTCTCAGTTGTCCCAGTAGCCCGGTACAAAACTTTCTGTTGGCAGATCTACTGAGTAGTGTCTGACATAAACATTTTTCAGAGAGACAGATTTTTCTCTCATTCATTTTCATAGCTTCAGGGGAGTCTTTTCTCTCTTTTTTTTTCCTCTTCTTTTTTCCATCTTGTTTGAATGGTGCTGTTGGTTGCAGGTGGGCACATTTGCAGATCCACTGCACAGGTGAATGGAGGGAGAGTGAGTTGAATTGACAGTTGACTAACAGCTGGTGTTGTTCCTAGTTTGCCGCTCTGTAAAAGGCATGATGTTCAATCAATTAAATATAATTTCAAATTGGTTTCAGTGAGCAGTTTGTGTAGAGGTACGGACTCTGGAGACTGTATTCCTCCAGCCTTGCAAGTTTGGGCTATTTACCTCATACCGCTTTTCCCCGAGAGGTGTGACACTGAAGTGCTTCAGCTGCTGATGATACAGTGAGTGGAAAAAGAGACACTGCAGGGGAAGAGTCCAATGTCAGTGTAAGTAAGGAATCACTGGCCACAGTCTGAACATATTTTTGAGACTCACTTGCTGAGAGTGAAATAAGGCTAAAGCACTGGAGTTTCCTGAGTGTGTATTTAATCTTGAATGCTTCGCAGAACCAAAGGCCAGTAAAAGTAGGTAAAGCTGATGTGAGTTATGAATGTTTTAAGTGTCTGAGGTCTTTCTGTAGCAATTTTTGAAGTTTTCTGTTGGACTTTAGAGCATCATTTGTGCATGCTTTTCCAGCTTAAATACAGGCTGACTCGACACAGTGGTTAAGAGGTTCACACTACATTTGCAACAGTATCTCAAAGGGTTTTGGTGTTCTCCTGATAATTCTGCTATGTCTCTATGTGAAGAAATAATGTATTATGTCTGTAAAACCTCTGTCCAAATTAACTGTGTATGCTGGCACAGGCTTACCAAAGTGGGTGCCTATGCTGGATGCGCACATAAATATTTGCTCTTGAAACGTGAGAAAATGATTGACCAGGCATCTGCCCCTTCTGCGGTACACTCAGCTTCAGGTCAAAGCATTTCGTATAAAAGTAGCTGGCTTAGTGTTTGGCTATTATTTTATTGGTCTTGACAAGGAAGAAAATACAGAAATTAAATTATGGGAGTGCAGAGGAGAATGGGGTCTGTCTTTCTGATGTCTGGGAAAATGGGAGCTCCTTTTTGAAGTGTTTAGCAATGCACCCCAATAGGAGCACTTTTGTTATCCATACAGACCTACTGCGCATATTCCTCCAACATCTTTATGTCCCCCTTTCCTCACTGAATAAGATTTTTTTTTCTCTAGATCTACCATATATTCGACTTATTTAAAAAAAAAAAAAAAAAAAAGACATTGGTAGTCTATTACTAGGTATGTTAATGGCTTGATAAAGTTTTGAAATATAGCATCCCAAATATTGTACTGTATATGAAGTTCTTAATACCTTTGCTATTTCCTTTTGCTATTTGATAATCAGTTTTTGCTGGAATATGTTTTGCAATTACAATGAGATTTAATGTTGTTTTGAATTCTGCCAAAGTCTGATTATATTTTCTGTTTTGGCCTAAGTAATTTCTTTGTGCTTCTATTTTCTCTGTATAAAAAGTATCGATTACAGGACTTTAGATTGCAGATCCTGGTAATTAACTGCAAGTCTGATTTTTAGTTCAGCATAAGATTAACCAGCTTCCATAAAGCAAAACCCTATTTATTCAGAATGAATAGGGAAGACATAAAGTAACAGAAAAGCAGTTTCCATACAAGTCTGGGTTACCAGGAAGTCATCACTGACAGGGCACTGCTAACAGAAATGCAGTATATAATATACTCTCAGGGGTTTCAGGAGTTTTGGTAGCAATTTCAGATCATGGAAGAAACCTCTCCCCATAGGTAAAACCTTTCACTATCTATATGTATCAGTCGTTGTGTGAGTTCCTCAGGAAATAAGCTCTGCAGTCACTTAACTTCATTATAAAATACCAGTTTTCATTAGTGAACTCGCCACCTGCACTTGTGGCCTGAATTCCTGCACGATATCATTGTGAGCTGAAACGTTTAGCTGGCACTGCAACCTCTCACTGCTGCTGGCTTCACAAGTCCCTGACCTATAAAACTGGGTTGAGAAGAGGGTATTTAAGGCAATATCCCTGAATACTTGCCCTGTGCTTGTGCTTTTTCCTGGACAATTAGCTTTAGCAACAGAGAGGTCAGCTGAGCCCTGCACTGGCCTTTGGTCTGACCCTGTATGGACATTCCTATGCTCTTAGCAATCAAGATACATCTGATACTGTTGTTCTTCAGTTTTCAATGGTACTGCATTTATCAATATTTTCATACCAGGCTGCCCAGAAGACCCAACGGAGATTGTGCTTGGTGTAGCATAATAAGAAACAAGCCCTGGCCTCAAGATCTTTACAGGCCAACTAGACCAGACAGACAAAGGTTAGGAGGAAAGTAAGAGCCAAGAGAAATGATGTGATTTGTTCAATGAGACACAGCAGGAGCTGGGAGAAGCCTCAGGGTCTTGCTTGATTGTTTATCCTGTAGGTCAAACAGCTTAGATTTTACTTTTCTGTTGCAGCTTCTTTTCTATTTATTTAGAGCTTTATTTCAAAAAATTAATGCATCTCCTTATGTAGCTATCACCTTTTCATGTTTATTTATTCTCTTCTGTATTAATGAAAGTCATAAAGTTCAAATTATATCCTTAGTCAAGATGGGTAAGATAAGTAAACATTCTTCTTCTTAGCTTGGATTCTGATTCAGTTATATCAGTCTGTGCTTTAATCCTAACATTGCTCAAATCCAGTATGTTTTCAGTGCTTTTTCTTCATAGAAGTTTTTTGCTAAATTGAAGTATTCTGGTGTCTGTAGGACTGAGCAATTACCCAGCCTCACTGTGTATGTCAGAGTGCTGAGCCCTAGAGAGGCTGAAAACTCGTCTCTTCATCCAACATGAACATCTAATTCTTTAGGGGTCCATCCTTCGCTGCAGAGAGGTACAAACATTTTCAGCAATCCTGCAAACAAGTATTGAATAGATTGAAACTTTCTAAAAAATTGGACAGGTTCTTTTGTCAGTCTCTTTTTGTTCTTGTCTTGATTTGTTTCTGTTCTCCGAACTACTTGACTTTTTCTGTTTATAACTCTTTTTTCCTTCTCCTGTGAAAGACTACCTGTCTGTCCCCTGGTAATTGTAGAATTTATGCCAGAAGCTCCTTTTTCAAAGATATAGCTATACAAAAATTCTCAGGTGAGCACTGCTCTCCCTTGATGCATGTAGTCCTTTCTGCAAAAATAAGAACATCACGCTCTGTCATTCCCAAAGACCAAGTCAGATCTCTTTCTTTTTTTTGAAGAATATATTTTACATCACAGTCACTTTGAATTCCTGTATTTCCTTAATATCTGCAGACTCCCCAGTTCTGCTGTTTGACAGCAGCAGGCAAAGCTTCTCTTCTATAACCTGTGAAGTTAGTGAAGGAAGAAGCAAAGATAAGAACTGAGACAGTGACAGGGAACAGGAGAGATGAGAGGACAAGGTGGCCATGGTTTGCTTGGGGGGATGTAAAGACACAAACCCGGTCCATTGCAGAAGTCTTGTTTTGGTATTGAGCCCTGGTGGAATTCAGAGCTGCGCAAAGCGCTGAACAGCACTCGGTACAGCAAAGGCGCACGTGTCCTCCTTTCAGGTGAGACGCAGCAGAACTCTTTGTGGCTGGGGAATGAGGTTGGAGCTGGTTCTCCCTCTCTAGAATAAACAACTGGATGTGTGCTAAGGAATGAGTCAAAATGGTAGAAGCACTTTTTTTCATGCGGTCCTCAATGCACTTTTAGAATACAGAAATAGCTGGGACAGTACTACTTTATAGCAGTCATAAAGAAAAATCAGTTTTTTGCACGGCCATCTGATGACGTGACATGTTGGGTTTGCTACCCATCTACTCCGAGCTGACTGAATACGGAGTAGTGTCAGAACAACCTGGGCAGTTCAGCAGAGCTTGCAAGCATGTGGGTAACTGTAGCTGTGAAGTTAGTTTAATTTGATTTTTTTTACACTGCTGATCTGGGTCCACATCTGCCATCTGCATAAAAATGGTAAGAACTGAAATTTAGATTCTACTACCATGGTTTAAATAAGAAATGGCAAAAATTATAACTACTGTTTTACAATTACAATACTTATGTCCATTAGTAATGATACTTCAGATCTACCAGTTAACCAAATACGTATGCCAAAGATGCTGTGAGATGCAATTTTTTAAATCCTGAAGGGAAATTTGACACCTTTCCTGCCAATGGGCACGATAGATACCTCCTTCCAGTTGTGAGTCACACGCTGTTGTAGTGAAGTACGAACAGAAAGTGTTGCACCAAGGCACTGTGATGACCCAAAGCATTCTAACAAGTGATCACATTATGTGGACAAGAGCCTAAAGAACAGGTTTTACTCATGTTTGTCACCGAAAAACTCCCGAAATGATCTTTAGCTGAGGTCTATGTTAGACTGTATCTGTGCTGCAGTTTCAAATGAAGATGCATCAGTCTTTCCTATTTGCTTTTCAGTGTCAGCATCATCACTTAGATGAGAAGTAATAAAGTAATAAACCCTCAAGTGTTTATAAATGTTGATGGGCTGAATTTTATAAATATCAGCACATTTGAGCTGGTTTTGTCACTGAATTAGGATATTCTGTTTATATTAAGCAATAAGCATGTGAATATTGGATAAATTTTCTGTACTTCAAATTTTGTCTTTTTTATTTCTTGCCAATATTTTAATTACATACAGGCTAGCAGAAATTTGGGGGCTTTTTTCTAATTGTCTATGGAAAGAGTTCCTTAACATGTAGCACTAGAAAGATGTCATTGTTGTTGGTAAAAAAACTAACATTGTTTTGGTCATTCATGTTCAGCTAAAAAAAAAAAAAAGCAATGCATTTACACTTTAATATTGTATCATATAAATAGACATCTATAGCTCTGCATACATTATTAATACGGGTTTATTGCCTGCTTTATTGGTTTCACTACTGCTTCTCCTCTTGGGAAGCCATGTAAAATACAAAGAAGGCACAAATGCCCGCATTACGAGAGCCACTATATACAAAGCAAATAAGATTGCACAAGTACAAATATTCACTTGAGTAGCTTCCTGCAATTCACATAGCATAATAACAAATAGTCCATAAACTCAATCCCCCAGCTACTAGTATTATTCCAACTATTTTATATTTTTATCTAGGACACTTGTGCTACTATTAGAATACCGAACACAATTTTATTCCTGTATTTTTTGACAAGAAAATAGAATTTTTGTTAAGGAGAAACAAGAAACGTTAAACATTACTCAAACCCATAAAAACTGTATAGTAGATGCTAAGGAGGACTAGTCCTGAGTTTCTCTCTGGTTCTGAAGAACCTGGTTTCTCCAAGTTTCACTTCAGAAAAGTGTTTAACGAAAGAGTTATTAGTGGGGTAAAACGCATGCAAAAGGGAAACACTGGAGACGGGATTATTTTCAACAGTTTACCTTGTGTCAGCCACTGACACCATCTTATGAAAGCTTCCCATCCTACAGGACCTCAGACTGACATCATATGGGTTACAAATTCAATAATCCCTATTCCCAGCACTTTCAGAGGTGCTGTGGGTGGTTTTTGGTTGGGTTTTCGTTAGCTGGTTGGGGTTTTTTTTTGTGGTGCAAAATATAACAAAACATAGTACTCATCTAGGTGCTGAATATGTGAGAGTTGGTAATTCAAACTGGAAATATTGTACAGTTTTCTGTGTGTGCATATGTGGGAATAACAGCAAGGAGATGGGTTGGGCTGTGTACCAGGACACAACGTGCAAACACCTCCAGGCAGGGTCCCACTTTGCAAGCTGCTCCTGGGCTTGTGTAGTGGAATTTCTGAGTAAAAAAGATGTAAACTCCCATTGCACATCAGACTGGAAGAAGGACAGTGTGGACAATAATGAGCAAATATGTCCATAGTTCTGCTGAAAGCATCAGACTTGAAGTTTGTTTTCCTTTGTTTTTTCTTTTTAAAGCCACATGAAATAAGATCTCTTATGAATATTTTACCTGAAATCTTTAAGAAAGCAAACTTTAGAAATGAATGTGAGAAAAGAAGATGAAAGATTTTAGGTCAGTTGTGTGTGGAGAGATCTTTCAGGCAAGTGTTGTATGATTTAGTATTAGATAGCAGCACCAAGCTGTTTTAGCTGAGGCCAAAGGAAGGAAAAGGGCCGGTGAAGGTTCCAGCTTCTGCAGGCTCTCTTGAGGTAACACCAGTTCCACATGCGCCAGTTGCTCCTCTGCTATAATGTGCTGCAGATTCCCTTGTAGCTGCTGCCTCTAGTGCGTTCCTGTTGGGAGACTGGGATGCTCCAGCAGTCTCTCTTTGTCATGTCTTCACTACAATTTCTAAAGGCACACCCTCTTTGGCATTGCCCCAGGATTTCATTTCTCTCAGTACTTAGAAATTGTTTTGTTTTTTGTTTTTTGTTTTTTGTTTTTTTTTTTTAAGCCTCTCCAGCATCCAAACTTTTTCAATCTCCTTCCTACGTGTCACACGTTTCCCCATCTGTTCTTTCTACTTTATTTCAGTTGTAACCTCCTCATCGTCTTTGAGTTTACATTTCCTGCACTAAACTTACACGCTTTTCTTTGTAGACAATTTATCATTTTCAGGACCAACTGGTCACAGCAAATCCTTCACATGCCTCAGTTTTGGTAGCTCCTCATTCACTTGGCTGTCATTTGGTTCTCTTCATACCAGTTTACCACCTCTATGATGGTTTCTTGCATCTCTTTGCCCTGTCTGTGGCCTGTGTACCTCCCCAGGACTGCTCTCATCAGTTGGTGCTCCCTTGTAGACCTCATGCAGGCCCTGCTGGACTTGCCCCAGGGTACCCAGCAGATCTCTGCAGGCCTCACAAGGAGAAGGACTGCTTTGGGAAGCACCCTGTTCTCCAAGGAAAATGAACATGCTGCCCTCTTTGGTCCCTCTGCCATGGCAGCCACCACAGAAGTATTTCCTACTTCAGTCACCTTGTTTTGGAAGGGCAAACTACCACCTTCCTCAGGATTTGGAAAGGCGGCTGCCTTCCCTGGCAGCTCTTCCAATGTAAAATCATAGAATCATTTTGGCTGGCAAAGACCCTTAAGATTGAGTCCAGTCATTGACCTAGCACTGCCAGGCCCACTGCCACACCACATCCCCAAGAGACTCATCTACATGTCTTTTACACCCCTCCAGGGATGGTGACTCCATCACTTCCCTGGGCAGCCTGTTCAAATGCCTGACAACCCTTTCAGTGGAGAAATTTTTCCCAATATCCAGTATGAGCCACCCCTGGTGCAACTTAAGGCTGTTTCCTCTCATCCCATCACTTGTTACCTGGGAAGAGAACAAACCCCCCTTGCTACAACATCCTTTCAGGCAGTTGTAGAGAGGGATAAGGTCTCCACTCAGCCTCCTTTTCTCCAGGCTAAACAGCCCCAGATCCCTTAGCTGCTCCTCATAAGGAGCTTTCTGTAACAAAACAGAAACAGAGAAGAGCTTTGCAAAGGTCTCTGTGAGTCTGACACCGTGTGCTCAGGAGCAAGTGTTCTGACTTCTCCATTCCTACCCCTGTCAGCATTGATAAGCCTCTCTTACCTGACATGAGCTTTTATTGCCCTTGACTGCTCTCCATTTATACAAAGGTTAAATCTTTCCCCCTCTCTCTGGTTTATAGCAATATACCATTTAGAAAACAGTGCTGCTGTTGAGCACAGTAAAGGCAGACTAATTTGGCAAGGTTGTTGAGGTTTTTTTTCTTCCCCCCTCTGACAATAGGTCATTGAGTAGGTGCAGCTTAAACTTTTTGATGTTCAGACATGCTACAATTATCACTGTAACAAGGGAATTATGGAGGATTAGCTGTTTGTCCCTGCTTTATACTGAGACAGACACCATAGTGCAAGTCTGCTGTGTTGAGAGTTATGCCCACAAAAAAGGGGGAAAAATAAGTTGTAGCTTTTAAATGATCCAATGAGATTCTGGTTTTAAAGTTCACTCTTGCCACTGGGACACTTTCCAGATAGTAATGCCAAATGGCTCATTTGCCCTTTAGGTGTGGATGGGGACTGTCTTGTCCCTCGCTGCAGGTAGGACAGGAGAACGGCATCTCTGGAAGGGTGAAAAATTCTCTTGTACTTCCCCAGCTCTTCCTTAAGGGTGTAATCCTGAAAATCTGGATTCAGTTACTGCTTGTGAGAGGTTCAGTGCAATGTTTTCACAAGCACTGTGAATGAGCTTTGTTGTATCCCAGTTACCGTACAGTATTCCTGTTCAGGCTGCACTGGTTTTATATGTTAGAATGGTTTGTCTTACGGATGGACGAGGAGAGATTTTTGTTCTGCTTTTTCAATTTCAAATTACCTCATAGTTACAGGAATTATATTATGACATTTGGAAGACTCTCACCTCTCTAACAACATACTGTGTATGTAACTTTATAGCAACGTTCTTTCCTTTTTAGCTCCCAGAAGTCTTATCTGCCCTGTTTCTTTTTCTTCCTGCAGGAAACAGGATCTTCAGAGGGTTTTCTGAAAGCTCTTTGTAATATTAGTGAACATGTACAGGAAAACCCTCAGGTTATGTTCAACTCCTGGTATCCTTCACTTTAGATTTAAGAAATTCCCTTAAACTCTCATTAGTGGAGACCTTCTCATGCCTATAAAAGTTTAAAGGAAATCTTCGTCTAATCAGAGATTTAGCACAGCTCCTCAGTGTGGCTAGAGAAAGTACTTTCTTTGTGCTTCTCTGTTCACTCTGGAGCAAAGACAATTGTTACAAAAATGTGTCTTTATTGATGTGACCCTCCAGTTCCCTCATCACTTTTAGACTTACTACCTTTTCTTCTCTTCTGCCTTCTGCAAATCCTTTAATTGATGGGAGGGAAAAGTCAGCTTTTGATTAAATACTGATGAATCCAGGCAGGATTATTTGGTTTCCCTCTGCTCCTGTGTGAGCTGATCCTGGTACAAGAACATGCTCTGCGGTCTTGCCGGTTTCTCACCAAATCTGGCCCGCTGTACATTAGGGGAATTGTATTTGTGTATTTTCAAGCAGACTGGCATAAGTAAAAAAGGATTGATGTATCTGTGTTCAGAAAAGCTGTATTTTGTCATGAATTTAAAAATATTTTCTGCGTTTTTTTTTCAAGTTCTCTCTTAATGAAACTGATTTATGCTAAAAGTTTAGAAACTTTCTCACACATAATTAAGATAAGGAGAAGCTGGAAAACATGGCACATGATGACAAGAAAGTAAAAGTCAGAGTGAAGAGAACTTATCTGTTATTGTTTTGGAAAGCTCATAACAGGAAAATATAGAAGTTTAGGGGGACCTATTATGCAATTTTAAGGTTGAGTCTTGCAGTCTAGATTATATTAAAAAGACATGTTCTGTGTTACCCCGTGTTATTCTCGAGCTGAGAGCTGCCTTCCTTCTAATCTCTAGGGCTTGTAAATAGCTCCTGTATCTGACTTCCTTTTCTTTTTCCTTTCCTTTCCTTTTTTTTTTTTTCCTTTTTCTTTCTTTTTTCCCCCATCATTTCTCTTTCCTTTTTATTTTTTTTTCCCCTTCTCCTTTCTTTTCTCCTCTATCTCCTAAAATAACTATGTTCCTAAGCCAAGAAACAGGCATCTCGTCTGCCCCTCAAAGCACATTTGCATTGACTGGAAGCTCTGGGATCTGAAACTTCCAGCATTCACAGTCCTTCCCATGCTTTCTATCTTACCTTTTTTGTTTTGTTTTGTTTTGTTTTTAGAAAAAAAAAATCATCTTTGTTTTGAAAAACTATTGGATGTTGCTGTGGCTCAAATCTATTTAAAGCAAACGGCCACAAGAAATAGTACCCCAGCATCAAAGCCTCTGTGGTTGCGTTCCTGAGTATGATGCTTTCTCAGAAAACTTTTAACAATTAGGAGTCTTAAGGAGTTCTTGCAGCTTCACAGACATCCAATGACCTCAATTTCATGGACAATGTGTATGTACCTCTTGCCCTAAGCACATACTGGACTAAGCACAGAAGTTTAAATCTCCCTGGAAAGCCAGCTTTAACCTGCTTGCTTTTGCTAAGTGTCATTAGAAACCTCAAATGCATAATGCTGGCAGAACCGTACAAATGCTTTTAGCTATGTTGAGGTGGGAATTTAAACCTGTGATTGTTCAAAAATTGATGATGAGCTTTGTTTTGAGTTTCAATCAAATCATGACAGCTTAAGCTAAGGAAAGATAATTCTGGTGGCAGAGTTTTGGGAGAGAGGAGACTTCTGAAAATTATTCAGAACATATAATGCTGGGAGAAATTCCACTAATGAGAAGTGCAGGTACACTGCGCCTAATGAATAACGTATCAAAAAGAATCAGTGCCTTTCACATTGCTTTAGAAATAATGGGATTTATCATGTGTGGGTCCCATTCACAGATAAATAAATCAGTGCACAGTTAAGTATCTAATCCAGAGTTCCAAATGGATAGTTTTGTATTATAAAAATTGAACTTTTATTGGCTGTGAAAAGTGACCTCTAGATATAGGCAGCAGCAGTTTTGATGGCAAAAATCCTCTAAGATGCAAGAGGCACACTAAACTTGCAGCATTGGTAGCACAATTTCCCACAAATTGCTTTGCTTTTCATTAATCCTGTTTTTCAGGACTACCTCAAGAACTAAGACAGATTTTTGGTTTGGTGGACCATTCTTTGTCTTCAACACGGTACAACCTAAAATGAGGTGCAACTCTGTTCAAATGTGACAATTATTTTTCATATGAATTTCAAAATTCTTATCTCAAACTCAACCTATTTTGTTGGGATCAACTGCTGGAGATTAGCTCTTGATAGCTTTTTGTTAGCATCACATATATTTAGCATGGTTTTTGCTCATGAAACTTCTCTTAATTCAATCAGATCTTATTTATTTTATTTATGTAGACCCATTATAAAATTATGTAGAACATGCAACTTTCCAAGGGCCTTGTTCCCTTAATTAAACAATTAACTTGCCATTTTGGATTTGATCAAGAAATGATTGAACATGACAGATTGTCTCCCCTCTGGAGCACATAACTGTGTCAGGGTCAATCATGTTTCCTTTGGAGTCAGAGGGAAAGGGGCTTTCTCATAAATTAGAACACATTACTGATTTACAGTAGTAAATACCATACATAACTGATTTTGTGAATGTTCTTATAAGATTAATAAAATAATCTGGAAACACTTTAGTATGGCAGCAAGGCTGTTATTTAAAAATCAAATCACAACAAACTGAAAAGACCCATCAGCGGGGTGAAATTTTTCAATTATTTAGGAAAATGAGAAAATAGCCAACATGAAAAGGCCTGGAACTATAAATCCTTATTATCTACTTGAGCACCAAAGCTGCCTTGTTGCCTTTTGCCCCAGGTCCTGCACGTTGGGAAGGACAGGGTGGTTGTTGATGTTCTGGAGGTTGTGGAGGAAATGATTTCCAGTCTAGGTGGCTTTGCTAATGGTGAGGAATGCTCGGGCTGGGGGATGTTGTACACCAAGACACTTTCTCGTATCTTCAGACACATTTGTCATCAAGCCAGTTGGCTGTATTGGTTTGCTGGCCTGTGTTACTCTGTCTGTCAGTGTCAGGGGATCATAGAAAGCAAAATTAAAACCAAGCAACGCAAATTGCCAGAGCACTTGGAAATCCAGCTTCTGTGTGAAAGGAATTTGTGTGAAAAACAATTGCTAAGCATCTTTTGGTTAATTTACTTTTGCTTCCTCCATCTTTCTGATGCTGGAGGCATTGTTGATTTTATTCCCAAGTTTATTATAACTTTACTATGGTTTTGGACTATTTGCTAGAAACAAACAGGCTCCTTATGCACTACTATAAAACGAATGAATAAATATTTTAAATAGTGCTTTTATCGTAAAACTAAGAATCTCTGTAGCTGCTGCTTCTACTTCACTGAAATGAACACCAATCATTTTGGCAGTTGTCCATCAGATGTTTGCAGAAACTGAGTTATTTGCATATTGGAAACTGTTCACAGATACATTAAATAACATTTTATTGTGGACATCTGGTCTGCTAAAAATCTGCCAAAGTTTGGATCAGATAACTGCAGCAATCCAAATTTATAGAAGGAATCTGTTCTGAAAATATGTTAAAACTACTGTCCCTCTTTCATTTCCTTGCTTTCAGACAACACTATTCTGCAAAAGTTGTCTGTTCCTGTTGAGAGCCTGAGTCTTCACCACAGAATAGCTTCTTGTACTTGTTTCTAGGAAGATTATAAAGAACAAAGAAATATCTGCATCTCTGGTTATGATTATCCAATGAAAAGAATGAGCCTGTGCTCAAGCATGCTAGGGCTAAAAAATAATAAATAAAAATTAACTTTCCAGATAAGCCGCTATATTGCTATGTGTTTTATGACTAAACTGAAAACATATGCTTTAGAATGCCTACATCATCTATAGGTTATGTAGGAATAATTTAGCTTCACTCTCTTCATTTCAAATATTCATTAGGTTAGAGCTGTGTATTTCACATCAGAATAATGACTTGTTTCTCTGATTATTTTTTTTTTAAGTGAAATTCAATTTCTTTTATGGAAATATAATTATGACTTCATCCCAAGAACAAGGCAGATTTTTTTTCCTTGCAGTAGATGTCTGATCCTACATACAGTAGGAGGCCAGTTTCAGTGTGCCTCACTACATCCACGTTGAGTTGTATTTTGACATGTCACTGTCAAAGGGCCCAGGGTTTCTGTCAATCGAGCCATACAGAGCAGTAATTAATTTTGCTGTAAGAGTGTCAGTGTCTGAGAATTTTCTGCGATAGGGCTCAGCCTCTGCACTGTCCTGGGTTGATTGGCACCAGTTCTCCTTTAATAACACGGAAAGGCTGCTCACCCTGCCTGGCTGGGGGACAGGACAGTGTACGTGGCACTATTGACAAGGAACAAAAGGCCGAGTCCTGCTGTGATATACACATAATAAACGAGTTAACTTTAATGGGGGGGTGATGGAGATGGCATTCTGTGGATGTTTCTGGGAGAGACCTGCCTGTAACAAGCCCTAATCTGGATTCAGCCTGCAGATCCATAGTGCAATTGCTTTAAAGTAAATCTGGCTTAGGACAGGAGCCTTTTCTGTCTGAGCCAATTCACACTTGCCTGGGGAGCTGGTATGATCTTGCGGGGCAGATTCAGCCATGTGAGCAGCTGTTTAATGTGGCCGTGCCGAGACCTCCTCTGTGAAACGATTTTTTTCTTTGAGCAGGTGCGTGTGTGAGTTGGGGATGGTCTACTTTTAAATACCACAGCTGGATCACTTCACAGATATATTTCGAAACAATCCATAGAAACAACTGAATCAGCACAACTGAGTTAGAGAATAAGCTGTAGCATAAAGGAGAAGCAACTGATAGAGGCTGGGATTTCTTGCACTTGATCTACCAGAAAGGGATTGCGATTTGTGTTTTGGATAATCTGCTATTCAGCCAGTTGGAACTTTCTCCTTTTTACTTGCCACAACAGCTTTAAAAAGTAACACGTGTTTCGCTTGTCTAATTTTCACAAATTACATTACTCCTGCCCAACAGAAAATAACTAGAAATTTTACTATTTTGCGCTACTTTGACATTGATCTGAGGAGTCAAAATCATTTTACAAGAACTCAAGGAGGTGAGTTAGAAGAGCAGAGAGAAAACATCCTCCCCTCCACCCCTCCATTATAAAACTATCACATTTCAGTATTACATGAATAAGCATTATATATTGGGTAACTGAGGCACAGTTAGCGATAGGAATTTGAAAACCAGCCTGGGTTGATTTTACTCCATTTCCAGGAAATTTGAAAGGATGGCACCAGAAACACGAAACAGCCAATGCTGCGTGTTTTTAAAACATGTAATTTAATCACCCATCAGACAGCAAGTATGGCTGAGAGAGTTCTAACTAGAACTATGAAACTATTTAAAACACAGTCCAGACCTGGTGTCGAGTTCTCTAGTTTCAGGCGTTGTTTTAGCCTGAACCTTTCCATGTGTTCTTTGACAAACTGACGGTGGTGCGAAAACTTACCCCTTATATCAGGCAAAGCCAGGCTGACCTCTGACTTTGTGGAAGCCACAGAAAACCAAAATATGCTTTTTTTTTTTTTTTTTATTTTACTATTTTTTTACCTTTTTTTTTTCCCTGCACTTTTTTCTTTTCTTTCATTCTTTCTTTTTTCTTTTCTTTCTTTTTTCTTTTCTTTCTTTTTTCTTTTCTTTCTTTTTTCTTTTCTTTCTTTTTCCTTTTCTTTCTTTTCTCTTTTTCTTTTTCTTTTTTCTTTTCCTTTTTTCCTTTTTTCTTTTATCTTTTTTCTTTTTTTTTCTTTTTTCTTTTTTTTTCCCTTTTCTTTCTTTTTTCCTTTATTTTCTTTTTTCTTTTTTTTTTTTCCTTTTTTTTTTTTTTTAATATGCTATGTCTGCTTCCACCACAATAAATTTAAGACCAAGTCAGGCACAATTCTCGTCTCCCATACTTTTGAGGACAGAACAACATTTTTGTTCAAATTGTTTGAAAAAAAGAATTTAAAAACATGCTTATTAATATTTCGGCCAGTTTAGACAATTTATTTAATGCGAGTTGTATACTGCTTGTCATCTGTTGCAACTTTAATTGCAAATAATCATTGGTAGCAAAGATCAGGTTGCTTTTGTTTTCCTTTATTAATTGTCATTGATTGGTCTTCCTTTTCTGTATCAAATTACCCTGTTTTCTCATCACTGATCAGTTGCCAGATGAAGCGTGTCACATACTGTGTCTTGGAGAGGAAAACAGCAAACTGTGTCACTTCTGTGTCTCAGAAACTGAAGTAAGAAAATCAAGGACCTCCTAGAAATTAAGAACTGAAAACACACCCCTAGGCACACGTGCAGGAGGAAAATAGAAATTCTTTGCTGTATCCCTGACTGTGCACACACCTAAAATGACTGGAGATTCTTCTGTTCTAGTCCACAGCCTGGAAAGGTGAAAGTGTCTTATTTTAGGAAGAAGGCATGCGACTGCCACAGCATCCCCAAAAGGAAGGTGGATGCAGAAGGGCCTGTGTTCACTTACACGGTTGAATTAGACTTGTGAGGTAGGAATGGACTGACAGAGGCTCGCGCTCAGCAGCCTGCAATCGTGCTTTCATCCAAGGCTCTGCTGGAGGCAGTTCAGTTGAAAAAGCTCCTGAAAATATAGACATCTCCCAAACTACTTGTTTCAAAACTGCCTCCAGTAAAATTTACGCCCTGCAGCTCCTATCATCTCTTCTACCCAGAGCTGTGCTACATCCTCCTTGCCTCCAAGTGTCTCACTGGGCATCACCATTGATGCATCAGGAACAGAACTCCGGCTTGTGTATAAGCTCTGCGGGCCTGAAATCTCACAAAGACGCTGTTTACAACCTGCTCATGGATTTAGGGCTTCTCTTGTGATGCCAGGAGCTAAAACCTTCTGTAACTTTAGTGAATGATGAGATTCTGTAGGATGAAGCTGGTACCCGTATGTCAGGATGTTCTCTTATTTACACTCGATTAATTGAAAAAATGGGTGGGGTGGGGATCAAATAGTGAATTTACCGCTAAAACGTACTCTTGCCTTGCTCCCTAGCACCTTGTAGCCTAGAAACCTGAACAGTGTGGTGAAAAATACAGCAGACAGGCTTTTGTACTGAGTAACTGCATTGAAACCCTTGCCAAGAACTCCTCTAGGTGTGAAGGGGTAGAATTTTACATGCAGCGTATGAAAATGGGCTTTTTGTAGCATTCATTTCTGGAAGGTTTCAGCCCAAATTTAAGGCTGCAATAGAGTGCTAAGCTTGTTTATTCTTCACATTAAATTCTACTGGAAGTTATGCAAGAGCGGTCAAAAATTTTCCGACAGCAAGCTTTTCCATCACAAAATAGCAACTGCAGTAGCGTTGGGACAGGGTTGGCTGGTTAAGACAGGGCTTTTCACTCTCCTCTTTTCTCAGAGGAAGCCGCCCTTGAGATGCCGATGTCAGGCTGCTGTTGGAACCGGCTCTGAGCTCAGCAAGCATTTCCAATCTCCATTCTCCCTCTTCCCCCTCCACTGAAATTGTGCTCCCTGCTCACAATATTGCTGAGCTGTCTGTAATGATAAATGATGTGCCTTTCTTTAAATTTCCTTTCTGCTCAGCACTAGATATTGGCCGGCTTGGATGTGTGTTCTGGGTGGATAAATTACTTTGGCAAGTCATAGAGAATTTATGCACATGGCAACAGATGTACCCCGTGTGGTAGAATTTTTCTCTGTTGTTCTAATTACGTAACTTGATTTTACCTGAGGCAATTATATTTTCATGAACAAAGATTCAGTTGCTGGTTTGTGGTGGTGGTATTTTGGGTGTGGGGGGGGTTTTGGCGTTTTTTTTTTGTTGTTGTTGTTTTTTGTGGGTTGTTTGTTTTTTTTTTTTTTAAGTGTGAAATATGAACCTCTGTGAAGAAACAAATCTTGGTCTCAAATGTTGTTGTAGGCCAAAGTAGAACCGGGCCATTATTCAGCTGCACATCACCCTTTACTAATCATTGATCTTCTTGCATCCATGCCCTGTACTGTCAAGTGGATCTTTAGAGGTTCAGAGAACAGAGGCTGGGTTTTGTTTCCCAATGAGGATGACTGTCGTTTGGTAAAGGTACCTGTACACAATGTGTGGAAGGAATTTAGAATGTGTAGAACCAGGCTGCACCAGAGAGGTTTTTGTTTCTAACTCAGAAAGCAGTCTACCTTTGATAATCAGAGAGGAACTTTTCCTATTTCCTACCACCTTTGTGCTTGTCTTTGTTTCAAAGCAGCTGTGAAAACAAAGCCTCACATGGGAAACCAAAATAATTTCAGGCTTTTATGCCCCTTTCTCCTATAAATTTAAATGATTCTTGGAAAAAAAGCGCTTGGCTTATGGGATCAAATAAAAAGGGAAAACCCCTAAAGGTTGGTTGTGTGTTCATAAATACACGTACTTAGCCTGTGCCTTCAGTGTGGGCTGAGAAGTATTTATTTCTATGGGCAGATTTTGCTACACAGACTTACATTTTCAGGCACTAGTTTTACCAAAACTTAAGGTAGTATGTGAGATTGCTAGTGGCCATAAAAAGGCAGAGGTGTTGTGGTTTGCCTGAGAAACAGTAAGAAAGAAGCATGGAAACCATTTTAATTCATTTTTTCAGCCTTTTATCAGTGTCTATATCTCATGCACCTCTTACAGCTCTAAGTCCTTCCCTACAAGGTAACAAGTCTCTGCTCCCCATCAGAATCACAGAATGTCAAGGATTGGAAGGGGCCTTGAAAGCTCATCCAGTGCAATCCCCCCATGGAGCAGGAACACCCAGATGAGGTTACACAGGAAGGTGTCCAGGCGGGTTGGAATGTCTGCAGAGAAGGAGACTCCACAACCCCCCTGGGCAGCCTGGGCCAGGCTCTGCCACCCTCACTGAGAAGAAGCTTCTCCTCATATTTAAGTGGAACTTCCTGTGTTCCAGTTTGTACCGATTGCCCCTTGTCCTATCACTGGTTGTCACTGAGAAGAGCCTGGCTCCATCCTCCTGACGGTCACCCACCCTTTCCATATTTATAAACATTAATGAGGAGATGTGGAGAAGGACCAGCTGCCATCTGGCCACTATAGATACCCCATAGTGACAACACATGATTCTTTCTCTTGAAGACAGCATCACAGAATCGACTGGGTTGGAAAAGACCTCAGAGATCATCAAGTCCAACCCTTGGTCCAACTCCAGTCCGTTTACTAGATGATGGCACTAAGTGCCATGTCCAATCTCAGTTTAAAAACCTCCAGGGCTGGTCAGTCCAGCACCTCGCTGGGCAGCCATTCCAATGCCTGACCACTCTCTCTATAAAGAATTTCTTTCTAATATCCAGCCTAAATTTCGACTGGCGGAGTTTAAGCCCATGCCCCCTTGTCCTGTTGCTGAGTGCCTGGGAGAAGAGACCAATCCCCACCTGGCTAGAACTTCCCTTCAGGTAGTTATAGAGAGTGATGAGTTCACCTCTAAGCCTCCTCTTCTCCAGACTAAACAACCCCAGCTCCCTCAGCCTCTCCCCATAGGTCTTGTGCTCAAGTCCCTTCACCAGACCTGTTGTTCTTCTTTGGACCCGCTCCTGCACTTCAATATCTTTCCTGAGCTGAGGGGCCCAGAACTGAACACAATACTCCAGGTGTGGCCTCCCCAATGCAGAGTACAGGGGAAGGATGCCTTCCCTTGTCCTGCTGACCACGCTATTTTTGATACAGGACAGGCTACCATTGGCCCAGATGTACAGAGGTCATTTTATGAGGTAAAAGAACTCAGCAGCAGGTTCCGCGCTCTGAGGAGCCTGTGACCCCTGCAGAGCTGCCTGAGGAGCCTGTGAGGACCCGGGAGGACCCCGGGGTGGGAAGGCGGGAAGAGTGAGCGGCTCTCGCGAGAGCTGGGCAGGCGCGAGCGGAGCGGGGCGGGGCTGGCGGCGCCGCGCGCTGTTCTAAAGGCGGCGAAGCGGCACGAGCCCGGGCGAGGGTTCGGTGCAGGGAGACACCTGCAGGACAGGAGGAGCAACCTGGGCGAGCTGCAACAGGTACAAGCTGCACCCTCGTCAGTTTCATCTTGATATAAGAAATAACTGGTCACTGGAACAGCCTCTCCAGGCATGCACTGGAGCCCCCGTCACTGGCTGGATTGGGCAGGGTGCTTGATAATCTCATCCAGTCCTTCCCCACGAGAGCCATTGACGCTTTCTGATTGTTTGCTTTTGGTTTGTTTAAAGCACATTTTCACCTGTGCTTTGTTTATAGCATGTTTTCTTTGCAGATAGCTCCAATAGTCCTTTTGGACAAAGCTTCTGCTCTTTTAGTTGGGGTTCTGTGGTGTTTGGTATTTGAGCTAGTCACCTTAACAAACAGCTTGAGTAACTTGTAAAGAATCGTTTATTACAATGGGCACAGGCAGCTGCCGTCCTGGGGAGAGTTGTACTCAGGGCTTCCACACACGGTCACTGAGAAAAGATGATGCTCTCTGTGTCCATCTTCTCACATTGGGTGACTTCTTAAGGACCTTGTACCCTTGCTGTCCAAGTCCTTGAAGAAACACTGCACACCAGAAAACTAGTTGAGTGTCTCCCTACATGTATCCAAACAGCAAAACTCACTGTGGTAGCAGTTTTCTAACTGTATTTTTTAATTTTTCATTTTCTCAGTAAATACTCCATTCAAGTAGAAGGTGTTATGCAAACACATTTCTGTTTATGTAATGTTTCTGTTCTGCCAGGATGAGCCTGGAGCTCCCCCTTTCCCGAAATCTACAAGAATTGTGGCAACGCACTTGGATTCAAACAGTAAATCCCCATTACTATAAATCCTTCCCTGCAGCTCCCCCTCCCCTGAATATCAGTACTGTAAATAAGTGGCTGGTCTAAAAAAGAGTAGGTGGTGCGTAATATTAAAAACAGTAGCTTCTTGAGCAAAGCTATTTAAAAAGATTCTGAATATCACATAATAAAGGTGCTATCAGCAAATACCAGACTAGCATCTCAGCTAGCTTTACTGGGCAGTGAGTTATTGCTGTGGTCAATAGATCTCTTTTCTGTAGCATTCTGCTTATGTAGGTGATAAATCTTACAGTCTTATGGGAATAGGGTCAGGCTTCTGCTACTCTGCCCCATTATTTTTCTCCTACATCATTTAGAAAACTGCTGGACTGGACCATTTTTGGTGCAGTGACTTTTTGTTCAGCTACTTAGTAAATTTTACTGTGCATATTAAATTTTAGCTCGGACCACATTTTAAAGTCCATCTTGATAGAAGGTGAAGCTGCAATAAAATCTTAAGCAAAAGAACAAATAAACATGAGGCGTAGAAAACAAATGGTATTTTTAATGAATTCTTTAGATGCAAAATACAAAAAGATAAAACAAGTTATGGTTTTGGCCATAAGGGCTTTTTCTGAATGTTTTTCAAACCCGAAGAATGAATTATCTAGTAGTTCTTGCACTCTTTCAGAGAAATTTTCAGTAATTCTGTAAGATCTGGGAATATTTTAAGCAATGGGTGGTTTGAAATTCTTGCCGTTAGAAGAAAAGCAACATAAGGTGCTGTTAGGTAATGATGGACAAAACATTTGAATGTTTCCTGATTTTGGTGCCACCTTGGTACAGCCCCTGCCCGGAATCCCAGTGGAGTTGAGATGTGGAGGGCGGTGAACAGCAGAGCCCAGGATGGGATCACAGACATCTCCAGGTAGCACTAGCACCTGGTGGTCTTAGCATCTTGTTCCATATTAATAATGACGAGCTACATGCCTGATACCACAATAAAATATCACATTCCAAAGTGTATGAGGTCAGCATATCACTGCAGAATCACAATGTAGACATGGCTGGGCAAATGTCTATATAATTTATTTGTTAGGTTGTATATGCTGCAGCAGAATGCTGCATTGGTGAGAGTTTGTTTGAGAAAGCAAGAGCTTCATTTATCTCTAACTTAAGTCTGGAGTGCAGTTAAGGACAATGTTCAAATACGTGACAAACTGCTGAAAGACAAGAAGAATAGTCTATATTCTACTTTAATGGCAAAGTAGCAAATTTTTGTAAGAAAGTATCAGCCCAGCTGTTAATGAAAACCCCATAATATTAAGGTTTAAAGAAGCAGTGGAATGGGTTACCAGTCAGGCCTTCTCTGTCACCAGAGGTCCTTAAAGAAAAGAAAATATCTAGGAAAAGGGATTTGTTTGCAGGACCCCAGGATGTCACATCAAACCCGATTTTATTTTGATTCTATAATGCAATGCCTGCAACGTCTATGAAATACATAAATCTTTGTTTCTTAAGTATAGTTTGTTAACTTTGAGAAATGTGTTCAAGAATCTTTGATGATTCCTCTATTCTCTTTGTCAAACAACCGTTTTTCCTTTTCTGACTAGATTTCTTGCCTATCTTCTTCACAGGTTTTGCTCTTCACTAGGCCTTCTGGAAAAGTCCTCTGCTGTCCTCTTTAATTTTCCACTTCATGGTGTTTGGTACTGACTATCTAGCTTGGAGGTGGCAAGTGCCTCTGCTAACAGTTCCTGGTACTCAGTACCTGGAGTAAACCTTTCAAGTTTCTGTAGGAGAGCTCTGTGGTTGTAACAACAGGTCTTTGTCCGTATCTTTTGTCATTAGTCCCCGTTGCCACTCGAGCTTCAGTTAGCGACAGCTGAGAAGCAGCTGTTCAGCTGAGGGAGAGCTTGTCAGCTACTCCATCCATAAAAGAAAGGTAAATAGCTGCTGTGCCACTGGATAAACCATCTGCTGGTTTTACTGAAGAAAGGAAGATCATAAACTTAATTTTTGTTTTTGTTTTTTTAAGTTTTAGACATGCTGGCTGAAAGTATTTAGGCTGTTGGATACTTAGCTCTTATCTGTAAAACCTTCCTTTATCTGTTGTGACCATGTGTCCACATGGTCAATATGGAATTTTATTATGTGCAAGGACGTTCTTTATGTGATCGCTGTTGCTTAATGTTCTTTTTCTACCATTGGAATGGAAAGGTACCAAATGATACACTCTCCTACTTTCATAGCATCAGGATAGAAAATGTGTAGCAGCCCCTTTTGTTCTTTTGTTTTGGAGTTTGCCTGACCATTCAAAAAAAAAAAATAAAATTTTTCCCCAGCTACTGTAGTGCACAGACTGCATAATAGCTACCTTCTGTGAGTTAATTTGAAATAAAAGTCTTAGCTGTGAAAGTAGCTACCCAACCAGTAATGGAGGGCTACATTAAGCAATTATAACCTAGTTTTCATTTATTTTTAAATTGAATAAGCAACATGCAAAGAACAAAATTTTCTCAATACACAAAAATGGTCTTGTACTTTAGAGTCTAATAGAAGAAGAGACCAAACAACAACCTGGCTTACTGTAGCGTCATTAAAAGGCAGAGTAGTTACGATAGTATTGTAGGGCAATGAGAATGGGTCTGAGTAATGAAGTGGACTCCACCAGCGATGGAAACATACCATACCTTCCACATTGCATATATCTCTATCAAATTGGTGGTATTTACAAGAAGCAGCCATGCTTTGTTTGAAGTGCTATGCAGATAGCTTAAATTTGTTTTTTTATAGGAATCATTAAGCATTTGCCATATACAGTGGTAATCACAGGTAGTAAATTGTATTGCCACTGCCCAAAGCTGCTGGCACTTTTAGCCACGTGTCAAAAGATGTTTGGCATTATAGTAGCAATATTTGCTTTGTGGTCCTCACTGAATTCCAGTTTCAGAAACATCTAGTTTGTCCTGAGAGTTTTAAGATTAAGGTGGCTTAAAGATTTATTTCCCAAGCTTGGATATTTTGCCTTGTGTCTTTGAATAAATCCGTCTGTTATGTTTTTCTCTATTTGGTTTCACATGTAAATGCAAACCCTTCTCATTTTTCCCCTTTTTATGTCAGTTGTCTCCTGAAGTGTTCTCCATGTACATATGACTTACTACCTCCTCTTCCAGCACCTTCTGCTTTTCAAAAAAATCCATGTTTGGAAGACAGGAGACACATAACATCACTGTCATTTTGTCACAGTCGCTCATAGGAGGAAAGACAAGCTATTGTGGAAGTAATACTCAGTCTGTGAAAAATGTGCTTAGCTTATTCATATGTGCAGTGAGGAGCTGGGTTGAACTGGAACATAGTCAAGGCATGCAAAATCTTCAGATAATTTAGATGTCAAACTCTACAGTCACCACCAAGTGTCATAGGCACATAGCTTGTTCTGCCCATTAAATCAACTCAGTCTATGATGTTGCAGTCACTGTAGCACAAAGCCATGGAAATTAGAGTCCACTAAAATTGGAAATAATCAAACTAGAAATAAATCATAACTCTAACAACAAGGCTTATTAACTGTTCAGACACCACTATTACTTAATATAGCTGGTAGTTTTTTTCTGTCTTTATATCTTCTAGATGACATGTTTTAATAAAATGCAAGTTATTAAGCTCCAGTGCATGAGTAACTGGAAAAAACTCTTTGGCCTGGCTTATGAAAAGTGAGACTAGATGGTCTAATGATCCCTTTTGGTCTTAATAACAGTCTTGTCCCAGAGTTTATTAGCATTTTCCCAGAAGACTGTGAGTTATGAAGGGACATGGAGTCAGGAAAACCAGCGACGTATTTTCTCATAATTCTGAGGTCTGCTCCTGTGAAATCAACTGGCAACTTGCTAAAAAAACCCAAAGAAATCCTTTTGTCTCTAACTACCATACAGTATAATCGCTCCTTAAACATGGATTTAGATTTAGCCCCTCGCTGCAGTTGGGCATGAAGCATATGTCTTGATCGTGGCCTCTTTCTGATCTAAAAGTCTGTCCATATGCGGCTGCAAAACTGTCAGAAATGACAAAACCTGGAGATTGCCTTATATAGGGCACTGGAAAGATTAAGCATATCACTAGCTCCACTCTCAATGGATCTGGAGTGTAATTGGAGGATTATTTCTCCTTTAACTGCCTCTTACCTTGATTGGCAGATAATGTCATCATTTTGACTGGTAGTCCCCAGTCAATCATGTGTCATATTGTAATGCAGATTTCCCTTGATTCCCTGAAGGGTATACTAGACTCTGAGAGTCCCTTGCCAGAGGCTTTACATATTACTGCACTTCTCAGTGATGGGTAATTCACCATTTTTTTTGGCTTTTTTTTGCTTTGAGAATTCATTCTCTAGGTTTTGTGGTTCTTCCCTAAAGAGGCAGGACTAACACACACACACACACACACACACACACACACACACACACCTACCTCCTTAAAGTTTTTCAAAAACATTGACAATTTATTCACAAATTAGAAGACCTTAACGTTTATTGTATACAGCTATGGACCAACTGTTAAAGAAGACAAAATTCAAAATAATGAGCAATTAAAGTAGAAGATGATCTAAAATTCTCTGAGACTTTCTGGCTGAGAATGTCGTCATATGTTATAAAGGATTTCAGATGCTTTGAACTAGGAAGTTTGAATCCTGAATGATATAGCTGACATATGGGCTTCTTCATCATAACCTCTGCTCAGAAATCATGAGCTGCAATCACAAACAAACATGAAGTGTTGTGTTTCATGGAACAGCACGGTCCTGTAAGTATGAAAACTACAACAAATACAAAAAGCAATAAATAAACATGCTTGGTTATATTAACTAGCTCAGTTTTGCCTATTTTGGATGTTGCATAAGTCCAGACTGCCCCCCTGTCACTACCCAGGAGTAGGAGCGCTGTCAACTACTATCAGCCAGTTATTGGACGATACAGGGAAGCAGATTGCCTATAATTATAGGTGGCAATAGAATAGTAACTCCTCGATCACATGTTAGATTGTTATGGAAATATTGAGACAAATGGGTTGGTTTATTTTGCTAAAGTCTGATTGCTTTTCTAACAGTACAACAGAAATCATAGATCAAGTACTTTTCCTAGTGTCTTCCTTCTAAAAACATTCAGTGAATTGGTATATGTAAATGTCCTTATGAACAAACCAGGTGCATTTAAAGCACATCTGAGAAAACACGTTTCTGGTATCATGAAATCCTGTCAAGAAAGCGATTTAACTGAAAATAAAACTAATAATGCTGACCCTTGGCCTACTTATAACCCTGAGAGTTCAATTTAGTTATATGTTAAAACTAGTTCCTGTGGTACAAAAAAGATGTGGTGTTGTGGTGGGTGTTTTTTGTGAGTGGTTCTGTTTGATTGGTTGGTTTCCTCTTCCAGAGGACTTTTCCATCCTTATTCTCTAAGTAACAATGCAACTTTGGATATTGGTTTTATTAAGTCACATTTAACTTCCTGCTCTGCCTTTGGAAATTAAAGAATACCTATAATATAAATTAGAGCACTCGTTTGTCTTGAGGCTGGGTTAATTTCTCCAGAGAACACCTGCACCTAAATGATGGTCAGATATTGCCAGGACACTTTTTTTGTTTCTTACCACTACCTTAGACTATGCAAACTGTCTAACCTGAGTAAAAAATTTAGACCTAGAAATCAATGAAATTTATTCTGCTGATTCAAGTCAAATTATATCATCTTTAGTACAGATTTGTTTTGGGTTTTTTTTACATTTTTGTAGTAACATTTTGTAGTCTTCCTTCTCAGGTGCCAACTTTCTTTTCTTTGAAAGTTTTCCTAAGAGATGACTTGTCTTGCTCCTCCTCAATTATGTGTAATTCCTCGGGAAGTGTACGAGCTGCCTCACGGAGTAACGTTAGAAAATAATCAAAATGGGCATTACTGGTTTTACTCACTGAACAGAACAGGTGCCAACATGGACCATGGAGCTGAGACCATGTGAATTAGCCAGTCCTACACTGAGAGAATCAGAAAATGCACCATGGGCCAATTGACATTCTGTTCTTCACAGCAGGAAGTACTCAACTCATTTGTTTCTTTGTTAGGTGAGGCTTCAACAAGTCTTTTCAGCTCAAGAGCACTGAGGACAGAAGTTTCTTGATATTGTGCTTCAGTTAGCTAACTAATAGGTCCTATTTGGTTCAAAATGTGCAGTTAAAATGTCCCTTCTGCAAGTCTGTACAGAAATAATGAGGCTTTTATGTGTGCATTAATTATAGATTGAAACTATATCTCAGATTGGAAAATGTCTTTCTTCTCGTAATAGCCTGTGGGCTACTAAGCTCATCTCAGAGTTACAGTAAAGCAGAAAAACACTTTACTTTCATATATAGACACTGTATCCAGTCAGTAATTAGTGGATTTTTTCTGTTTATGATAAGTTTATGATATCGTAACTGTTAGCGTATAGGTGTGAAGATCACTAGGTCATTGGCAAGGCAATAAATAGAATCATAGGAATAAATAGAACCATAGAATGGTTTGGGTTGGAAGGGACCTTAAAGATCATCTTGTTCCACCCCCTGCCATGGGCAGGGTCACCTTCAACCTGCCCAGGTTGCTCAGACCCCATCCAGCCCGGCCTGGGACACTGCAGGGCTGGGGCATCCACAGCTGCTCCGGGCAGCCTGTGCCAGGGCATCAACACCCTCATGGGGAAGAATTGCTTCCTTATATCTAATCTAAATCCACCCTCTTTCAGCTTAAAGCCATCGCCCCTTGTCTTATCACTACACACCGTTGCAAGAAGTCCCTGTCCATCTTTCTTGCAGGTCCCCTTCAGGTACTGGAAGGCTGCTATAAGATCTCCCTGGAACCCACTCTTCTCCAAGCTGAACAACCCCAGCTCTCTCAGCCTGTCCTCATAGGGGACTTCGATATCTCATGTAACCAGCTTAGTTTATGCAAAAATGCAAGGTGGCTTTGTTGTTCTTTTAGCATCTTTCCCTACAGATACAGTGCAGTTGCAGTAGTGTGGTATAAGAAGATTATTAAAATTGTATAATCTAACTTGATCCTTTCCTTCATATATATGTTTAATATTTCATCAAAAAGAGTAACAAAGGGTTCATACTATACATGAAAAAAGAGTAAGGAATGGAGTTAGCCCTTTTCAACTGCTAGAGTGAAAGCTGTGTGTTTCAAACCCTTTTTGAAGTTGGATCTTTCAAAATCTGATCTTTTGAGTGCTAGTCTATTTGTTAATTGGGTAGGTACATAGACAGATATCTGTGCAGTGGCATGCAATATATGAGAGAATTATAGGAAGAGGCAAATTGTGGATAAATCAATGAACCTTTTGGACTTGAAACATTGCAGATGAAAAATCCCTGGTTTTCCCTCTCATTGCCTGCTTTTAAGGTTTTATTTTTTTTATCTGCAAGCTATTTGTGTGCAGAAGGATATAATAAAATTGTCATAATTTTATTAAGACTTATTTTTTCCTACTTATTAAATAAATAAAAATTAAGCCAGATTATTCTTTATGTAGCAGAACCTGTTAGCATTTGATTGTAATATAGTATAATATAGTGAAAGCCCAAACTGTTTTAGTGAACTGCAAAGTCTGATATTTAAAGTCTTAGATTCTAGAGAATCTTGTTTATAAAAACAGAACCTTACATTTCATGTGTTCTACCTGATTTCTGAATTGATGCATGCATTTAGTTTTTATCAGACAGCTAGAATATATACATGAAGAACTATATGCCCTGTGAATTTTACAAATCAATACAATTCTAGTCAATGTCTCACTTGTTAGCATGGAGGCTTTATGAAGGGGTGTAATGTAATACTGTTACAGCATGTGTGGCAGAGTAGCCTGTTTGTTTGGGGCTGTCTTCAAAACTTAAACAGTATTTTTCAAATTACGTAAGCAAAATAACAGGTTATTTCTGTGTAGAAGATAATGGAAACAGTGTGGACTCAACTAAAGAGACCTTGCAGATGCAGAGCTTCCTCTCAAATGAATGTTAAAACTAGTCTTATTGTCCCTGCACCAGGCTTTTCTGATACTTTGTGTCATAACCGATACAGACTACTTGGAAGAAAACATCCTCTTCCCTTTAACTAGCCTGTGTAAGCATGGAGAAGTTGAATGTTAAATTGTGGAAAAACTGGGTTGCACCTTTAAGAAATGGTGTTAATATTGTGTTAGACTCCAGATGCTCTTTATCATATAATCGTTATCATAAAAAGTCTTAATGTAAAAGATCCTAATAGAGTCCCACAGTGTCTCAGGAGCAACCTGGATTGGCCTTTGCATTTAAATTAGAGAATAATTAGATCCAGGAGGAGAAAAAAAATGGTGAAGTGCATTCTGCTTTTCTCTTCTAAGGGAAACACACACAGAGTCCCAAAACTATTAAATAGGCATTGTGAGAACATGGAATACATTTAACATTGTAGAATGAAAACTATTTATATTATCTTCCATAACAGTATGAAAGTGTTGCATTGTCCTTCATCTGTTCACAAGTTCTCTTTAACAGTTGAGTCAGAGTTAATCTCAGAATAAATCAATATGAAAAAGGACAAAAACACCACCAAAAAGTAGCCCTTCCACTGTCAATGTCTTCTGGAAGTATCATAAAAAGGGGTACACAGACAAAATTACTGGGTTTTCTTAGAAAAAATAGTAATGCTGCCTATTGAGGAAAGTAGCGCTACAGTCAAAACTTTTTGGATGTAAGTTTTCAGTTTAAGCCTTTTATGTATGAAGAGCTGCCTATTTGCAATCAAGGCAAGGATGTGATGTGTTATACAACCTCATTTGTGATTACAGGCAATATTTGTTACTTGGTAATGGTTCTGATTTTTTAAAAGTATTTTATGTTTTTGAGGCCATGAACATGAAAATCCCGAATTGCATGAAACCAACAGAAAAAAAAAACAAAACCAAACCATAACTTTTGAGGTTTCTCTATAATTCCTTACAAAATAATGTATTGGATAACATCGTCCATTACTGAAGCCCTGCTAATAATTTTTGCCGCCTTTTCATTCCCATCTGGCACATCTGCTGCACATTGGCCTCATGAAGAAAGGGATTAAGAAGTGAAGTGTGGCAGGAGAAGGTTTCAGTCCAGCTCTCTCTCTGCTCTGACTCCTGTCACAGGTGCCTGACACGCTGTGACTCCAAATCAGTGGCTCTGTCTTAGCAGAGAGTGTGCCAGTCTGAAGCACAGTTATTCTGGTTTTCCTCAAAAGTTGGGACGTTGCACTGTGCTTCAATGAGAACTGGTGCTTCAAAGGCTTGATGAGGCATAAGGGACGCTCTTTGCTACAGTTTTTCGAAGAATTTTTGCTAGACCCCACGTATACAGACCCAGCAAATTTCTAGCAACTATGGTTGTATTAAAAACAAAATGCAACTCACACATCCCTGAGCATGGCTCACAATTCAGAGTCTGCTTAAGGACCGCTCCTTGGAGAATCTGCTCAGCCTTTCCTGAGGCAGGGAGTTACAGGAGAGAGGCTTAAATATTTATGGCCCCTTAAAGCATGGAAAAATTACTGCCTATATCACCATCTGTATCCTGTTTCTAGGAGGCAAAACACAGAATCACAATACAGTGTGGCACATTTTGTGTGTGTGGAAACAAGTACTGAAAGAGTTTGTATGCCATGAAGTTAGAGCTGAGGGCTAATGCAGAGGTTGTTACCACTGTGTTTTGTAAATCTGTCTCTATTTTGTACTTTTAGATATTCACTGGCTTTCCTGAAGTTTGGGAAATAGTTCGGTGTAGTCATCTGGAGCTGAAATATTTCCTATTACTTGCCTGTAAGAGATTTATTTAGACATCCTCGCTGTTGTGAGAAAATAGCTTGTGTATGTGCCCTTAAAAAAAAGCAGTCCACTGAGAATATACCTATCTTTATGTGACAGATAAATAGTTCCATCAGGATGAAGCCGAGGTTAACCTTGTATTATAATGGTTTTGTTATTCAAGCTATGGTTTAAGCCAGACAAACTCGTGAAAACCTCTTGAGGATGGAAAAGTTTTTATCCAGACGCAGTTTTCTGTTTTGGGGTTTCTTCAAGCAGTGGCCAAGTATCTCCTGGCTTACACAGAGTTTCTGACATAAGCCCATGAAAGAGAACATGTAGGATGATGATGCTGATGGCTCTTCTGTTGTTACGGTGGAGTTTAGGAGGAAAATGGAACTGTTCCTCAGGCTGCCCCACAGACAGACCTGACATCTCTTGTGTATTCTCTGTACTGCTAGGACTGTGGTTTAAATACTGATGTTGAGCCTTCTCCCTCTGTTTAATCTTATTATGTTTTACAGTGGTCTACATTAAGAGGGAGTATTGTAAGAAGAGACTATGCCTCCTGAGTTTAGGAGCACTTCATTGGAGTTGACAGAAGCTTTCATTTTAACCACGTTTCTATAAAGTGGAAGAAGTCTGGAATGCCATATTTGGCAGTTTCTTCTCATGCTACTATTTTGTTCCAAATGAAATATGACAACACAATAGTTGCAGTAATTACAGTAATTGACTTCAGAGAGTTCAAGATGATCATGTAATTAGCTGCTTTATGGGAGAGAGATCACCACCATCTCCCTATTTCCACGCTTCTGTGGTCTTCAAAGGTGTTTTACACAGGACTGTAAACCAAAGCACTTCTACCTGAATTCTGAATACAGTTCACAAGGCTGACTTGTGAATTTTAAAACAAAATAAAACTGCCATAAGAAAAAAAATGCATCACCTTTTTTCCTAACTAGGAAAAGTCATGTTGTTGCTCTTACAGAACCAGCCCATGGTAAGCGACGTTGTAACTGGCAGAGAGATAATTCATTTAAAAATGTCTCTTACTAAGAAATTGCAGGTAATTTCAAGATAATAAATTAGATGCCTTAAAGGGTCTTTACTGACGTCTTTTCAAACTTTCTGTCAGAGAAGGAGAAGGCAAATAGTCTATTGAAAAACACATAAAGCTCCACCTGTTAGGAAGCCACTATGCTCTAAAGGGTTTATGTATAATAGGATCATTTCTATACAGCTTCAATAGAACATCCTTCCATTTTTTTGGAAAACAGACTTGCGGCATGGCAGACATTTTGTGTTTCTTTGCCTAGAACATAATTTTGCAAACAAAGATTGTATACAGAAGCCAACTCCTATCAGTTTTACCCAATAGACGATTAGTTGTGAAAAGAAAATATATACCTCTACATACAATAGTAGTAATTTTTTAATTTTGGAAAAAGCTATATAGAGAAAGTGTGTCATAATGAGATTATTACAGAATTACAGAATTGGAAACTCAAGACAAAATGAAATTTTCCTTTTCACCTTTTGTACACTGTTTCAAAACAGTAGACATCAAAGCTGGAAAACTTGAAAACATACAGTTAATCACTGAAAGGGCAACATAGACACCTAAAGCTGAGTATGGGATACAGTCAGTTATTTAGTCAAAACTACTACATAGAAAAGACATTCTGAGCTATAAACTCTAATTAAAACCCCTCGGTTGTTTACACACAGTTTTGTACTTCATTAGAATCTGCAATAAGCTTACAGATTGTTATCTTCATCCTCAGAGAAATTCAAAACTCAACTGGAACAAAGCTGAGCAATTTTATTGACCAGTGAAGTCAGCCCTACTTTGAGCAGGAGATTGGACCATATCGACTTCTTGAGGGTCCCCTCCAGTCTGAGTTAGAATTCTGTGGTGGACTTCGGTATATCATCTGAATTCAGACTTGAGGGTAATCAGCATTAAGCATTTTTGAGATCCATGGTACCTAACGAGTGATCCTGAGACAGCCCACTTGCTAAGTAAAATGTCCTATAATAACCAGTAGAAGCTCTAGCTTTTAAATTACCAGAATGGGCTTGCTGCATGTTTGGAGAGACGTTACTTGCACCAGGTGACACTTGAAGTTCTGCCTTTTTATTCCTCATGGCCACATCAAAGAGTAATTAGACAAGGGATGGAAAGGTAGACCTTTTCTTCTACATAGGAAGTAGTTGGTGGGTGATATACGTGGCTGCTTTAGCACATAGGGCAGCTCACTGCAAAGAGTTGGTGTGTGTGTGCACACATTGACACTATCTTGTTCTTTCCACAAAAAAGCAAAACAGGGTGCGTTACTTAGTGGACATCATAAGAATCCAGATTCCGATGGATCTGCCTCACCATCTGTGAACCAGTTTTGCTTTCAGATCATGCAGTATGAATTAGCACTCGAGTTTCATAGGGTTTAAAGGGTTTGAAGTTGTAGCAAAGTCAACATTTCTATATGAAATATGCAGCAGAGCAGATAGCTAAGCAAGAACATCCTCAGCTTTTAAAAAGCTGCTCCTCTGGAGTTAGAAAATTAAAAGTGAATTCCTCTTCAAAGTGATAAATGCACTGAAGCCTGTATTAAATAACCTCTCACGGGTCTTCAAAAAAAAAAAAGAAGTCTCTTAAGGGAGGGAGGCTGCATGTTATTTAATGTTGCTGTTGCCTTCCCTGGTTCTTTAAGTTTAAAGTTTCAATGATGCCTTGATCTGCTGATTAGGATTTTGATGATGTGTTAGCTGTGAACAACTACAACTGAACATTTTTCAGGTAGAGTTACACAGGGAGACCTGTGCAGTACAGGAACAGAAAACCAACATTCTTTGGTCATCTTAACTGTCTCAATAAACTGACATAGCTATTGTCCAAACGATCCCTTTTTGTAAGTGTTGTAAATGATCTGAAATACATTCATGTCATTGTTTCTCCTGGGACTTAGTTACTTTTTTTTTCTCCTTGCTTCTCCTGTGGGTACATAACTTAAAGGCCATTTTTTTTTTCCGTAGCTGTTTATCTGACTTCATTCTTTCTGTGTGTAAAGGAATTGTTTTTATCAGACCAGGCTTATCACTTCTGAGGGCCTGTGGCTGTTACGTCATGACCAATCACTCCCATGTCAAGATCACTTATTTTATTATAAATCATAGTTCCACATAAAGTCAAATTATTATTTCTTTAACTTCATTTGAATAGGTTATTTTCTTTCACAATAGTTCTGTTTAAAAAAAAAAAATAAAAATCCTGGCTTAAAAATACTAGGTAATAAATTTCCCTTTTAAAATTGCAATAAAAAAATACAACCTTTGGCAATCTGAAGCTTCAAGCTGATACTGACTGAGTTCCTGGCGGTGTTGCGCAGTGATTTCTGGCTTTGACTGTATGAAACTCATGGAGAAATCTACAAGTGCTGGTGGGATTTTCTGTAGACCAAGGGCCAGGATCAACATGCTCCTAACAAACTTCACCTGAGCTGCAAAAATGCCTCGGTGACTAATGCATTGGTAGGTAACATTGCTCTGGAACAAAAGCAGTTGCAATCTCTGTAATGAAGTAGTTGAGTCAGAAGCAAGTCTGTACTGATTGTCTAGATAGGATTATGAAGCATCAAAACCAACTCCATTTAATGGATCTATTTAATCCGTTTACAGGGTACTCGAGTGAGATCCCAAATGATGAAGCACTGTGATGTGCTGCTCTGGACAAGAGCTCTGTGATAAAGTTCCATATGTGAAAGTTTTCCACATTTCAGAATTGGCTCTGTTCTGCATTGGAGTGAAACAAAAAAATCCCCAAAGTTGTATTAAAACAAGTAGAACCAAAACTAAACAAAAAACCCAAGGAAATAACAAAATCCCCAACAAACAAACCAAAACACCAAGCCCAAACAGAAACCAAACCAAAAAAAGCACACAGAAAACCAAAGGGGAAAAAAAAACACTCAACAAAAACAAAATAAGAGAAAAACACTCTTCTGTCCCCCTGCAATTCTCCTCTACCTCTCCCAAGGATCTTTTAACATAATTCACTGAATTTAAACTTTCTAATTTTGACTATTAAGGTTTACCGTGCATTACCCCCAATACAAAGTGTTTTCAAAATGAATAGTAGAAATGCTGCCTTCTGTCAGGTCAAAACAAACTGCTTTGAACTCTTTCAAAATGTCTGCATTTTTCTGGAAGGGAAATTCAATCAATGCTTTGATTTTGAAGAGACTTGGCATTCTGTTATACTATGGTTTGAGCAAAGTTTGTCTAGTTGGCTTTTCTGGGGACATTCTGAAGCGGCAGGTTAAGGCAGCTGTTGGCAGGAGATGGTTCCCAGGTAAATGTCACCACGGCTGGGATTTCCCCGCTGAGTAGCCAAAACCTGTTACCTTTCCCTGCTCTACATGTGAATGTAGGATGGTACAGCGCACTCAGAGGGGGGACCAACAAAGCCGGTGGTGTATGTTGCCCCTTGAATCTAACGCAGGTTTGGATGACAGGTTGTTTTCCATGGGAGTGGAGTGCTGACCTGTTTCCATGTGTGGGGAAAGGTTGTTTTTCATGTGTGGCATAGAGACGTGGAAGTTAAACCCCAATGAACTTTCACACCTCCACTTGCTTCATCTGCTTTACATCTAAACTTGCTACTGTGACTGAGGAGAGCCTTAGCTCCTGTTGACATCAGTGAAGCTAATCACAGTAATGGAAATACTGTTCAGAATGACTTTTTCTCAAAACCTGTGCCTTCAAACACCCTGTGACTTTATTACACGTAATCCTGGTGTGGAAGAAGTCTTGAGTAGTCTTGTTGATATTCCAAGTCCAAACAAACCAAACCAAAAATTAAGTCATATTTACAGATATATATTAACCCCCTTAAAATATTCATATGGGTATTCAATTGCTTAAGAGCTCCACAATATGTATTTGTTTTGCATAAACTTTGACTTTCTGTTTTCTTGTGTAGTTCATCTGCTTGAGTTTCCCCATTGTCCCAGTGTTATTTTTCAGGATGAACAGGGGAGCCTAATCAGCTTGAACTAAAGCATTCATTATTTTACATGCCTCTATGGTGTTCCTTTCTTAGGAAACACAAGTGGTTCTCACATTGGAAGTAAAATCTTTTCAGCCATCTGAAAGCTGAACGCAGCACTGGTAATAGTAATAATTGGTAATAGTGTGCACAGGCTCCATGCGTCCGAATTAAAACCAGCTTTCAAGGAGGTAGTTTAGCAGCACTCACAGCTGGCAGTAGAAAACCAGAGACCCTGTAACAGGAGGCAGTCTGTGCAAGTCTAAAAGGGATTAGCTTCAGCAGCTTCCATTTTCTCCTTTCTGAATGGATGAACGTGGTAAAGTAGTTATTTCCTGTGGTTACGTATTATATACAATTATGTCACTTGTGTGAATTATTATTTTTTTCCTCTAGGAAAGCCTACACAGCTTGCTGGAGTTTTTTTGTTGGTTTATGATTTGTTTATTTTCTTTGTCTGGCTTGGTTTTCCACACCTCATAATGATGTGTGACAGGAGCTTGTCTGCCTTTGAAGAGATTACAGGTTCAGTAGCTTCAAATTCCTTCCGCCCAGGAAAATGTTCATGTGTGCTATCACAGAAATGGACTAGTAAATATTTTGGTCACATTCTGCAACACTCTGAGGTCAGCCATGACGCCGTTACAAGTTCAGTATGTTTAAAAACTTAGTTCTTTGTCTAAAGTCATCTCCAAAATCGGCTGTCTAGTAATCTGATATAGCGATGTTTCTTTCCACAGGGAGCACATACTGTTGTCTTTGTCATCACAGAAGGGAAGAACGATCAGGAAGCCTTCTAGCTCAGGTACCGCAGTCTAACATGGTGATTAGCTGTCTGGCTTGGAAGGTCTCACTTGGTCTTATCTCTGGATCTTGGTCTCAACTATTTCTTTAGGCCTTCTCCCAGAAACATAAAAGGAACAAACCAGGCAATTAAATAGATCAAAAAAAAAGGGGCATCTCTAAAGCATTTGTGGCCATGTCTACAGAGATTTAATATTCCATTCACGAAGTCTAAAAGAGAATTTAACCAATCCATTGACGTCACTGGGTCTAGCAGCCTCAGCCCTTGCAGCATAACAAATGTATGGAACTCCATCAAAGGTACAACGCTTTCCTTTGATTTTGGTTTAGCTATTTCCATTTGACGCAAACGTTCAACACATGGCACGTTGCTGATTGCTGGCACATGTTGATCTATAATGTAAGTTCTGGATGACCAACAGCAATGCGAACAAGTAGTTTTTGTCTGATTTGTTTCATTTTGCAGGTGTGAACAACATAGACTGAAATTGGTTTTGGAACAATATTATTAGGAAAAAAACCTATTTCAGCAAGAAACACACAATGGGATTTTGTTGTGGATTTTGTTTCATCATTAGGTGAAATGCTCCTACCTCTTAGTTTCATAGATATTCCACTACTGGCCTTGATATTCGCAGTATGAATTGTGGCTCGGGTGGCAATGCATTTCCACATGGAGACAAGGTGATAACTCTTCTGACTGGTTATCGTTTTTTCAAAAATAAATCTGGAGGGATGGATGTGAAAAAATATCATTGGATCAATGGCAATACAGGCAGAAAAAGGTACCTGCTGCAGACAAGGCTGTTTTTTCGTTTTCCTTTATTTTGGCAAGCATGGTCTTTCATATTCGTTGTAGATTGTGCAGGGCACGTGAAGTGAAATGCAAAGGTGAAAGAAGGGAAAAAAAGCAGCAATCTGGGGAAGCTGAGTTTTGAATTATAGTGTCTCGTAAAAGCTGCAATAAAGACTGGGGCTCTGGTATAAAAACACAGGAAGGAACTGTCTCTTTCCTGAAGAGATTTTAATATTGGGTCCCAATCCTGCAAAGAATTACACCACTCCTAAACTTAATACATAAGTTGTTGAAGCCATCAGAACTGCAGGACTCTGAATTGCAATCTTTACTGCCAGAATAGTACATCTGTGGAGATGAATGCCCTGTTGATGTGAGTTTATAATGTGAGGAGTTAATGTTAACAGATCTTGTGTGTGCAATCAAGCCTACAAACTCCAGTTTATGGACAAAGGGCTGGAATCACATATGAGGCAGGAAAATAGCTTGATATGATCTCAGGCGAATTCCCTTTTGTCTGTCAGTAGTATCAATATTTGCCTTTTCAAGCTTTTCATTCTTGAATTGCCCCATTTTGTTGTTTTACCCTGGCACCTCATTTTCTTTATCATTAGCCCTCTTAACTAGACAAAAACTCTGTGCTTTTGCAGGCTGCTCAGTTTTGGGGAAAAATTAGTAACAGAGTGGACTCTCTAGACTGCAGTACTTTGCTTACAAAGCACAAATGAAGGACTGCTCCCCCAAGACTTCTTCATGCAACACTTCACCAAAGTCTGTCGTTTTTATTTGCTTGTTTTCCATAGGAAAGCAGTTAAATGATCTCTTCTTGATTTCTCCCTCTTTCCTTGCAATTTATTTGATGGTGTTCTTGCATTTCTTTGTTTTCTGTTATATTTAAAACAATAAGCAGAAGATGTATACCTCACTTTGTTTTAACTCTTATCATGTGAAATAAAAGGAATATTAAGGATTTCCTCTTTTTACCTCAACTCTTAGATTTTTCATTAAATTTTACTTAATACTATGTTCACTGGCATTGAGATTTTGATGCAGCTTGTGTTTCTAGGCTGTACAGTTATGGTGTCTCTCTTTGCAAAGGTGAATTTGGTATGGACAGGTATATTTCACATGATATGAAAACTGTTTAATTTCTTAAATTCCTTCATTGACATATCTTGGCACTGAAGGCTGCATGTTTCATGCCTGATGAGGAATCATTGCCTTCTGTACTTTATCGTGGTGTCAGGGCCAGGTCACACAAAAGGTCGCTGTGAGTGGCCGCTGGGAGGATCCTCGATTGTTCAGACAGGGAAAGCGCCCGGCTTTGCTCGTCTCTTCTTTCCGTGGTGTCATCAAAGTGCAGAGCGCGCTTGCAAGCAGGATGCCAGCACACGAAGGCAAAACTGAAATAATTGAGCAAAGCTGAGAATGGGAAATATATTTGATCTAAAAGTCAGCTGCCTCAGATGTGTTGATAGTGCAGCCTTTTAATACAAATACCTGGGGAGATGGTAGAAGGAGAGTTACAGGAGATGGGAAGTCATCAAGTGAAGCCCGTAGGAGTTGCACCTGCTCTTACCGTTAATCAGTCTTTGAAGACTGCAGGAGAGGAGCTCCGGCTTGGAATTTGGCAATGTAAGCAGATGTTATCCTGTACCTAACAAAGAGGGGATTATGAATCTGACAAGACTGGGCATATGGGATAAAGTAATCTTATGAAAGGCTGTTATCTGCTTTCCTAACAGGGAAGCAGTGGTTGCATGTTTTGATCTTTGTTTTGTTTTGTTATGTTTTTTAAATCATTTTAAGCAGCTGTTGAATTTTTGAAATCATGTACACTGCAGTCTCTTTAATAACTCTGAGCAATGTAAAGTCAATACTCAAGGTAAATGAATCATCTTCAAGTAGTATTTGAACTATTAGTGTGTTGCAGAACACGACTTCTCTTTTGCCTGTGGATTTGCGTATTTTTCTCCTTTGCACAGACCTAGTTTTGATAAATGGAGAGATCATGTAAGAATAACATGCAGAATAGTTGTCTGTATGCTCTGAAGTGTTATCACTGACAGGATCAACTGATCAGTGGGGGTGTAGCGCTCTTAGACAACAAGTCCTATCTCAAACCTGGAGGTCTGGTTCTTTCTGTACAGAAACACTACTGGGGAAGTTGTCAAGGAGCAGATTGGCACTTCAGGGTAACGAAACTTGTTGAGATTTCAGACTATTTACAGACGCACAATTTTACCATGTGGGGAAAAGGGATAAGATTCAGATTATATAATTCAATATAGGAACAACCGTGCATACTACGTTACTTGTCTTAGATTTAGTTACTTTTAAACTTTATCAGTTTCTTCTTACATCCTTTCACATAAAACCCAGCTCCATTATTAGCCCAGTTGACTTCTGCTAATATTACTTTCGTGGTAATCCTATTTCCTGTGTAAAGAATCTCAGAAAGAGACTCCACAGAATTTGTTAGTAGTCTCTTTTATAGTAGATGAGGGAGGAATACAGTTGTTACATATGTTGCTTTTTTGGTTTAAGTGAATAGATCTGAGCACTAAACCCCATGTCTTTTGAGTGTTTGTTCAATAGTACAATGGTTAATCATGCAATAACCCGAATTTGTTGAGATTCCACCAAAGCAGTTCTAGATTGAAAGTCATTAAATTGCAAAACTTTTTGGTTGTGGTAAACCAGTAGACCAACCTGAATGCATAAAGCTTATTTTAGCATTAGCTCTCATCCTAGGAAATCAATCTGTCTCTCTGAAGACCATCCAATGCAAATCAAAACAAGGGGTACATTGCAAGGACCCTGAGGGCAGGCACCATCAAGCTCTAATGGCTCTGAGCCCTCACCCATTGCCCAGCTGTAGGTAGATAAGCCATGTAAACACTGCCTTGCTTTGGGACAGACCTACTTATTCATTTATCAGTGTTACCTCGATAGAACAGGAGGAGTCTCTTAAAGTATGTGGTGACAAGTAGATTCTAAGGGTCCAGCCCATGTAGGAATTGTGCAGCTGCTGGATGCAGTCTGTGATAATTTGGGGAGAGGACTAAGCCCTCTAATGTGCATAGTTTCTATTTGGTTTATTACACTAATGAAAGATTTGAACTGGTAGGAATAACTGTGTCTGTGGCTTTCTATAGCTTTCCACCTCTAGCTGGTTCTGGGGAGGGGAAAAAATACAGAAGCGAGAACAGAAGTGAATGGGAAAGATAAAAAGACAGAAAAGCTGACAGATATATTGTAATACAAGTTGTAAATTTGGAAGGGTTGGCATTGCTGTAGATAGTTCAGGAATGAAATTCTCATTTTCGTTGGACAGAGAGAGAAGAAAGCTATCACTCGTCTTAACTTTTGCCATCCAAACAAGCATTATCCTGCCTCATGCTCTGGATTGTGCCTTGCCTAAAAATTACACATAGTTAAGTAACAGAGGAGGATAACAGGTACTCAAAATCTAAAGAAACTACACCGAATTCATGAAGGGTTTGGAATAATGCCAAGGTCCATATTTGTTGCACAGGTATTGCTGTACTGATACTTCTTTGGTAGAGGATGAGCTTAAATGTGCATACCTGAAGATGTTGCTGTTTGCAATTTTTATCAAGAATACATCGTTTATTGAGAGGTCTGAGTAGAGCAAACACTGCAAGTGTAAGAAGGGTTCCTGCTTTTGCTGATAACAATTTTTGACTCACTGATTTGTATACATTGTATGAGAGTACATTTTATGCTTGTAGATATGATGAATAGTCCTCTGACTCAGCAAAGAAAACTTCACTTTAATCTTGCTGTTGTAAGACTAAAACAAACATAGTCTTCTGCCACCCCCTAGACTTAGAATTTCCGTATTTGCTACATCCACTGTGTATGACTTGTAGTTCCTCAGTGTGTTAGCAGTGCTTACAAAACCCTGATATTGATGCAGTTAAATCAGTTAAACTTCCTACTAAGATAACTGGTTTTGGAGTGGGAAATAACTTTATTATAGCAATACGGATCTTTGCAGACCTCAGTAATATGGCCAAATTGGCCAAAGTAGCATAACCAGTTTACTGTTCTGATAATTGGGTATTCAAGTTCTATTAAAGTGATCTTACAGATGGGTGTTGCCATAGACAGCTCAGCACTTAAATTCCAGACAGCGTATTCCAGACCATTCAAATTATCAATCCTCTAGATGAAATAAGTATAATAGCAATGGTGTCATGAGGTCTTAAAAAAATTTACATCTCTTATCCCAGACTCTGGATACCACATCTGCTTGGAATGGCCCTGAGAAACTAATTTTACTGTTACAAGTCTACTTGATGTTCCTTAAGCTTGCCCCTGTTGTAGATTCTTCCAAAGAGGGACCATCCTGTATGTGTGTGAAGTACTCAGAGAAATCAATTGGAATCATAAGCTATAGATTTTTTTTTTCTTAGAACGGTGCAAATTTTCCTTTTGAAGGGAAAACTCAAAACCTCACATTTGATAGATCAACTCACTGTTGTTTTTTGACTCTTCTTCCCCTAAATAACTGCTTTTTGTTGTTGTTATTAAAATGCTTGGAATCATCATAAGAACACACCAAGTTTCATAACACAGGCAAGATATTCAACTGGAAAACGTCTCCCAGCTCAGCCTCTCAGGACTAATACTAGAGCGAATAGCACTAGCTGGCCCAGTTCTGCTCAGTGCTGGGAAAAGAGGAGTTTCCTGGGGAGTTTCATTTCCCTTTACTCTGTGTGCACTTGGCTCCCTTCTAGTTGTTGGGTAATCCTGGCACTTTTATTAATTGAGATCAAGCTGGGTGTACTTGAAATGGTTATAGGTACTATTTACTGAAAGAAGAGAGGTCAGACTCATTATGTCAACTTTATGGCACACTGAGGCAGGATTTTTTAATATATTTAAGACAGCTTAAGTTCATCAATAGCGGACCTATTTATTGATCTTAAAATTCCAATAAAATGCTAAGAAAAAGGTTAGTTTTCATAAGGCTTAATGCCTGACTAAACATCAAGGCCTTGAATGCTCCAAGCACTTGTTTTGAGTTAGATAAGTTTCCTGTAGGTACCAAGTGAGGCTTGGCACTACATTTAAATGGAGACATCAATCCCTATTTTTATCCAAAAGGAGGACAGTGACATAGAGCCTCATTTCATGCCATTCTTTTCTTTTTGGAAGCTCATGCAATGCCTTTTTTCTGTACTTTTAGTAGATGTTTATCAAGTCTAATGTGAAAACATAGTTAAATGTAAATCTTGATATGGTAATAAGGGCAAATCTCTCTCTTCTCATTAAATAATGTGATGACCTTGAATCAGTGTTATTATTTATGCTCAGATACATTTGCCAATTTTATCGACAACTGCCTCTCCCCAGCTTCCCCTGCGGTGCGGAGCGCTTGGCACCTCCGCTGCAAAGCACAGGGCGCCTGTTCCAGCCCGACACTGCGGCCATGGAGGAAACACAAATCTGATGTTGTTTGATACTGACTGTTTCCAGATGTCCTTCTTAGCCCAATATTATTTGATTTAGCAAATGTAGCCTTGCTACTTTATTTAATACCACTGAATCTGCTTTTTAAATCCCAGAGGGTACCAGAAATATGCTGTTGTTATTCCCTCTGCACATTTTCCAATCATACGTAAAATTGCTTTTGCACATAGAATTGACAAGATTAGGTTACAATTAGCTGTCTTGCTGGATTTTGATTGCATCTATGCGAGAGGAAAAGATCTTTCTAGTTATGAATGAGTTGGCTAGTTGTGCTTCTGTGCTTGGCATGCAACAGTTCTTAGGCCGAGAGTATGTTTTTAACAATTCAGCCAATTTTGCTATGTTTAGAATAGCAATACCGTGTACACAGAAATATTAGAACTAAAGGAACTTTACTCTCAGTACAACAAAGAAATGGGCAGTATATTTCATGGATGAGGTAGAAAGGAAAAGTATTTTCCTTTTTCCTCCAACCCTCACCAAACAATTTCATTAAAAGTTTTTTTAATCATAATATTTTTATTCAGTAAATGATTTTGATTTATTTTCAACCTCTGAGCTTCTTGAAAACAGTTTTATTTAACCCTGTCATTTTTAAACTCCAGTGTTCAGGGATTTTTCTCTAGTTCTACTGAGACTTTAGAAGAGATCCACTCTGAGGGAGGATTATCTGCTATCTGTCTAATGCAGATTTTGCTGCTTCTCCTAAAGTATTTAGTGCTGAGGGCTGTAAGAGCCATCTTGCTGAAATAGTCCCATCCAAAAGAAGTGTCTATATTCTTATTTGTTGCTGTCTTTTTACACAGCATTATCTTCTCCTTGCGTTTACTAAACAGGGGAACAGTAAGTGACAGATACAGGAAGAGATCTGATGTGTGTCACTGCAACTTTACCCAGTTGTAGAATCAAACTGAAAACCACCTAGCTCTCTGTTATACAAAATGAATTGTGGAAGGTTTCCCAAGGGAATTAGAGCCTACATGCAAAGAAGACATATCCTAAACATTTGTATGAATGGAAATCTGGTATGAAGGCTTGGGACAGAAACATGCAGTAGCCAAGCACTTGTTCTTAGCTGCAGTGACTGTTCATCAGCTCAGAGCTTTAAATGTCCTGGCTCTCTGCCTGCACAGGTGGGCTGCAATGTACAGACACTGTATTTTCCTCTCTGCTTCGACCTACTCCAAGCAACGATGTTCATTTCTGAAAGAGAAAACTACCAGTATTTTACAAACTGTGTACCTGAAACTTTGGCCTGTTGTCTTATTCACATTAGAAGCAATAGTTATATCATTCTTGTTCCCAAAATACAGAACTGCAATTCACTGGCAGCATGTCAGGCATTCACGCTGTCGGTGCTATAAAGAAGGCTGTCTAGTAAGCTTAAGACTTAGATAAAGGATTGCCTCTTTCCTTTCTCTATTCCTAAAAGAAACTCTTTTCAGAGAGATTGTGAATGGGATGGGATGGCTAAAATTGGGCTATTAATGGAAATCTGTGTTTTATATAAGATCTTATCTTTTCCTGTTTATTGTACCTTGATGCTTTGTGTTTTCTGGATTTCCCAGCTTTTTCTGTGGATTCCAAAATGTGTTACTATTCGCATTTTAAACTTACTGGTCTTGAAAATTCAATAACTGCTTCTGTGAACAATCAAATCTTCCTCTTCTTCCATCAAATCCTAAATCCTCTGTATACCTGAACCTTTTTTTAATGACTCTCAACACTAACCTTATATAGGTATCTATATTTAAGGTAAATATCTCAAAAGAAATAAAAAATAGCTGGACTCGAAGTTAATACAAGTTTTATCTTTCTTATCCGTTCTCCAAGAGTTAAACCTCTGCTGAGACCTTTAGGGGAAAGAAAATCACCATAGAGTATCATGGCTTATGTTATTTTGGATATTGTATTGAGTTACCACTTCCTCTAGCTGAAAAACTGTGTTTTCCTTATTACTTTGTTATTTTGCTGTATGAGGGGAGGTTTGGTTCCTGGCACACAATGTTACAGTATTTTCTCAGGGGATATTCATATCAGAATGCAAAATTAAGTTTAAAAAAGAGAGCTACTGCTGATCAGATGGGATGTGGCCCCATCAGATGGCATGTCTGTCATAAGAACCTATGTAAATACTACTGCTTTTAATCTTCTACTGGGTACAGTGGTGATTCCTAAAGAAGAGCTTCTTCTGGGTTTGTGGTTCAGCAAGGACCAATGTGTGTCAGGACATGGGAGACCTGGCATTGTTAAAAAAGTGTTTGGTGCCCATAAATTCCTATTTTTACTCTTTGTCATCAATGGGACAGGGTAGATTAATTTTGAACCTCAAAGGAAATGACCTCTGCTAGTACAACTCTTATTGCATCAAGATTCTTTGATTCTAAGTCCATCTACTTTTTCTCACCAGCTTATTCCATTAGTATTTTCTTCCTCTGGGTGGATTAGGACAGCCTGGGCTGAGTAGAGAAGGTGTGGGGAAGAGAAAGCAGAACAAAGACAGGTATTTTATTCTCTAAAAAAAAAAAAGGCCCATAATCTATAGGACTCTGGGAATGCAGCTGCTAAACCGCTTTAGTTTCTCTAATCTTTCTAACACCTGGAATTGTGGAATCCAAGAAAGACATACCGGTGCTTCAACAAATCTGTTCAACAGAGTGTGTGGATAAATAAGATTAAATTCAACTAATGGAGGAATAAAAAATATTTGAGGACAGTAGATTAGGTGGACATTGCCAGCACCACTTGCTTTTGTTTTGTTTTGTTTTTTAGCAAATGCTGTTACTGTAAGAGGCAGATCTGGTAGATTTACTTTCTTTGCTGTTGCAGCTTAGGAAAGTTCAAGAAGTCAACTGTCAGATTCCGGGGCCCTTACAGGCTAAGGAATTTCAATTTCAAAGTACAAGAGACTGAAATCTTGAAACAAAAGATCATCAAACACTGATAATTCCTGACTGCTGCTGGAGCCGTGAAGTGGGTAGGAGCGAGTGCCTCTTTTTAAGGGGCAGTGAGTGTGACAGTGAATCTTGCACTCAATTAATTCTGTGGGGTCACGTAAGGATGATATGAGGGAACTCAGACGTGAACAAACAGATCATTTAAGGCCATTGAAAAAAAAACAAAACCAACAACACACCAGCACGCGAATGCCGACAAAATTGCTTTCAAAATAACAGAAGTTCTATAGAACTCCTGAATCTCATTTCCAAAGCACCTCAGAAGGCAGACTTGTCCCAGTAAGTCAGTTGTGGATGAAAGCATAGGGTACTTCAGGCCTCAGTGCCGAGGCAGCACGTGAAGTGTCAGCTCCTGCCTCTAAAGAATACTCAGTTTAGCACATAGATATTATTAAATGTATGCGTATCACCATATAAAATGCGTGCATGTAATTTGCGATTAAACTACTGAAAAGTGATATTACACAGACAAAATTCTGAATTTTCACCTTTGAATGATATTTTTAATTTAGCCTTAATTACTTAACAAATTTTTCCCTTCCTAAATTACACTTTGAGTGTATATTTCAGCAAAGAATCTATTTATCACAAAAATTGCAAAACTTTCTATATGGTGACCTTTAAATCTTGTTCTGTTGCTACTTTCCAGGACAGGCTTTTTCATCCTGTAGATTTACTTTGCAGATTTGTTTGTAGATTTAGTAGATTTACTCTGTTGCCAGTTGTATTATGTTGCATTTGGCTTCATTAAAATGCATTTTTTAGGTTGCAAGTGATTCAGATCTCTCTGTAATAGTAACCTGCTTCTGCTATTTACTGCTTCACAAATATTTGTAGCAACAAGAAACTGTACCAAGAAACAATGCCTAATTTCATCTCACTGCTGACAAAAATCTGCACTACTGTGGGGCCAAGAAATTCTTTTACCTAAGACAGGAAAGGGATGAGCTCTCTGCTTTCTTCTTAGTAACACCTACATCCTGAAGTCACTCAGCTAATTTGTTGGCATGTCTTTTTTACATCATACAGTGCAAGTTCTTCCTCAAAAGCTCAGTTAAAAGACAAGGTATATGGCATGAACTTAACTGTCTTTATAACTGATGCAAAATTGCTTAAATAAGCAGACTAACAAAATAGTAGGTTTGCAACAACAACTACATTCTATGAAAGCAATGTTGAGTGACTTCGTTGCTGGTAAGTATCCCAAATGTAACATTTAAACACTTTCTCTACCTCCAACCAGAAAGGAAAATGTTGTCTAGTTCTCCATGTAGTATTTAAAAAAATACTAATATTAATAATAATTAAAAAATTGATATACCTTGACAATCCTTGAATCTTTTAGAATTTCCTCAGCCTTTTGACATTTTAGGAAAAAAAAAGAAGACAACAAAAAATGAGGATTACTGGTTCAGAAACCTGTGGAACTACTCCTTTAAGTCATTGCTATATATTGTCTGGGATTGTTGGTATAGCAAAAAGTTTGATTTTAGCAAGTGGTCCCTTCTAGTTTTCTTTTGACAGAAGGTGAGCTATATGTTGTACATACAGCCATAAAAGACTCTTGCTTTTTATTGTAACTTGATAGCCATGCCAAAAACACACACAAAACTCCCAGATTTCTTTCATCCACACCTGACCGTGTTGACAATTAAGCCTGACTCTACAGGGTTATCATGCACACTTGGTGTATTTGTTTGCAATTTCTTTTAATCTAATTCCACTAGTATATTTGAGCTCTATTTTAAGTTATTACTGACTTATAAGTGAGTAGTTTGTGGTCTTGCAAAATCTGCCCTGAGATGTTATAAGTCAGTGGTAGTTTCTTGGTGTGCTTGCTTTAAGGAAAAAAAAAAATGCCAGCTTCATCTCCAGACTGAGAGCCATTTGGGATCCTGTTGCATTGTGCAATGTGTTTATATGATAATAAATGAACATACATGTCTGCAAGATACACTTAGAATGAATGACGCCTTGCACTGGATGGTGACTTGGGAAGAATTTATTGCATTTTCTTCCATGGGTTGAGTGTTTTGGAATGGCAAGATGTACTAGTCAACAGGAATTGCTTTTAGCTTGTGGGAGGCGAGTCAGATCCAAGATTCTCAGGACAGAAATCACAGGAGCAGTTACTGAAGGCATACAGCATTAGCAGAGGCCAATGGATGGATATCAGCAGGAATGTTTTTTCGACTCGAATAGTCTGTGGTTCACAGGATATGCATTCATAATGATGCAGACATACAGAACAGTAGCTGATGTGTTATACAGACACACACACACACAGTGTGTTTTGCTTCTCACTCCGAGTTTGAAGCCAAAGTCCCAGCTTCTTTTACTATTGAGGAAACGGTGCCAGAATGCCGGTGAAACTTCTCTCCAGCCTGCTGAGGAGCAGCTGCTGGGAAGCAAGTGGAAACAGGCTGGGCAAAGCATTGTGCGAAACTGGCCGGATTGCTCCCCAAATGAAGTGAGTTTGAGTACAACCAGCAAGGCTACAGGGAGCTTGCATATATTTCCACTATATTGCAAATACAGAAATAGATGATCCCCAAAAGAAAAGAGAATTTATATCCTGTATATCAGTAGATTTCCCCAAAACATCACAAAGGGCAAATTACTCAAGAACTTTAATCAAGTGACTGAGCTTGTTTGGATTAAAAACCTTTCAGCTCTATTTTCACTCATCTCCCATGTTTGTGTGATTGCTTCAATTTGCATTTATGGGCCTAACATATTGAAGCATCAGCACTCACATCTAAAATCAGCAGTGTTAAGACTATGCACTAGGAATTTTTATTTAATCAAAATACTCATTTAAAAAAAATTCAGACAGTGGAATAATGAAAGAATACCTAGGAGCAAACAGGCCACTTCATTTTTAAATCTTCTCCTGCCGTCTATGAGAAATATTACATTCATTTATTTTCTTTATCAATTTATTGCTTTTGCCTTTAGACTGGAGGGAAAAATAAACCCCTGACCTTTCGTGGGTGTCCTGAGGACAATGGCATTCATTGCTACAATGGCTTTTGGGGTCTTTTGTAAATTTGTTCAGAGGACTGATAATAAGGGAGAAATAAGCCACTCTTTCAAATCCATTCAAGTCAGAAAGGAATAGCTGGTGCGATTGTCTATGCAACGCATCCTTTTCCCCTTTCATTTTACCGCAGTGATAATTGCTCATGCGAGATCTGTGTAGTGGCGACACAGCTGGTATATGAAACTGTAGAAGAGGAGTTCTTGGTTTTATTTTAGCCAAGCATCAGAAAATGGGGCAAACAGCTGCTGGGGGCAATTCTAAATGTCCAAGCAGGGCCACCACAGCACTGAGGAGCATCTCTGCTGCCGAAGCCCTGGCAGCTGAGCACAGGGATGCGTGGGCAGACGGCACAGAGAGCCCTGCTAGCGCCGCTCCCCACGCGTAGAAATGGTGAGTCATCCTGAAAGAAAAGTATCATCCATAGCAATGGGTGCCAAGACTTAGGAAGAGCTGTTTTGTCTAACAATGCCAAGAAAAGTCTTGCTCTTCTCAGTTATTTCAGAGTCTATCCAATAGCTTTTGAGCTGATTGAGTTTATACTACTTTGAGTCATTCCATCTTCTCCCCTGTTATTTTCTCTTAGTTGCCCTTGGATAATATAATTGTAGCTCTCCTCTTGTCTCCTGGGAAAGCCTGTAGTTGAGGGAATGCTGCTGGTCCCTGTGGTGAGACTCCCCTGGTCTCAATAATGCATTTTTGAGGTTGGTCAGACATATTTAGACTATATTCCAAATATGTGAATTTCTCTCATCTGAAATGCAAATGGGCATTGGTTGAAGAGAATATTTATTTGTATTTGATCTGTATGTTTTGCATCATTTGCAATGGGTTTGTATGCAATGGTTATGTGTTAATACAACAGTACTTAAATTATAAACTTCTGAAAACTTGAAGTTGATTCCATTGTGCATCAGTCATAATGCCTAGTCATTGCACAGACAAGCCCTCTCTGATGTAGAGAATTTGTAGCAAAGAGGTTTTCTAGCCCTTGAAGTGCATCAAGTGCTTCCTAGCGCTTTAAAGCAGTGTCAGCACATACTACAAAAGAAACACCAAGTATTGTGGTTTTGAACAGTTCCACTCCATCAAATCCAATATCCTCATCTTTGAGTGATTTATAAACAAACAAAACCCCCCACCAACCACCCCCCCCCAAAAAAAACCAAACAAACAACATAAAAAACCCTCAAAACCCCCAAACAACTTCTCCTCCCCCCCTCAAAAAAAAACCACCAGACAACACAACCCAAACAAACAAACCCCAACAACAAACAAACAGAAAAAACTCAACAAGAACAACAAAAACCCCAGTGAATTTCAGGATGTCAGGCAAATTGTATGAGTGCTCAGAACCAGGACTTCATCCAAACAAAAGGCTAATTTATTATTCCTTTCTTCATGCATTTTGTAATTAGCGCAGCTAAACTCGAGCAAGTATGGGATTAAGAAGAATTGCCACCTTACCACAAAATCTCCCTGACGATCCTTCTTGGAAGGAAGATCCAGGGACTTAAGATATTGCTAACTCAGCTTTCTTCCTCTGTTTAGCTTAGAAACTGAGGAAAAGTGATTCCCTGGTCTCAGGAAGCTGAAAGGCTTTGTAGCTTTGAATGGCTATAGGCACCTCACCTTAGATACGCTGCAGTGGGGAGTGCAAAATGCTAGTGCATGTTTCATGTAAAGAAAACTGGAATTATGAGATACCCTGTGGAATGAGTGGTGCTCAGAGCTTTAGAGGGTGTGAAATGATATATTTTAAAAATTAATCCCATGTTGGAATGGCCTTAATATTTGTAGCTGATTGTTCCTTGGAGGGATTTCCTACTTAATTCTGCCATGATTCAGATTTTTTTCTAGACACTCAGAAGGTAAATGTGTTTATAAGGTGATGGAGAAGATATTACAAAAAGATTTTTGAAAATTTTCTCCTCTATGAATGCATTTTGGTTTTGAGTGACATGTGTAGAATAGTTATAAGATATGTATATCATGTTCACAAGAGTATGTTAGTGAGCACTTGCTAAGTACTGCTGCTTATTACTTTGCCATTGTTTCAAGAGCTGTGAAAATCTTGAAAAAGGTATTGGTGTTGGCATCTTCAGTGCTGTGGCAGATCCTGTGACCTGCATCCTGACATGCCTCTGCTTGAGCTGACGTGTGAGCTTTTTAAAAGGATGTATTCAGATCGATAAGTAAAAAACTGAAGGCATGCACAAGGAATTCTGATGATGAAGACAAGGATTTGCCATCTACCTCCAGGAAACAGAAAATATCCCACATAGTTAAAATAACGGAAAAGGTTATTCATTCTGGGTTTATAGAGTTGAAATAGAGTTACTTTATGACTAAGACTTGGTAATAAAAGTACACATATAAGGTAGCTGATAATGTGGAGTAATGTTTGCAATAGGAATCAGGGGATTTTGACATTTAGTCAGCTCTGCCATTGATTTACTGTGCCAGACTTTGCCAGCACTGTGCTTCCATTTCTATTACCATAAAAGTTGGGTGGTAAATCTGCTCCTAAATATCTTGTGGATTTTTAAATATTTTGAGACTATAAAATTTGCAGATAATCATGGGGTTATGGTTATTTGCAGTGTGACTTTAAAGTAAAAGTATTTTTAACTATTTTTTTTTTCCTTTATAAGGAATTTTACTTTTTTAATGGAAAGTTAATTTACATTGGGGTAAATGTTTCATGTGCCCTCAAAGAAAATATTAATTTAGTTCTCAAGGTTTCATTAAACTCCCAACTCTTATGTCTTCTGTGGTGATGAGACAGGTTGTCTCATCCATGGTCAGCCACTAAATCATTATGTTGATGTAACAGTGCTGCACACAGAGCTAAGCTGGAGTCTTGAAGCAGTTCTACTGTAATTTCTGTATTGATTACTCTTGGGATTTTTCACCGATCTTTCTTTACTGGAATAAATAATTGTCAGTAGGATTAACAAAAGTATCAGTAGAGGGTGAGGGCTTGCCAGGCTGTGATCAACCTGTGCTCTGGATGAACATCGGAGGCTGCAGGGGCTCATCTGCTTGCCCCTTGCCCTAAAAAGTCTTCAAACATTTGATTTAAAAATGCCAATAATAAAAGGAAAAGTGAGAAACTGTTTTGGAGGAGAAGAAAAAATAAAGATCCTACACATGAGCTTAGTCAGCCTGGATTTGCAGGCAAGAGTCAATAGGATGAGAGAGGCTTGATCTGCGGGTAAAGTGTTAAAATGGGATTGAGACACACCGGTTCATCTTTTGGCAAAGGCTTCAAGAGTGCAGTCAGCTCGCACGCTCTGTGCTCGGGGTGCCTCTGCAAATCCGAGATAATAAAGTTCCTCTTCGCTCACCCTTGGCTGGTATTGTCTGCGAGCAGACTAAGATTTTCAGAGAGAAACTGGTTTTCTCTGTACGTTGCACAATGCCATGCACGGCGTTATCCAGACTCCAGAATGGTTAAATCAGTGTTATCACCCCATATGTTCGATACTGGATACAGTTTGGATCAGTAATTTATCATAATTTTGTGGGATGGGAATATCACCAGATTTCTTTCTTCTTGAGGATAGAGATTTTGATTACTCTTTTTTTTTTCCCTTCTCTTCAGGGTTAGCACTTTGCATTATATGTATTTCAAGGCAGGGAAATTGCTCACTTGACAGCTGTGGATAAAACACAAAATTTTAGATAATGTTTTAAATTCACCAGGGACAAAAGAGCTTCAAGGTAATTTATGAACTGAACTAAAATCAAATATTGTCTCCTGGCATGTACCTGTAATTAGAAAACTTTTTTGAAGAGGAAAGAGGTGGCTGGTATACAAATTATTTTGCAGCTGAAAAATAGGAATGTCTAGAGATTGGGTGATATCAGGCAAGTCGTGTGTTGAACAAGCTTTCTTCATTAGGCATTTAAAGGTTTTTTCCCATCTCACCAGGTTGACTGTCTTCAAGCTTGCTATGTAAAAGTTAATGGGGAGAGAGTCACAGTATGAGGTGTTGAATTATTTGTGACTGTACAGTTTCTTTGGTGTGAATTTGATTTCAAAATTCCCTCTTTTCCCACCTCCCTTGTTTTTATCTCTGGTATCTTTGTGATCCCTGAAGAGGAAGGGGGGGAAAAAAAAAAAAGTATTCCTTAGAGAAAAGCCTTTTATGTTGTGGGAAATTGTATTTCAGAGCTGGTTTGAGTTTCTTTTCGGGATTTGATCCTGAGCGCACCATCAGCCTCCCTGCACTTGCACAGGAGAGCGTGGCAGTGCCGGCTGAGGCCTCGGGAGCAGCCAGGACTGGGATCCCTGCACCGCCCCGCTGAGCATCTCCACGTGGGCCACTTTGCTTGCCCTTCGCCTCCCTTCTTTCCCTTCCAATTTATTAAACCCAGTGCCCACCACCCCCGTTTGCATTCTTGCCTTTCACCTGCTCTGCCAGTCGCTTTTGTTGGAGCGGTTGCTTACCTGTCACGGGCTGCAGCAGCAACAGTTTTAGGTTTGGGGAGAGGGAGGAGAGGTCGCCGGGAGACATTTGTCTGGTTTTTGTCACAAGCCTCGCAGTTTCATTTGGGCTCGTGAACAAGGGCTACGCTGCTAAGGAAATGCCACTGGCTTTCCCAGTTTTACAGTTCTGATCAAAATTCCCTGCAGTGGGAGATCATTCATCTGAGCACATGAATCAGGAAAGAAAAGAAACAAAAATATCCTTTCCAAGTAGTAGTGCGGTAACGTATCTCTAGCAGATTACACTTTTATTCAATTCCTTTGTAAGAGGCCATGTGTCAAAAGGCTTTTTACCTAGGTGTGCTAAAATGGTATATGGAAGGACAACATATTTTCTTCACCTTTTACCTCGGAGCAGTAAACATTGTTGCTGGAGACCATTAAAACCTAGTTGTGTCAGCTCCATTTCGAGCTCTGGCACTCTTTCAGGGTTAAGTAGCACTGATATTAATGGGAGGTGACATCAGTCAAAAACTGTGCCAAGCCCAGGTACAGCAGGCTCCAGGGCAACCCGCATTCCGTGGGTTTCTGATTCTGACCTGTAATTGCAGTCATTTTCAGAGGCTTAATGCTTTCCACCGAGTCTTCCTTATTTCACTGTAATGCAGAAGAAAAGCTGCAGCTGTGTCACAGCTAAAGGACACGAGAAAAATGTGTGGGAAAATACCTGTCTTGTGTAAGTCAGGATTTGTAAAAGTTGATAGTTTTCAAAATGGGAGAGGCAGCGTTCCTTGGTGTTTTAGAACACATCCACTATTTGCCCCATGGAAGGACACACACCAGCTCACACACCCTCTGCTTTTAAGTGACTTAGCACATGCAAAGCTGTTTGAAGCAGATATCCACTAGCAACTACAGTTATATCTGGGCACAAAATAACAACACTAACTTGTTCACCCCAAAACACAGTCATCTTCTCACTAAAATTATTTGGCAAGATTGCAGTAGTTTTGAGTGAGGAAAGGAATGCTGTGGAAAGCAAGTATTAGGGCTTCCATTTTGTTACATTTTTTTAAAAAGTAAAAATAACAACGTGAAATAGGACATTAAAATATGCAAAAATATGAGGACAAAGCCGCTGTCCTGATCTGGATGGAAAGGCACATAGCTAATTTTTTTTGAGGCTTTTAGCTCAGAAAGTTAATCTGAAAATCAGGTTTTTTTGCCATCACAATAACAACAGGGGCACAAACATTCAGTTTTAGGGAGGACCAATGGGAGCAGACTGCAACCCTGGCGTGGTGGAAAAAAGGCAATATAAACATGTTGGCGCCTGTAATTAGAAACAGAAAAAAATGTTGAAAAGAAACATAGCAAGTCATTTCTGTTCACGATATGGGTTCAAATGAGAAGAATGTATACTTTAAATATAAGTTACGATGAGACCCGTTGATAGCCTTGTGAACTGTACGTAATGTAATGTTTTGCTCAAAGATCAAAAGGACTTCAACCACGCGCTTCCAAATGCTTCACCAGAACTTTAATGAATCCTTGCTCTCCAAGCATCACCAATGACGTTGCACTGTGAAACACTCCTCACTAATTATTTTAATCTCTCTTTATTAAGCTTTTTATCTCCCTTGAATAATGTGCAGGAGTTACCTTGAATGGTTCTTTTTTTTTGTTTGTGTCTCAAAGCATTTGCAATGTAGTTTCTTTTCTCCAAATGCTGTGAAATGGATTTTTTTATGTTACATGGTGACAGATAAACCTTTTAATATTTTAGCAGAAATTACTCCAATAGACTAATTAATTTCTCTAATGTGTGGTATCTGAGCTGAGATCGTAGGCAAAAGAGCTATCTGATGAAAACACCTGGGTTTGAACTATTTTCTATTTTTGCAACACGGCCCTCAGCTGTCAGTGTGCTTTCTGTATCTTGCCTTAGGAAGAAGTCTTTATTTCATCATCTGAACTGTTTTGTCCTAGAAAACAGAGTTTTGTCTACTGTTTTGAAGGGAGAACCTGGAGGACAAATGATCCTGCTTGATTTAATATACAGTAATCAATAACTCCATGAGTTACTGGCAGACTCACTTCATACATGGAAAGCCTTAGAAAGGTGAATGGGAAAACAAACATCAACATGTGATTAAACGTTCATTATTCTTGTATAATGCGGTAAGAAGGTATTAATGAAGAAAAGTTGATTTGTTCTTTGTATTTGGAATTGTGGAGGGTTACAACCTGAACCAGGTAGCTTTTTTCCAGACTTCAGCTGAGGAGGTAATTTCCAGGGTCATTAACCTCATGCGGGAATCTGTGAACATGGGGGCCTTTCAGGCTGGATTTGGAACATGAAAGGGACCTGTTGGAGGCCAAACCTCAGGGTGTTGATGGCACCCAGGTGGGTGCAGGTGTCGGGCACAGCTTTGCTGAGGCAGGGAAGGGAGATCACTGCCAGCAGTGCTGGGGTTTGCCCTCCAGCCACAGGCAGGAATGCTTGCATTTGGCTTCCTAACAGTGCAGACAGGTCTAGAATAAGACTATAAAATGCTTTTCCTTCTGTTTCTTGGTTTCTTATCTTCTCTGGTGTGAGGATTTGGGGCTTAAAAGCAGGAAAAGAGATCACAGACATGAAAGTGTGCTCTGGTGAGCGAGGAGGTGACAACACCCAATACCTGCTGGATTGCTCTGTGTGATGCTGTTGGGTTTTCAGGGTTTTTTATCTCTTCTTTGGATTAAGAGGCTCTGAGGCACAAGAAGACTTGATGTATTTGCTGCTGTGTAAAGGTAGTGATGTGTCTACGCTGTGTTGGGTAAAGCAGCAATTGAAGAGTGAGTAGACATACTCCAGCTTGCCCTCCTAGAGCTGATATGGGTTAAAATGCAGGGAAAACCCAACAGCAGCCTCATCAGCTGCCTAAATACCTATGGCTTGCAGTCGTCTTGGGGAACCTGTTAAAGTCCGTGTTGTACAAGTTAAAGCTTGCTTAGATGTGTCTCACGAGTTTACCATCATATTCCTGAAAACATTATCTAGACTCATCAACAGACAATAGGTAACACGCAAATCTTCTGAGTGCCAAGTCAGGGAGCGATCATGACCTCTTAGACCAGATCCTGTAAGTAGATACGCGTCATCCCCTTGGAAACATGCCCCGGCAGTTCCCCTTTAGAAATCAAAACAAGAAAATAAAGCTGACTTTGGCAGGAAGGTTCTGGCTGGGGTTTGTCTAGATTAGGCACTCTGACTGCAGCCCTCAATTCACACCATTTAAAAAATGTATTAAGAATTGTGGACATGTTTGCAACTGATGTGAGTGCTGTTGGGTAACAGGTTGTGTTATCTCCATACCTTTGTTCTGTACAAAGCCGTGCTCCGAGGCGTAGCCAGGTCAGAGGTCCAGCTCCGTCTCCAGTCAGTGTGCTGTGTTTCTGGGCTGAAGGCACTTGCTTTGTCTGTACTTTCCTGCACTGGAGTTTTTAGAAGCTGCTATGTTATTGGGCCCTACAAAAACTTTTAACTACAGTTCAGCTGGTGAGTTCAGGAAACATTTTGACTAGTTTACTGCTGAAAGTTAAAGGAGTGGTGAGCCAAAAATATGAACGTACATCTGCAGGTTAACTTACATTTCAGGCCAGTTTCTAACAGTGTCATCGATGGCTGTTCCTTTTAAGCGTGAGACTCCAGTACAGCCTGGACTTCACTTTCCGTTGCAAGGGAGAGTTTAAGCCTTTTGACTGTCCTGTTCATCTGTGCTAGAGATAGACTTTCTGCTCACTATAAAAATGGAAGAAAATAGGACCTACTTCACTCACATATGAGTTGTCTGAATATTGAGACTCCTGAGAGCTTGCCTTGCCTTTCAGTCGTTTTTATTTTATATAGACACAAATATCTTATATCTTCAAAGGCACTGCATTTTTTAAAGTCATTGTACAGCAAATTACTACAAGCTAGTTCTTTGGTTTTTCTTCTAATACCTACACAAAACTCAATTAAAACTAGTACCAATTAGCTGTGAATGACTCTTGAGAATGCTATTAAACGAAAAATACGAGCAGATGACAACTATTTAAAATACGGGACTGTGTCAGTTTTAATATCTGTTACATTGCTGTATTTCCAAGCCATAAAAGTGACAAGAATGACATGTACTATGCAAAAGAAATTTGTTATGGTCACTTAAAAAATTGTTTTTCATCATTATTAACTACCAGAAAGTCAGATACGGTTAGTAAATATTCTTTAATATGTAGTATGGATTTCCATGAACTGACACTTCATACTGTACAACTTAAAATATTTGTGCCTGTTGATAAGTGTTTTGCTGCTGCTTACGAAGTGCTTGAAGTATTTTTAATTGCTGTATAGGTTTGTGAGATGTATGTAGCTATAGCTACCTTATGCTTACTCTGTGAAAAGGTGGAAATCGAGCAAATAGCTCTCAGTGGCATGTTCAGAACATTTATCAAATAAGTCAGGGCAATAGTGGGTTGCCTGAGTGATAATATTAAGCCATGTCAAAGGTTCATCTAACCAACACTGGTCAATAGAAGGTGTCCAGGGCATACAACAAGAAGACAAAGCATAAAAAAAGACCTTTTAGGATAGATATTTCCTCAGTCATTTGTGACTTACATATTTTTGGATACTTGTAGCTGTTAGCTTTGGATGAGATTTTATTTTCCTCTGCGGATATGAATATACTTACATCCTGAATCCTTGTAGAATTTCAACACCAACAGAATCTCATGGGAATACATTTCAATACCTCTTTAAAATGAAATATATATTTTAAATGGTCTGATCATAGGTTAAATAGCTTTGTTCTTTCAAATTTGCATCTGACAATGGTTTCCTATTAACCAGCTCCAGTTGCTTAGCTCTTATTATAGAAAATGTCTCAAACATGGCCTTGATTTTTAAACGCGAATTTATCTTTATTTCTGCTCCCCCACAGACACTCTTTTTTTCTTCTTCTTCTCTTCTTCCTGCTCATTTTTGCTGATTAGTAGGCAGCTTAAAATTGAGCAAACCGCAATTATAGGTTCTGGACTTGCTTAGTAGAAACTGCAGGGGTTGAGAAGCACCTTTAGAGTGGATTGTACACTGCAACAGCCAGCACAGGAATGCATAAAAAAGACATAATAGATGAACTGCAGAGCAAACTGAATTAGATACAGTTACAGCAGTGTAATGAACTGGTGCCTTTAGTAATTAGCCAGGGCTGAAGTGATCCACTGTGGATTATATTCTTTGACTCTCTCTAATAATCTAAGTCACATTTCCCCTGGTTGACATTTGCCAAAGGCCTCAAGTTAAATGTATTTTTTTCTGATGTTTCATAGCTCACTTTTGAATGCTCAAAATCTGGATGTTAATGTTGAGAGCTTCAGTTTAAATTGTCCTTTCTGCAATTTTGTGCGCTTCTAACTTTATTACAATTCTGTCCTTCAAGTCAGATCTATCAGACATTACAGCAGTTATATTAGAGTATAAAACTTGTCTGCGCTCAAAAATGGTAATAAAATTTAGGTCCTTTTCCCTGGAACTGCCTCATAATGGACCTGTTTTCCAAGGGAATATCCACCAGCTTCTTTAGGGCTTCACTAGTGTCCAGGCCCATGTTGGGTACATGTGCTACTGGTTATAGCGGTTCTGATTCTGGGCCCAGGCTGCAAATGTACCGCACAGGTGGACCCAAAGGTGAGACATCAGCGCTGCTGTGATATCTTGCCTGGTGTTTCCCAAATCACTACTTCTCCCAGGGCTCTTCCTTCTTTGTGTTTCCTTTGTTCCCTTATTTCCTTAGAATATACTGCTCACTCTGTGCATTTTTATATTGCTATAAATTTCAAGAGTTAAAATAATGAAATTTTAAGTAATATAAAATGATATAAACATATAAAGATTGAAATACACATCTAAATTTTGAGTATTTGATCCTTGTGAAAATTTGATGATCCTGGAACTTTGGAGTATTTTCTGAAATTATAGTTTCCATTTTTTTTTTCATAATTTTGAAGCTTAAAGTAAGAGCTGATACTTCTGTTAATTTGTTGCCTTTGAGGATGGGAGCTTCAGGTGAAAAAGTTCTGGTATCATAGTATCTTGTTAAGGGATCCTGACTCTGAAAAATCCAAACACTAGTGTAAGTAAAAACCAATGGCATATACTTAGTTGAATATATTTACAGTTTTTGATTCCTCTCATTTCAGACAAGTTTGGAATTGTCATCTCCTATGTAAACCTCAGGCTGATGCATGTCAGGTGTTGGCATCAGGATTATGAAGTTGAAAAGCAAACTTAAGCAGTCAACAAAGTTTGTATTTTCTTCTTGCTCAAAATATGCATACATTGATAGTATTTACTAGCACTTATTTGCACAGAGAAAAAGCCTTTAAATGCTGCTGCTTATCTGGTCTTTAGCCCTGTAGCATTTATAGCAAAGATGCTGTTAGCTGAGTTGTGTTATTTAATCTGGTATTCAAAAGAAAATGTCAACCAGACCAGCTATGAAAATTAAACTATTCTGATGCCTTTAGGACTTCTTTCTTCCATTAGCTTCTAATGAAAATAAACATAGAGATTTTTCTGTTCTTTCCTGAAATTCGCCTGTGTTTTTCTTTTTGTGTGATTTTGAGCTACTGCATCTCCTTTTGCTTGCTCCCTTCTAGTATCTGCCATTGCTCTTGCTTTCTGTTGCATTTCATTTTTCCTCTTTTAATGTTTAAATTCTTCAAATCACTGACGTTTTTAATGATACAGTTTTCAAAACTGACAAAATACCTTACACTTTTGGGATTTCCTGTCATTTTGTCTGCAAGCATCCCTCTTTTTCATGCCCATCACTGACTTGTACAATGGCCACCATATTGTTCACTTGAAACCAGGGTTATATTGCCTCTCCACATCTGTCTGATCAGTCTTTGGCAACTCGGAAGAATTCACGATCAGCAGTTAATACACATCTCTTTGTGCATGCATATTCTCCTAAAATGTAGTTCCTGGAAGCCAGAAGATTGCATTACATCTGAATTTGCCAACTATTAGCAATGCAAAAACTGTTAGAGCTAGGCTGGGTTCTTTCTTCTATTTGCACAGTCATTTCACTGTTTTGTGCTGACTTCTTTTACAAGTGAAGCTGAGACAATACTTGATTATCTGCATTAGCTGAAGATGGCGAGTGTTCGATGTAAAGCACATAACACTGCTAATCCCAACCCTCTGTGATCTTGTGTAAAAGAGCGTGCCAGGAGAGCAGGATTGAGCAGAGAAGGGCATAGGACAAAACTGACTGGAGCTTTTATAGACCCCTGAGCTTAACATGTCCCAAATTAGAAGATCCACAGCAGATTCCTCTACAACGAGGTTCTCCTGCTCTCTAGGCCTGGGCTGCTTTGCTGGCATGTTTGCCCATAGAGCACAGTTACCTGTGATTTTTGGACAGTGCAGGAGATGCCTAACAGGAATTATTGTCTATTTTATTTGCTAATTTGTAGTGTCCTATAGGTCTATTCAAATTTTGTCTGAGTTGCTACTTAAAACAGATGCAGTAGCGGCTATACTTGAATTGCTTTAATTGCTTCAAGTGGAAGAGGTTATTAAGAGTTTGGTTTGGGTGTTTTTTTAATCCCAACCTGTGCTATAGCAAAGTGTTTTATTCCATTCCCATTGCAAGTGCTTGAACAGGTATCTTGGGGAGATCGGCCTCTCCTCCTTGTGAGTGCCATTGTAGAGGCACGTAGATGAAGAGCCGGGATTTTATTAGCCTCTTGCACAGCAGCAGATAATTTAAAGTCCAGGAACATAACCATTCTGAAATTTTGTAAAAAGAGAACCTGAAAGATGTACAAGAATGAACTGAACTTTTATTAAGCATGAATAAATGCTAACAATGACTGAATATTCCTGGAATCTAGTAGTTTTTGCTGTTCAGCAGTTTTAAATATATGTAATCACAATGCAAAGACTTTTCTGTTTTGCAAAACGGGACATACCTACTAACCTAAACAGCAATCTGAATCTCACATAAAGCCATTTTGAAGCAATAAGGGAGTATTTCGTCTGAAAACAAGCTCATGTTTTTCAATGAGAAATGTATTTTTTTCTTCATGTTTGAAGAATGATTGATACCGGAGTGATCGCTTGTGATCATGATATATAGTGCTCCACTTGCTGGCTTGCTGCTGACTCATGTGACGTTTGCATCGCATTCACATCCAGGCTAGCAATGGGGACAGCCAGACCATCAGCCAAACACCTTTAATGAGAAGTGTCCCACTAAGGAAAAATTAAGTCTTAGTAGCTAGTATTGTAAAATACTACTAAGTTATTTCTTATTACTTACATTTTGAATTATATTTTTATTGCTCAAGTTTTGCACCAAATTTAAGGTGAAAACCTTTCTATTTGATGTAAGACTGATCCCATTTCTTACATAGCTAATATTTGACTGTTGACTGTGCTGTTAATATGTTGCCATGGACTTTCAGTGCAAAAAATAAGAGTTTTGCATACACCTCCTCTTCTTTTAACTATAGTTCCTGCACACCATCATGATACATTTTTACTCAGCAAAAGTCAGAATTTTGGTTACCCACTGTTTAAAAATATTGTTGGGAGAATTGTTAGAATAAAGTGAAAGTTAAGATGGTCACTCATCCAGAACTCCAGCCAAGCTCTAAATGAGCCATTCTTTATCTCCATGTAAGTTTGGATCACTTTTCTTCTCTCTTCTTGTTGAGCTTTGTGTGCTTTCATCTGAGACTAAAATAAAAAGACCTACATTCTGAAAAGATACATGTAGCGCCTTTTCAGAGACTCAATAGAATTGGAATAGTTGGGAGTATGTTTTGGGCATTTATCCAAGCCTAAACAAATCTCTACATAGTCTGAGGAACAAGAACTGAATTGCTATTACAGAAACTGTTTTCAGAGTTGAAAAAGAAAACAGGCGGCAAGTGTGGTGGGCACAGTGAAACAATTCTGCCTTTCCCACCTGAATAAGAAATAAGTAGATTCAGCCTCTGGTCTTTTTGCTTTCCACTTCACCTGTGAAAGCAGTATCTTTGGGGCAGTATATTCTAATGTAACATAGAAAAAACAAAACAAAATAAAAATTGGTTCACCCCAGACAGTCCATGCAATGGTTGGGCAGAGAATGGAGCTTAATTTGGTATTCAAAGCAATTCATGAAGTGATTTCTACAGATCTGTTCATGGTCTGTAAACTTGGTTCATTTTGTTGTATGCAGAAGCAACCTGTCGTGTTACTTTTCCCTGAGACTGTAAAAGCTTTGCAATCATATACTCTTGGCGTGAATTAGTGATTTTCTGTGTGCACATGTGTTTCATTATTCATTTAGAATCCTCTGTTCTCGTTAATATTCTAGTTTTGAACACTATGAATGTGGTCAAAGGCAGTTGTTTCATGTATTTAAATACAAATGTATAGAAAACAGTTGGCGCTTGTTACCAACCTGCCCCTGATGTTAAGACGGATGTCTTAAACTCACCTAGACTGTTCAGGGAGCATTTCTTCATCCTGGTAGAAAGACCCTGGCTGCTGCTTCACTAGAATGGACTGTTTTGAAATTTGTGTGAGAGCAAGTCATGTGCTGTGTGTGTGCACGAAATGCAAAACCACATGTATAACACCTCTAGAAGACATTTCTGTTTGATGAAGAAACGTTTGCTGACATTATGGAGGGGTTCCTCTGCGTGTAGGGAGTTGATGTGTGGTGGTCATTGCTTTCAATGTGCTCCTCTTAGGAGAAGGAGGGTCATACCTGAGCAGAGAGGAAAGAAGGATCCCTGTTTCTCTGGCCTCTGTTTTCCACGCTTTTGCACAAGTGCAGTGCACTGCCTCTTTAGCCTGCAGCTTTAAATATGCAATGTTAATGCTCAAGACATAATCATGATGTTTTCACTTTGTAAGAGGGGAGAACTTGTTTCAGATTTATCTTTCCCCTTAAAGTGACTGTTGTATCTGGATACTCAGAATAAGCAGGAGGAAAATCTCACACTAGTCAGTCTGCTGCTGATGGTTGAAAGAGGCTTAGAAACAGTGTAAAGGTCAAAAGTATTGTAGTTGTAAATGGAAGTGTTTAAAGTTGGAGAGAGATTTATGGAAAAGGACAGCATGAATTGGCACTGGAACCATTTTTTCCCATTATTTCTCTAAATGACTCTTTTAGTAGTGTTGAAATCAAAATAGTGAGGTTTGAAAATTAATGGGAAGGAACAGCAAATAATTAGGAACAATGCTATCAAGTAGTTAAGTACTTTGACTACTGGCCTACCTAATGCCGTCACTGCAGTGAATATGAATATAGAATGAAGAGTAGATTACATGTCCATCCACCTTCCCCTCCCCAGCTATTTCAGTGATGTGGTGATCCTGTCTAAGGTCTGGTACAGACATTTATTTAGTTTATTGCAGTTGAGAAAAGAGAGCTCTTTTCCTAAGAGTGAAGCTCCAAGTACAAATTGCTGCCCAAAGAAGCTGTAGAACTGAGCTGAGGAGGAGCTCTGTGGTGAACTGGAAGATGCCATCACACACCACTGGCTGCACTTCTCCAGCACACAGAACACCAGGCCATGGGATACTCCAAATATCCTGTTTAAAGTCTCAAACCACACAGATGTAGGGGACATAGCTATGCAGCTGTACTTCGTGAAGCATACGGGCCATATCCTTGGCTGGTTTATGCTGTTGCAGCTCCATTGATTTCTGCGCACTGCCGCTAACAGCGAGTGACAGCTCCCCAAAATCTGCTTGGTTAACTCCCTGCCTTCAGCTGAGTTTTCTCCAATAAAAGTGGTAGGAAAGGTAGCAAGCTCTGTAGGCGTTATTACTGTTCTTCTATGGAGATATTTGAAGACAGCCACTTTAACAGAGGAAAACGTCTCTGAACGTAGGGAGCTCTGGCATGGGATGTTTAGAGAGACAAGAATTGCTCTGTGGCTCCTTCGGAGCGGCTCTGAGGCTGTACACGGAGGCAGAAGATCCTGCTTCTCATCTGGGAATGGCAGCTGATAGGAATCGACTGTGTTCCCTTCTCGGCCTCACAGAGCTGACGACTTCTGGTTCGGACATTACTGCCTGAGAACATGCAGGAGAGAGGAGTGTGAACAGCATCTAAGATGGGTAAACCTGAGGAAACTTCCAACAAGCCTGTTAAATTCTAGATGTGATTTGAACCTTTTTTTTTTGGTTAGTTTTCCTGGGTGGCCTAGGTGTAAACCACCTGTCAAGCAGTTTAGCCCATCACTGTTTCCAGAGCATTCTGTCACATACATATTTCTAAAGGACTATTGAATTGATAAGAAATTTTTATGTTTTGTTCTTTTTTTTTTTTCTGTCATTAGGATTTTTCTTCTTCAGAAAAATATTTCACTGATCTGAGCACCTTGGTGCAGTTGCATACATCTTAAAGCTTTGTGGTCTTGAATGCACGTTCCTCAGTGGATCAACTGTACTCTGACTGTGCGCCATGATGCAAAACTTTTTCACAGATTTTTACATATTTTAAAATGCTGAATTGCTGCCTTGGGACGCTGTCTTCAATCGTGTTGCTGTTTTTTAACTTTGTTAGAAACACTCTTACTCGAATTGGATTACTAATGTAAATGGCAACCAGCTGAGAAATCATTTCAGCCTTTTGAGTGCTTTGAAAGGAAATCTTTCATGGCTCTTTGTATCCCATATGGCACATTATTTGTAGTGTACCGTATATAATATTGGCTTCTGATCTAAATTGGCTTAAGAATACAGGTAGGATTCACTAATAGCATGGAGGAGTTTGAGAGGAAACCATCTTCCCTGTGTATTTTGTAATTGTTGCTGCAGTGCAGTGTCTCAAATAGGTTTTATCATACCTGTTGGGACACAGAAATCTTTAAGTCCCAGTCACGCTGTCATTTCTACAGGACAAAATGGGGACATACATGAATGCAGCAGAAGTAAACTGAACCCGCAGCAAATTCTGGATCTGCTCCTTCCCATGTTAACTTCAGTTCTTCAAACAACCTCATATTCTTTATGCTGATGACACCATTTTCCTTATCACCATAAATCATTGTTTTATGCTGATGACACCATATTTCTCTATCACCATTAATCATCTCAAGAAGGAAATGTTAATGAAGAATACAATTTATTAAACGTCACCCAGTGGGTGGGCTAAAAAGGTGGATTATCTGCAAACCTTATTACAAACAGGGCCAAAATAATGACCCAGTGAGTCTTGTGGGTGGGGTGTGAGATGTGCTGGAAGAGACAAGCAGGACCTGAGGGTGATGGGGGGAGCAGTGAAGGGTTTTGCAGTGGGGACGAGAGCCAGGAAAGCTGGAGCAGTTGCTGAGGAAAGGCAAGGGCACGGCTGTGTGTGCCCAGCACTGCGCTTCAGGGGGACACAGCTTCCCTTTGGCCTTGCTCTCTTACTCTTTGTGAAGCCGTGGGAGAAATAAACAGTAATTGAAATTTAACTTTTCTCCCCCTAAGGCCCCCCTGCTCTTTGGAAGCACAGAGTACCCTCTGATATTTCCCTTGTCTGATCAGAGAATAATCAGCTCTTGTAAATCAGGGAAGGGGACTTGAGTTGAATGGCAGCAAAGACTGAAGAAACAAATGCCTCAAGCCATAGCTATTACTGAGAGAGTGTTTCAAACCTTAATTCAGATAAATCTTTGATTGGCTAGTTTGTCTGTGCTATAAACTTTAAAGACCGGGTTAGTTACCTGTCATTTTCAGAGATTGTTTCTGTACCCTGTCCACTTGAAGTCTGCATGTTTCCCAGAAGGCACACATTTCTTTTTACATTTTTAATTTTTAATTTTTACCACACTTTGATTACGGTGATATTATATGGGGTCAGTGTTCAGTCAAGTGTTAAACAAATTGCAAATTCTACAAAACACAGCCAGCAGAGTCATTACTAACTGTAATGCTGAAACTTCAAGCAAAATTACATCTGGCTACAATGCTATTCAGATGCATAAATTATACAGCCTCTGATTATCTTAAAGAAAATTCAGCCATTAAACTTATTTTATGGGCACAAAACAAGGGGAACTGCCAAAAGGAATCTGTGCATCCTAAAAGTCATGAGAAGAAAAATAATTGGCAAACCTTTTCCGCCTGCAGTTTCATAGAATGTTCTCTCTCCCTCCTGATGTTCAATCAGCCTCCACCACTGGCACAGATAATAATCTACAATGGCAGAACTGGTGGAGGGAACACAGCCCGTGTAGCTTTTCAACAGCAGGGGGGTCAAACATTTAAATCTGACCCCAAACAGCACGTAACTCTACATGGGGATCTTGAAGGGAGGCTCTCCAGGGAAGAACATCATAATTCAGCACAGAACAAAATAAGGATGCGTGGCAGTTCCTTCTGAAAGCTGCCACAGTGTGTGCAAAGAGTCTGTCCACTTCATTTCAAAATAGGTCACTGATGTACCTGCATCTTATCAGTATTGAGAGTAAAGAATGAGGAACTGAACCTGGAGTGGCTGATGGCCCAGCAGCTCCAGTGGCATATAGATTACATACCACATCTGTGTGTAACCCCTCACACGCAGGGGGAAGACATAGTGCTTATAGAATCACAGCACCATAGACTCATTTTGTTTGGAAGAGATGCTAGGGGTCATCAAGTCCAACCATAACCAAATTGTTGTCTTTCTCCCACACCCAGTTTCATCTCAGTATTGCCAGTGTTAAATTCAAAGTTATCTTTGGAGAATAAGTGAGCACGTTGCTTAAAACCTGTCACCACATTTGCTGACTTGCTTCAATGTATTTTAAACCATTCATATATTTGACAAGTAATTGCCAAAATAGGTTATATGTCACTGACCTTTATCAAAGTCTGATTTTTTTTCAAGTCTTGTCTCGCAGTTCCCTCTTGTAAAGACATTCAGGGAAGATAATTGCTCCCTTAACTAATTGCATTCTCTGGTGTTCTTTTCTGGACTTCTGCAAGAAAGCTTACTATTAGTTGTTCTTCTAATAGGTTTGAGCTCTTCAATCTGGAAATAAGAGGAAATACCCCAGTTCTTTGCTTTAATTTCCTTCCTTCTTGTGACAAGAATTATGATTCAAGAGCACTGTTGCTTTCATTCTGGAGGTTTTCTATGCAGATTTTATGGAAGACATAATTATTTTATAATCCAATATTTGTTGTTCAGTATAACTATGATTCAGAGGAGTAATGGATGGTGCCTATGGGTTCACGTGGAAGTACTTCATTACTATTACTAACGTTATGGAACCTGAATCTATTTCTTCTTCACTGATTAATCATAACTATTCAATATTTCAATCTAAATTAATCTTTGAATTGCAAAGAAGTGAAGATTAATGTTGTTTTAATAAAACTCTTCTTTTTAACTCAACTGTATGATAGATTCTGACGGATATAGTCAGTGTCTAGCACACTTTTATCCTGCCATCAAGCTAATCATTGCTTGAGGTATTTCGATAGCTGTTAAATATGGACAAAATTATTAATGATCCTGAATCTTATTGGGGTTTCATGTAAATGGCTGGTGTCAGAAAATAGAGAATTCCCATAGTGTTACAAAAGGAGTTGTTTATTTCAGTCAAATTTTGCCTTTTGGAGAAGGCTCTTTCCCTCGTGCGGGTGTGATTGTGTGTGCTGTGACCTTTATCTGCTTCATGTCTGTGAGGAGGTTTGAATATACAGCATGTTGTGGGGACTAAATATTTCCTTTTACTATTATTTAGAGCTGGATGCAAGCAGTGTGTTTGCACTGGTGTTTGGCTGTCTGTTCACACAGGTAAGGGGTCTGTGGCGCTCTGCTGACACAATGTCCTGGAGAGCTTGGCTTTTGCAGCAGCAATCTTAGAGCAGTTCTATTAATGTCACCAATGAAAACATGGTCATGCAAAGCTGTCTTCCAAGATTACGTCACTTAAACAGAATTACTTGATTTTTGAAGCTAAATTCGAAACTACGGTTAATTAAATGTGCAGAGTTCTACAATAAATTGATATATTTCTATAGGAAAACAAATGCCATATAATCTTTGACCAGGCTTAGTTCTTGGAAAAATCTGAAAATCCTTTTGCTGAGTCCACTTAGTAGCATCTCTAAGCATTTACTGTGAATTCCATTGGCAATAGTGAATGACTTCATTAATAATATTAATATATCATCTTAATTTATCAGAAAAATATAAATGCCTTTTCATTTTCAGCTGCAAGGAAGACAAGAACATATCTTCCTAAGAATCTGCAGCACATAGCTTAAGACAACTTCTGCCTTTTATTTCAATTGTACCCTATTAATTTTAGAGTGCTTAAATATAAATAGTCATTTCTCAACTTGTTGGTTGTCTGACGGTCTGATTTCCCAGCTGGGATTGAGTCCTTTCCATGCAAGTTAATAGAAAGAGTGATTTCTTCCCGTTCTTCCTTTCCCCCTTTCTCCTTTTCCCCCTTTTCCCTTTCCCTGTCACAGTTAGCCTCTCATTAAGTGACAATAGCATGACATTCAGAGAAACCATTTCTACTCATTATGTAAAAAATCTTTGAAGCCCTGGCTGCCTTAAGAATAAATAATATTAAAAAATAAAACATATTTTACATCTGAAAGGAACATCTTTTATGCTACCATTATAGAATATGCTAAAATCTAACCTCTGTAAGTAATGGCGGGTAAAAATTAAAAGGAGACCACGAAAGGTGCTATTTTTATACAACTGGAAAGCAAGGTGGTGAGTTGTGAGATGGGGATTGATGGGCGAGCGCTCTGCTCAGTTTTGTCCCTGCTACAGGCTTCCCGTGCTATTGGGGGTGAAAAAGTTTGTGGGTTGTTTTTTTCTTTTCCCTTATATTCCTTGGGTTTCTCTTCTGCACGATGGAGTTTATACAGCCTCTTTACTCCCATTTCCAGCTTCTCTGAGGAAAAGACTGTCTCTTTGGTGTTCAATCCACATAATAAATTAATTTGACGTGGTTATTGGCTGTAGCACTTGGTCCCTACACTCTTGTGTGCTCCAGCTCCTGAGAGATGAATCCTGTTGGTGCTGCTTGCCTGCAAAATACCGCAGAACACGTATTATCAGTGGCAGCACTGCCTGAAATCACGTCCCTTCTGGAAACCTTTCATCAGAAATACTAACCAGTTTGGAATACCTCATTTCTGAATACATTTCCAAAACGTACACTTCTTAGCATAATGTCGAAACAAAATTTATCCTTTTGTTTTATTTGCTTCATGCTGATATTCTGCTTGATGGAGCAGACTCCCTGGGCAGGTCATAAACCTCATGATGCTCCAAAGTCTCTGGGGGACGAACACTTGTGTGTCATGGAGCAGTTCATGGTTGTGCATCGGGGGAGAGACTCCATCTTCTCAGTTCTGAATTCACAGAAAAAATGTTCAGGCAGATTCCAGCGTGAGCTATAATATGATTAGAATTCCCAAGAGTCACCACTGCTGTTTTTCCATATCTAAATATTTGAGACTTCTTTTCGACAGTTCTTTCTAATTTCAAGGAAAGCCCAGAGTTTTAATGAAAAAAACGTTGCATTGCTGAAAACCTTGCTGACAAGTAAATAAATAAGACAACAACCCTGGATTTTTAGCCATATTCCTTATGCTACTTGCTTTTTATCTTGAAATATTAGTTTGCTGAAAAATGAGCTTTCAATTTCATCACCATTCTAAGGAGGTTATGAGAACTATGTTTTCAAGGTTTATGGAAAAAAGAAAATCTTACTTTTTGGTAAAAAAAGTGGAGAACTCTACTATCTTAATAGCAATACACTGAAGAACAAACTTATGCAAGAAAACTTTCCATTCTTGACAGAGAAAGTGTGTCCCATTTATGTACGGATCTTTAAAAAAAGAGATCCACTTGGGAGGAGTTGCTGATAGCTGTGCTGACACTTTGGGCTTTGCTTTCAGCTCTTGGTGTCTGTAGTTGAAGCTGCGATAGGTTCCGAGTTGACTGTCACCACTATTTGGCTGTATCTGCCATGGCAGAGTTCCAGCGGAGTTTTGGAACTTGCACAACTGGAAGAATCCAGAACCACTTCACCTCACTGTGTGAGAGATGTGCTCAACTCCCTTTCATAGCTATTCTGTATACTGTATTTCTTCTAAAATTTATTTACACTTTATCCAGTATTCTGAAGCTGAAATAATTCCACAAGGATAGCTGCTGCCCTAGTGTTTTATGTTACTGTATCTGTATCTACTTTGGAGATTTTAAAGTTAGTAATCTTACACTGCAGACATGTGCTCTTTCTGTGTGTGAATGTGGATTGCAATACTTTAGAAAAAAAAAGAAACATTTATAAATTGGGAAGCTATTTAGAAGCACAGATATGTTTTTTTTTTTAAATGCAGTTAAAATGCATAAATGTCTTTTGTGCATTTGCTGTAACTTTCTATCTTCATTGTTGTGACCTCCGGCAGAAGTTTAGAAGGAAATTGGTAAAAAATATTTCTCTCCATTGAGTGATTAAAAAGAAAATCTATTGCAATTTCTGTAAGCAGTGGATTATAATCAATCAAATTTTGTACTCCCCCTTCTGGTTGTGCTTTTAAGGAGTGTGCACACATGGAAGGCAGGAGTAAGATTGTCAATCTGTTATTTGAAAACAGTTTTAAAATCTATTTCTAACTGTGAAATGTGTCAGCTAGGGAGCATATAATTTCTTCTATTAAGATGCTGTGTGTATATAATTTAAAATAACAATGCAAGCAGATATGCCAGTGTTGTGTTTTCCATTTCAAGCAACTTAAAAAGAGAGCAATTTCTGTTTGCTTGGGATTGCAATCTGATAGTCCTTCTCACATGGAGCGGGACTTCAGTACCTAAAGTTCCTGCCACGATCAATGACTTTAGTGAAGACAGAAAGTGTGGGTCAGGTGAGCAAAGTCACAAGGCTGGTGCACTACCAGCCAACGAAGCTTGTTAGCAATATAAGGTCACTAAGCAATGCAAACAGAAATGTATTTTTTATAAAATACTCCCTCCACAAGAAATGCATAAAATTCTACCGGTGTATCTCAAGATAAAACAGTATAAAATATCTTTTTTTTTTTTTTTTTTGGTAAACCAAATTAAGTTTTCTATCTGTGGAGATATTCAGAAACAAATGACAGATTTCAGCATGAAGCCTCAGCAATATGTGGATTTTTTTTTTTGGCCTGCAGACTTACACATCCCTGCTGAATGCAAACGTTTGCCTAAGAGCCGTCCTGGCGGGGCGGATGTTGGCAGGAGCGCACTCGGCCCTGCAGGTGTGACAGTGACCGTGTCACAGCTGTGCCAGCTGCGGATCGGGCCCCCTGAAGCCTCATTTATTTGGGACTTGCATTATTAAACCCCTGATTTTTAATTCATTAGGGAAGCTGCCGTCAGTTGAGCAGTGCTAGCAATGCTTGGTAGTTTATATGTTCTGAGAGCCCAATAAATGTCCCCTACTCCATTTATATAGCGTAGCAGTTTAGATGCCTGGTTGCTTTTTCGGATTGTGCTACCTTTCTAATCAAATCAGACTTCAGGATTTGAAGCTGAATTGGTGCGAAATACACAATAAGAGACTGTAAGCAGTTTAAAACTGGCAAAGCCTGGACAAGTCCTTAACTATCATGGGAAGTCAAAGGGACCTGAGGCTACCCTCCTGCCCTGTGGCTGTGTCCCACCACAGGACCCTACCACTTATTCTTCTGCAAAGAACTTTTTGTTCTTGAATGAGATACGACTTTCCTTCCTGTAGTGCTGCTCTAAATGGGAGGACAGTAGCATCACATCCTCAGATTTGACTACTGTCATCCGCATTGAGAAGGAAAAATTGAATGACCCATAAAAGCATCCTAAAGGTGCTGAACAGGACAAAAGTTGACACTTGGGAAGTAAACCACTCTCCTAAGGAATATAAACCATGTGTTCAAAAATAGAAATAAGAAGTATTTTTTTTTTATAGAAGCGCTACTTTGTATGTATTTCAAAATGTACAATAAATGGAAACTGCAGATCAAATCTACAAGCTCTATTCAGATTGTGGTTGTGCATTAATGTAAAGAAGACAGACCTTCCAGCTTTTCCAGTCAGAATAACTGAAAAAGTACATTATATGACAACAATATCACTTAGGAAAGGCAAAAGATGAACACCTCTGATCTCAGTGTAAGAGATACGACATTGTGAAAAAGGCAGCTATAAACCAAAGAGGTGTAAGAAGGGCAAGTAGTGTTTCAGATACAAGTATGAAACAAGGGTTACTTGCAGCATAAGGAGAACGAGAAGCAAACACTGTGACAAGCTACGGCCTTGGGCAAAGTGGCATAGCTGTTGAACAAATAATTGGATGAAACCTTCATTTTTTTATAAATATTTCTGGGTCTTATAATTAAAATTATTTCTTTACAAGCTCCTTGCAGCTTTTAAAAGATGTGCAGGAGCCCATTGCTTAGAAAATTTTCCACAATGCAGCAATTCGTATAGGGCATCTTAAATATTGCCATTTTGCAATGCCTCATTTCAAGGCCATAAAACTCCAATATAACGAGACAAGCCGTTGCTGTGATACATGACAAAGCTGGCATTCCCAAAGAACATAATTTTGTATGCATTTAATTAAAACACATACACTGTTTGCACATTCAGCTGAAATCAAAAGCAGTGCCCACATATTCATCAGAAACTGAAGCATGGCAACTGTTAAAGCACAAGAAAATAGGTTATGGTTCTGATAGTGTAGACCATATCAGTGTAATGCAGAGGTTAATGCACATGCTTAATGCAGCATAGTTTTAAAGATCGCTAGGATATCAAATTTGGACCACCTTCCTATCCTTTCGAAAGCATTTTCTTATTTCATACTCCTGTAATCCTTTTAAATATGTATAAGTTGTGCTCAAGTTATAAGGTAGAATGATTTTTACATGTATAAAAATATGTTGACTAGGGCCTAAATGCGAGACTCCATGGCTGTCACTACCTATTGTATATAATTTTCCTAGACACACAGCTAGCCTTAGGCTGTGAAGGTAGGAGCTCTGTGTCAGAAAGACTTTGACAAAAGATATATAGCTTTTAATTTGCCCAAGGAACAGAGGGAGCAGATTTATGACCTAAAATACAAGGCTGAGAATTGGCTGTATACTTTCAGCTAATGGGTGCAGAAATGAGGGAATTCACAATGGCTGCTTCATGCACAGCCTGCCTTTTTTGCATGTTGTATAAACAGTACAGAAAAATTTACAGGGCTATAATTTTTAAACAAATAAGGCAAATGGTAGTCCTGTGAATGCATTCTCCATCTTCTACCCTTGCTTGAGCTTACAATTTCTTGTAAAATTATAACTCTAGCCTGCTTTAATTGATTACTTTGTTTGCATGTGTATCAGGCTAGATTATTAACATTTTAAAAGAAAGATTTATGAGGAGGTGCATTCTGTTTGTTTGTTGGCTGTTTTTCATTAAGGGCCTTTGCAGACATTAAAGATGCTTACAAAACTGTGGAACTTGCAAATAGTCAGGACCTGTTCCACAGGTAGTATAAAATCCTGTCAACTTTGTCTGAATGAAATTGCACTGATTTATGTTGGCTGAGGATTTGGCCCACAAAATTGATCTTGAGTTGTAAGAGAGAAACTCTGACGGTGTCTTCTGCTCTGAACTCCTTTGACAGAGATAGCTTTAGAAAACCATTTTGATTTTGTGGATTTATCCTTTGTCCTGACTGTCAGCAGATAGAGCAGTTTAAGATCAAAGGGGAAGAGATTTGAAGATTAAACGTCTTTGAACTGAGAATGTCCTGCAGCCCCATAAATTCCAACAGAGATCTCTAAATCGAGAGTGCAATCATCAGCTGATTTGTTTTAATGATGCACGGATCGAAAGCTGTCCCAGAGGTGCTGTGAGCCTTGTCCATGTGCTCAAGAGCTGGGGCTGTTCAGCCTGGAGAAGAGAAGCTGAGAAGTGATCTCATCAATGTTTATAAATATCTCAGGGGTGGGTGTCAAGAGGATGGGCCAGACTCTTTTCAGTGGTGCTCAATGATACGATGAGGGGCAACGGGCACAGACTGAGGCACAGGAGGTTCCATCTGAATATAAGGAGAAACTTATTTGCTTTGAGATGCCAGAGACCTGGACCAGGCTACTCAGAGAGGTTGTGGAGTCGCCTTCCCTGGAGACATTCAAACCCACCTGGACACCTTCCTGTGTGATCTGGTCTGGTGACCCTGTGTTAGCAGGTGGGTTGGACTGGATGATCTCCAGAGGTCCCTTCAGCCCCAGCCGTTCCGTGATTCTGTGAGGATGCAGCCGTAGGGATCCCATGCAGGGGCTTCTCTGACCGTCAGTACCATCATGTCTTCACGAGCACTGAGGGATAAAGGTTCTATCCTATTTTAGAGAGTTTCTAAAGGCTTATCATCCTAACAATTAAAAATTGTTTATTTTTCCCTCATCAGCTTCCAAAAACTGAATCACCTTATGCTGCATCTTATTAAAGTGCCTTTTACCAAAACTGTAACTGCTAGGTTGAAAGGAACTGCTCTAGTAGTGATGGATGTTTCTTTGGAAGTAGTTCTAAGGAATAACCACTGTGAGTGAACACCTGCAAAAGATAGAGAAACAATGAGTTGCCTCATTCTTTAATTCTTCAAAGATTGAGAAACATGAAAACAACATATTAGAGAAAACTCTGGTAGGATTATTCTCCTGTAATCCCTATTTATTCTTTTGTTTCTCCACGTAATATTAGTATTGCATGCTAATTATTGACTAGAACTGAATTTTCTGAGAGGAAATTTGTTTTTCTTTAACAAAACTTATTTTGGGAGGTAAATTTTCTACTACCTTCATTTTTCATAGATAAACAATCCACTTAAGCCTACACACCAAAGGATAACATAAAGATGTTATTTGAAAAGAAAATACCACCTCAAGTAGCTTCTGTACTGTATTTGCAAAATGCCAGTTTTAGAAGGCCTGTGGGATTACTGACTTAAGACAAATGGCTAGAGATTATATAATTATGAATTCTATGAGAAGCCCTTGTCACAAGGAAGATATAGACTGAAATTTTGCTATTTTATTTTTCTTTTCCTGTTTTGTTAGCATAATCCATATGAAAAAAAGCATTTTTTACCAAGAGAGGCTTGGGTACTATTTGTAACTCACTAGATTTTAACAAATGCTGTATTTACTGAACTGCAAAACTCAACTGCATTTTCTGAAATGAAAACAAAAATAAAATCAACTTTCATCCAGCTGTATTACTAAATTAAATTGCCTTTTGTTGTATTCAAGTTAAGCACTTTGCCGAAAGCTTTCCTTGTTCAGGGAAATAACATTTACCCAACGTGCTCCCTGTTTTACTGTTTAAATTTACTGTTTGCAATTGTTTGGTTTGCTAAGCAATTTGAGGTTATTGTTTGTTTTAATAGGAATAATGAATCAGTGTAATTTAGTGTTGTTTCTTAAAGTACAGTATCCAGGGGGAAAAAAAAAAAGACAGCTCACAAAGAATTCCTATTTCAAATTGAAATGTAGATTGCAACCATAACAGAAAGAGCTGCTCGCATGTCCAGCTTTAAGAACTTTCCATTTTTATTGCTGCATGAAAAGGAAGTCTAGTTGGCTATGAAAGAATTCCATGAGGGATATAGTCACACTCATTGACAAAATAATAGAAAACAGTTCAACATGCCACCTTTCTTGGACAGTTTGCATCCGCACATTAAAAAATTGCTGTGGAAGCCAGAGGCAGCTTCAACCAGAGTTTTAATTTTGGTCTTGCACAGAGAAAGCTAAAATTTTATTGGATTGAATTACATAAAAATCTATACCAACATTTAATAAAAACTATCCATGATCAGCATAGCAAAATAAATTGCTCATTTAAGAATTTATGAGATGCTGTCCTAGATATTATACAGGGAAATTAATTCAGAAGCCATTGTTTATCATGTAGTTCTTTCCAGTGAACTTTGCCTGGGTAAATGCTCAAAGATCACAGTGTATGTGAAACAGCCTCTGTGACCACTGTCCCCTTTTTGCTCGGGACAGTTCAGCCCATCTCCTGAATCTGTCACTGGACATGTCATTTTTTGCCCTTTGCCAAACTGCAGCGAATGTCACTGTATGGGAGCTGGTCTTCCCTGGCCTGTACCAGCAAGACTTTACAGCTATGGTGGCCAGATTATCGTCCATAAAGACATGCGTTGCTCTCTTCAACATTAATCCCAAAGTTAATAACAGTATGAATTATACAAGGCTTGATAAATGTGGAATTGAAGGTGGTAATACAGGTCAGTGCAGCTTTATGAAAAATAGATCATAGCAGGCTCATATGATGGGCTTTAGAATAAATTCGAAATGTCATTGATAAAGACTGACATCATTGATGTAGATCTATCTATGGATTTGATGTCTGTGGCATGATATCTTGACTAATAACTTGAAATGGTGAAAGATCAAATAATACACCAATGGTTCTCATGCTAAAGGGAGCTTATGTGTGTGCTGGACTACACCAGGTTTCCCTGGCATGACCAGGTCAAGAGGAGAACTCTTCTCTTGTGGAGAGGCTGGAGCAGAACAATGGAAAGGATCAGAGATCTGGAAAAGAAAGCACAGCAGTCCAGACAGAACAGGTAGACACGGGTTTAAAAATTGTACCTAAGAAGGTTTACTTTGACTACAGGAGAACACCAATAGACAATGGAGGTTGTGGAGTCGCAGAAGCGACTGGTGCTTGGAAGGACATTGTCGAACAAGATTTTAGAAACTCAGAGGGGACAGGAGCAGGCAGCACAGTGGGCTCACGTATTTATGACTGTATTTGTAAGATTTTATTGAAGTGGATAGAGAAGAAGTTATGTGACAGCAGATGGAAAGGGAAGACTGAAGAATTTCCAGGAATGCCAAAAGATTTGTGGGTTGTGTGAATGCGGAGCGTGAGTTTTGGCTTGTTGTGCAGGAAGTTATGGTCATGGTGGCCTTTGTCAGCCCCGAAAATCTCTGAATGTGTAATTTCTGAGATAGCTTTGAAAATCTCTCTTAAAAGGCTCTATTTGCCCTTTGTACCCTTCATAATAAATTGAAGAGACAGTCCTTTAGAGAGAAGCTTTTTCTTCTCAGTCTTATACTCTGATTTTTTCCAGTTTTTCATCTCAGCCCTGCTGCTGTAACAGATGCTGATATAACTTCTTATGTTGATAGACTGAGGCATGACATTAGTTTGCTGTCAATTTGATAACATTTTTTAATTTATTTATTTCATTTTTAAATTAATAGTCTGTGGTATTTTGGGTTTTTTTAATATTTCTTTTCCCCTGCAGTGCCCCCTGTAAATGCCTTGAAAGGGAATGCAAGCCTTTGTGATAAAACATTGTAGTAACCAGTCAGCCTGTTGTCTAAGATAGGCAAGAGGTTTTCTATGTGATTTCTAATATACTTGTGATGTTACTACGAGTGATTTGCAAGTACAAGAAGGGTTTATGGAGCTCCACCTTGATTTGCAGCTAAATATTGTAGAATAGGTACTTATCTAAAGCTTATGGGGAAGGCCCGAACCTATAAGCCAGGGAAAGATTCAAATTTCTTTCATAATACAGCATTTTGGTTTGGATAGTTTGAAGATAAAACTTCTTTTTGGTATTTCAGGTTTTGCATTTCATGTAGATTATAATTAGAAAAGTGTGGGCTGAATTAGTATTTTTAAAAATCCAAAACTCAGTTTTAGGATTGCTGCCCACATTGTGTGGATGTTTGATGTGATAAAGGTACAAGCACATTGTCACATGCTAGTGAATGCTAAAATTTATCTTGCAGATTCTCTAAGTGTATTCAGTACTTTTTCTTTCTGCTGAGGCATTGGAGCATATAAGCCCTACATTGTCTTTTCTAAGTTAAAATTTTCTGGCTTTTCTTTTTTTTCCTGAAAAAAAACATCTCAAGTATTACCAAAATGGAATTTGTCTGCACTGCTCTAGACATATGCTCCTGTGCTAATGATCACTTCCTGCTATGAGATTAATCAAATATTAATAAACTAATAATGAATGCGGGATCTACAGAACTGTCAAGCTTTCTTTTGGATTAAGAGCACTTTTCATTGAATTATCTGTGAAGCTACCTTATGGTCCTGAGTATTCTGAAGTATCAGCGAAAAGGTAGACATGAAAGTAATAGTTTTGCGTATTGAAGTATGCTGTGAGAAACATCTACCTGGCTTCCAGGCTCTTAAAAGAAAATATTTTTGCTGTTTTGGGTGGATTTTGGCTGAAATTTGTGTCAAGCTTTCAGATAGGAAACTCTCATTTGCTTCCAAAAAGTAGAGTCATGATACTACAAAGCTCTTATATTATTCTGCTAATTATGCAGTCTCCCATATATTTTGGATTTTGTCATGTTTGTAAGAGCATTTAATTATTAATCAGAGAAAAGTTGAAAACCTCTGCTGGGGTATTTTGCTAAACTTCCCGAATTGTCATTTAGACAATAGGAAATAGGTTGAAATTCAAGGGATATGAGATCATTTGTTCATTGCGTACGTTGAGAACCTGAAGTTCTCAGAATGTCAGTGTGTTGTCAGTTGCATGGCAAAATTGCATGGAAAGGGTAAATTGGTACTTTGCTTGTAAAAGATACGGGAGCAATCGGAAGCCATATTATAGACCGATGAGAAAATAGAATGAGAAAACATTCCCCATATGCTTGCCATAGGCAATGCGTGCTCTTCTTTGGCAAAGCATCTGCTATTATAGCATTGGCCTTCAGACCTAAGGGGTTTTTGTCATTATACAGAGGCTTATTTAGCCTTGAGCTGACTTGGAGGCTATCTGCTCCATTGGGTTCTCTTGAGAGATGTGTCTAGCCCATCCAAACTAACTTGAGAGCTCTCTAAAAAGGGAAAGCCACAGAAAAGCTGAGGAACCAAGTGATTCTAGCAATGAAAGGCAAATTGCAGTATACAGACCTTCGTTTGGATGTGTCTCAAGACTTGGAGGGTTGGCTGCTCTTTGCTCTATAAACAGACTTTTCTCTTGTTTGGAGGATCTAGAAGGAGACACCACTGTGCCTGAACAGAGCATGGCGCTTTTTGTTCCAGCGTGCAGCTTTGCAAGGTTTGCAGAAGTTGTGAGGAGAGATGAAAAATTCACCGAACCAGCCACACCAGCCAAGCCTACTCCAGTGATCAGTGATGACACAGACTTTCACTCTGCTGCTCCGATTGCTCGTTAGTACATTAGTGAGGCTCTGATAGCCTCAGTTTATGGAGAACTGGTGTTCTGGGACTTGTTTCAGGTACCTTCTGATCATGATTATGAATTGTTGCTATCTGACTCAATAGTTAAGAAACCTGAAAGGAGTGGCAGGAGTTGCAGTGCCAAAAGGAAAGGTGATTGTGCATAATCCCATATTATGAGAAGTGATAGACAGATGCTCAGCAGTCTTTGGCATAGGATTTTGTCTTTACTATGGACGATCATTAGGTATGTTTCTTAAGTAGGTAAAGGTTGTGATATAGGTAGGATGGCATTTTGTGGATTCCTTATGGTCTATGCTGACATTTAGCCCACTTTTCTATGTCTTTGAAGGCTATTTTACGTGTGATCCCTCTGTAAACACAGTTAAGTCATGTGGGGCACTGATTCTGCTCCCCTTTTTTGCAGACTCATTGGCCCGAAGGTGTTCCATGTGTTAGGATTTAAGAATTTTCAGGTTTGGACTCCCTGGTAGCATTGGATAGAAAAGTGATGGAAAGGGTGGATTTACATGGTAGTGATGTTATTTCAGTTGAGCTAACAACCTGATTTTATTGAAGTACTTCCAACTTTGGAACATCCCGTGAGCCTTAAAAGGGCCTCTGTTTGTTGCAGCTTTAAGGGTTCGGTATTTTTACTGTTTGAAAACAAAACTCAACTTTTCCTTAATTTTTACTCATCTTAATGTGTTTACATTATAAAAAAAACAACCAAACAAACAAAAAACCAAAACCTAAAATCCAAACAAAAACCCTCCAGAGTCTGCTGAATGAAATTCTACAAATGTAATTAGATTTAGATTACACATATCATTGTTGTGGTGTATAGAACAGTTGAGGAATAGATGAGAATGTCAGAGGAAGATTGAGGGCTGACACACTCGCTCTTATTTTTAATGAAATTCTGCACATCTGGGATGTATTAGGGAGTATGTAAATTGACACAAATTCAGACTTTTTAAAGTACAGATAAGAGACAACCAAAAATCAATACAGAACACAGTAGAACTACAAGGCAATGCAGATATTTATTGTCATGAAAGGAATTTCTGGCTCCTTTGTATCCCATAGGTATAAATCGAGTGCTTCATTCATTTCCTGCTGGGATTTAAAGAGAAGCCACAAATACTTCCCTTATTCACTGTCCCTGTAATTTAAATAGAAAAATCACTAGGTATTATTATTGCTTGGCAGTCTTTTATCTAATTATTTTGACCAGTCCTTTTCTGTAACTGAGAAAGTTGTACTGATAACAGGCAGGTCAAGTCATAACTTCAGGAGACATTAATAAAGTGTAGTTACTCATTCTGGTTGTTCTCTTAACACTGAGAGAGAGCCAAGCCTGGATATGAGGAACAGTTCTGGAAGTTATTGCCCCATTCTAGAGACCCAGCTGCTCATCTTGGGTCCTGTCCTTGGGAGGTGATGAGAAGGGGAATCTCAGGACTGTAAACTTAGAAAAGGGAAAGAAATTGCCTGAGACACAGGGAGGAAAATACCATTTCAGCATAGGTTACACCAGCAGTAGTGCAGTCTGGAGAGTGTTTTATGAATGCACTGTCATATAACTTACGATGAATGTGATAATTTAGTTGTGTAAACTAGACCCACAGTTATTTTTATCAGGGACATTGAGTTTCTGATTTGTATGAAGCTTCTTCAGTATAGGATACCTCTTCTTGGATATATTTTGGGAAGAGGCTTCTTGAGGGCTCACCCATTACCATGGGCAGTCCCTGGTAGCTCTGGGCCTAAACTCACCTTACACAGCACCTGGCAGTTGTTGAGCAAAACCTCATTTCCTCCTGCTAAACAAACTTTTTCCCCATTGTATCAGCTGGAGCGGATATGCTCATAATAGACAGTGGTATGCGAATCTCAGAGAATTCAACTCACGTATCTTCCTGTGCAGCTTTCTGGAGCATAGTGAGCAACAGAATGTAATGTTTTGCTCCAAAGTCAGGCTGTTATTCAGAGGCAGTCTGGAAACATTGTTCAGATTCAATAAAAACTTTGCTATAACTACTGGATTCTTCCAAACTGGCACGTGGGAAGATCAAAAAGATGTAAGCATTTGTTTTTTCGTATGTCAGAATGGCAACTTCAGATTGTTAATAACTTTCTGCAGTCTGACTAGAGTTACATGTGAGAAAAATATGAAAGGGGAGGAATTCTGAAGTTTATTGTGAACTTGGTTATGAGGCTGTGATGAAAAAGTCAAATACAAAGCTAATTATCTTTTTCTGTCTTTGTCAAGGCTTTCATTTATTGAACTTCTGAGCAAATGCTTAATTCCATTTCTAAACCTAAAGCACTCGGGCATAATGTTAAGTCTTACTGCCATTAAAAGGGACTGAAACCTAGAGTGCTTAAATCATCTACTGATGTGTTAACTATTAACATAGTTGTGGGGAAATTTCATCTGGATGATAACAATATCACTATCTGGTAGTTAAGTAAACAGAAAATAAAATCGACATGTACTGAGCATTGTCTTTGTACCCACAATGAAATTCTGATAATGTGCATTTGCTTATACATACATGCATGCCTTGGAAGCTATTAAAGACATTTACAGATTTAGAGACTCCTATTAAAACCAATGGGATTTTGATCATGCAAGTAATTATACACGAAGTTTCCATTAACAGAAAATTGCTTGTTATGTCTGGCTTTTATTATCATTATATGTACTTTTGGAGATTTGCTGTGAATCTGTGAAGGAACTTCTCTTCCCTCGCTTGTTGTTGGTCAGACCTCGGATGGGTAGCAACAAGTGCAGTTGTGTGTCTCATTTCCAGCTGTGCTTTGATCTGGAGTAGAAAGATGGTTAGGTTTGTCTCTGCAGTGTCATTGCCTAAAAGACTGTGCTAGGCTAGAGATCAGTGCAGAAATTGTTTCCCCATTACTGTTAATAATACAATGTATAAACAGCAGAATCCACTATTTATCTCTTTCCTCCCATAAATTTCACATTATCCAAATCTTTCCACATTACTGCGGAGGTACAGATACAGCCACTCTGTTAGGCTGTGACTTTAGCTATTTGGCAAAGGGCTTTTATTCTGCAGCAAGCACGGATTAGGTCCATCTATTTTCACAGTAAAATTTGGCTATCAAAAACAGTATTGCCATCTATCTGCAAAGTAAATTTCAACTTTACTATTTCTTAACAAGCAATAAGTGAAATCAGTGGCCATTACCATTCCTCAGCTGGTTTAGCTTGGTTGCCTTCAGCCAGGCACAAAGGCACTCTGCAAGTATAATACAATGAAAACATTTAAAGGAATGACTTATTGAGTAGCGCGGCCAGCTAGGACTTTGCTGAAATCTCAGCGTGTTCCCTGGCCCTGCCCAGGCTCCTGAAGCCCAGGTGCTGTGGCAGGGCTAGTGGAGCTGGTCTCTGAGGGTGCACCTTCAGTGGGGCTGAGCTGCTGGTTCCCACCAGGCCTGTCAAAGTGGCAGCAATGACAGCTTGACCTGGTTACCCAACCAGCCTCCCGGGTTTTCTTCCTTTAGGAGTTTGTACTTTTCCGTGTTGGTATTTTTCCTTTTGAATCCTTGAGCTACTGATGATCTCTGATCTCTCCCCAGTTCTACCTCTACTTGTAACTTTATTTTTCCTATTGTTCTGCAGGCTTTGATACATCCCTGGGACATCTCAGGAAAACTGCTAGGAAAGCTTTGTATTGTAGTAGGAGCTTAATTCCCATTGGGGTTAGCATTTGCAAACTTTCCTTGCATTTATCCATCAAACTTTACCACTCACTTATTTCTACTTTTACTCACGTTGCTGAGGGCATGACCTGTTACTTCATCTCTCTTCAGAACTGCAGCCCATGATGAGCAACGCTGCAGGGGCATGCCTGGTTCAACCATCTGAAACCAGAAATTACTCCAGGAGACTGCCAAGTCTTAGCACCTTTGTGAATCAAGCCCATTGAATTAATTACTTTATAATTTTATAAATAAATAAGTAGAAATCTATTATGAAGCATTGTAGCTTTGGGACTAAAATATTTTCTTCTGGAGCAGGCATTTATTTGTTTCTCAGGAAGTACAAGAGAAGCATATCTTGAACTCATCAGATTTACCAGCATTCTGCTAAGTGACAGAGTGGCCTCTCATGTCTGAAATTAGGACAAAATAGTTTAAAAAAAAAATCCTAATGAAATTTTAAGATAAAAATCGGTCAAAAAACCTGTACTTGAATTCAAGTCAGTATATTCCATTGGGAAATAGCCTGAAAATAGAAAACTTCTTGTGTAAGTGACTCGATTCTGAAGATGAATATTCTTTCTCATCATTTTTCTCTTTTATTTTAATAATGGTGCTTATGAGAATGAAGGAGTTGGGATTTGATGGAAATACCTCTCTTTAAGTAATTACGGTGAATTTTGTTGTTAAAATAGTGTAGTAATTCTATTATATGCTTGTATACTTTACAAATTCAAGAGCTTTTGTTTGCATAAACACTTAGAAATTGCCTGGAGCGTGTTTTGTTCTGTTAACCCCAACTCTCTACATAGACTGCAGTCTTAAAAAAAAAAACATGGTATTTTCCATCTCTGATTCTATATTAACATAAAATTTGCAACAAGTCTATACCTGCTTTGTTGCAAATCCTGTACTGTTGTAAATTCAGGTAAATTTGACCAGGAGCTTACCCAAATAGACTTGCGAGACCACCCTGAAGCGTGGATGTATAAAAGGCAGTAGATTCTGCTCCTGCAGTTCTAGGTTATAATTTCTGTCTCTCCCTGTTGTTCAGATCCTGTTTCCCATGGGAGATCTGGCTACCGTATGAACTGACAATTTGCATGCAGACTAGCAAAGGAATCAAATAATTTTAAGCTATCATGAATCCTGATAATTTTGAGTTGTTCTCTGGCTTCTGGTTTAACGGATACCTATAACTACAAGTTATGGTTGTTTGTTCCGCAGTGTTGTACTTTATGGTGCAGGCAGATCCTGGCAGCAGCACTCAGACCAATTCATCTCTCGTACTTTCCCTCCACGGGAAATGCAGAGGAGTCTCCTGGGGACAATCTTCAGGCTTTGTGACATTATAAGTTCCCCCAAGGACACCATATCTCACCGTATCTTCATATTTTCTCTGTGAAGCTGGATGCACACCAAACTCCTCTATCCCTTCAAAACTTTATGGGATAGCCTTATAATATGTTGACAGAATTTCTACTGAGTAGCAATAAATGGTCATGTTGAAGATTCAGTTGCTCAGGGTTACTTGCATTTGATTGCAAGAGCCAAGTTAAAACCAGAATGTGTTATATAGTGTCTGATTTGCTTATCTTTCTTATCTATTTCAACACAGAGAGTATAAATTTGATGCACCTAACAAATGACCAAGACTGGAATTATATTATAGTACTGTTCTGGGTACAATAGCCTGTGTATTCCTGTTGTTCAGCAATGCAAAATGTGCTCATTAGGAGATTATGTCTTCTGGAAATACAACTCTCTTTTTTTTGTTGCCTTTTTTCTTGATATTTTTTAAAGCTTTATTTTCAGAGCACCCTGCTTTTCAATGTGAATAAGGGCCCTAACTTCTTTTATAGCAAAAATAAAATTTTCAGGTTGTCTTCTGTGCTTTTATTGTCACTGAAGACTTGATCCCTTAAGGTGGGAGTCTCTTTTTTCTCTATTTTAGCAGTGCCTAATACAAGGGATAACACATAATTAATTACCCCCAAGTAATGCCAAGTCACTGTGGCCCTGGGATTTTGTGCATCCCATAAAAATCTCTTCACAGCTGTGTTTCAAAGATTTGGAAAGATACTTCTTTGACAGCAACATGATACAGTAAAATGGAGAATGTGTATTTGGCCAGCAGAAATTCCTCCAGATTATATATCTCAGCAGTCAGTGTTGCAAGAGCGATGTAAAGGTAATTGATAGTTTAAGACCTTAACAAAATTCATCCTGTTGGGCTTTTTATAGAAGGCTGGGGAATCCAGCTGCTCTGCACCTTAGCTAGTCCTATAACACACTGTCACTATTCTTGCCTCCAGCAAAGGCAACTTGAAAGAAAGGTAGATCATCCACCAGGCCACTGAACAGAAGAAAAATTGCAGTGTGAATTTGGCCTCTTCAGTAGATCTGTCTCACTTCTGAAACTTTTTTTTTTCCCTTTATTCTTTAATACTAGGGAGAAAAATCCAGTAAAGATAATGAAACAAAAGGAAAAAAAATCCTTCAGAATGCTCCCTGCTCTGTCGAATTAAAACTGGTAAGCAATCAGTTTAGTGTGCATCTAGAAGCGATACAGAGCACGCTTTTTTACAGTGCTATGCTATTTACAAGAAGTAAAGCCCGGAATGAGTTATGGAAGTCATTTCCTCATGTATAGAAGTGAATTTTATCACATCTCTCGCCAACTTTATGCCTTCTACTTTATTACTAGAGTTTCTGCTGGCTTATAGCCACTGTCCCATTTTAATAAAGGAGAGAGGGCCTAATCTCAAAAATGCTTTAAGCCCATATTTAATTTTAAGGCTGCTGAAGAGTTGATGACATTGGTGGAGATGTTCATGTTCGCATAAAACGTACTACACATGTGTTTAAAGGCTTAGCTGGATTTTTCCCAATGGAGGTTGTTGAAGTCTCATGCAGGTGTTTCAAGTACTGCTGTTCTTTACTGAGAACTTCTCTGGGAATTTGGAAACTTTGGTTTGGGTAGAATACAGCATGCCTTTTTTTTTTTTTGTGATTTGATTTTGAGAATATGTCTAGAAATGCTAGTTATTCATATTTGGAGGTGGTGCTGCAACAGAAAATGCTGTTACATGTTGTGTTGCAAAAATTGGGCCATTTTATAAACTGTGGTAGGAGGAAAACCTCAGGATTTTGGTGGAAATGCTGAATGAGGTGTACATTTTGAAGCAAAGCAAATCTTTCTTTAAAATCAGAACAAAGAGAATGGCCTTTTCTACTTTTCCAGTTTGATAAATCAACATTTGGGAGTGTAAACCATGTTTGCTACTAACAGCAATCCTTGCATGGGAAAATGTATCCATAAGAACGTGCTTGGTATTTCTTAGCACCTTCTAGGTTGTTTTTGTTTCTTCCTTTTTGTCTTGCTACCTGCACCATAGCTCAGACTAAGCCTCCCTTTTTCTCTTTTTATATGCTCCATCTATTGTATTTTGTCTGTCAAATAATTTCTCATCCTGCTTTGCAGTAGCATTCGTGCATGAATGATACTCGGATTTATCGTTCTGTTGGGCTCATTTGTGGATTCATTGTAATAAAACATAATACAATTTTGATGCTTCTGGATGCAGAAAACATAGCTGCTGAAGTCTTAGAAATACTGAGCTGATCCAGTTGTTCCCCCCTCAGCCCTCCCCATATTCTGGTACAAATAATATGCATTTCCTTTTTGCCTATGGAAGGTACTGCATTAAGATGTAGTTCTTAAAGTGACATGAAAACATTCTAGAAATGAAACAAATACAATGCGTACACAAATATTTTGAGTTGTTGTGGTTAAATCTAGTCAATATCACAGTTGATGCCTTTGAAATAGCATAATTTTGTTGCTGCTGTCCTATTCTTAACATTGGTAACTGAATTGCTCTTTAAAATACCATATATACTTTTAATTCTTTATTGGCATTTCTACAGTTCTGAATTCTTTTTAGAACATATGCTACAGTGTTGTAAAATGTGATCATTCCATATACTGTATTGAATTCTGTGGTAATTTAAATCCACTGAGGATAGTGCTGAAATAATTTGACGAAGATAATCCTTTTTTCCCCGTACAAATTGTCAGATTGATCTTTGTTATCTTAAAGTCTAAATAATTATTTGTAAATAGTTGAAGTTGATGGTGAGTACTAGATAATCAAAAGTTGAGAACTTTAATGACTATATTTCATCTTGCACTTCTTTTCCCTCAGTATTGTAAAGAATTAGCTTAGTCCAGGAGTGTTTGTCATCATCATTTCTTTAAAAGAAATCCTGGAGAAAATTATATTTAAATATTCACATTGGAAAATGAAATCTAAGAATAATGGCTCTGAGGGAAAAAGCTTATGGATATGGTGAAGACAAACAGATTTAATTTGGCTTGATGCTGTTTGTGCATCTGTACAATATTGAAATCTGATTCATTCAACTCTTTGTCATTTGGAAATCTAAATATTCTGCCCTTATCTACATCTAGTGCCTTTACATTTGCCGCAGTTTTCCTACCAATTTTCTCACAGATGTCTGCTAAAATACATAAGGCTGTGTAAACAGCAGTGATTGTGATCAGTGTCATCACAGATTTCCTACAACTATTGCTTCTCACCGTTCAAAGCAGGAATAACTTGTAGGTTGTTGGGGTTGTTTGTTTGTTTGGGTCTCCTATCAGTTTGCAAGTTGAAAAAATACATATAACAGGTTGTATCCTCTGTGTCTTGCTGAGAGGTAATGAGCTTTATAAGGAAAGTTTAATCATCACAGCTACTGCCTTAAAGTGGACATAGCAGTTCTACTTAGCCTATCAGGCCCGGGAGAAATTGCTGTAGATGAAATGAGCTCCTACTGCAGGCAAGACCAGCTCTCTAACGCTGTGTCAGTGCTCTCCTCTGGCACCAGTAAAGAAAGAATATAAACCCAAAGTGGTCTTGTGGAAACAAACAAAACCCAAACAGATAATACTTGCAATTGCCTCTTTTTAATATCCCTGTCTACTGTCTCTTGCATGCTGTGGTGCAATGTGGTGCCTCTGAGCATCAAAAGATGGAAGGAGAAATGGTGGGATGGATGGTTCTTGTAGGTACCTGAGAGCAGAAAAGGCAGTGGGTGTTGTGGGGTTCCCTTTGCTATGAAAGGCAGAATGTCCTTCTGGAAGTCAGGTTTCCTCAGCAAAACTGAAATCAATATGTTAAACTGAAGCTAAACAGAAGGCGACAGACCACCTTGCTGGGATGGGGAGGTTACAGCCATGTTGCAGTTTAAGATCAGAGACGGTGTGGGAGTGAACGTGTCCTGGGTCCCCAAACTGTTTTATCGCTGATGGGTGCAGTTTTATGAATTACACCCTGGGGTTTGCACTGCAGGACCTGGGCTCCCCCCATGCCCCCGTACCCTGTGCCTGGCACTCTCATTGTGTTGGAGCACTGGCTGGAAATTCCTGCTGCTCACTGGCTGGTTTGAATTACCTGAGGACCTAATGGCTGCCTGGTGCTTACTGTTCCCCTCACCTCGCGCTTTGATGGGCCCCTCCAGGTGGTTTGTCCCCAAAGTTCTTTGCTGCTCTTGCAGCCAAATATCTCCCTTCATCCACGGGGCTGCCCCAGCCTGGGCCATTGGAGCGGCTGGTGGCCAGGGCAGGGCTGTGCCACCACAGCCAGACCCCTCCGCTTCCACACGTTCACCCTGCTGCTGCCAGGGATGGTGCTCGGAAACATCATCCCCCGATTCCTGGAGCGCAGTAAAACCCCTGCTGCCCGAGTGGCTGCTGTGATGGTCCATTGGCTGCAGAACCCAGCATAGCTCATCAGAAACGTGACCAGCAGAAGGGCAATCAGAAGGGCTGGCAGCCTGGGGGACCTTGTCTGACGTGTGAGGAGCAGTTGGGCAGCAGAGCTGCGGTCTGGCTGCCGGCAGACACACAAAGCCCAGTGCATCAGCTCAAGGCACAGTTTAATAGAGCAGGTGCAATGTGCAAGCACTGAGAAGAAAGACTGGGAGTGAGAGGCATGAAAGGTTTCTGTCTGCTGTGCCTGCCCAAGAATACATCCCTCTTTGGCTTTGGGGTGTGGGTTCCCCGGTATGATATAAAAATGAATTGTTATAAGCTTTGTTCCATTTTCCAGACAGGAAGCTTCTGTTCTTATGCAACGAAATCTTCCATGTAGTAAAACATAGTTGCTTGTTTTAAAACTAACATGGCTTGACCTCGCTGAAGTCACTGAATTAAAAGCTGACCAAAAGGACATCTGGCTTTTCTGTGGGGTCGGGAAGGTCAAGAGTTCTGTTAGCCGGCTGGCTGGGTTCTCCCACTGCTGGGAGAGTAGGTACATATAGGTAGACAGTTATCAAACCTCAGAAAAATCATTTCAGTTTCCATGGACCATTAAAGGCCATTTTAGTCACCAGAGGTTTGAGTACCTGAAGATAACAGGCATTTGGCTTAATAACAATTTTGTCCACTGCTGTGGAAATTGTATGTTGTGGTTTTCATTGTTTGTTTGTTGTTTTTTGTTTGTTTGTTTAATTTATTTTAACATTCTTTTAGTCTTAGCAATCTTTGGTGGGAGGAAAAGATTTAGGAGGTCACATGGGGCAAAATTTATAGCACAACCACTGAGCCATTAGAGAATTAAATGAACAGCCGACATGGCCAGGACAAGACCTGTGGCCTCTCGGAACAGAGGTGAATTTCACCCGTTCTCAGGAAAGATCGATTTCTCTAAAAGCTGCTCTGCTCTCACTCAAGATTGTTTTGTTTTGTTTTTTTACACAGTGTACTTCTCCTGCATATTTTCAGCAACTGAAGAGCAACATGTTTGCAGACAAACCATAAAGATCAGTGTTTTTCCTTCCCTCTAAGTCTTCCAAAGATCCCAGTTTGATCTCAGCATGATTTTGAAAGCTTTGATCTTTTAAGGTTTAATTTAGTCCAGTGACAACATAGTTCTCCAAGGCAATTCACCTTTCCTTGACTTGTTTAAAAGAAGGAGAGAAAAAAGGGTGAAAAGGAAAGGCAAAGAAACACTTTGTAAGTGAGGAACAAAACCTTCATTAGAGAGAAAGAATCTGAAAATCTCCTCTCCAGCAAAATAACCCTTTACAATCGCATTAGCCCGCCATCAAAAAATTGTTCTCCACCATGGTATACTCTTTACACACCCTTGTTAATCCACTTTGAGATACTGAAAAAAAAATCCAAATAAATAGTTTATCTACTGTTTCAGTTCAAAGCTAATACATTTTAAAAGTGTAAAATTGTTTCACAGTTGTGTAGGACAACCTTTGCTATACTCAAATGGAAATAAATAACAGTTCATTGTACCCCAGCTGAATCTTTTTTTGTCAGACATTCAGATGCAGCCCTCTGTTAAAAATCTCATTATATCTCTCATCACATGGCTGCACGTTCAGTTTAAGTTGCAACAAGAATTGGCTGCAGTAGCTGTATCTCCTGTAAGATATGACCGTAATAATGAATGTGGCTTTGGAACCTAATTCTTTATCTGTTTTCCATCCCTGTATGACAAAGGGAAGGTGCTGGTAGGAGTCCTGAAATGTGCTTTTGCTCTTGGGTTTGTTGGCTGTTTGGGGGAGCACTGGGCTGTGTGATTGCGAGCATGGTCTGTGTCATGGTCATTTGACAATTGTCAAGGAGCACATATAGAAAAGAAATGCTCCTTTTTAATGGATGAAATTAAATGGAATAAGAGTAGCATGGCTGGAATGCTGCTAATGTATTTATTTGGTACCATACTGGTGGGTAATTGGCATTGTAATGAAGACCACTTGTCCAGCTTTCCCAATAAAAGTTACTGCTGGTTGCCTGTACCGAGGGCTTAGAAAGAGCTAAGAAACCGTAATGTACTTAACTGGTTATGCAATTCTGTTCCCTAAAGGGGAAGAAAAAGAGTTTCTCAACACAGTTGGTGATGAGCTTGTTCCCTAGAGCATGAAACATTAATCTACATTTCTAAAGCCTCTTAGCTGCATATTATTTAGCGGCCTGTGAACCTGAAAAGGTTCAGAGTAGGGTGAATTGTTGGGGGGGTGCTTGGTGCTGTGAATTTAGTGCTTCCATTCAGTCACTGAGATCTGTCTTTGTGTGTAGTAAATGTTGTTCAAAATTGCAATTGAACACATTTTCTTAATTGCTAGTAAATTGTTTGCTTTAATTTTCATTCCATCACTTGTGTCTCATTCTTTTTGTTGTCAATTTGATGCAACAGAAAAACATGACTTAGAAACAACATTTCACCTTGCCAATGTACAATGGTTTTTCATCTCACCATTATTATGGCAAGTGTCTGCAGGCTTTGACAAGGAGAACATTGAGCGTAGGAATCCTTGGGCATTCAGCATGTTGGTGTAACAAGTGGGGTTTAAAAAAGAGACTAAAATTCCATTTGTCTTCACCACACTACGTTGTATTAAGCTTTTGAGGTTTGAAATGTATACCTGAATAAATGAGTAATAAACTGGTTTACCTTTTGTAAGTTCTTGGGTTGACTTTTTTTGTCCCACTCCATCTAACTCTGCAAAACTGAACCCTGAGTGTAGTGACGGACAAATGAGGATCAAACAGATGATGTGGTGTGCTGGTCTGCCTTGTGCTGTTGAGGTAACTGCTCTGTGTTGATGAGGAGCTAAAGCTTAAACTAATGCCTGCATGTGGGATGCATAGAAATCGTACCTAGCTCAGGGTAATTATACCTATTGCATAGGTTTTTTATTTTTCTTCAGAAAAGGGGTGCAATTGGAGAGGATGTCAAAATGTTGCCTACCAACTGCTCTGCTACTGCAGGAACCCAATAACATGGTGATAACTTTGCTCCTACCTCTGACAAGTCTCTGGCATTTTGTGATTTCTGGGAAATTTTAACTATTGTGCTGATTCTTGTTGAATATGGGATACTGCATTTGAAGATTCAGTCCAGTGTTCTTAAGCAATATTTAATATCTCTTTCATATTAATATTCTTCAAAGTCACCATTTTATTTTAAATAATGATTTTTCTCATGATTTTTAGCCATTGATCATGTTATCATGGTTCTGTAGTCAATATGACAGCTTAGAAACTTTTTTATTTTCTAATAATGAAAATGGAGATTCTTGTGTTATCGCTAGCATCTGAAAATGATAGTTTTAGCCAGCAACAAGAGTAATGAGACTTTCAGTTAGGTCACAAGAGATGGTAAAACTATTTGTTGTAGCATTTCCAATTTCTTACCCAGGTGAGAAGTTCTAGAAAAAATAGTCTGATGGGTTTTGACTGCCTGCTCTGTTCCCAAAAGGATTAAAAACCCCTCTTTCATATTAACTTAGAAGGAAAGGTTTGGAATGTTGTTTTCTCTGATACATTTCTGTATGCCAGGTATAAATAATTTGGAACTTCAGGGATGTGTGGAATATAAACCAAGCCCAGTATCAGTGATGGCATCTAAGACAAATGGATTCATACCTTTGTTTTATGCCATGTCTTGTCAAATTGGTAATACATTCACATTAGCTGATTCTACAAGATATACAGCTCTATGTGCCCACATGTCTAGCATAAAAATCAAATCCTTTACCTTTTCCCATCATTTGCTAGGTAGCTTTCTTCCTCTTAGTCTTGCTTTTTTTCTTTTTTCTTTAAAGGGAATTACGATAACTTATTGCTTTATCTAATTGCAGAATGCAAGGAAGAATCCTCATAATTAAGATTTTAATTAATTTTATGGCACTGACTTTCCCATTTTGCCAAAAATATCAAAGTGAAGGGAAAAATTTACAATCAAATGATAATAGTAAGTTTGATGAACTGTAAAGAAAATTTAACCTAAAGAATTATTAATCAAAATGACATGCTGACAAGTCTATGGATTTGTTTGTGGTTCTTTGTCTGGTACCCTAAAAAATCTGGATTGAAGGAGGAATTTTAACAGAGCTGAGAGCGCTAGACTGCTGTGTGGCTTCAGATCAGCCTATAGCTTAGTTTAGGAGAAGAGGAACATGGAGAGAGGACATTGGAGGCCCACAGAAAGAAAGTGGCTTGGAGATACTTCAGGCAGTCAGTTTACTCCTGGACATCCTCTGTACAGTCTAAGCCTTGGACATCACCTGACTGCATAACTGCAGGTGGAAAAAAGCCACAAACCATCATTATCTTGATCCTCTGTGTTCAAGGATTTGGTTAACTGTCTTCTTCCAGAACATGCGATGTTACTCAGCATTAGTGTTCTGGAAGGGATCAATGTGAACACCACAGGAGGTGCACAGTTATTACCTGTGCCAGCTTCTGTCTCTGGGATTGTCATTAGACTTGGCTTACACGGAGAAGGAATGAGAGCCTTGTAGTGAGGCTGACTTTGCCAAGGTCAGATAAGGGCTGCTGTTAGATACAGTCTCTGTGCAGCCTTAGCAATATTGTCCTGTGGCATTCATCTCAGCTCTCAGCTAAGGTTAGAGTACTGAAAAGCGTTAGTAGACCTATAGGAAGGCTGGGACTGAGAAGAGATTGCAAATATCAGCTGAGCTCTGCTGCTAGAGTTATCCACTGAGCAGTCATGGTCCCATGGCATTCGTTTCTGCGTCCTGTATTTGGTGAACGTGGTTTATCCTGTACTGAGGGCTGAGGTCTGGGAAGTCCAGCCCCATCAGAACCTCAGAGCCCTCTTGCTCTCTCTGAATCTCCCATCTCCTGCACCAAGTTCTCTGATTTATGGCTGAGCCTTCCTTGGCACAGCAAACTGGTGCTGCGGACCAGACGCTGCAGTGCGCCCGCCAGGGATGTGCACTGGAAGTGCTCATGGCCCTAAGGATGGCGAGTTCTGTCCCAGTGCTAGTGTGGTAGAGCTGCCGCTGTGCTAATCTGTCCCGTGATTTAGTTAAGTGAATGCAGTTTATAATCTACTTTCATTATTGATGTTTATGTGGATTTTGTGGAACGTCACCAGTTTGGTTTTTTTCAGTGTTGATATTGATTATATGTTTTTTTCTGGTTTGACAGTTTTTCTCATTAATGTCTTTTTAATTTTTATTTTTTTTTAAAGCTTTTATTCTGCACATGCCTTCAAGCATGGAACTTAGAGTCATATGTCTCTGCACCTGTCAAGGGTATAAAATACGTGACAAAGTTCCAAAATTTGACACAACATTACTGAGGTTGGGAATGTAAGAGGAGGGGGACCATTCCCTTAGAAAATAGCTCTTTGTGACATATAGGCTATCTTAACGATATTTTGTCTTGGGCTGAAAGTGTTGTCAGTATGATTTTTGGTTAACAGTGGCATGAGGCATTGGGACTTTGAGGATAAAATAAACCATGTGTCTTCAGTTAAACCATTCATTATATATTGTTAATAGGTAACCATAGGAAAAATTACTGGAATTTACAATTCTGGGGAAAGAAGGTGGAACAACACCAGCAAGCACATTAGAAAAAAAAACTCTACCTGCTTTTTCATCGTTGAGGAATGTGAAGTGGGCTAAGCTCTGCTTCTGTATTAATTCATGGCAAATCATTTGCCCACTCCTGACACTAACAAGAGCCTATTTCATATTTGCAGGGCCTCAGACCTCCCATGGTGGCTCAGTGCATTCCAGCAGGATGGCTGATCAGCCCTGCACTCTGACACATCCCACACTGATCATTTATCACAGTCATATATGATTTATTTATTTCCAACCCTTCCTAAGTCAGCAGGCTGCCGTCAGGATAATCTGGCTACTCAGTTTACTTGTGCTGTAAATTCACAGATTAATTTCACTTCACACTCATGGATTGTTCTTGTTGCATTTCCTTTCAATTAAAAATATAGCAGGAATGACTATTGAACTTCAGATTGTTGATTTTGACCAAATTAGTTTGGGATGTAACTCTGACTCTGGAAGAATTTAGACTTTTGCACCTCTGGGAACCATAGTGTTCTCTTTTCTGCTGTTTTGCTGCTTTGCTGTATGGAACCATCGCAACTGTTTTGTTCTTTATAGTACAGAAGAAATTTTGTCCCACCATGTACCTGTATGTGATTCAGTCTGGGACATTTGGGATGAAAATGTATACAGGAGTTGGAAGTAAATTCCTCTTAGCACCCCACTAAAGTGGAGATGGCGTTACCAATCCCATAATGTTCCTGTTATAGATTCCAGCATAAGGGAACATGAAGGAAGCAGGGGTTGTAAGACCTGTTCAATGTGCCATTTTATTCCAGGGCTTCTGTGCTGTAAGGCTCCAAATCACTGGCAATCTGTGTTACATTGATGCTGGGCATTTTTTTCTCCCATGGAAGAGTACTGACAACGTGTGGTTGAGCTTTACAAAGATGCCTGGTTTTGTTTTTAAAAGATTTTAAAATGTATCTACTAATTCTGGGGAGATATTTATTCTATCTGCCTTTTTAACATACAAGGACACGTTAGTATTCAAACCTTTTCAGAATTTGGGGGTATCATGAGGCTACTTTACTTTAGCTCTCCTTTGACTATATATGTGTGCATATTCCTGTAGGCATCTGTCATAAAATCCTTATGTGGTTATAAAGCTTTCCAGTCTGCCGAGACTCCAGGCAAAGCATCACAGGAAGTATCTTCACTGGAACCCATTTCTTTGAAGTAAAAACTCTGCCAGTCCAGCATTAACAAAACAGTATCAAAATGTATGACAAGTCTCTGGATCTTTGTCACACAGACTATGCTTTATCTGTAATAGGGATGAGGTTTAGCTCATCTTTCCTAAAATGAGTGCGGTAGTAACACAGATCAGTAAATGTTGCAGTCAGTGCTGCAAATGGGAGAATTATAGATCGTATGCATGTATGTGCTGTAACCTTTCAGAGTGAAAAAGCAAATTTATTTATATGTCTTTCATAATTCTCTCCGTTTGCCCGATCATTGCCCTTGCTGTGCCGTGTTATAGCTTCTATTAGCTTTCCCCTTTGTAATGGAATATTTTATGTTGGATACTCAAATATCTATAAAGACACTAGTAAAAAAGTCTACATTTACAACTTAACGCAAAAAGGGCTGCTAGGATGTCTGTAATGTCCCTGTATTGGTATTGGACATGGATTTAGTAGTAGAGATGCAACCAAGATGTTCCAGCAAATGGATTTATTCCAGTGCCAGAGATCAGAGTGTCTGCACCAGGCTGTCCGTAGCCTTCCCTGATATCCTTCATACCGGATCTCTTAAGGCTAGGGAGCTCTACGAATAAATGCAGTGAAAATTTCAGAATGTAGAGGTAGGTAGACTCATTAAATATGTATTTGTCTTTCAGCATCTTTCTTTACCTTCTGCAGAATCATCTTGTCTTTTGTGAGAGAAAACAGAGGTCTCTACATTTTGTGTATCAGTCTTTTGGACATAACTCTCATTGTTGCAATCCATTCTTTTGCTCTTGGCAGCTCCTGAGCCCTTCTTTAACTCACTAGTTTGGGGTATTTTTTTCCCCCATGTCTCTGTCTGAAATATGGTCCTGAACTTTAATCACTTGTTTGATTAACCACAGTTCAAACCTACATGTGGGCTCGGGAGGTTTTGTATCCCTTTTTCAAGTTCAATAGATGTGATCCTATCTTCCTTCTGCAGTTATGGAATCATGAAAATCAATGCGCCATTTTTTTCTAAACTTTGACAAAAAGTTCATGGCCCAGTGACTGTATGATTATCTGCAGCACAATGCATCCATATGTGAACTGATACATCTAGTTTTGTCAGCTGTCCCGTGCTTTCTTCCCCTGGAATTTTGGTCTAGCATGATAACCTAAAGATTAGGTTCAAGAATCTGCATAAGCAACCTTAAGAAGCTGATTGCAGAGCAACTTTCAATTAATTGCTTTTTAGTATTAATTGCTTTTGAAAATCTTGTTGAAAATCCTGTTGTTTGTTTACTAACCAAAGTTTCAAGACTCATGTTATTGAATTCTGGTGTCTGTCTTCATAAGATCAGCAATTCCATTCATACTTTTAGCCAAATATTTGCTGTCCTAAGGCACATCTGGTTTATTCAGAGCCCTTCTGGACTAAAAATATTCATAATGTCATCATTTTACTTGTTGGTTCAATATTGGAAAAGCCAAGTGAAGTCAAGTACTTCAGATTAATTCCTTTAAAACTAAAACATTAAGCTTCTGACAGTGTATAAAAATGTTGCATTTGAAAAGATGTAAAGATGTGCTGTGATTTAACTGTAAGCAATTACTACAAATTATCCCTGACATAAGTCAAAAATGCTGAAGAACTTACTAGAAAATGTGTTCCCATTAAATCATGGCGTAGAAAACAACTTTATCTGTACCAATATTTATTGTTAAATTATTTCTTTAACAGGGAAAAAAAGAGTGAAGAAAACCCTACAAAATAACTGGCAACTACCATGCCTCAGGAAAGCAATTTGTAAGAGTTAATTTACCCCAACAGAGACTGAGCCACAGATGTTGGGCCTTTTAGTGCATTGGTGGTGAGAGTTTGGGTACTGGAGTAATAAAGGCGGTATGAAAAACACCCATGAAGTAACCAGGGCTCCGAAACTGAAACTTTCCTCAGAGACTCAGGCTTTGCAGGCTGTTCAAACTCTCAGTCTGCAGGGGACCCAAGCGAGTCCCTGGCAGCAAAAGGGGGGCAGGAGCCTCACACAGGGACTCAGGCACTGAAACTGAAGTTGTCTTCCCCCCGCCCCCGTTAATATTTTTTTAATCTGTTCAGGTCTCTGCCTTAATACTGGTCTTGTTTTAATCAGATATTACTTCTGCAGTAATCAAGTTCTGTAGAATTGGTAATTATTTATCATTTGAGGCCTTTTCCCCCCTAGGCTCTGTCTTGTTTGATTTATGTACCTGGCACCTCCTTTAGCAGCTGTCACCCTGGTATATATTCATTTACAAGTAAAGAGGGAAGAAAGTGTAGTAAGTTCAAAGCCTTTAAGCAATCTGAACATTTCTTTTTAGAAGAACATTACATAGCAATGAAATGTAGAATTGTAGCACGGCAAGTTTGGGAAACTGAGCAATGCAGAACACTTTAGTTTGGAGAAGAGGAGACTAAGGGGGAACCTTATTAATGTCTATAAGTATGTAAAAGGTGAGTGCCACGAGGATGGAGCCAGGCTCTTCTCGGTGGCAAACAATGATAGGACAAGGGGTAATGGGATCAAGCTGGAACACAAGAGGTTCCACTTAAATATGAGAAGAAACTTCTTCTCAGTGAGGGTGACAGACACTGGAACAGGCTGCCCAGGGGGGTTGTGGAGTCTCCTTCTCTGGAAACATTCAAACCCGCCTGGACATGTTCCTGTGCGACCTCACCTAGGCATTCCTGCTCTGGCACGGGGATTGGACTAGATGATCTTCTGAGATCCCTTCCAATCCCAAACATCCTGTGATACCTTACCTTTCTGATGAGGAAGAATAATGCTGCAGTTAGTAAGTCTATTTTTTGAAATGGAAATATGCCTTTTATTTAGTGAACAAGTTTTAACTAGGTAAGTTTGATGCCTGGGTTTCCAGGGGAAAATTCACTTAAGTTATTTTGAATGTCCCATCCTTAAACACAATTATGAAAATTTTGAAATGGTTATCAACGATAAATTCTAAAGGTGGATGGTGACTACCAAACTCATCCTTAAATGCCTTATGCCCTTATGTATTCAGGAATGAGTTAAAATCTGTTTATGGTTCTACTTGTAGCCATGACCTTTTTCCTACATTAGAGCTGAACACGTTTTAAGTGTTTTGTGGAACTACTTGTGTTCCTACTACCAAAAGGCTTCTGAACTGAATACTGAGAGGTGGAGGCCACATCCATAGATGGTTTGGATTTTATTGACATAACCAGTTGGATGCAGTCTCCTGCTCTCTGTGAATAAGAAAAATTGAGAGGTTATTCTCCAGTGGAGAGTGGCAGTTCCCCCTCAAAATAGCATTTCCTCAGTAACACAAGGTGTTTAAGTTTGTGTTTGGGGTTTCCTTTAATACTGCCTCAGGCTGGCTTCACAGAATCGCGAAATATAATACCTATTTCTTCTGAGGTGTTTTGGAGAGTTGGCTATATTTTTTATCTTTTATGCTTTTGTACCCTTTTGTGCATGTCATTGGGATTAGGAACCTCAACTGACTATAATTTTGAAAGTTTACTGTACTGCTTCCTCCTTATTTTCCTATTGAATGATCCCTCTTCAGCAAAATGCTGAAGTCTGCATTTAACTTAACTTGCATAAATCCATTCCTGTTCAGAAATCCACTCAACAAGCTCAGTGGGTAAAATCTTAATCCCACTCGTGCCTGATGGTGCAGATTTTGGTGGCAGAACCTCCTACTGCCAGTTACTTTAATGGGACGTGAGTGTGCATGTGTACGCCAAAAGATAACAAAAGAAATAATTTAAAGTAAATACTGTATGAAGACATGATAGCACAGTAACATTGTAATACAACAGAAGTGATGGAGCAGTAGTAATATTCCTCTAATGTTGTCTCTCTTACTTGTGTACTGTAGTAAGGTTTTAGTGTATTCCAGGAGAATTGCCTTGTTTAGTTAAGATATCAACACAGTGGCAAAAATACAAAGAGGCACTGCTGCATGGGCTGTCATTGACCCGCAGTGTTAATAGAGTAGTAGTTTAGAATTAAAAACCAAATAACCTGCAAATCAGAATGTTGCTAAAATTTGGTTTGCTTCCATTCATCTGAGATGGTTACCTCCAGTGATCAAAAAGTTTGAATTTTCTAATCTCAGATTCTGTCTTGGAATAGACTTTCTTATAACTAAAAAGAATATATATATATATATATATATATATATATATATTTATATATATAAAGATATTTTTAATCTCAAGATACAATTTATCTATCCCTATAAGTTTACATGAAATAGATTATATAGATTTTGTTGTTGTTGTGGAGCTTTTAGTCACCCACTTTGGTCAGTCCTCCTCAAATAGTATGTACTCATGCAAAATTGTTGTGCTAGAACCTACCTAATGATGAGGACAAGGAACTGCTGGGTACACAAGTAGTAGTATTATTTGTGTGAATATAGTGCTTCAAAATGGATAGAGAAATAAATATACTGGTTAACCTGTGTTGAAAGTAGATGCTATAAGTATTACTGTTATTTGCAGGGAGAAAAGAAATAAACTGACTCTCAGAATACACTTAGAACTTGGACACTTTTAAATTTCAGTCTGTGATGAATTCTCTGGATGATGCAGCAGGACTTTCTCCTAATAAATTCCTATTAAACTGTCAGAATATTCAGCTCTTCAGCCTTCCTCTCCCGATTTTGCTAGTCACACTGCAACAGTGTATCTGAGGAAATACAAACATTTCTCCTGTTAATTAGAAGACTGGGAATTCTTTGTTATTTACTGCTTCCATCATCAAAGGTGATTGCAGTTTTCAAAGAAATGGTGTGTTTGCTCATGTTACAATTTCTGCAGAGAAACTCACCAAATGTATTCTATCTGTTCAGCTTCCTGCTGACCAGAAAAAAAAGGAACAAGCTTTTATTCTTATTTATTATACTAACCTGGAACAGACTTCTTTGTGAATGCTGTTTTCTTCTTTTGCTAAACAAAACATGGTAACGTGAACTTAACCGGTACAAAGCTTAGCTCGGCTTCCGCTGAGGATTGCAGAGACCCAGGATGGATTTCAGGAAGGAGCTTGGGCCGGCGAGTCCCGGCGCAGCTGCAGCTGCTCCCCGAAGGAGGGAGCTGTGCACGCAGAGGGGCTGTCTGCACGGCACCGTCCTCAGCGCTGACACCGCATCGCACGCTGCTCGTGGAGACTTGCTGTGCTCCTTCTCCCTCCCCCAGCAAAATAGCCCTTGCTGTTGGACTCCACAAGTTCTGAAGTCATGAGTTAAATTCCACAGCGTTTTAAAATACGATCCCTGTTTGCTTTCCTGCTTCTTAACAAGCCCTTTCTTATGTCCCTTTCCTTCCACCCCGCTCTCCAAAACACCACCAAAAGCTGACTGAGATATTCAGTGGAATCACTAGAATGGGCAATGCTGTTATAAAGACTTGCTGCGATTATTACTGTCCTGTATCAAAAATAGCGTGGTCAGCAGGACAAGGGAAGGCATCCTTCCCCTGTACTCTGCATTGGGGAGGCCACACCTGGAGTATTGTGTTCAGTTCTGGGTCCCTCAGTTCAGGAAAGACATTGAAGTGCTGGAGCGGGTCCAGAGAAGAGCAACAGGTCTGGTGAAGGGACTTGAGCACAAGACCTATGGGAAGAGGCTGAGGGAGCTGGGGTTGTTTAGTCTGGAGAAGAGGAGGCTCAGAGGTGACCTCATCACTCTCTATAGCTATCTGAAGGGCAGTTCTAGCCAGGTGGGGATTGGTCTCTTCTCCCAGGCACTCAGCAACAGGACAAGGGGGCATGGGCTCAAACTCTGCCAGGGGAAATTTAGGCTGGATATTAGGAAGAAATTCTTTACAGAGAGAGTGGTCAGGCATTGGAATGGCTGCCCAGGGAGGTGGTGGACTCGCCGTCCCTGGAGGTTTTTAAAGTGAGGTTGGACATGGCACTTAGTGCCATCATCTAGTAAACAGACTAGAGTTGGACCAAGGGTTGGACTCGATGATCTCTGAGGTCTTTTCCAACCCAGTCGATTCTGTGATTCTGTGATTCTGTGATTCTGTGATTAATGTTTGATGCTTTTCAGTGGTGGAAAATTTCAAGAATTCCCACTAGGCTGGTTCATGGGGCATTGAAAAGTTTAACCAAAACACTTCTCATGACCCTTTTCCTGATCATAATGGATGAACAACTCCCAGATCACTCGGTTGTTCAGAACCACAAAGGATCCATGTTACCTTTATTTAGTATCTTGTTAATATATATGCTCAGATATTTCTTTTGTTATGTTACTTTTCCTTCCAATCAGCTGAATATGTAGCAGGAATTTGGCAAGCTTGTCTTCAGAATTAGATTTAAAGATAAAGTTTATTGAGAATGTCATCTTGTAGGTTTAGAATTAAACGTGTTTCAGCTAGAGCTAATGCACAACTGTGTACCAAGCCAACCTTGCAAGGTAGTAAATTATTGCTTAGAAGCTTTTACAAATTCATATTTATGTTATAGGAATGAAGTTTACCTTGGGAACAGTATATTTAAACTGTTCTCTGAAAAATTGCTTCAATGGATTTTTTCACATGATAAAATGTATAGTTCACAGATAACATCTTGTTTGTGTCAGATAGTGCTGTGTGAATAATTGTAGGTAATGTTTTTAAAGCAAAACGCAAATCCTTGCTATTAAAGAATTTAGTAATATTTTTTTTTCTGTTTTGATCAAGATATTTGACACAGAGCTAGCTAAGTAAGCTGTTTTGAAGTAGAAAATATTGCATGGCAATTAAGACAGAAGGCCTTGTTTAAGATTAGGAGCAAATTCTGTAATGTTCAGAGCTCTCAGAAAAGGCATTAATTGATATCTCAGTAGTAAGGACATTTGGAACACTTTTGGAATATTTTAGAGATTTAAAATAAAGTTTGTGGACTAATGTTGGCACTAATTGTCTTTACTGCAGCAATACTAATGTACTAGTTCTGTACCTGCAGGCTTTACATCCTGACTGTATGGACTCATTGAGATGGACTGATCTTTGTCAAAGTAGCTATATCACCTATAATAACAACAGAGAGTCATTGAGTAAGAAGTGCAAATAGATATAACCCAGGAGCACCGGTGTGAATGAGGTTGCCCAGAATGAAAGCGTTTCATGTGTTCTCACTAATCACTAGTGTGGACAGCAATGAATTTATGACCTGCCCGCACTGAGGTAGTCAAAGGCTGTAAATGTCCAATCGCTACTTTTACCTTTTTGTACATCAGAAACAGTTAAAAGTGCTACAGATATACTAGTGTAAAAGGGAAGAGAATCAAGGCATGTTTCTTCCTATTTCCTGGTCATCAGAATATCCTTGTGGGGCTATTTCATCAAGACCAACAAAGTTTAACCACTTAATTACATCCCTGATAACTCACGGAGGAGTCGTGCTCTGGGAAATCTTCTGGTACCATCTTATGTTTCGTGTTACACCATGAAGATTGCATTGGTCATAGTTATTAAGCTCTTGTAAAACCCTGGGAGAGTTTTCTATCAGAAGCAATAAAGTTCATTCAGCTTATTGATACTCTACTATATCTTTTTATTATATTTTTTTTTAATCTCTGTTACATAACTGTTCAGCAATCATGGATAGTTACTGAAGTCAGACATGAAGCTACATACCAGAATTGTTCTAGACTTGGCCTTTCCAGTCTGAGGATAAAGCTTTTATTTGGGGGTTACATTTAAAGTTTACAATAAATATCATACTTCCTTGCAAGGCTGTCAACACATCCTCCTGCTTTACTCTGGTGACCTCTTCATTGTGTGAAATCATTGCTGCAAAGCAAAGTGACAGCACAGAAAAACTCTGCTGGAGAGGACAACAGAAAACAAAGTGAACAGAAAAAATCTTGGATAGAGTGTCAAATCTTATGACTCTGGCTTTAATCATCTTAAAAGTTATTAAGGGTAACTAGACCAACGACAGGAAACAGTTTGAAAATGTAACCCATTTTTTTAATCAATAATGTGTTTTTTAAGTGTTCTTGAACATGATAATATATTCTACAGTAATTTTAATATTAATTTTCTGTAAAATCTGTTTAAAGAATGATGATAAGAAGTGCATAAAGTCTTGGCTTTACATTTGAGGTTTCTTTATGTAAATCGTGTATTGATTTTTAGGTTGGGTTTCTGCCTTCATTACATAGGGAAACTATTGCTCAGATCTTCAGTCTGAGACTTTCACTACCAATTGTTTTAAATGGTAATTTTACTAGGTATTTCGTGACTTACCCTGACTGTTACTTTGGCTACGGTACAACACACTCACTGAAGACAGGAAACTCTTTCAAATCCTCTACTGACAACAGATATCTTCTCTCGTATATTCTGAGCAAATGTTCAAATGTAACTTTTATTACAAAGATCCTTTCCCTTCCTTTGCAGAATTTGGTGTGGAAAACAGCAGCAATGAAATAAGAAGTAGAAAGCCATTCTCCTTCAATACTATGTCCATTAGACCTTCTGTCCTCCTGCTATGTGACGAAGCACGAAGAGCTCAGGTATTGTTAAATTTCCTGGTATTCATGTGAGGTCTAATTGCAAGTGTCTATGTTTATGTATGACGCCAACACCTAGACACGCTGTTGGAAATGTATTCTATGGAAGTGATCTTTATCCAGTAATATTGCAGTTTGTTCGGCTCACCAAATTTCAGAGTTCCTTACAATTTTCAGATCCAGTTGGGCTTATATCACACAACCATTTTACAGAAGTGGGTACAATTTGTAACTATGGACTTTAACAAACAAAACCAGCCACCCCTCAAAATCTCAGCTGAGTGTAAGCCTTAGGGATGTCAGATGATTTTCTCTTGGGTCTCTCTGGGTACAATTTACATCTCAATTATTTTCATTTGTAGTTGTTCTGTATTGAGTTCAAGATCTTATTCTCTTTAAGTGTCTATACATCAAAAAAAAAAAAAAAGTGGCAGATCTATTTTAAGTAAAAAGCTGTGATTTTGAGTTAACGAAACTATTTTAACTGTTTTAGGGGTTCAAAGACTTCATTAGACATAATGACACACGCAATAAGGACTCATTATTTGTTTGCTTTTTATTTTATATCTTTTCCTGTCTTAAAGTAAGAGCATTTACTATATCAGATCTTGTCTTTATAATAGTTTCTTCCCTTTCTTACTTGATTAAATCTCTTCATCTGCCCAAGGTAGGTTTTTTTGTTGTTGTTTGTTGGGGTTTTTTTAGTGAAAATGAAGTTTAGGCACCATGTAGAATGTTTGCATTTACAGCAGAAAACAATTGACCTTTACATAAGGTTCAGTGAATGCTCTAGATTGATAGTTCAGATTCCTCATTTTGAAAAGGTATAGCTATTTCCCAAGAACACCAATTCATTGTCACACAATGATCTAAATCCATCTGAAATTACTGTATTTTAATTCTGAGAGGGTGTGTATAATGGCAGAGAGGGAGGCAGGAGTCCTTGTTTAGAGTTCAAGGATAGAAAAGGTATGTCAGAAATCTCTCTCAGTATATCACATTTATTGTGTTCTTATGCTTTGTTGCAAATGTCACAGCACTACAGTTGCATGAAAAGTGAGTCTCAGCTAATAAAAGGCTTCACCTTTCTTCTCTTTCTCTATACAGTACTTTGTAATAAATATATAATAGAACAGCGTTTGTTATTTCCAGGTATTTCTGATCTACAGTGATGAGGTTTCCTCATAGCGGAAAGTCTGTTTGGCACAATGCTATTCAGCACTTGGAATGAACTTTCACATCTATTTTTCTTATGTTAATGTGCCTTGCTTGGGGTTTTGATAATTTAAATTTTGCTGAGTTGGTTTTTTTTTCAATTAATTAATTTGACATTTACTATAACTTAATGTTGATCACAAGGAAGTCATGTAGTATTTATAGAACAGTGACTAGTTTTACAGGTATTATCTATTATCTAACAATAACATAAAATAGATTGGTGGCTGAATTCATCCAGTGTATCTCTGTATGAATTTCTGCTACAAATTGCATCCTATGAAATGAAATTCTTTTAAAGACATGAGATGTGTTTTCCACCAGTTCTCTGAACATGGAGAATATAGTCCAAAAGCTATGAGAAGAATTAAAAGAATAAGATCACTACTCATCTTTCTGTTTTCTCAGATATTTTTCTTGTCTGGAGATGAACCAAAAATTTTAAACCAAGAAACCTAAGGATACATAAAAGAGGCATAAAGATTTATAAAATACTGTAAACTCAATTTCAGGATCATGGGACAGTGAGCAAACAGTCTTTGAGATTGCTTTGTACCAAGGAATCATTTAAATAGGAAATTACAAAAAAGTGCTGACTTCTCTGATGAGCTGTCAATAGGAGATTTAGAGCTCCCCATGCGTCATCAGCGTGCTTTAATTGATTACAGTGTTACTATCCTGGAGTGTGCTAAAATAAAGGTTAGAGAAATCCTGAGGATATCACCTACCTTTATCAAACTGCACAATTAAGGGTACAGTACATAATGTGAGAACAGAAACCATCATTCAGAAATAACCGAGCTGCTTTACTTGGAATGAAGAAGTTTTTTTCTAATAGTCATGAAATAGTCTGCAAAATGGCTGCTCAGAGGAGTGGACTTAAACTGGGTTTTCTGCAAATGAAAAATTATACTAATATTCCTTAGTGGATGTAGTTTATATTTAAATTTTCATGCCTATTTTAACTTTGATTTTCATTTTCAATCACCTACATTAAACCAATGAAGGTCTACTAATTTGCTCAAGGAAATATCATGATGTCATAATGCTTTATCTCCACTAATCAGCTTCTCAATTTAGAAAAATATCTGCTTGGTATGGTATTGAAGCATGTAACATTTTTGATATTTATTCTTTTCTTTAAAAATATGTTATCACATAGTCAAAATCAGCAGTTCAAATGAACTAAAATTATTAACACTATTTTCTAGGAATTTTTAAAATCCTTGCTTTCATCTCTGAACAAATAAAAAATTGTTGAAATGTTCTGATAAACACAAGTTCATCTTTCTCTATCAGCTCTGAATGTTGCTTGTTGAAAAATGTTTGGAGATATTGAGAATGACAGTAGTGTATTGTGACTTTCACAAACAGCTCAAGGCAAAGTGCTGGTGTAATACATTTATAACTATAGTAAACGTAAACTCTTGTAGACTCAATGTTCTTTTCCAGGCAATAATTAACATTTTCAAATGCTTAAGTGTGGCACTTTAATATATTTGTATTAATATATGATGATAATAATAAAAGGAAACAAAAGGAACCAGGAAGATCTGGTGTGTAAAAGAGAAGTTCAGAGTCTTGAATCCAGAAAGTCAAACTACTCCTGTCTATGAAGCTTTTTCAGAAAACATAAACAAGATGGAATCCCATGTAGTACATGACTAAAAGCACTTTTGATCGGAACGTACGGTAACAATCATTAAATATATCATGTGTGGTGACACTGGGGAAGGCATTGTTCTCCATTCTGCTCAATGGACCATGCTGGAACACTTGTTTCGTATCTTGAAACCATTTATGATTGCTGTTAAAGACATCAGCGCTTTAGCAGTGCCAATGAATCAAGTAAAATCATCCCATTCATCTGTCTGTTACAAACAAAATATTGGAGAGAGTAAAGACAAACACAGGGTGTTTGTCTGGAAGTTGCATCAAAAATTCCCTTTATCTGTTTGTCAGTGGAATGTGCCAGATGAGGAAAGAAGCAGTCTGTATTTTTGGGGGGGTTTTAGGTTTTTGTTTCTACCTCAATTCTTATTGTTAAAGTAACCTTAATGACAGTAAAAGTTTTCAAAGGATAAGCTGCGTTTGTCTTTTCAGGAACTGTCCACCTGCAAATTTGGCTGTTTGCAAATCAAATACAGGCTTGTGTATTGTTTTGCTTATTTATTCTTTAATGTGATCTTACCTTCCTCCTGACATCTTTTTTTTTTTACCTGACATCTTTTCTTAGAAGAATGTCTCTGGGATGTTAATTTCTCCAGGACACACATCTTTCTAGAGAGGAGAGAGGAGCCCAGCTTTCCTTGGCAGTGAATTTCAAGGCCTCTTGCTGTTGGCTGGCAGCATCTTTCACCACCTTTATCAGTAACAGGGAGGAAGAGTGTTATCAGCTCCCTATCAAATGTGCGTTACTGTATCCTAGGGTGAAATGTTCTTGCTGTGCACATCTGTATTGGATTGTTTGACATACTGAACATGGCATGCAGCCTTAAATCATGATATTGTCCACTAAGATTGCCTTCAAGGCTTCTGTTCCACAAAGCTTGTGAAACACGCTCATGGCCGTGGTGAGTGTTGGAAATACTGGGAAAATGAATCACAGGGAATAATGTGATTGATGTGAAATCATCAGGATTGAGTCTGGGTTCAGATAACTTTTGAGACTGATGGGAGTAACGGGTGTACCCGAGAGAGACTGGGAAGGAGGAATTTTGATACCTTTAGGATATGATGTTTGCTGACGGGACCTCCCATTGAGAAAGCAAGAATGCTTCAGAAATCAGGGAAAACCTGATTCTTTAAATTCCAGATTTACAAATAAATAAACATAAAAACTTGTTGGGAGTTTAGCTATGTTGTCTCACCTGTGCTGCTTACACTAACGTTTAGTGGAGATGTAAATTTTCTTGTGGTACTTCCAATGTGGTCATTATTGTATATTCCCACTGAAGCTATAGTTCACAACTGCTTTTGATCGATAGTTCATTGTTTATGCTTCATTACGTTCACCTGTTTAGACTGTGAGGTTTTAAGGAGAAAGACCATGTGAGGGGTTTTTTTGTTTCGCTTGCTAGTTTTTTATTTCAGGCTAGAGTTAAAAAATATAATGATGGCTCTGAGCACTAGTATTATTCACACTGAATGCAAATAGAAGAAAAACAACAAGGGCTTTTTTATTTCTTGATAATGAGTAGTACATGTTGCTTACGGAGACTAGAGTTATACTGCTTAGTAATTAAGTAAGAAAAGTAAGTCAGTAAGAAAAGACACTGCATAAAAACATTGTGAGGATGTATTAATTGTTACCTTCTGTATATTGAGATGTTGGACTGGTGAGAAGAGAGAGATTATAGACTAGAAGTTACTGGGTTATTTTTGCAGGACCGTAACCTGGGGTAGGAACTGTGTGTGTATGATACTTGTCCTGTGCCGACAAGGGCAAAGGGAGTGAAGGACTTGGTGTACTTGCCCAGTGCCTAAACAAATATCCTCTTGCTTAGTCCTGGATGTTTGTTTGTGTGATTCCATTTCATCCTCAATGCGTAATAGTGGTTGCAACAAGCAAAGATTTTAGATTGCTCTTCATCTACTCCCTGAGACAACATTGTAACTATCATTTTACCAATTTGTCAAATACAGTATCTCCTATAGTCACTGTCATTGCTTGTTAGAAATCCCAGATCACAGGAGTCCCACATAAGCTGCTTGTGTAGACTAGGCAGCAAATGACCACTGTGGGAGTTCCCCAACAGTCTCTCTTGGTTTCCTCTGACATTATAAAGATACTTGTTATTGAGATTGCAGAGAACGTAGAAAAGTGAAACTTTACAAATGTGCTGAAAATGTGCTTTGGAAAATTGAGGACTGTGTCTAGATTCCTCTGAAATGACAGGATTAGGTTCTGAAATCAATAAGCTCAGCATTTGCTTGCTATTCTCAGATTTGGAAGACTGTCATTTGAGACATTAATTGTTAGTTCTAATTCTTGCAGAATGAGGACCTCTTTTGCAATAGAGCTGTATTTGTTAAATAATTACCTGTGAACACACATATATGTGTATACACACTAATTTACTACTGCTTATTACATTAGACAACATACACGCCTGTAAGAAATTCATGCACAAAGTTCATTATATAACTGCCTTGTTCGAGGGTCCATGATTATGATGTCACTGGAGATGTAAGGAACTCCTTTCAAAGCAGGTGTCAGAGAAGTAATGTGACCTGTGGTTTCTGTGGCCAATATCCATGTCTGATAATGCCGGCCGGATGCCTCCAATAACTTCCACAGATTTTGGATCAGGACTTGTATGTCATACAGCAGCAGGGATGTTTAAAATCCCAGAAGAATGATTGCTGCAGAAGTAAATACAGGTAAGAGAACCAATTCATATCTACCACCATGTTAGTTTATATCTGAATTTAGGGATCTGTTTAGTTTGGAGATTGTGAAACATGTTAGATTTGCAGTCCTCCAAACCATGGCTTTTTAGCTGCCCGCAGAGCAAGTATATTGCAAGGAAAAGCAAAAGAAGTTTCCACGTAGGTCACTGCCAATCAGCTAATCTGGGGGATCACCAATTAGTGTCACAGATTTTTACAGCGTGATTGACCCGTATCCACGGGGACCAAGACTGAAACCATCAATTATTGCTTAGAGTAGGACAGCGCCTCCTTCTACAGTCAACTTTCAGCATGTCAATAAATCACTGGGTTTTGTAGTGGATCCTTTGTAATTAAAATATTCATACCAACAGCCACATATGATAAATTTAAAAATGTGAAGGGACTGCCCTAAAAATGATGCAAATACTGTCCATAAAATATTCTAGGTTTTAATTTAGACCTGTGTATCAAATATTAATACAATGTGTCATTCCGAAATGGACCTCATTAGCTAATAAGTCACCTGAAATAGCTGGTTTTCAGCCATCTATTTATTGTAAGACTATAGCAGTAGGATTGGTAACTAGTGGATTGCAAGCCTGTGGTGTATCATTCAGCTTCTAAGGAAGATGTCGTGGTTCAAGGACATGTGTGCAGACTGTGTCTGTGTGTGACTGCACCTCACCAAGAAAACCTTGTTTACCAGGTGGCCCTTGATTATTATTTGCTCAAAGGCTGATTTTGTGTCAGAAGACTGTTCTCAGCCCTTCTTGGGGCTTCCCTAAGTAGAAAGTGATGTTCTGTAGCCTTTTGGTTCACACAGCACAGGACAGGCGTGCCAGAGGCGAAGCATCTTGTGTTATGTCAGTGTAGGGGGAGCTGATGTGCAACTCAGAGAGCGACAGGAGGTTTTGTCCAGTGAAAGCAAATTTGCTAATTTCTGGTAATGATAGTATTACCCAGCATTACCAAATTTCTTTTAAGACCTTTCTCATTGAATCATTCACTTCATGAAATACAACAGGTGTGCATTATGAACTGGAGAAAGGGCAGCAAATGAAAGGAGGGTGTTGGGCGCTGGGCTTGGCCGTTATGTGCGGCAGCTCGGCCGCTGGATGTGCCGCTGACACCAGAGCTGAGGCTGCGCCCTGGTGTGTTCCTCTCTCACAAAGACCAGAGTTTTCACAACTGCCTCCTGTTTATTCAGTTTAGGATAAATGCCTCAGTTCTCCTTTTCACTTGTTTTACATCTACGGAAATGCTTTAAAGTTTTGAATTAATTCAACAGTACCACTGTAGACAGGGAAAGATTTCTCTGAAGCTGATGTGATGTTCGCTTCAGTTAAGGATGAAGAATTTAGCCAGAGTTGGTGGACTACTTATGTAAAACATTAAAGTTTCTCTTTCTGTTTCAAGTATCACACCATACTAGGCTGAAGTCTGCTTGTTTTATGCTGTTAAACAACCCATCTTTTGTCATACAGGGGAATGATACCTGATTTAAGAGAATATATTTTCATTGCTGGGTTTGTTTATGCTTGGAAATTATCTTGCTCTATCCATATATTGAAAATTTATGAGAGGTACTAACATATTTCTTGCTATATATATATTTTCTGAGTACACTTCTGTAACTTTACCGTGGTTTGAAAACTATTTCTTGCCCACAGCTAGCAAGAAACAATGATTTCATATTTCCCAAAGTGGAAGCCAGTCAAAAGCATTCCTCTTTATTGCAAAGAGGGGATACAATAATAAAAAGACATTTGCTGGTGGAATATTGCCAATAAAGTACAATAATACATTAAAACAGATACTTAAAGTTGAAATTTATGAGTTTGTTTTTCTGTGCCATATTTTCATATGTTAACATCAAAATGCAGACTCTCAGCAAAACCTTTAATAATAAAAACAGCAGCTGTCAAAAGTAAGTGGAGAATTTTAACTTGTGATATAAGGAGTTTATCTTGTGATTTTTTTGATTCAATTTTATTTTCTTATACTTTTTCCCCCTAATAAAATATTCATCAGCTTGTTCCTTCGTATACCCTTCAGTGGAGCTCTCAGACCAATAATGCCTCTGTTCTGCCCCTTCGCTTTGCAGAAGATTAATTTGGAAAATGAATGTTTCATTTAGAGAACAAGGAAACTAATCAAAGCTGGGGATAGCGTTCTTTTTTAATGAAGGTAAACAGCTTGTATATTCCTTGTGTATGCAGTACTAAGACCATAACTAGCTCTGCACATTTTCTAAGCAAAATTATCCAGTATAGCCTTTACTTTTTAATGGGATCTTTTAGTATTTAATAAACATTTTTGTACTGAATAATTCCAGAAACAGTTATATAGAGTAATCCCAAACAGGCAGTGCAAATCATCTAATAGTTCCATACAGTTACCTTTTCATTTACTCTGTTGTTACTGAAATCTGGATCTAACTCAGTTTGCCAAACTCCATGGGCACGCAGAGCATTCAGAAATGAAGGAAGCTGCTTCAGGACCAGAAAAGTCAGTAGGCTTGGGTGTTAAAGTTCTCACCCATTTACTTTCCTAACGCCAACCAGTCCACATGTACAGCCACAGACACTGCATTGTCTCTAATGTGCTTAGAAGAAGGTAAGATGAATTTATTTTTATCACTGCATAATGTCATCTGCAGCCAGGGGAGGTTTAGGTTGGACATTAGGAAAAGGTTCTTCACCCAGAGGTGCTGGAGCACTGGAACAGGCTCCCCAGGGAGGTGTCACGGCCCAAACCTGACAGTGTTCAAGAACAGACTGGACAATCCCCTCAGACACACGGTGTGAACTGTGGGGTTGTCATGTGCAGGGACAGGAGTGGGACTCGATGATCCTTGTTGGGTCCCTTCCAACTCGGGACATTCTGTGATGGTTCTGCAATGATAAGGAGTATTTTTGAGGGACTGTGAGAGAATTAAGGAGTTTTCTTGTATTGGAGAGTCAGAATAAGCAGAGGCAAAATATCTTCTGGTGGGCTTTTGGATAATATAAGAACAACTAGGAGAAGATGTTGTTATTAATATATAATTGGGAGATGAGGGGAGGGAGCACAAATGAGCACAAACCTAAGTTGTTACCTGACTGGAGTATTCTGTGAAGCAGAAGTCAATGGGGTTTTTTTTTTGCTTTATTACAGCATCTTTTTAATTGACTCAGTTTGGGCTAGATGGACTGAAAAAAACATTGTATGTCACTGCAGCTGTTGTTACAAGGGTTCTGTTATTCTCCCTTGCAGAATTAACTGTGATATTAGGGACAGATTCGCATCTGTTTATAAGCAATAATAATGTTGCACTTATGCGCAATAAAAAGTAAAGCAAAAAATACAGTGAATCATAACTTCCAGGCAACTCAAAGTTATTCTTCTGTTTCTTTCCCCACTTCTGAACCTGTTCAAATTTACATCATAGGAAATAAATTAGTAAGAACAAAAAAAAGTTAAATAACTTTATTTTAAAACCGCAATTAATGCAAAGTAAGTGTTTTATTAAATTTCTCCATAGCAGTGACTGCCTGAATCTGACTGTTTTTTCAGCCAACAAGCAGTTTCTATTTGAGAACAATTTGTTGGGGTTGTTTTGCTTGTTTGTTGGTTTGTTTTCCCCATATATCCATTGTCTGACATTAGCCTTTGCTAAATAGTAGTAAAGGAAAGGTGACAGTTCTGCAGGAGACTGGCTATAGCTTGGTATATGTGTGTGTGTGTATATATAAAACTTGGCTGATGAGCACCTATTGTGTGGGGTTTTGGTGTCCATCATCCATCTGTTGTTCCCTGCCTTCCCAGCTCTGTTATTCAGATAGTGATACTTTTAATAAAGGTTGTTTGAGATTTCCTTCTATCCCATTGTGTGTGATACAGTGAAAAGATTTGCTATCTCTTGTTTGAATATCTAGTGGACAAAGGAATGGCTCTTGTCTATCACAAATACCATGTAGAACAGACTTTTGCTCCTTATCAGATAACTTTCTTTTAAAAAGAAGCTTCAGCAAGGAGGCAGAACTTCACTGTGCTTTCAGTTTCTTTGTGCTTTACTAGCGCAGGGTTATGTGTTGCAGATATTTCTGAGCCTCAGAATTTCTAAATTGAATATGTGTTTAACCCTGTATACTAATCAAGTTTTACAATTGGTGATGGTGTTAATGACCAGAAATTATTGTATAAAGCAAAGTGGTACCCTTATTATTTTACATTTAGCACTCTCATTTTTTACGTCACTAGCAATTTTCTCTCCTCTGCCCTGCTCTAGCTGTGTTCCACATAGAACATCGTTGAAAAATTATTACATTGCTTTCACAATTCTCTTGTTTTTTGTTTTGCACTTTGAAACTCTGAATGAACCCAGACAAGAAACCAAAATTGTTAAATACCGTAGGGTGAAAGAATCTAAAGAAGACATAATAATTTGCTTGGGGAACAGTGACAAGTCAAGTTCAAGGTTGTTTCTCAGTAAATGCTTTAGAGTAGGAGGCAAATGAATTGCAGAAGCTAGAGGTAGTATCAGAATGTCATAAAGGACAGAAGAGAATGTCCCTGGGTTACTGTCAAGCTTCCCAGATCTCTCAATTGGATTGATGCTGTTTTATTTGCAAGTTGGTGTTTTTAGGTTAGGTGCAACTTGAAAATCGATAAGATGCACTGTGATAGTACAGTAAACATGAGATTAAACCCAAGAGCTGCCTCTGACTGGAGGTAGCTACAAACACGGCAGAGCCAAACTCTTCCTTCTTGTACTTGTACCAGTAGGCACAGCTGGGACAATGAACAGGTTTGATGCTTTGGCAAGTTTGGACTGGATGTGGGCATTATCGCTTGGTTATTTTGCTGGGCTTAATTCAGGCCCTTGTGCTTGGAGATCCGTATTTGTGCTTAGCTATCTGTGTGATCTTCCTGGATAGCAACAATTATGGACCAAAGTTTCTAAATTTAGAAGAACAGCCTTGATAACTGAGAGTCCCTGCAGCAGGACCTGTGGAACCTCACCACCTGCTCTGCTACAGATGCCATCCACCTCTTGGTTCGCAGTCCTGTCCCAGGGTTTCCATCCGAGGACTTCCTTGAATGCAAATCTGTTGTTAGAGTTTTCTCACAACCTAATAACATACGATGTAGTGAGAGACACCATGAGTGGAAGGCAAACAAATGCCCAATAAGGTACCAAGCGCAAGTACCTCAAGGAGAAGTAGATTTGAGATGGCCAGACAAATCTAACAGTATTTGGGAAATGGGTTTTTGGATTGAGTGACTGTCCTGAAGGTTCTGCTTCAGTGATGGTGGGGTCATTGGCTTGAGATTAAGAGACATTTTTGATGGTTCCTGCTCTCAGTTTATAGCAGAGTAGAATGAGGTTTTTTGGGACAAATAAGCCCAGGCACTACAAAAATGTTCATGTGACATAATCCAGCCTTTGCTGTGTCAGAGCAGATCCTGGCCGTGTTAGGGTTGGCTTGGTTTTAACGGTGGGATTCTCACCTTCTCTCTGGCTTGAGGCAGCAGATGTTCGTTATTTCAGAGTAAGACTTGCCGGCACTATGTCTTACAGATTCAGTCCTACAGCCAGAGCCTTCTCCAACCTATGGCATCGCACAGTCCTGCCAGGAATACAGGAGCTATGTGTAATCTGACCTTCTTGTTCCAAGACATCTTACACCCTGCAAACACAGACTGTAGGGTCCCTTTTACTCGTGAATTAAGAAAAGACTATGTTTTAAAAGTACTGAGCATAAATACAAGTCAGAATGACATTGTGGACTGCATATAAGGCTGTAGTTAATGCACAATTAGAAATCTTGTTTATTACCCTCACTGCTTTTTGGAATAAAAAACCAATTCCTTTCTTAGAGTTCCTTAGTAATTAAAAGCAAGAATTTGAAGTTATACTGTAAGTGCCTGCTAGTGACCTACAGCTTGTCTCTGGAAGCATCCTCATGTGGAGACCATGGGAGTTTGGGGGATGTTTTTAAACAGCACAGGTACGAGTTCTTATGTTGGTCATCTAATAACCCCAGTTCCATCGCATAATTACTTAGAGCCATGCTGGCCAGCCTTGCTAATTCAGTTTTTATATTGGAAAGGAAAATACATTATGCCAAGTTGACTACATCCCAGAAAAGCTTTTGAGTCTTACTGCGGTCTGCATAAGTGACTGGCAACCTTAAGGAATTACAGATCTCTGGGGAACTGGGAAGAAAATGAGTGCTAGGAAGTGACCATGGGAAAGAAAAGCTCTTTATTAGGTAGAAAAGCCCCTATTTTTTTTCCCCTATTTGTGCCTCAGTAGATATCTGTATCCTTCATTTATACCAAGCATAAATCTATCAATAATAATGAGCAGTATGTATTAAATGAACCAATTTATGCATGCATAGAAATCAACGCTGTGTGGTATACTGCTGAGTATGGTCATCTTCATCAATATGAGATTTGGACCACTGAGAACTTGACACCTGAGTCCTATTTTGAGCTCATCCTATCTTGTTTCCTTACTGAAGCTGAGTTCCCTTTTGAAATACTTTTCACTGGAGGCTTGCCGTACATCACAAAATCATGCCAGAGTAAATACAGATGGAATATCGAGCTGCTTCATTAGGATCACTGTGATTTGCGTAAGGAGCTCTGATATATTCAAACTGGACTTGTTAGTTTAAATTCCCTTACTGAGATATAGGCCAGATTTAAATTAATAAGTAGTGGCTGCAAAATCTTAATTAAAACGATACAGTTTGGTGAGTAGACAAGCACTCTCTAATTCATGTTGGGGTAGGAATGTCTTCTTTCTTTTAGTAAAGACCTGCTTTTAAAGATGTCAGACCAAATTAATTCCCGTAGTTAATATTAGTGATTTAATTAAATTACCAAAAATTATAAATCTGACCTTTCAATCACAACTTCCTTCAATTATTTGAGGTAAAAATTACTTTTTTTGGAGTGTGTGTTTTATTTTCTGTTTTCCCATTGAATAGCAAAAAGCTTAATAGTAATTTCAAGAAGACCCCTCATATTGGTATATTATTGCCTTTATGTGGGGCCTGATCCTGCACCGCTTTGCAGTATTTGTGATACACTGGCACGGCAAATGTAAAATGGCTCTGAATTACATTTTTAAGAACGCTGTGCCTTTTCCTATCCATTTGCCATTCAAACCGCACCGGCATAAAGTCTGAACTAGTGTGATGACAGCGTGGGATGAGCTCCTCAGGCAATCTGATCTCCTCACAGCAGAAACTCGAGAAATCGTGCTGGAGATGTTAATGCCACCCCAATGCAGCCAGAGGTGCCTTTTGGCCGGCGTTGCAGAGGTGTGATGCTCTGGTTATACAATCTACTGAGGACAATAGAGAAACAGCACCACAGGTCTGGGGGTTTGCTTATAGTCTTCTAGAATTCCCGTTCACACAAGTTCTTGAGTCACCTTCAGAGGTACTGTACTGAATACAAAAATTATTGCTCATCTCCTTACAGTTCTCCAGCAGGCAGAGGCAATAAAACTCGGGTTGCTATTCCACACCGCGCCCCCCGTCTTTTTTTTCCTTTCTCTCCTTTGTCCTCTGCAGAGCTGCTTACAAGTACAGCTGGGAAATAATATAATGTCTGGCCTAAGAATATATTGTGGCATCCACTTTTTATCCCAGGAAGACTTTTTTATTTCTTTGCCTACCGTGGAAGTTATTGCATGGTCTGGATTCATTATGGACACGCTGAGGAAGCGGATTGTGTGAGCCCCTGGCATGACTCTTGCTATTCTTGTGATTCTTCCTCTCACCCTAAATAAGTATAAACAACATGTAGACAAGACAAAACCTCAGCAATGAACAAAAGCTTCCTGCATGTTATCCATCAGTATTATTTAAGTAGGACATGCTGGGCTGTTCATGATACACTCATACTGTAAGTGATAAGCTATAATGTATGGTATTCATTTACTTCTCCATTCCAACAGTAATATAGCGAAGACAATAAATTCTCCTGTTTGTTCTCTGACCCACTGTTCTTGGGTTAAGCAGCATGTTTTGTCTACATTTGTCAGTTGTTACAAGCTCCTAGCTGCTGTGGACTGGGGTATTGATGAACCCTGGAAAATGGAGCCTTGAATAATGTATAAAGCATTAAACATGCAACCATTTCACTGGGAAAAAGGGGGGAAAAGTGTATTATATGTTTTCTCTGTTGTAGCTCCTTCATTTACAAAACATATTTGTCAAGTCTTTTGCTAAGAATAATGCCAGGATGCAGTTTCCCATCATTCTTGTTAATGGGACTGTCTTAGTGTTACAGTAAACAACCATAAGTCTTGTGTCTCAGCCATTGTGCAGCATGCTTAGTTTTTTCAGCTTCCAATTAAGGGTATTTTAAATTTGCTGTCTACAGTCATAGGAGTGGGTTGTACAATTTCTGGGCTTGTATCAGGAGAGAGGCACTAAGAAAAAAGGTGCTTTAAATGGCAGTGGTGTACTTGCAGGTTTACTGTGTGCCTGAAGTACGTATATTGTAGGGCTCTTTAAAAGCTCAAAACTTATTCATACCTGTTATAATGATTTATTACTAAAAAAGCTGTAGTGATTCATGCATTTTTCTGAATGAATTTATGTGATAAACCATCAACGTGTATTTACATTAGCAAATGGAACTTTCTGTCATGTTTGTGAGATCAGAATCCAAGACTTCAGTGGCTGTGAATCAGTGCAGCTGCATTAACTGCAGTGGAACGGTGCTGGTTTATATCAAATTCTGGTTTGTTAAATTCTTCCTCTTTTGGACGCATGTATCAGAGCAGTGGATTTGATTTAGCCCCTGTTTAACATGCCACAGGATTCACCATTACACGGGGAAACTACAGTAAACATGTGAAGACTTTATTGACTCAGAGTTTGAATTATCCTCTTGCCCTGGCCAAGGCTGAGAGATTTTGGTGAACTGTGTGGAGGACAATCACGATGTTTCCATTTGGCCTGTATCAGTTCTGTAGGTAAGCAAGAAATTGAATGTTTAGAGCCGGCAGTCTGCTCCCACAGGGACTAAATTCATGTGCAAATTCAAAGATCTCATTTAAAAAGAGGAAAATTACTTCCTGCATATAGGTGTGTATTTTCTAATGTTTAGCATTTCATGATTTAACATGGTTACCTCTATAAACTAAGAATACTGCCTTATCTTGCCACACGTAGGTTTCTGTACATAAATCCCACAGAGAGAAAGCTGGATGCACTGAGATGAGAATATAGCCCATCAATTTGCTCGAGCCTGACACTCCTGAAAGCCTGAAGCACCGTACAGAGGTGACGAGCCCGTGCATGCACAGAGGTGTAGCTGCAAGACTCCCATTAATTTTAATTTAATCACAGAGCTAAAACCCTGCACATTGTACTAAATATTTGCCCCTACGTGTGTTTCCCTTAGCAGATTATTTATCAACAGAAAAATAGAAATGTTTGTGACACAAGGAGAGGAATGTGCATGTAACTGAAGGCAGAAATATCAAACATATAGGATGTGAATCCTCTTTTCTGCCTTTCTTGGAGGTCTTCACTCTCCTGCAGATGTGATAAGGAAAAAGCCACTGGAGCAGAATATCTACTTCACATAGACAGCTGATGGGATTGGTGTACAAATTATTTTGGCAGGGTTATTTATCAAGAAAACAGAAGCTGTTACTAAGATGTTGATACAATATATTGATATATGTACTGTGTATAACTAATGAATGATTTGAGTTAAACAGGATCGATACAATTTGTCCTAAAGGTGAATACGATGACTTGGAGTGAGAATTTTTATTATGTTTTTCTAAAGCCGAACAGTTTTCTCTCCATTGCTGTTGAACACAGAGCTTCTGATGGTCATGCTGGGGAATGGCCCCAGTGGTGACTTCACAAAACACTCGGTGGTTTTGGCGTTTTTTATTCACATTTGAAGAGATTAACTCTCCGGTTATTGATCCACATAGGCTCTTCCTCCTCAAATAAGTGCTCTGAGGCTTCCTTCTCTTGCACACAGGCACTGAGGACGGTTTCATTGTTCCGAGAAGTGCAAGTTTACAGTGATTTAGTTTGGGGGTGCCTATGACAGGCTGGTGTTTAAGTTCATGACTTCATTACCAGACTCCATCACACCTAGTATCTCAGGATATTGTCAGTCTCTGATTCTGAATCTCCTGCATTACTTTCAGTTTTTGATTTACTGACTATGTTCTTAACATGAACCTTTCTAGTTTAATTCTCATCAGTGCTGCTGCCCGCAATTCATCTTCTGAAGAAAATTATGAATCCACTGAAAAGCAGGAGGAGATATATAATTCAAGAAGTTTTCAAGAAGATGAAATGCCGACCACATTATATGCTGAGTAGGGTTCTTTGAACAGTAACAATGCCACCTGCAGCACTAAACATGTATTATGAATAAATGTTTTATTGCAAGCAAGCAGGGAAGAGAAATGGTCAATCACTGTTGCCATGTCTTTCCCAGAAGAGTAAAGATTCTTCTCTTGCAGCTGTAATGACTTCTGCAAAAAAGTACGGACTAATATAGAACTGGGTTCCGTTTCCGTGACTCTCACACATTTACAACAGGTAGCACAGTCCATGCATTGTTGGAAGAGATAAACAGAAAATACCTAAATACAATGCTGTGAAGGAGTAGAAAGTACATTTGCACTGCTGCAGTATGCGTGATTAAAGCGGCACGTTCTCCAGAGGGAATATATGAGGGTACCAGTAGGTGCTGCTACTGACTATCAATAATGTTGGAATAACATGTTCTGTTCTCCACCCTACCATGTAATTAAATTAACAGTAGCCCAACTTTACATCATAGATGCTGTGTAGTAAAACAGAATATGAAGGGAGAAATGCTGAGCATTTAATTTCAAGCAAAAAGCTATGGCTGGGTGACAGTGCTGGATGGAGAAATAAGAGCAAGCTGAATTCTGGAGTTGTTTTATATATTAGGGCATTGAAACCATTCCCAGTGGAACCTGAAGAAGAATTTGGCCTAGGGTACAAAACTTTGAAAACCTAATAGTTGTACTACTTTCTTGTCGTTTTATGTCTATGTTACTCCACCAGTTTCAAGACACTACATTAATGTAAATTGGGAGTGGAAAAAAAAATAGTCCTGAAGAAACAGGAGCCCTGATCTTGGTTTTCTGAAGGAACACCACCAGTTTAATCCTGGTAGGATCAAGCAGAATGAAAGCTGAGATTAGTACATGGTAGGGCTTACGTAAAAAAGCTACCTAAAAACTTATTTTAGATCCTCAGATAAAATAAAAAAGTTAAGAATTTCACATTAAAGCATCAGAAATTCTGTTCTTTTGACAACTTTCTAAAACCAATTGGCTGTCCAGATGTTTGAGTTGCTGAATAATTTGTAGCAGGTAAGATATCTAATAATCTTCTTCTTTCCCTTCTCAAATTGCCTGGGAACACTTTATTATTATTATTATTTATTATTAAAGTGTTAACACTTTATTAACACTTGAGAGGCTTTCAAATGATCTCCTGGATGAGAACTATTTTGCTGCTCTGCTTTTTCTGACCTGTGGCTTGTCTGTAGATTGTGAATACGCGGTGGAATACTGAGCGGAGCTTGGGAGGGGCTTTGGGAACAGGAACAAAATGTCCTCAGTAGAGGCTTGATGGAAGAGCCACTCTTCTGGAATCAGAACTGTAAGCTAGAGGTGCTAATTATTACATTATTAAGATTAGTAAATTACTAGACGCTTTGGAGTAGGTTTCTTGCAGAGAGTTACCTTTATGGTTTAGGATAAACTCTCAGCTTTGTGGATTTTGGACTACTTAGCTGAAATACAGAATCTAAGTTAGTCTAGCAAATTTGTTGTTTAGTTTTCCATTCTTATTTTCATAATTTTTACCTTTACATATATTTTCTTTCTCCTTATGCTTGCATTTTTTGGGGTTACTGTAACTGTATGTCCTCCACAAAACAAAACAACAACAACAACAGAAACTCAAAGCAACCAAACAAAAAAACAAACACCACCTTTATGAACTTTAGGGGCTGATATTCCTTTCATTTTGTAATTTTGCTTAAGATTTTTGTCTTAAAATTTTTTATTAAATATTAATGATTTTATTCTTCTGTATGTTGTTGTGGCCAAGTAGATTCATCAAAATGGTATGTGATTGGGATACATATTTCCATTGATTGGGATACATATTTCCATTGTAGAAACGTGGGTTTTTTTCTTCTGCAGATGAAGTTGTGCAATGCTTTTCAAAAAATTTGCTAAATGTTTTCTAAGTCTGTTGGAATTATCATCTACCCATAAAAATCATTGCAAAGATAAATGAAAAGTGACTGAAGCAAGCAATAACTATAAATATACAACAATTTGTATATTAATGTAGATAAATCCATTTCTTTTCCTCAGACTTCCAAAGTTTCTCTTGGGTGTTTTTCCTTTCCTCTCATATTTGTAAAATTAATCAACCCCGAACAACAATGATGACTTTTGGAAAAGCTGACACTTGGTTTGTAAATAACAATAAATTAAAAAAAAATTGGTCTCCCTATATCTTTTAAGGAAGCTGATCTTTAATACAGTCTTGATTGGTTATGTCATTCACTTGAGATAAATGAAAGCATATTCATCATGAGTAATTTTTCCTTAATTGGGAACCTCCCTCAAAAGTTCTCATTCCTTCTTAGAAAAAAATGCTATTCTTGGTACTTTTTCATTCAAAGCTGCTAGATGAAAATGAACTTTTAGGAACAATCCAGAATTCATTTGTCAGGATAATAACAATTCTCTGTAACAATTCTTTCTGCCTCTTCTCGCTCCCCCTACCCACATTAATTATAATGCTCTAACAGAACAGAGCTTGATTCCCTTTTTTATTAAGGTTGTTTCACTCTATTATTGATTAAGCTTATTTCCCATGATAAATAACCTTCCTGTCAAAAAATGATTTATGAAAGCCGGTGGTCTTTCTTTTTCCAGTTTGCTTTTCCTGTGGTTACATATTACATATTATCTCCTGCTGACTGGTTTGGGCAGTCTTTGAATCTACAATTACTGGTCCTCATTAGGAGAACTGACTTTCAGTGCTGTAAAAGGCCTGGAGATTTATCAGGTGAATAACTTGATTTTAAGTTAGAAACACAAGAATCTTTCTAATGTGAGCTTCTATTCTTGTGATATGCCTTTAAACCTTCAAAATGTTAATAAAGTAAGGTCACCCTGCATTGCATTTGTGGAGACCAGCTCCTTGGAAGCAGCATACTTCATTTGCTTTATTCTGTGTCCTCTGGAATATAGCAACCATTGACCACAGAGGCAAGAAAAACAAAATGTAGTTGAAATCATACAGTTCTGGAATGCCAGTAACCCCATTTGGATGGCAGCCTTTCTTCTTCTACCATAGGTATTTCTACGTGTACATACAAAATAGAAAAGAGCTTCTTAGAAGGCAACAGTCCTGTTTTATGCAGCTCTTGAGATGGAGTAAGTGTGGGTTTGTTCTGGTATGATTTCTTCTCTTAAGTCAACAAACCTTTTGTCCCTGGATTTAAGAAAAGGTGAGATCTTGGGAGTTCTTTTTACTAGGTGGAAAAAATGAAAAAGATACAGGATGTATCTAATCTGTTTATTGATGAAAACTGTTCAGAGGTTTATGTCCTGACCATATCAAGACCTGATTTCAGATTTCAGATTTCCAGACATTGGTTTGTCCAAAAACTCTTTCATCTACCTTTCTTTCATATTCTCAAAACAAAGTCTTCATCGGTGTCTGGGCTTCCTCTCCTTTTTCTAATTGCAACTGTGTTTTCTGGTTTCCATTCCTGCAGTTCCAAATAGCTGGTCCTCTATTTTAAATATATGTTTCAGGACAAAGAGCACAAGTCCAAGGGGAATGTAGCTTGTCGTTTGGGTTGCTGGATGGTGACTGTCTTTTGTTCTGTTCCGGCACTGCAGAGTTCTCATCTGCAAGGGATTTTTCTCCGCAACAGAATAATACAAATGAACAGTCTTGAAAAAAAAAAGAAAAAGAACATTCTATAAAGGAATGTCATCGCTTTTCAAAAATCCTGATGAAGGCTGACTGTACAACCCCAGCTTTAGTAACATTGTCACATAATTCACATTACAATTCTGTATAGATAGATATAGCGTTAGACCGACCTGAAAAAACAGACTCATGAAAATCCTAGTGCTTATAAGTGAAAAAGCATAAAGCAAAACCTAACATTATCATTGCTTTAATTCTCAGGCTTTGTTCCTTCCTGCCGGGGCTTTTAATAGAAACTAATAGTAACTACATAATCAGGATATTTTCTTTTCTGAGTTGGTAGCAGAATTAGAGTCCTGAAAAGATAGCAGGCTGACACTTGATGTTTTTAATGCCTAAAGCCAGCTTCAAAGAGAATGAGTCAATGTCACAAACCTAACAAATCAGCAGAGACAAATACTTTTTACCTGTAGTAACTCTGTCTTCAGAATTAATTTTGATGAGAAGCAATTTACAAATGTGATATTTTTTCTCCTATACCCTGCTTACATTTCAAGAAAAAAAAAAATAGGGTCATTTTTCTTGTCTAGTGTTGTGGGACCATAATATTTCAACTCTCACAAATTTTGAAAGGACCACTTGATCCTGTGACAGCTGATAAAATCAAAGGGGCCAATAAAGGACAATCCTTTCTTTCTTTTAGAGAATGGTTTCTCTTAACGTGATATTCGCTGCTTGTGGACAGCAGGTCCCTGGATTTCTGAGATCAGAGGTTGTCCTCAGTGTCAAAGATGTTTCTGTTATCATATTTTCCACAGTAACTGAACTCCCCAGATCTCCTGTTTGAGAGATGAGGAACTGAAGTACAGACAGCCCAACACTACAGGTTGCCGTTAGAAGAGAGTGAGTAGGAGCTGATTCTCGAGCTCTGATCCTGCTCTCCGCCCAGCCTGGGTGCTGGGCTCTGGGCTGGCCAGGGTGGTGAACGTGCAGTAACAACCTGGTGACGGATGCTGAGATTGAGAGCTGCACACCAGCCACCTCAAGGGTCATTTTCTGGGTAACTAAATTTTGCTGCATATTAAACCAAATTTATTCATCATTGTTCAACAGCTACTCAAAACTCTATTTTTTTTTTTCACAAATCTATCCGCAATAATTAACAACTATTAAATCCAAATATAGCGCTTTGACTTTCTGAAATGAAAATAAGGGGTCTTATTGCACCCTAGCTGCTGTGTGGCTGTTCATTTTAGAGAATATTCTGTAGAAAGGATTAGGACTATAAAGATACGCTCATAACCTATTTGAATTAGATAATAGTAGAATGAATATTCAGTAACCAAATCAAAGAAAACAAGTTGTATTTCAATACAATAGGCCATGAAGTTTAAAAAAACATAATTAATTCCTTGTTCAGGTTAAACTACTAAAAAAAGTAATATGCCTGAGCTGCCTTATTCATTTTAAGCCTTTCTGGCCTAGGTTCCTTTAAAGCTATTTAGAAAGTTGCAAGGATGACTTGCTGAAGTCACTGTTGGTCTGGGAGGAGATATGAATTAAACACTGAATTGTGAGACTAAAAGGGCTGACTCTAATGTGCTTTAAGGACTTAAAGCCCAGTGGAAGAGAAGACCATGTATCTTTAAACCATCTTGTCTTGCTCCTGATCACAAAGTGCTCTGGGGACGGGGAAGGCCTCAAGCACTCTCTTGGATGCTCATGATGTCCTGTTTGTGGCACATTTAACTTTCCCTGGTGACCCTGTGCACCGTGTGGTGCCTCTGAGGGAAGTACAGGAGTAAGCCCAGAAAGTAGATGAGTCAGGGTTACACTGCAACAGAACTTACTTTGTGCAAACCTACACAGGATAAACTTATCTGAGAATTACATTGTTATACTTTAAAGGGGAAAGTTGCTTTTCTTGGAGTTTGAAAATCACTCAAAGACCTGTCTTCCATGTGGCAAATCATTATCATTCTGGTTTTACATGCTTATGCTGGTTCCACTTTAAAATGCTTTAGCTTATAGTACTGAACAAAATAAAGTTCAAAAGAAAATCCTTTACGAGTAAATAAACGAGGCACTTGCCTACTAGGAATATTTTTAGATAATGTAATTTCACCACATTGAATCTCCAGTCATCAGGTATTTAAATAGTAAATACATGGAATGGGTAAAGAGAATTTACTAGGAGAGTCAAATAGCCACTTCAGATGCGCTTGGCAGTTTCATTAAGCAGGTATTTCTTTGTGGCTATGCACAGTTTCACATGGCAAGGAGTCTGCAGTTATTATGCTCAAAGTTTGAGCACCATGTTTGTCTCCTTGACCATACACAAGAAGAGACCTAACTCTACAAAGAGATCCGTACGTCCTCTCCAGAATGCCTCTTCTCTCTCTTGGATGTTGTGCCTTATTTTCTGATACACTTGAGGGAAGTGCAGTGGTACGTTCTCATACAGCTGAGGTCCTGAAGAACAGAACCCTCCAGGAGTTAGAGACAGAAAAACAAGTGAAGGAGACAGTCCATAGAGAGGAAAGCCCATGAGGGAAGCAAAATGGGTTCCATGGGTTTACAAAAGGTCTGTTCATATGCAAGAACAGCTAGAAAACCCTGTTAAGCACATCGCTCTTGGAGGCTCTTTTCCTTTTCTTGGCTACTTATACTTAAGGAAGAGATGGGTCACTGCATTCTGAACGCAGACTGCCCTGCTAGAACAGGCACCTTACCTGCTGTGCTACCAGAAATCAATGTGGAATTTGGCTTATGTACATAGCATGCTAGGCATTGTATGCGAAAATGTTGCTTTATTTATTTTATTTTTCCTTTTAAGAGAAATTTAAAAGACAACTGAGGGGAGAAGTGAAATAAATATTGTTCATTCACAACCACAAACGTGCGAATGCAGAGGTGGCAGTTCAAGTAACAAGACCTACTGATTTGTGACCTTGGTTGCTACCATAGATACATCTTCTGACTGCCACTGAATTTAGAAGTCCATCACCATCTTGGCTTGTTGTCCATAACTGCAGAAACCATGCTTACCAACTAGTGTAAGAGAGAACAAGTGGAGAAAGAGATGTTATTTTCCAACTGTCGAGAGGTTATTATACAACCAATGGAGAGTGAAATGCCTACATTAGAAACCATATAAAAGCACCTGACAACATCCTTTTACTCAGTTTCAGTAAAGTGTATTAATATGATTATTATACCACGTATATTGTAAAGCATGATGCCATTATTTAATCTAGAAGAGCAAGGTCTTGCTGAAAACTGCTAATGAAAAAGCTTTCACCCCTCTCCTGTGTTGGCAGCTTCTGCCATCTAGTTTTCATCTACCTCCAAATATAAATACCTTTGTGGGATACTGACATTATGTCATGTCTGGCCGTGCCACTGGTGAGCAGATGTTTTATGAAATAGTAGAGCAATTCATACTTTCCCTATTGATTGTCCATTACTCAGAACATTCAGCAGCAGAATCAAGTCTTCCTAACTCTGTAGACAAAGTTGAATGTTGTTACCCTACAAAGACAAAAAACAGCCAATTTGCCTTCCCTGTTGGATTGGCAGTAGAGGATCCTATGGTAATGAATAGATTTCAGAGATGAGACCAAGCCTTGGTGAGATCACTGGCTTTTGGGAGCAGTGACTTCACCAAAGGCTGAGAGATATTGCAGGGTTTTGATTAGGGAGGTAGGAATTGTCAGTGAGGTCCAGGAGCAAAGTCTGAAGAAGCTTTAGGGGAAGAAAGGAAGAGAAGACAGATGTGGGGCAGAAGTGGCCAGTTGTTCCGGGTTGATTTTTGGAAGAGTCAGTGATTTGCACCAGGGCACTATGAGTAGGTTTATTTCTTTTCTGTCTTCCCCATCTACCAGAGCATTAACATGCAGATTTGTGCATAGACAAAAAGAGAATACTGTCATGAGTTTGAACTAATATAGTTTGATAGTACCAAGACCACTCTATCTGACACCACGCAGAAGCCCTTTTCAGTGGCGGGACCTCATATTGCTAACCAATCTCTTAGGTAAGGTGCAAATTTTCAGCTATTTTAATTTGCTTTAGGCAACATAACCGGAGTTGTGTGTCAAGTGATTCTCATTAAAGCTTTTAAAGATCAGGGATGGAAGATACCAGGGAGATATTATTGTATGCAGCCATAATTGTTTGTTGATTTAAAAAGCATACTTTTAGCTACTTTTTACAGTTACATAAACATTTTATGTTCCTTAATATTGTTGTAATTTATTCCCATTTGTGTTTAAAAAGGAAAGTTACCATGTAATTTTTTTGTATTTTCTCAAAGCTTTTCAAGCCAGGTTCACTAATGTCACTTGACATTCCCATCGACTCAAGGATGTTTCCCTCTATGTGGGCCCCCTTAACATGTACAATCACGATGAATGAGGAATTGTGCTTCGTCAATTCTGTAGTAAAGTGGTTTGCAGTTTTTAGTGTGTAATTTGGTCTACATTGAAGTGACACTCATATTATTAATTTGTTTGCAATAAGGCAAGTAATAGGCTACATACATGTTTTTAGGTAAAACTCAAATTTATAGATGCTTCTTTCTTGGAGCTTAACAGTTACTTCCTCACTTCCACTCCAAAGAGTGAAATCTAATTACTATCAACAGTCTGGCTATGGCTAAAGTGCTTCCTTTAACAAAAGTTTTTAGAAAGTGCTCTAAAATTATCAAAAATGGAGGTCAAGGAATGGCTTTATAACACTCCATTGAGCCCTTCTGTGTGCCAATATACATTTTTCATCCTTAGCTTAAGGTTGTATTAATAAAGAAGAGGTCTGCTGCACATTATGCATCTCCTGATCTCGGCTATTTCACAGGAACAGTAAGCTATGAAACTTCAGAGCCATTTTTTTCTATAATAATCTGCTTCTGTTCTTACTGATGAGGATCCAGTGCTCCTCTTTCTGACCTTCCATGTTCACCAGCCAATCAAGCCTGAACAGTTTCAGCAGTGTTAAACTTCACAGCTATTTCTGTTACTCTGAGGTCTGTCCCCATCGATTTTTAAAAAGTCAGCATGCCAGGAATTCATGTCAGATGTCAGCGAGCTTCAGAGTCACCAACGATAACCTGCTGTCTCAGCATATTGTAGCAGAACAGAGCATTCATGTTGTTCTGTTCCTGATTGTCTAGTGAATTGGGAAAACATTGTGCGAAATACAGCAGCTTCACTGGTGGGAAAAATTGCTGAACAGCACCTGCATAGTAAAGCAAGACCATCTGCTTTATCTTCCCTGCCCCCTATTTCTGTATCTTGATATCTGTCTCATTTTTGTCAGACAGGATCATGCAGCTGTTTCCATGAGTGTATATATGTATCTATGTGAGAAAGAGAGAAAAGGGAGAGAGAAATCAAGAGCTGGACTGTTTTCATACAACATGGAATTTCCCTGTGGAACTCACTGCTACAAGATACCAGCAAGGACAGGAATTTACCGGTGCTCATTAAGTTGACTGGGCTATTTATCAAGAAAATGTACACATTGATGATTTTTTGTAGTCTTAAATCCATATACACTAATCAAAAATGTTTGATGGGATGTAAACTGTTCTTCCACAGGATAAATCTTTTTGCAAAGGAAGATGGGAAGAGATTCTTCCTTTCCTATTATCCATATTTATTCTTGTTCCTATGTGCGTGGCAGTTTTCATATTTTCTTGTATAGCGTATAGCAGTGATTGGTGTCAGAGCCACTATATTAGATCAGTTGAGTTTATTCCAGGTTAGTAACTTTTACACTCTAATACAAGTACTGTCCTTGGACAGTAAGAACACCTGCATTTTCTTTTTGTTATATGACACCTGAGAAAGTAACACTACACTAAAATTTAGCAACTTGTGCTGTTGTGGGAGCAATTGTGCTCTTCCCTACGGGAGGTTTCATAAACCTATTCACTGTAACATTCTGGTTAAACTGAAGACAGCTTGTATTGATTTTTTCTTCCTCTTCTCCTCCTCTTTTTTTTTTTTTTTTCTTTATTTATTGTGCTTATCCGTGTGGAGGACAAAGAGAGTATCTAACGAAGTATTTTTCCCTTAATCAGGCTGAGAGCAAAGGAGGGTTTCAAGGTCAGTTACAGTGCAAGATGCCTTTTCTGACCTCCATCATCCTGTCTATTTCTTCTACCTTAAGAAGAGAGGTTTTTTTCCACGACACCAATTACGGTACACTCTCTCACACAGGATTTTTCCATTCGGGCTGGTATTTGCTCTCACAATGAAGTCCCAGATCTCTCCTGGTGTTGTTTTGGTGATGTGAGCTTCTGACCTTTGGGAAACTATCCTGAACTTCATGAATTCCTTCATCCCTCACTTCACTTATTACAGCTGGTGGTTACTATTTGTCTTATGCTGTGTTAGCAAAACACTGTGTAGATGGGGAATATAGATTTCTTCACTGAGGCTAAATTGGCAAAATATATAATGCAGTATCAATTGCCCTTGGTGCCCCAAATTCCTGCCTTTGTTAACTAGGCTGCAGCAACTGTTGAAGTTAATCTGTCCACTGGCTGGGGAAAGAATGACAGAAAAAGTGAAGGTGCCTGTCTCAGGTTTTGTCCAATTTATATTTTATTTATTTGGTGTAGTTCCTAACTGCAGTGTTATCTAAGGTGCATGTGTGCTTTGAAGCAGTTACCTTCATAAATCCTCACAATGTAAAGTACTGCTGTAGTCATCGTTTACATGGAAACATTGAAGCATTGTGAAGTTGCATGATTTGCCCGATTTTCCATGACATCCATGGCAGAGGTATGTGAATCCAGACTTTCAGCCTAAACTGATGCTCTAGCCTCAGACTTTTCCTAATTTGGGACATAGATACACATTCACTTTGAAAGCAGCTGAAACATTTCAGGCCATTGTTGCTCTCTCTCTGTTCAGCTGAGGTTAACACAGAGCTTGTTGAATAGAGCTTCTTAATTTGCCCAATTACTCCAGCTGGTGGGCTTGATTGCCTCAAGCTGTGGGGATGATAAGTTCCAGGTGAGGGTGTTGTGCAGAAGCGGGGGGATGTTTTAAAACACCATCTTTATCGTTACAAGACAGGAGAAGATGTTGAAACTTTCCAAGTTTGTTTATATGAATTCTACTTCATGGAAACAATACACACAATCTTCCTGAATTTGTGATAAGCAAAGCAGTTCCCACTACACAGAAACATGCACTTGTTTTCTGTGTTTTGGAGACAACAAAAGAGTTCCTGCTTTTTTGTACTTTATGTTGTCATCTCCACCTATACCTTAAGGAGTTGCATTACCCAGTGGTTACCCTTCTCTTCCAAATTTACCTTTGAGTTAATATCTCTGTCTTTGTGTGTCTTTATCATAGGATAAAGACAGCATGGTTAGAACTGGTTCACGTTACTTTAGATGGTGAGTTTAATACTTTGGTGCCTTCAAAAAGGGCAGTCTTGCCTTGCTTGTCCTGTGAACTGACATTTCAGCTTACTTGTAACACTAACAATCATCAGTGCAGAGTGTCTCCCCCCACCCTTCCTTTATGCATTTAAGAAATTTTACTTTTATAGTGTTTCAGATACTGTACACAGCAATGTAATATGGTTATACTGTATGCCATGAATGATCAGATCAATATATCAAACATTACTTTTTGTGTGTGTTTAAACTAAAGCTCTTACTGACATGATCATCGTACACGATGTGAGAAAATTGGGAGATCAGTGACTCTCAGAGCTTGGCCCTATGGTAGAACCTTGCTTGCTTTCATCTTTTTCACAAATTTGGTGGTTGAGTGGTGATTCACTCTGGTTCAGTTGTTAAAATTGAAGAAAGCTGTGTTACCTTCCCTCTCTCCCAGCAGCTGGGATGCCTGTTTGAGGCCACTTTCCTGCCTGAAGCACAAACCCAGAAACACCCAGGTCTTCAGAGGAGCTCCAGTGCCCATGTGCTCCTGGGCCACATCCTTCTTTCACAAAAATGTCTATTGATGAGCAGTTACACCTCCTCTTCACCTAGCTCTGACTTGGAATGCTTTCTCTATGTCCTCTTACATGTCTCAATAGCTGCTGCTCTTTCTTAGAGACCTGTGTAGCAGCTGAGAGGCTGACACACCTGAAGCAGTTCACTACTCAGTGCAGCTGTGGAAAATCAGTTAGAATGCCTCTGGGAGGAGGAGTTTCTACTATAGGAGGTAATAGCTGGTAGCACTGGTGTTGAGCTTCCCTTCTCACATGTGCTATGAACACTGAGCAAGTGCCTCCAAGGTAAGCACGTTGTGGTGGTTGTTGTGCTTTATTATTTACTGAGTAGCTGAGCCTTAAGACTGTAGTTTGGAATGAGAAATGGGTCTATGTGTCAGTGGGAATTATAAAAGGGCTTCACTGCTGTAAGAGCAAATGAGCAAAATGTATGGTGAGAGGTAACAGATGGATGTCAGTCAATGGCAGCAGCAAAAGGAAACAGAGAGACATTTCTGTTTAGTTAATAAACAACATCTTGCCTTTGTGGTGCTGTTAATCTAGTATATACCAAAGATGTTTTGTTGTCTAATTTCAGGAGGTGCACAAACTCTTTTTCCCACAGCAGTCAAAGGCACCTAAATGAGAGCGTAGTCATTGATGCTGGCTGGTTGACCTGGTGAAGAGCATGGTGGCCTGAGCCCCCAGGTCCAGGTTCGAGTCCAGGCAGCGTATCCTCAGTCTTGGTCCTCTGCAAAGCAGGACCTGCCTGATGCTCAGCTTTTGGTCTTCTGGGACCAGAGGAGTTTTGCTGTGTCACAGGACACGTCCATGGGGCCTGTGACTGGGGATGGAGGTGTGGGGTTGTTTATTCCTTTGTGACTCTGAGAGGGATGGGTCACAATTCCAAAATGTTGCCAAACGAGAGACTGAATTTACAGTGAGAAGGAGGAGGAGGAGGGAAGTAGTGGCAGGGCAGAGACAAATAAAGTGACTATGAGGATACAATAAGGTTTTCTTAAAGCTTTCCAAAGACAAAGCAATAGATTTACCTTAGCATGAAAGTGAGTTTAGACTCATAATCTTTCACCATGTGCAACATTCTGCAACTTTAATTCAAGTCCTATTTATATTACTGCCATTATGATCAGAGTAAGACAGCATTTAATAGGATATAGCTCTGCTTCTTAGATCAGCTGGTGGGTATCTATAATATTTACATTCTTTATACCACTCAGGTCTAAACTTTGAAGTGAGTTTAAGAAATTATAGCCATCCTTTTTCATGATTTGCTGATTTCAGGAATAATAAATAATATTTTGTTTTAAAAACTACTGCATTGCAGCAATGTTAACTATCCAGAGATAACAAAGATTAGTATGTTCAGAATTAAGCATGGGATATTAAAGTAAATTCTTCTCTCAGGGCACATGCTGTTAAGGGGAACTGTATATGGTCATTGAAAGAATATTCTCCATAGCTTCTAAGTTACACAGTTAGCTCTTGTTACTGCAGTGTGCTCCGCAGTGCACTTTGCAAAAAATGTCCTCTGGTGAAGTAAGAAAGGACCATTGCATTGTGTTGGTTATTAAGTATTTAGTGTTTCTTTATTCCCCATAGTTTGCAGCCACAGCAATAGTTGAACATTATTTTACAAGAGGCTGACTGCCCCAAAGCTCTCACTTTCACAGCTGTGCAAAATGAGAAAGAATAAAGAAGTTTTCTTCAAAGGCTTCTCATCCCAGAACTGCTCCGACTCAGAAGCATCGCTCTCCTAGAGCAAGGGGCAGGCAGGGCAGACACGGGGTCTCCTGCTGCCTTGAGTGTCTGGTTCTCTAAAAGGGGTGTTGCTTGTGCACAAATTACAGCAGGATGACACAACGTGGTGCGGTTAAATAGCGCAGCCTGGCTCGCAAGGATTGTGCCACTAGTCAGCTCCCGCCAGAGCTACAGAGCATAAACAGAACTTGGGATCCCTCATCTTCAGCCTTGCCCTTTCCCACGTGTGCTTGTTCAGGGGTTTGGTAGAACTGCTGTGATTTCCTGGGAGTACAAGGCAGGATTTCTGCTCCTATTTATGGAGGGAGTTTCTTCTGCTGCTTGAAAGCTTTAGAACTGGTTTTCTTAAAAAAAAAAAAAAAGAAAGAGAAAAACTCCTTACCGTCTGGCCATAACCTTGTACAATATGTTACATTTCAAACTGTAAGAAATATTTTATGATCAGGTTATAATTTGTCAACCATTTACAGATCTTTAAGTTAAAAATGTACAGTGCGGAATAAAGTTGCTCTGTATATTGTTTTCTAAGATGAGTGGAAGGAGAAGGGAGGAAAAAAAGACACTTGAACGTGTTTTAATTGCACAGGGATGTCATTGCCTCTAGCAAGAGTTCTCCTGCTTCTGTCATAAATTTTTCATATTGCCTCGTGAGAGTGAAAACTGGAAACTTTACCCTCTAAGTGAAAGTCGATGAACCTCATACCAGCTTCAGATCCCAGTAGCCTTGCACTCAAGAATATTAATTCAATTAAGATCGCTACAATAAATTCTGCGAGGAAACTCTCCTGGCACCTAAGGTAGCTCGTGCAAAGAAGGAGGGAAAAAGCCAGCCGAGCCAGATCAGATGGAGGGAGATACAGTGGTACAATGTCCTCAGAGCAGTTGTACACTTATCAGAAGTGACAGCTAGGAGACACGCGAGACCTCCGAAAATAGATGACAGGTTTTAGCTGGGAAAAAGCAGACGATCACACATAGTGTAATCATCTTATTTTCACTACACTGACTCATCTGCAGCCTAAGAATACAATGCAAAACATGTCTAAAATTTGCCTCTCTCCTGGGAAGTCTCGTGGGACCTTTCATAGGACAGGGCACGTTTGGGTTGTTCGACCCCTGTGAAAGTCACCAGAACCTGTAAGACCAGGAACCTATGGCCCCTGCGGAAGCTGCTGCTGACCTCCTGTCACTCTGCGATGTTTGTGGAGACAAGGAGAACAGAGCTAAAAGTCAGGGTCACATAGTCCTCTGAGGCTTTGGACTAGACATTTTAGTTTCCTGCGTTAGATCAGAGAGGTAGCATTAATTAGAATTATGTTATAGGAGGTGGCTGACCTGATTGTTCCAGGTTTAAGACAGGAGTTATGTCATTGCATCTTTAAAATCATGCAGCTGAGATCAGCTGGAGCTCCAAGAAGGGTAATGAGTAGACACCACATACCGATTACTACTTCATTGTTTGTTTTCTTCTGAAAATGCAAACTGGGCATAAATCAGAATCAATGTCACAAAAGATACCAGGATTCTGCAAAATTCTGAGGAAAATTATATCCCCAAGTTAAACTATTTCACTTTATTGGCTATAAAAATAAAACAGAGCTTCCTGGGAAGTTCAATCTGAAGTGATAGGCTTAATAATTGGGTTTATTATATGGTTTTTAAAGGCTGAGGTTTGTTTAAGAGAGCCTCTGTTGCAGGAGTTGGGCAGAGGGTGTGTGTGGGTCACCACAAAGGGAGGTATGGCACTTCTGCTTTCAGGCTCTGATTCTAAACCAAGGGCCATATATTTCTTTGTATTAGAACAATTTAAGTAGCTACTTTTTTAATTTCTCAGAACTATTTAAACTGTTTTCTTTATTATGAAATTTGGGTGTTTGATATTATAAGAACAGACCAAGGATGCAGTTTTTCTTTGTCCCTCAGGCTTTGGTTTTCTTACAAATCTGTTTTTATTTAAAATGATAGAAATGCCATTTGCTGACATGTTTTGTGCATAGGGACACAGCTCAGCTCTCTGCCCAAGCTGGACTGCCCTTTGCATCATCTAGTTTGTATCTTGGTAGGTCCTTCTAGTTTTAATTTCTTGTTCATTTAATGTTTTTCAGCAGGGATACCAAGGGTTCGATGTGCTCTCTAGAACAAGTGAAGGTATCAGGGCTGGGCCCATAACGCTTCCTAGAGTGGATTGTCTCCAGTGGGACTGGCCACATGCTTGGCAGTGACAAACTGAAGCCTGTGTTCTGCAGGGCTGAGCCTGGGGAGATGGGCAGGATGATTTTATCTGCAGGCCACCTGTGAGGTGAAAAGGAATGTGAGATTGAATAGATAAAGTCTGCTTTTTATTTCATAAAATGCTCCTTGAATGTGATTTGTACTTTATTCATGAGATTTAAAAGTTGAGTTGAACACCTAAGCTGACAGAGACCACACAATGACTACAAGAGTACTAAAAATAAAGCAGCAAGGAGAAAACAGCCAGTTGTGTGCTTTTTTAAATTATTATTTTAAATTAAGCAAGCTTGGATGTGGCATTAGTTTTTGTCTTGCCTATTCCTATGTCTGCCCTTTGCTCAATGACACAGTTCAGTAAGATGTGTAGATTGGTGTTATTGCGGGCATTGTAGAGCCCTTAACTATGGTATCTGTTCCTTGTATTCCTTCAGGGTTTATTTGCAAAAGAGCAATATAACCAAATGTGATATTTAGGCTTTGGTTCATATTAAAAGAAAACACATGTAGTGCTACAGGAAAGCTCTCTTGTTTCAAGGCAACCTGTGGCTACTTCAGCAAGTAAAATAAAGGTTCTTTCCTGGTTTTTAGATTTTTATGCATGGAAGACAAAAGGAAATATTTTCCTGGATCATCTTGCAGTCACTGAATATCACCAATAAGGGACAATGATTGCTGGCTGTTGAAGTGGCTGACAGGTTCAAACAGAATTATCTGCTTTTTTCAAAATCCTAGGTTTGTCTTCTAGTATCATTGGATCAACCCTTCTTATTCCCAGGAATAATGATAACTAATCCTGCTCTTGTTAGTGCTATAATAGCTTTTGAACTTTTCGAACTTTTGAATAACTCTTTGAAGCTGCATGTATGTGTGCTGCCTTGGGAATGGGGTGGGCCTATTCTTCCATCTGTTTAATCTACTATCCTTCATAATTCCCATTTGACATGTAGACTCAGTCCATCACGCTGCTTTTTGTTTAGTTTCCTTAATTCAACCCATTTGTGGGTCAGGTCCATGTTTTTGATTCCTGTTTCTTACTTTCCCATCAAAGAGAAGGACATTCAGGTCATTCTTTTAAGGGAAAATGTGCAGTGGTGTTAACTGAAAAAAAATAAAGATACAATGCAGTAAAATAAGAGTTTCAAACTTCACCTTACGGAAAAATGAGGTGTTAACCTTACTATTTAATGTTTTATTACTGGTATCTCAGTATTGTTAATAATGATGGCAACTTTTGAAATGGATAAAGGAGATAATGCATGACCTCAAACATCTAATATTCTGCTTCCAAACCACATCAAATGGCATAAAAGGTTGGGTATTTTTCTGCTGTTTCTTTGGGTTTTTTAATGTGTGTGTGAAAAATAGCATTTATCATCAGGGCAAGTATACTGGTTTAGTTGAAAGGTTATTCTGGGAGGTTCCTGCATGAGCACGAGATAGATGGAGTTGTTGCTGTTTGATATTTCTAAGCAGTTATGGTAAAGGGCTGTAGTGCTTTCTCATTAGAAGTGTTTGCTTTGTACATTCTTTGTGGCATTTGTTATTATTCTGAGTATCTGAAACATTTATGTTCAGGATGATGATCAGCTGGCATTCTTCACTGCAAGTGAACAGCTGTTATTATCCATGTATGACTCTTCAGGAATTTTCCGATAGGCTTTTCAAGTTTAAAAGCTTGTCTTTTGGTGTTTTGAAACTAACTCTTCTCTCCATCTTGTTTCTAGCCCCTTTCAATATTGCATTCTGAACAGCAGCTTCTTATGGCCTGGTTAAGAGCTGCCCTGATCCATACGTTTGCCAGCTGAATTTTGCAGTGCTTACATTTTGACAAAGTTACGACCTGGCTTCTAGTCAGCCTTCATCCTTCCACATCTATGCATTTCACATATTACCCTGTAATTTCTCTGTAGCACATGGAATCTTCAGTATAACTACTAATGCCTCTACAACTTTTCCTTGTATCTTTGTAATATAATCTAATAAGATTCTAGGGTTTCTTCACTACTAGAAAATTTTCTGTCAAAATACATTTCTTCTTATATTTGACTTCAATCGTTTGTTTTCTTGTTTTTTTTCCCCTTTCTCCTCCCCTCTGTGAACTAGTGTCTGTTTTCATTTTAATATTTTTAGTTTCTTACCATGCACCAATATAATATGGAAAATGCTGATGTGATCCTGTGGTAGTAATACCATGAGGATTTTGCTTTCAACAAGAAACAATACAATTTGTAGAAAATATGAGAGAGGACCCAAGGTCTCCAGATCATATTGGTTAATAGATTGATTCTGGTCCCAGGGGCCAGTCTTATTAGTCTTGTTCCCTTGTGGGGGTGTGAGCAGCTTGCTGAGTCAGCACGCTCCAGCACATATAGGTACTGAGCTTTCTGTGACTCTTTCAACGTGTGGTTTTTTTTTGTAAGATCTGAAGCTTGGCGAATGAGTATCTTACTTTTTAGTACAGATTCAGACAAATGTGTGAGATGTAACTAATTTAGAAAGATGTCTAAAATGTATTCACTGGAGCTGAACATCTAAGTGGACAAAACTGGCCACATCTTTCTTAATGGTTTTCTTTATAACTGTATTATTTGGAGTAGGAAAATGGATGTCCTGAATCTTGGCATTTGGCCACACCTGAGCCTAAAAAAATGAATTATTTAAGAAACAAAGCTTGATGATAGGTTCCCATAAATGTGGCAGGAGATTTTTTTTTAATTGTTTTTATTTATGAGCTATCATACTGAAGTTGAAGAATGCTGTCAGAGCTCTGAGCTGCCAGCTGAAGGCACTAATGGGTCTGAATGACCCTGACCAGCATCACCTGCCCCTGGCCACCTCCTGGGCCTGGAGCCACAGCCTGAGGTGTGTGGGGGTTCCTGTCCCCAGCGCTGCCTTGGGTGGTGGGACACCCCCTGCGGCTCCTCGCCAGCCTCCATCCCTCCTGCTCCTGACAGCCCGGGGTCCTGGTTCACCTCTTCTCTGGGGGTGTCAGTGGTCCCTGTGGGGCAGCCAGCTCTGCCTGCCATGGGCTGCAGCCTGTTGTGGGGGGCATGGCCGGTGCTGGGGTCACCCTCTGCTCCCAGCTCCCTGACACCCGCTCTGCATGCTGAAGTTTGCTTAGAGAAACCTCCTCCAAGTGAACTTCTGCTGAGCGCTGAAGCTTGCTTGCCTCTGCCAACAGCTGCATGAATGAATGAATGAAGACAAGGAATGACATAACTGCGCTGGAGCGTTCTGGAGGCCACTCCGGCACCTGAGCAGCAGGTTGTGGCCTGAGCCAGGAGGGAAGATTTTATGCCATTGTCTTGAGTTCAGCCATAAGTGCAGGCATGTGTGCCATATCACACAACACTTCATCTAGGGCATCTTAGCTCTTTGGGATGCCCATACACATGGACTGTGGGGCAGAAGAGCCACATGGGATTTTCACTTTCTGCTGCATGAAGGCTGGTGGGGCTGTTAGATGGTCACCGTGGAGGTGCCCAGTGGGTGCCTGCCAGGGGTTGTCAGGGCTCTGTCCTGCCAAATGGGGAGATTTCTCTTCACCAGGAGACAACCTGTCCATTGTGGGCACAAAGCAAGGAGGAGATGGTCAGGCCTGGTTCCTTCCTCAGCATCGGCACAGCCCGACTCTCCCTTCAGCCTCTGAAGTAAACCCAGGCGTTTGGGCTCACTGCTGTTTTGGAGGTAGAAGTTTTCTTAGCTTCCCCCTTCTGGTAGGCAGCCTGTGGCTCTGCTCGCCCTCTCCCACAGCCATGTCTGTCAGTTTGTTCTCCCTCTTCCCCGGCTGTGGGTAAAATGCTAACAAAGCAGCTGGTGTCTTCCTCTCAGATGGGTCTTTATTTTTCCCCTCATATTGCTTTTGTGCTGGCAATTCCAGCTGCAAATGTTGTGTTTGACCTTCAGTAAGGGAGCCTGGTGAATAGAATACATTTCAAGCAGTTTTCTGACAGCAAGTCTTAACTGAAGCCCTTAAGGTTTCCCCTACAAAAGCCTCATGACAGCTTTGCTTGAGGCTTACAATGGTCAATGCAAGTGGAAGTAGTTTGTAAACTGTAAATGGCCTTATTAACTTCCTTGCAGTACTGGAACGAAGCCCAGGTCTTTGCTAGGCTGTCTCAGGAGCTGAAGCAGGAACCCACTTACGCTTCTCATCATAGCTAATCGAGCTGCCTGGGAGATGCATGACACTGCTGAGACTCTCCTGACACAAGAATGCAATGGAAAGTGGGAATATTTGAAAAACATATTAATTAGTCATAGTTTCAACCTTTTGCATATTCATTCGTTGTGGTCAGAGCCAGACAATTGTCGGTTTTCTTGGTAATAGCAGGTTTTACCCATACACTGCTGTGCCTGGCCACGCTCACTATCGGTGTGATAATGCAAAGGGCAGCCTTGCACTTAGTCCTGGCTTTGGCTGATGAGCTGCTTGCCAGCTTGCTTTGGTTCCCATTCTGCAGCTGCAGCATTAGCACAGTTTTCTTGGAAGGTCCAGGAGAAAACAAGTAGTATTCAGACACCTTTCTGGGTCAAGTGCTGGGACCTGACAGTTTACCTCTAGTGTGTCAAAAGACCAGTGGGCAAGATGCTTATTTTCCTACCTCTTGTGAACTCCTACCTATCTTTCGTTTATATTTTCTTCAGATCAGATGCCTGCAAATTCTGATTATGGTTAGTAAGACAGAATTTTTAGTAATCATAATGTTAGCATCTATGCCATGTGTCATATTTGTTATACACCAGAACTGCTATGAATACGTATGACAACTACAGAAATAGCATCCTGTCCTCAAAAATAATTGCTCTCCTTATGAAACCCAGAATTTTATTCTTAGCTGCCCAGGCAGGCAGCCGCAACTGTGAATTGCATGTTTCTGAGCTAAATTACAGGTGATAATCTGGAGCATCTAATTACCGGCTTAAACTTGTAGTTAATTTATACCTACTTGTGCTGCTCTAAGTGCCTTCAGGTTCAAGTTTTTTCCTTCTCGGTATTTACAGTTTTCTTGTCCCAGTATATTTAGAGAGCATCTTCTAAATGGTTATTGTTATCTTTTCCTCCCTTCAGAACTTGTTCCATTGTTAGATTTACCAGCTTGCAGTTACCTAACTTGCCTTTGTTTTTACTTTTTAAATTCAACATTTGCTATTCTCCAGCTGTACAGTAGCAATTTCAACATCAAAGGCTTATTTAAAATGCCCTGAAGCCAAATGAGCGACTTTGGAGGGAGGAGGCAGATGTAGCAGTTTACAAGTGGTGTGAGGTCAGCATTGGATCCTTTTGTTTATCCCATTTTATATTTCCTTGGTTTTGTGGGCTCAGCACAAGCCACCGCTGTCTTCTAACAGAACTTGTTTCCTCATGGTTTCATTTATGTTATTTTAAAATGTTTGTAATACAAGAATGTGGTTGGAAATGAGAATTTCTCTATGGAAAATATTATGGTCTGAGAACACACCTCTATAGATTTTATTATTTTGCTTTGGAAACTAATTTACTAGTTTATTATCTAGTGTAGGCAATTAATGCTAGAAATCCTTGGGAAACATCAAAAGGATTGGCACCGTGTTACTTTATTATATAAAGTAATATGAAAATTTTCATGGGCAGACACTTTTGACTTAGAATTTAGATGATGATGAAATATTGAACTTTGAAAGAATTCCAAACAAAAATGTTTTGTCTGGAAAGATCTTGGGGGAAAAGTTGTCATCTCCATGAGATAGCATGGTCTACATTGCTCGTAGCTTCTAAGGTTAGAAGGAAGTCAGAGAAAACTGGGGATAAAGGTATTGGTTATGGTGAATTAGAACCATGCTCATCCACTTTTGAAATTTAAGTAAGATTTTAATATAACCTTTTAATCTGTTTGTTACCTTGAACAACGTGATACAGAAATTCTCAGTGTGACTGATAGAAGTAAAAGTTTTGTAATACCAGCATATTGACCTGCATTACTTTTAGTTCAGTTTCTGGATTTACACCAAACCTCTAAACATTCCAAATGCGTTTCTAAACCAGACCTAAACCCACATTATAACAAGGCTATTCTTGATTAGTTGTTCTACATCTCAAGGAAACTGCACCAGTCAGGCTCTGTGCTGAGCTCTCCTAGAAGTAGGAGCTTGAGTTGTCTCAGATGTTCTGGGGAGCTGAATTCACACGTGGAGGAGAAACTGGGTAAACCTCAGGGTGTTCTAAAGAAGCTCAAAAAGCTTCAGCTTACTCAGACTTAGTATTTTGTTTTTACACAAGTAGAGAATATTAAAAATGTCTCTTACATGTTAATTGCTAATATTTAAAACCCATTTTAAAAATAATGTGTTCCAAATTTAATCAGGTTCAGGAAGTCTGGAAGCAGCAGCAGTGAAACTGCACCAAAAAGAGCACCAAGAGTCTCGCTTAATACATAGCATTGTTTTAACTGTTCTGTACTAGTAGAACTGAAGGGGTTTATACTGTTTGCTGTTTGGCTCACAGTTCTAGGCAGACCCATTGTATGGCCCCACCTGCTTGATATGTTTGTCTATAGGCCTAGAATTATTTTTGTGCCGATATGTGACATTTTACAGAAATTTTGAGCGAGTTCATCAAGTCCTTGCGGGCTGTCTGGTGACAGCACTATATTTCACTGTGAGTGCCAGTTTCCCAGAGCGAGCTCCTAACCTTTCAGCAGCATGTCCAGGGAGACCTGTCAAAGATCTGAATGCCCTTCTTCCTCAACACCTTCCCCCGTAATTTCCCCTTGTGGATACTGCTATCAAATCCAATATGGCTTTGGAAAAAAAACTTTTCCAGCTTGTTCTATGACAAGAGAAATGTATTTGCAGGGAAGGTATGAAAGCTGTAGCTTTGCTACCTCCTGAGCAATTTGGAAACACCTAACTTTGGATGTTTTATTGGCAGTGTAGGAATTCTGGATTATGTTTTCAGGAAACTTGATAGCATTTTATATACCTGGTGAACTTGCTTTCAATGAAAGACTGCCGTGGAAAAAAAAACAATGGAAAGCAATGTTTTTGTTGATATGGGAACCGTGCCTTTCAGGGAACCTGTTTTCTGTCTCTTCCTTGCAGCAATTCAGAAGTGTCTGCAGAAATCTCTAGAGAAGACCAGCAATGTGGCTGACTTCTCTCAGAAAAAGCCTGCAGATGATGCGCACAATGTACTTGTGATCTGTCGTTTACTAAACATTTCACTTCGCAGAGGAATCTATTTCAACACACTGCATCCATTGCCTGCGGGTCAGATCTCTGTGATCATGGACTAGAGTCCATGGAAGCCTGGGTGCTATAGAAAGGTGAAACCAAATACCTGTCGAATGCAAACCTCTCTTTTCAATTAACATTAAGCATTCACTCACCTGAGTGTTACGCATGCAAATTTGAGAAGGCTTTTTAACCTTTAGCCTGATGTGACACGGCAGGGTATCTTGGGCTATTTTATCGTGCAAGCCATAGAGTTAATGTGGGCTACTGCTTTCCCTCTTTTTCTGGAATTAATGTGCTATCATGTAACTCTAGCAAACAGCATTATGTAAAAGCGTTGAATTATGAAATCAAAGTTGGATTAAATCTGCACTTCCCAACAGAAATTGCACTTAGGAAACAGTATACTTCCTCAGTGTAGTGTCGCCCCACAGGCAGGAACACGTCTTTTTGTGCTCTCTTTCATTTTGCTCGTATGTCCAATGATAAAAATCAGAGTTTGTTCTGTGTGCTCCGTGTGATCTGAGGCAAAGTGCTGGGTTTGCCATCTGTTAAAACGAATTGGAGTCTGCAAACACACTTAATTAACATGATAAAATATTTACCGCTCAAAATTTTAAGAAAGTAACACTGCTTTAATAGTCTAAATGAAATACTTTTTTGTTGTTGTTTTTACACTAAGTGGATAAATTGCTTAAGGCACCACATGCTTAGAGAATTGAGGCTAATGGAATAACTTCAGTTTTGTAGTGTTTTGCTAGCTGGTAGAATTAATCTAGAAAATGCTTTTAAGAGGCAGACTTTGTGCATTGTGGATCCTTCTACCCCACTCCTCCCCATTTTTTTTGGTGAACAATTAAAATGCTTCCAGCACTCTTACACTGTCTCTAAAGATACTACAGAAATTACAAAAAAAATCATTCATTTCAGAGAAAAAAATTAGTTGCTAGCTACTAGATTTTAGAAACTATCAGTGGAGGGAAGAAATACTTAGCAGTGTTCTCTGCAGAAAGAAAGAAACTAAGTTAATTTAATTGGAATTTTGAGCTGATGCATGTGTGTGACAAAAGCGTGACCTGTATATGTGAATTTTTATCTCTTTATTTTGGGTGACTGAATCTGGAACTGACTCTGAGCTGGTGACATAATTAGTACAATAGTGCAAATCAGCCATTTTTGAAAAGAGTAATTTACTCCATATGCAGCTTCTCAGCAAGAGCCCTCATTAATCAAAGAAGGCCACGTACATCAAAGTGTTCCTTGCTTGCTACAACAACATCCATCATACAGCTAGTAAATGTGCTGTGGCAGGATTTGATAAATATAATGCCTTTGATGTGCTGATAATTCTGTGTATTGGCATGCTGCTGTGTGGCTATGAACAAAAATCTAAACCAGCCCAGGTCTCTGTTCTAAACTTGTACCTGGGCCCACTCCTAGCTGTCTTAAAAGCTGGCTATGTCTGAGGTAGTGCATTTTCAGTCTCACTTATGATTCAATGGGACCAATTTTCTTTATTTCTTTATTTTTAATCTAGGTTCCCAGATGCTACAAAACTCCTTTGTGGATATATTTATGTATAGATATAGCTTTAGCTGACAACAGCTTCTGTTTTTTGAGGCACTTGTATTTAACATTCATTATCCTGTGTGAATGTGTGGTAGAAAGTTAGTCTAAAACTTAGAAGAGACCTCATATGATATGAGAAGATAAAGTGGTAGAGATCGGAGGGGGCATGGTCTTATGGAAAATAAAACAATCAACAGCTTTGTTAGATGAAAGTAAATTTGTTTTTAGGAGCTCAGTCCTTCAGGCACACAGAATGTGATCTATTCATTTATGTTAATTCACTGCCCTCTCTACAGTTTGTCTACTGCCAAAGTGAATGACTGAAAACTGCAGCAAATAACAATAATTATTATATATGAAGATTTGTGATGTGGCAGAGAGGGGAACTCAAATTTTTGCCCTGTTTAATGCAATTATGGTGTTTCACATCTGAATCCATAAAGAATAGCAGCTGTGCACTGAGAAGGAATACTGGTGCACTTTCAGTTACACCATTTACTGAATTATAGTTTAATTGATTTACTGAGTTATAGTTTAATGGAAGAACAAAATTACAAGCTGGGAATGTTCACCCTGACTCTGTTGTAGGTATAGCATGTCAAGTCCCTTTTTCTTTTGCTTCCTCACAAGCTACAGAAGCTCATTTTCCATGGCTGCTCACGTTTTTTCTTAGAGTGGAGTGTGACAGCAAAGTAGGGCACAGGCTTGGAGCAAAGCCTTTGCCCCTGGGTGCAGCAGAGCACCTCAGCAGCTGCCACTTCAGCCTGGGGTTTGGAAGAACATCTGCCACCCTTCCCTTTCCATCAGGTGTGGCATGTTGGGGGTTACAAGACCAGTGTCAATGAAGATCCCCAAGCCCTCTCCTCCCACTTTCTAGGTCCTGCTTCACCTGCCTGGGTCTGTGGTGGCCCCTCAGTGAGATGCAGGGGCAGATGTTACCTGCCAGTGCCCCAAGTAATTTCATTTACTCAAGAGGTGTTTGAAAAGAAAGGGAGGAATGGGAGGACTGGAAGAGCATTTAAATATAAAATCTCAACTGGCTGTTCACCTGAGAGGCTTAACAAACTTTTCTTGGCACCTCTAAGTACTCTGACTGGGCAAAATTTGTTTGCTTCATGGTCCTAGTGGATACTGATGGGGGAGAGGGGCAATGAGGCCGACTGATAGACACCAGGTCTTTGGTCTTTCTGCATTATCAGTGAGTCCTCATCATCATGTTAGGGCTTCTCGGGCTTACTGCAGTACAATTAATTGGAGAGCAGAAGAGAATTGTCTTGCTCTATGGTTTTTATGGTCATGTCTTAGGGCGGAAAAGTCCTGAGCAAAACATTTTGCTTACTTTGCTCTTGCAATACATGTTTGGTTCAACAGCATTTGCTAAATGGGGTCCTCCTGTGAAAGTGTGAAGGCTGCTGAATACCAAGAAGCTTTGCAATGCATCTCAATTACAGCGCCAGCTGTGCCGAGCAACTGTGTGCTCCTCCATTCTTAACATTTGTAGAGTGTTCAATCATCCTCTAAATGTGTCATTTGTTATCTCTGATAGCTTGCAGTGAGAAAATATGGAAGGACTTCAATGAAGAGTGAGTGTGCTTCCTAAGCACCCAGAAAATGTTGAATAGTTTGCTTCTCCTTTGATTAGTTCCTTTAAAAGTTAAGTAACAACTGAGATATAATTTTTGTGTAGTTTATTGTGTATCAATTACTTCCTAGGAAAGTGAAACTTAAATGGACATTTTAAAATGGACATTTTAAAAATTGTGGTAGGAATTCTAAAGGAGTCTTGGGTGGAACTTACTCAAATGATACTTCACGCAAGCCAACATCCACATCTTGGTGGAAACAGTGGTATTGATGGAGATGAATAATGCAGAGTAGTTTATGGGCTGAAAGTTGTTGGCTGTGTGCTTGCTGAGTGCTTGTCGGGGTTGGAACAAAAATGGTAAAGCACAAATACTGACCCTGTGACTCCTGCATTTTGTTAATTTGAATATGCACATCTGATGTGTAAAGTAGGAAAAACTGAGCACAGTGTGCTGCCTGCATTAGTGCTTCTCTATAACCTAGCTCTGCAATTAAGTATTGAGATATTATTAAAGTAATTAAAATGATCAGAATGAGGATTCACTAGAGATTTCTCTCTTTCTCGGTATCATTGCTGGTGTTCTTGAACACTAAGTTCAATATTGAACTTATTCATGGCAACTGCCTAAGCATCTCTGGAATATATGGGCCTCTGCTGAAGAGTGTGTTTATATAGATAATTGATTAAAAGTATTTATTTTGTACTACTGCATCACATACAAGAAATTAGGCATTATAATTCTAAATGCTATAGCAATAGTTAGTACTGGGTAGAGAAAAGGAGTTAAGTTGTATCTACAAAATGACTAAAGCCCAGGTCTCCCAGACATGCAAATAGAAATAGTGTCCACTCCATGTGAATGGGATGGATATCAACAGGAGGTTTTGGCAGCTCTTACTCATATAATCATATATGACATAAAATATACTTTTATCAGCTCTATTCTGAAGGCTGAGATGCTGGGGTTTGTTTATTTTTCTGGTGATAACAGGGTAGCTTAAAAACCATACAAGGAACACCTGTCTTGCCCTTTCCTGTTCCATCACCTCCCATGCACTTATAAGTACCTTCTTGACTGGCATCCTAGTTTTGAATTGAACTACTGAATGACTTAGCAATTGACTTAAACACAGTAATGGATACATTAAAAGAGTATAATTTTGAAACTGTGTAACAGCTGGAGGAAGATATCCATTGAAATGAATAATCCTGCTCCAGGGAGAGAAAGGCAAAAATGTTCCAACCTCTCTCCTCTTTTTTTAATAAATTCTGGAAGCATAGAAATTTAACTTTAAATCTGTCAATCATTCAATTTAAACAAAGCCAAAACTAAGGATTTTTTTGAAATGCTGAGGAACCACAAAAAGTGTAGCCATGTAAATTGACAGTGACAGTGCCTTTGCCTTGTCCCAATGAATTTGCTGACTTCAGAGACCAACATAACAATCTTTGTAAAACCCAGGAGAATAAATGGATTCAATCAAGCAAAGGTGTCACATAAATATATAAATATGAACGTTAAGACTAAATTTTTAGAAATGACAGGCAACTTTTTTTTTTCTTCATTTATCACAATTTTGATTGATAGATTAGCAAGGATAGCTGAGTGTCCCTCCTCAGAAGCTGGGTCTGCTTCAGGATGTGACCTACATCACAAACACAAGGCTTGAGTCACTCTAAATCTGTTGAATACTTTGGAAAATCTTTGCTTTTGTGTCCTACTCTGTTCTGTAATACTGCAGCCAGGGAGTGTGCTGTCATTTCTTGAGTCTGCAAACTGTAGATGTTGGAAAAGTGGCCTTTATTCTGCTTTGTCACAACCTGAGGAGAGAGAAAATCAGTTAAGGTGAGGAACCAACTGACTGAGCAGCAGTGAGCTTTTCGGGGGATCTTGAACAAGGACAGGGCATGGCAATTGCCCTGCTAACTGTATTTCTGGCTGTTGTAATATTCACAGGGTAAAAAGGTCCACTGAAAATTGTCTTCTATTGAGTTTAAACCTCAGGTATGCTATCATCAAAGGTGTATAGCAATGAAAAAATGAACTTAAATTCATATATCATAATAGAGAACATGGTTGTTCTTTACTAATTTTAAATTGTCAACAGTGATTTCCTGAAGTGGAAGAAAAGAAACCACTGATCAAAGCTTTTCCTTTGAGTGACATGATAGTGGCCTGATGCCTGTCTTTCTTTTTTAATTACAAATATTTTATCATGATCTATGCATAACAGACCAGAACTTATTCATAGTGCAGCAGACACATGTTCATCAGTTTGTTGAGTGTGGCTGTTCAGTGTCAGCTTCTGGAGGTACCAGACAATTCTAAACTTCTGCTGTATTAAGAACATTCATTATTACTATTTCCTGAGCATGGGAACTCTTCTGCTGCAGAGGCAGAAGCTGTGGCACCAAAACCTGTTGTTTATTCTCAGATATTGTAAATGTGTGATTCAAAATCTTTTCATTTCTTTCATTGACTGTGACGGATTTTGAGTTGGGCCGCTGAGAGTACAGCTACGCTACTGTTTTACTTCAGTTTGCATGGCCTTATAAAGGAAATCTCCCAGTTTTTTCCCCTAGTGAGCTTTGAGTTGGACCAGTCAAGGAACATGTGATATGGATACCTTACAAATAAAGCTGTACTTGAAGATCTTCTCCAGGAGTGTGCATGATGCACTGCAGTGCATGGGATTAGACTCAAGCTAATTCTGAGTTTTACACACACACACTCAGTACTAACTGCTTCATTCCTACATCTGTTCCTGTTGGTGTGTTCTACTTGCTAACGTAAGCAAAGTCTAAGTCTATGAGTTGTGAAGATCTAGGATTAAGTTTAATTTGTTCTTTAGTATCTCTCTGAGATAAGGCAAAACTAGGTAGAGGAAACAATGTCTAATAAATTCCCTGTCTATAGTTCAGCTAGCATGTAACTGAGCAGTGAGAATTCAGTACTGTTGAGATCTCCCTTGAGTCTATTGCAACATATTCTTTTAAAGTAGGACGGTGCTCTAAATTATAGAGCAAAAATAAATTACATTAAGTGTGTTAGAGGATAACAATCTCATAGAAAATATTAAAATACAACATTATTTGTCCAACTGTAACTGTCAACTTATTTTGCCAAATTGCATTACGCTGGCATGAATTTACAGAGCGGGAGACTTAAGTTTATGGCTCATTAACAATAACAGTTGTACACCTACACTGTAATTCCTGAAAATGTATTTTCTCTTTTAGTACTGCATATACTGTGTGGAATGACAATAATTACAGAAACTAATTGAATGAGATAGTCATAACTCTAAAAGTCATATTACTCATTTTAAAATGGTTTATTTCCTGAAATAAACAATCTTTACGGAGTGAACAGATATAACATCCCTTTAAGTTTATTAAACTCATTAAATTTCCTTAAATATATTGAAAAGTGAATGCTGTGCATTTAATAGAGGATATAGATACATGCAAGTATGACATTCATAAAAATTAAAATCCTTAAAATGAAATTTCAGTGAAGCAGTTTTTCTCAAAAGCTTGTTTTTCCATAGCTAATGGAAAATAGGATAAGTTTTCAGAATTTAATAGCAAAAGTTTGTTGAAAAATAAAATCATAGAATAATGGAATAGTTTGGGTTAGAAGGGATCTCCAAAGCTCATCCAGTGCCACCCCTGCCATGAGCAGGGACATCTTCACCAGCTCAGGTTGCTCAGAGTCCTGTCCAGCCTGGCCTGGGATGTCTCCAGGGATGGGGCATCCACCACCTCTGGGAGAAATGGCTCTTAACCTTTCATTTCACTGTCATGGTGTGGAGGCCCTTTCAGCCAAAAATGCACAACCCCATTCCATACACTAGAGGCTGTCAAAAGGAAGAGGGGAGGTGACAGTAGACTGAGGTTTTAGGGAAGAAGAGGTAAAGATATAGCATTGCACAACGTGATACAGAGGAATGTGAAGGAGGTGTTGTGTAGGTGAGTTCCCATGGTGCTGCGTGTGGAGCACAGAAAGCGGAACCCTGTCGTTTCTGGCAAAACATGAGTGTGTAATGGAGCATTGCTTGACAAAAGCATGGTTGGGGTTGAATGGAACCACCTTCACTCTCCAGTTATCTTCAAAAACTTGGAGCTTACATGGGTTTTCTGCTGGTGAGGTCTGGGAGTACATCAGGTAATCCTAATTTGGCAGCAGGTTGCTTTGCTTTATTGAATGGTTGGTGGTGCTTTGGTGTGTTTTGTTTGTTTGCAGGTTTTTGTTGGTTGACTGGGTTTTGTTTGTTTGTAGGTTTTGGGGGGTTGTTTGTTTTAATTGCTCAGCGTTGCTTTTTGTTGTAATAGACAAAGAGAGGTTATTTGTAGGAGTTAGTAATCATTTCAACTATTCTAATTTCTGGGAATTGTTTCCCATTTCATTTGGAGATGCCCCATATGAACTCAGACTTGTTAGTTGATACCATGTGGTTTAATGGTAATAGACTACTGTAAAACAATGTAACATATAATGTGTTTACTTACAGTGTGGTCCTGCTCTCCCGAGTGCACACTTCTCAGATATTATACTTGATCGTTGCTGTAGTGCACTCATTTTACATTGGATTTTTTAATGTCCCTATTTTCAGATATTTTGGTCTGATTGCTGCATGGTTACTGCAGGTGTGTTGTCTTCAGTAATCTTTAATCCACAGTTATCTGCTTTGCTCCATTTTGTAGGTTGTTTATTTATAAAGTAATCATGTGAATTTCCTCCTGGTGGAGAGTCTTTTAATACAAACTCTTTTACTTGTGGAATTGCTTTTCACTGACATTGATGCTGACAGTCTTCATCAACATTCATCCAGTGTGTCATATAAAACAAGGTGATAAATGTACCCGTGCACCCTAGGGTGTTACATGTACAACCATTTTTCTCCACTTTGCTTTCTTTTACCAGTCACTCTATCACTGGACTGCAAAACCTAATTGTAGTATCTTCTGCTCTCCTAAACAAGCTCATTTTTCTCCAACCGAACCCATCAGAGATGCTGTCAATCAATGAGAAACATGTCACACACACATCAGGGTGGCAAAAGGCTGCAGTGTTTAGGCTGTTCACAGGAAATACTTTTTGGTGTTAAAACCATTTTGTATTAAAACCCAGATTTTTCTATTTGCAGTCTTATCGAATGAATCCTAAATTTTTACATGCTCTCTGTCTTCAACAACAAATTATAAACAAAACAGATAAAAGCTAAGAATAGGTCTGTATAATACAGGAAAAAATCCAAGGCGAAGAAGGAATTTCCTCCTAATAATTTTGAATGTGGAACTTGGATACAGCCGATTTCCCTGTCATATCACAATTGACTATAATGGAATCTAATAACCGTTGGAAATCATATTACTCTGCACTCTCTCTGTATCTAAGGGGGACAGAAACCTGAAAGCAAGTAGATGGGTCAAAATAGGGTGACTTTGACTCAAACTCATTGGCTACAAGTATTCATTATAAACAAAATCTGTCAAATCTTTTCACTAATAAGGGTGTAGATCTTATTACAGCCTCAGGACAGTAGTAACTTATTCTCTGACATATTATGTGAATTTTATGTGCCTACTCTATAAAAAGTGCACAGTTTCCATAGCAATTTTGATACTTCTATGATACATGATGTGACAGTATGTACCATTTTTCCTTCTTCGTGATAAATTGTCCCTACCATTCACATTCACAAGCTAGATTGCTGCTAGAAATCAGAATTTCATTTTGATGTCACTAAAAACTAATATCCATAATTAGGCTTAGATGTTTTCTGGGGCAGGAATAACTTCTTTTTTATTATTGTACTGCTTCATTACTTAGGTTAGCAATTTTGAAACCATGAATCAAGAATGAAAGGGTGAAGTCTGAGAACTGGTTTAGAAAACATTAGGGATAATCCCAAACTTGGAGGAGAAAGAGGTCCCATATTAATGTTGAAACATTGGGGGTGTGAGGCAGATCATTTGAGAGTACCTCTCTGTGTTTCTTTGTCTCTGATCAGTACACATACCTAAACAGGCGACATGAAAGAAAGTCATCAGATGGCTCCTTGCCCTTGCAGATGAATGGCATCTCACCACAGATGTAGGAACGCAGGTCTGAGGTTTGCTCCAAACCGCTGTGAAACCCCTCTCTTCACATCTGGATGTAAAAACAAATGCTGGGTCACCACAGCTGGGAAATCAAAACTGGTGGACCCAGAGCTGGCTGGTTTGGCCCTTTGGTTGCATTTAGCTACAGACAGAACTGACAAAACCCTTTGTTAACTCCAGCTGCTGCTGGCACTGTGCAGATGGTGGGAGGGTGGTCCAGGTAAGACTGGAACATGTTCTTGTTGGTCCAAACCATGCGCCTGGCTACAGTGCCCCTGACCCTGCTGTGCCCTGTGCTTTTCCCTCAGCAAAGCTTCCCCAGTGCTCTGGCCTCCTCTGAAACAATGGTGATGTGGAGCGCTTGAAATTTCAAGTTAGTTCTGTTCGGGTTTTTAAATGTAGTCAATTTTTACATTTTTGGTTTTGTTGTTGCCCTGAAGCTCATGAAAACTGATTCAGTGGCTGGTTGTACTTGTATGGGCTCTTTGAGAGCTTAGGAAGGTTGTTCAGTTCCCCGTGTCCCCATTTACTCATTTAGAAACTTTATACCTACAGTTACTCTTCCCGGAAGGTACTCAGACTAAGTATTAGCTAAGGATTACGTGAGTTTGATGGTTCTATTAATTAATTAAGATATATTAGTAAGTAATGTAAGCATTTTGCTACCACTTAGTAAATTTTGGTAAGCGAAAATATGCTCTGAGATATGTTATTAATATGAAGTCATTTTAGCACAAAAACCTATTCAAGATACTTGAACCTTGTTTGTTCTATGCATATAAAGGTATCACTTCTTGAATTTCAGTCTAATGGACAATCTGAGTCACTCAGTATCTCACTTGAAATATATCACAGAGGACTCTTGGACTAAGAGCATCGTAACTCACCGAACTGTCAATATATAGCACCTTTGCTAAAAGAGAAAAAGGCTTTTCTTTAAAAGCCTCTTGGCATGGGTAGCTCGTTGGGTGAGGGTGGGGTAACTGAAACAGAGAGACCTAGTAGTCCTGTAGGCTTGTAAAACCAGCGCCCCAGACAAGGGGACACTCGCCTACCTGTAAATCTGTCTTGCATTAAAATTTAATGCCAAATCATACAGAAGTATCATCAGGTGTGTCTGAGTTTAGATCTCCTGCAGTGGTTGAAATTAATTGTTAAGGTTCATTTTACTGAGAGAAACTTTCTTTAAAGTGAACAGACTGCAGATTACCAAGTATGCCCACAGTTGCTTCACTTTTAATGAGTTTACTGTGTCCTGTCAAAGTGGGTGGAGATGAAGCGAGAATAGGAAAGACAGACATTGCTAATGAACATGATTTAACCCCTGAGAGGAGAGTTTGATTATCACACTTCCATAGTTCTTGTATCTACTTTACCGCTATTCTCGGTGTATCGATGCATCACAATGTTGAGACTGTTCAAGGCTTAAATTTTTTATCTGTGAGAAATGAACATTGTTTTGGTTTTGCTTTATGTGGCGAGTTTAGCTAGTGTTTTTCTAGCTGAAAGTCAATTAGCAAAGTTCAAGAGGTGACTAACCTGAAGGACGTCGGCGTCCTGAAATACTGAGTATGACTGTGGTAAGATACCAAGGCTGAATAAGAAGCACGTACCTACTGTGTGCAGGGCCGAATTTAAATGCATGTTTAGTGCTATCCATATTAGTACCCAGTGGTGTTCTAGATGGATCAATATTTGCTTGTAATGGATCATATTAAGGGTAAAAGATAAGTTTGCATAAAAAAAATCTAATTGTTTGATGTTATTAAATTATACAGTATAGAAGGTACAATGATTTACAGGTGTAATATACTGTTATGCCAGAGAGCTGTATTGGTTTCTGTTAAGTATATTTTCAGCTAAAATTATTCATTCTACATAAACATATGGATTAATTTGCAGGGCACTTGGAAGCTTTAGATTTATGTTGATTTTTATGTGACAAAAAGGGTTGTTCCATAGCACATGCCAGTAATACCAGTTTATATTGTTTTTTGTATTAAAAAGAAAGTATGTTGATCATCTCTTATTTATTGATATAGCAGTTAATTGCATTACTTTTACAAAAAAAGTCTCAAAATAGGATGTAATCATATTCATATAGGCTAGCACAGATTCCAATTTATGCAAAGTGAAACAGGAGGAACTTGTCAGCATTATTATTGCTTTTATTATAGTTGCAAATATAGCCTTGTTACATTATTTTTCACTAGAATAAATCCTTCTAGCAAAACAAATTTAACATGACCTTGCTATTGCGCAGTCCTAACCAGCTAAACATATTTGGGGGTTTCAACTACTGGTATTTCAGTTACTGGTGACTCAGGGAAAGCTGTTGAAAAGCTTGGCAAATTTCAGTTAAACAAAGAGAAGGAAAGTTGACCTGTGGAAATACAGTCTACACTTTATTTTTGAAAAGATCCCTTCTTTCTTGCCCAGTTATATGTATCTTTATGCAGATAGTGGGACAGTGTTCCCAGTGGCATTATAACGTATATTAACTGTGTCTGTTTGCTGCTGAAGTGGGTTCAGGCTCTTGCTGTTCTGGGTGCTTTTTCCAGCAGGGCACGGCAGGCGTGGAGGTGGAGGTCAGTTGGAGCAGCGACCAAGGAAGGCGAGTCTTGTTCATGATCCGCATGCAGGAGACGCAGCCCCCTGGTCCGAGATCCCCTGTCCTGGGAGAGGGTCCAAGAGCGGGCTGAGAGCATGGGAATTTAGGAGACGTGGGCACAGATGGAAAACAGGTCTTCTGATTTATTCTCTGGCATGACTTTAAGCTTTTGCAAACTTATAACCAGCTATTTTAATTGATTTGTTTACCTCAGTTTTGGACTTGCATCCCAGCAGTAGAAATCCTAGGAACAGACTTCTCTTTTCTGTTCCATTTCTTGTTTTATATTTTTTAATAGGTTTTATTTTGTCAGGGGTAGGGAATGATGGGACGTCAACCAATGTTATTCTCCTTAAAAAGAGCTTTTGCTTTTTCACCTTACCTTGTTTGCATTATACTATCTCCCAGCATGTGTGCTAACATGGTAGCAAGTTTGTTCCTCTGTACCATTTGCAAATGCAGCTTAAAAGAACAACGAACTATATAACAAGGTTGCATCATCTGAGAGAAGAGTTGCCTAGGCAGCCAACGGGGGTGATTTACTAGAGCCACATTGAAGCCTCAGTGAATTGCTGAATTTGCTTTGTTAAACCGAAGGGCGACACCTGACCAGTTGGTGTTGGGTTTTGCCATTTTTCTTTTGCTGTAGGAAGAGATTTTGCTGAGGGGCAACGATCTCGTCCTTTCTGACTTTCTGCTCTGTGCTGGCATTTGCCCCACTGCTCTCAGCATTTTGCCAGTGCGCACAGCTATGTAAACCAGAGGATTATTTAGCAGAGTTATTAGAAAACTTGTTTATTATTTAAGGGAGGCTTAATGACACATTTCATAATGGTGGTATTTTTTTCCTCTATGTAAAATTCCAGGTTGGTGTGATCTTTCAAATTCAGACAGGCATTTGGGTTAAATGGTGAGTTGCTGAGAAATATTGAATAAAAAGTAGTTTTAACATGAGAAGACTAATTTGATAAAAGTCAACCTGTTTTCTGCTTTCATTAGCTTCAGATTTGCTTTAATAATGTAATTTCTATCGTCAAAGGGTTAGAAACCCAAGAATTCATTTTGTTTATAGTACATTTATGGATTAGATGCATCCACTTAATTATCTTGGTGGTTTTCAGTTCCGTGTTATAATGAATTCTATCTGCAGCTACTGAGAAATGACAAACTAGAAGTGACAAGTATTGATCAAATATTTTCAGCAATCAAACTTTTTTGAGCAAAACTGAATTGTACAAACTAACGTGTTTTTCTGGATCATATCTCTTTTCAACAAGTTTTTCTATAGAGAAAACTCTAAAGATTGCATTTGGTCTCTCTTTGTTGTGATTAATTTCATTTTTTACTGCTCTTGTAAAGTGAAATCAATACAAATACCTTACAAATCATTATAATATAATTGAGTGTGCAACACGTAAGCTAAATTATATACATGTAGATCAGGGAACTGCACAGTAAAGTCAAACCCAAACAAATACCTGTAAAGCAACAGCCTGGTAGAGATCTCACATAAACCACCATGTTTCAGTGACAAAGCAATATATTTAGTAGAGAAAATAATATGTAACTCTAATGAGGTGTTTAAATTTCAGTCCATGTTTCACCTTGTAGTATTTCTATTTTATGAATGAGCAGAACTATTAAATTAAAAATGAAATGAGGTGGTAAATCATTGATTTGGTTGTATGTGAAGTTGTCGTATGCCTCTGGATTTTTCTGAAAGCGAAAAAAAAATCGCAAAGCTGTTCTACAAGCATTGCCTTCAGCTTGGCTTTTGTTCTTTAACTAAAACCTCATTCCTTCTTTAAATCAACCAAAATGTCAGGCACTCTAAGCACGGTTTAGTTTAATGATCAGGTAGCTCAAACCACTGGAGCATTGGTTATCTCATTATTTTGATGAGTGGCACTCGCTGGCATTCCAGAAGTCTCTTATACTTTGCCATAAAACGGTTCCAACTTTTCCAAGGATTCTGGCTGCTTTAGAACAACCGGAATTTGAATTTTACAATATCATGTAATTAGACAATCAATGTGTTGTTACACTTGCAAAAATCCTGGTTGACCCTTATGGTGTCACTTGTGTAGCACTGTTACTTTGCCCCCTGGTTTGGGAAGCACGGTGGCTGGTTCTCGTACCTTCCCCTCCGCACAGCCCAGTGTCGGGGCTCCCTGTAATACTGCATTCTTCACGGGTTGAAGGGCATAGTGGCACGGGTCTGGTTGCAAGAAGAGTCTGAGGCCTTGCTGATGCTGTAACTGTTCAAAGGGAGCACTAAAATGGAGATTTCACACAATTCTGATTGTAGTCAACACTGAAACCTTTAGGCTGCAGAGTGTTCAGAATTTGTGGTCAGGCATAGCATGGTAGAAAAAAGTCTTGAGGCCCAAGATTAATAACTGGCTATTCTTCAAATGCCTACGTTGTGCTAATATTCTAGTTCCAGCACTGGAGAGATAATGTACTGGATCCTGCTACAGTAGCCAATGCTGACAGGCAAAAACATCGTGACATTTCTTTGCGCAACTGATATTTTCTCCAAGGAAGTTGCCATAAATCTTTAGTAGTTCCCCTTCAACCTTCAATCTGTCTGTCTTGCTGGAATCTGTGTCTTCAAGACATCTCTTAAATCAAATGTACTGTCAAAGAATTAAGAAGTTAATCCAAGACACACCTACTTTTCTCTGTGAAATGTTCTCATTTTCTTCATCCTGGGTAGCGGCCTTAGTGTTGTGAGAAACCTTGAGTCCTAACAAGACTGTCATAGCACCTGGCTTAGTTCTCTGTCTTCCTCTTTAGCTCAGAGCTGCTCAGTGGGCTCCAACAGATCACGCACAAATCATTCCATCCAGGTAATTATTCTTTTTCTGCTGTTAAAATAAAGGCATGACAGTTCCCTACAATTCTCGCCTCCATGACATGTAAAGATTTCTTCAGGGTCAGCAGCCACAGAAGTAAGGGTATTCGTATGAATTGTGATGGCCCCGAAGACTGCAACTGTCACCTTTAAGTGAAACAGAAACAAATGATACTGTCTTTGGAAAATTTTTGATGGGCATAAAGCATAAAACCCAAAACCTGCTTCTGCTGAAGCAGAAGAACTGGCCTCTCCAAATAACTTCTGGCATTGCAGCTGGGTTACTTAGTACGATACTACAGCCTGTACTGTGGTAGAATTTACATTTGATATAGCAACTACATGATGAACTTCAAACTTAATGGGGAGACTCCGAACTTGAAAGTTTATCTTCTTTTTCCATTAAATCAAGTGGATTAATAGAATTTATTAATTCTCCTTAGTGTCTTGAACACAAAGGGTTTTTCTGTCACTAATACATGTAGCTATTTGAAGTAGACTTGATTAAACACGTGCTAAGGATTTTGGTGACTGAATTTCTACATATGAATGTGTATACTTGCATTTTAGCTTTCCAAAGTTCAAGATCTCTCTGTGTTCACTTTCTTTGAGCAGCAAGGCCTAAGTTTTCATATTTAACGTTCTGGGTTTGATGTCCAAATCATCAGATCCCAAGTTGTGGAAGGAAACTGACTTTGCCTCTGAAAATCAGGTTCTCTTAAATGCCCAAAAGCAGTCATTGTGGGAAACCTGAACCTGAAACCATAAATCTTTAGTGATACAAAATGACCTGCAAGTAAGTTAGTATTGTGTACTCAGTTGTAAAATGTATGTTGGATATGTGAGACATGACATTTTTATTTTCTTTCCCTGATTGCATGATCTATGTACTTTGCTGTCACACAAAGAACTGCAAATATGCACACTCTGAATGGTATATTCTATTCAAATACATTGCAGAGAGGGTTGTGTAATTTATTGGCACTTTGTAACTAAGCAGTCTATGGAGAGAGAATAATTTGCTGAAAGTAAGAGCAGGTAATTTTGAGTGACAAAGTCGGGAAAGGCTCTTTTGCAAGACAGTTCATGAACAGAAAACAACAAAATCTTTTGCAAGTCATCTTTGCTTTTTTGTTAATATAAAAAAAAAAAAAAAAAAAAAAGGCGCTGGTTGTTGTAAATTGTTATACTTACCAAACTGATTTCTGACAGTTGTGTAAATTTAGCATGTCCCTCAAAGGCTTAGAAGTCTGGTAATCTCCTCGTAAGGAATTGTAAAAAACAGGGACAATAAGATAGTTTGTTAATAACTTTCAAAATTTAGACTGGCTTCTTAATCTTATATATATATATTATTTTCCTAGGAACATACTGTAAATAACACGCTGTAAGATTTGTGTACGTGCATTGGTCTTGAGCTTCGTAGCAGAGAAAGGTCCCACGGTTCTCTTGTGGAAGAGTGTGCTGGTCTCCTGTGCCGCTGAGCCCTGTCAGCGACGGGACGCTTTGACCAGCAGTTTACAACTCCATCTCCAAAGTGCTCTGGTTGGTGTGTTATCAACAGTGTGTTGGTCACAAATGCAAAATGCAGCACTATGAAGAAAAACTCCATCCCAAACAGCCCCAGTGCATTTAGTGATCTCAGCTTGTCTTTGCCGTTACCCCGGGTCATGTGAGCATGGAAATTCATAGGAGTTAGAAATGCAGGAGCAGCTGGGGGAACCACACCAGCTTTCTTGGTGGATTATTGTCATTCTGCTTTGTAGCTGAAGACAACTTGTTCTCTGAGCATACTTGCAGAAGTGAATTAAAGGGTGGAAGAGAATGGGGAATTTAGATCTGTGGAACAGTATTTGGTATTCTTTTTTCATTCTGTTTCACAAGGTGATCAGATTTGTCTCTCAAGCTGATTAATCCAATTTCATTAGAAACTCAGTTTTCTGAAACCTACATCTCTCCTCACCTTTGAAGCTTCCTTTTAATATAATTCATTTACACATTTGACTGTTTATTTCCTTCATTGTCCTTTTTTATCTGTCTGCACTTCATTATCTTGCTGAGTCCTAACAGGACCCATTTTTCCCCACAAGGTCTATATCAGTATAGTGCCACCGGTGCAAGACATTCCAGTGATGTATTGCACCTATACATCATCAAAGCAACAGGGTTTTGATAAACAGCTTTCTAATACATCATTAGATCATCACTGATGGCACTTTGATGATGTATTATATTAGTACATCATCAGAGCACTGTCATTCCAGTGATGTATTTATAAACAGATGGTGCTGTCATGCAAGAAAGAAGGGAAAGCAGAAGAGAACATTTTGCTGTGTTACAATACAAAATGTGTCCCCACCATTCATTTAGTCAGACTCAAGACAAAGACCCTGTGAAGACATAATTATCTCATTAGGTGTCCTGGCTCTAAGTCCACGGCCTTCTCTACCCAAGCACCTGGTAACCAGGCAGATAATAGGTTGGTTTTTTTGGCCAGAGGTCTTTGAAAAATTTTCATGTTTGTTGTCACTCAGTTACAAAGTCAAGGTTATATATCATTTTTCATAGTTGCATGATTGCTTGTATAGTTAAAATCAATTCTATTTTACATAGACATACTAAAATGGTATTTCTAGCATAGGGTATTGTGCTCAAAAAATCAAGTTGGGAGACTCCAGTGGCAGCAGATGCACTGGAACGCTACTGGGCATTAAGCGCTTACTCCAGCAGCTCACTTAGAATGTTTTCCCCTAATTCCATAGGATTGTTTTCTGCCTTCAAACCCATCATTTTGAATTCATTTGGATCTGCAGGACAATATATTGATGAATCTGTGATGCTCCCAAGAATATTTCTGTTGTGAAATACATATACCTTTTAAGTAATCTTCTTCTGTAGTAGGGGCAAACTTTGCAAGGTAAAAAAAAAAAGAGCAAAGGATAATGTTCATTTTAAGAGATACAGATCTTGTTCTGTGAAATATCTTAACTGCTAAGATAATTATTGAATTTATAGTCAATATCAACCATTGTGAATGTTAGCTGTGTAAACTGTTAGGTAACATCTTCTGTTGTTATTTTCCCTAAATGCATAGGATAATCAACACTTTCATTTTGTGCATCTGTTGCTCTTGCATCATCTTGCTGAACTGTACTAGTTTATAATTACTTTTTGCTGAAGAAGTGTTTTCCTGTTTATTTTATAGGTGAAGAAACTGAGAAAGACAAAGATCAGGTGAATGTCCTAATCACACAGAGGTTTATACTGGGGCTGAAACTGCAGCTGCTCTCAACCTTGGTCCAAAAGCAGGAATGATGCTGCAGGTCTGCAGGTAGGCCAGTTGTATGTAATGATGTATTTACAAGGCTGCAATGTGGAATGGCTGTGGTGAAATATGACCGAAGTTCTTATCTAATGTCACTGTTGATCATCTGTTTTGGATATTTGATTTTCATACAATTTTGGTAGAATTCTCTTTTTGTCCAATTAGGAAGGCAAACGTTTTTAGGAAGATATTTTTCAAGGTTCGTTACGAGATTAGTTATCAAAATGAAAATTGTGTCCCTCCAAAAGATATACTTGAAATATATGTATACAAAAATATATAAAAACAATTATCACAAAAAATTTATTCCAAATATCTGTGTTATAACAGGACAGGAGGTGATATGCAGTAATATTTGGTTTCCTAATTGCGTTTTATTCCTACAAGTTAAAAGTAAAGACTTATTGTGCAAGAGGGACTTGAAGGTTAAACGTAGTTGCATTTTGCACATGGAGAAATTTGCCATGTAGAATTGTAGGTGAATCTGTGCTTTCAGAGATAGGACATTCCATCAAAATTTCCTGCATGGCAGTGGATACACAGGGAAAAATGTACTTGTTTCTTTCAGCAAAGATTCATTAAAACAACGTAAGTAGCCTAATCAAAGCAGTAGCCAGCACACGGTAGCATCTAGCTAAAACTTGATAAAACCACTTGCAGTGTGGGGCTAATTCCCTTATTTGCACTGTTTGCTTTGAGCAATTTATGTTCTAATTCTTATATTCCAGCTTGCCTTGTAAAGTCACAGAATAGAAATAAATTCAAGACCGTGAATTTCATAATTGAAATACATGAGACAAAAATTAGGAAAGGACACACCGTTATATTAATTCTACAGATGGAGAACTGAGCAGAGAGAAATAGATGATTTTCTCTGAAGCCTCTGTGTCTGTAGCAGAGATGAGACTTGGAGATTAGAAGATTTGCAGATCTTCGGTGTTTGGTTCTAGTGTCTCCACTATAATTTTGTCTTGCTTGGCACACACAGTGAAAGCACCATGTGTGTATAGAGGGAGGAAAAAACAAATCAGAGGTGTAGTGCAGCTGTAGTTCTTAATGCAAATGTCTCTGACCTGGGGAATGCTAAAGCATTCCCAAGTCTGCAGGGCTCTGCTCACAACCTGTGGTGTTAAACTCGAGATCTGGAGCAAGCTCCAGTCAAACTGAGCTTGTGCTAAAATCCTTATTGCATTGAGGGATGAGTTCGGAATATATTACAGTGTTGCATTTTACCAGACCTGGAACCAAATCACAGCAGACATCAGTAATGTCAGCAATGTGCCAGGTTGCATCAGCAGCAGTGTGGCCACCAGGTCCAGGGCAGCCATCCTTCCCCTCTGCTGGGCGCTCAGCAGAGCACATCTGGGGAGGCTTTTCTGTGGTTTAGGGTACAAGACAGGCATTGACAAGCTGCATCCAGTCCAGCTAAGGGCTACCAAAGTAGCAGCACATGACAAATAAGGAGGGGTGTAAAAGGTTTAGTCTGCTGAGGAAGACCTTGAACTGGTGCAGTGGCTCTTCAGGGACAGCTCAATATACCTAAATATTGTCCTGCTCTCTTCCCCAGAGGTGCTGGTCTATGTTGCTTGGGAATTTGACCAACATGAAAAAAAGGAAAATGGTGTTCCAGCTGTGTTTGGTAGAGGTAGTGGGTACTGGTGGAGATCTGCTGACCAAACAGGAAACAGAAAACTCTGGGTATAAGCAAGTCTCTTGAAGTTCTGAAGTGTGACATTTGGAGAAAGTTAATTTAGTTTATTGGAGGTAATGAAAAATATTGCTTGGTAATCACTGTTAAGCAGTGTTTTGTGCTCAGAGAAGGAAGAAAACTGGTGCCAAAACTACTCATGTTAGGTTTATGCAGTTACTAAAATGGAATGTAGTGCGGTACTCTGCACTTAATGTATTTTCTAGTGTGGGGATGCAAACAAATTATTTTAACCCTAGTGAGCGTTCTCTATCTGAAAGGTCTATCAGATTGAACTCTAGCATATAAACTGTTATATGACTATCCAAAGAGTGCAGCAGGCTCTGCATTTGTCTCGGCTCTTTCTACTGCAGGAGCCCTGACATTTCTAAGACGAGCAGGCAGGGCCGTCCAAGTCACAGTCCAGCCTGATTAGGTGGTTTTAATCACACAAATGTGTTTAACTCAGTAAGGAGTGGGGGATAGCTGTCCGTAAATCCTCCAAAAGTTAGTTTTAGGAGAATACTGTGGCAGTTATTGTAACAAAAAGGAAATAACATGATGTAGTAGATACAGGTTCCTTTCAGGAGGAAACTATCTTAATGCTAACAAAGGATCTCATAGATCATTCAAGCTTTCTTTTCTTCCTCCCAATTATAGACAATGTGGTTACCTGTTTCAAGATATAGTCATATATTTAGGCCAAAATCTGCACAGTCAAAATAGAAATTGCTATCAAATATGAATATCTGATTTGGTTTTGTACAAATAGAAGCAGAAAAATGTATTCTTAATTAATGGTCGCTTTCCCATGATTTTGTACAAAAGGTGGATGAGAATGAAGCTGAAATTCCATTAATGTTTTAAAAATTCTATTTATTGGTCATCTGCTTCTTTAGGTTACAGTCTATCTGTTGTAGTCCAAGGGAAACACATGACTAAGTGGAAAAACTTGGCTTTAAGGAGTCAGTGAGCATAGGAGAATAAAATGGTGCTGGTGCCTGCAGTGCAGGCAAGCTCATCCCAAACCAAGGTGGATTTTATGTACAAAGGTGAAAGCCTATCTAAAGCATGAGATTTTTCTAATTATTTTTTTTCTGCTTGTGTGAAATCAGGAGGGGTAGCAGCAATGTTGGCTTACTTGGAACACACAGATTGCTCTGAAGACAAAATTTTTAAAATAATATAAAGATTTCTGTTGATTGAAAGGAGATTATGTTTTCTGGTAGACAGAATTAGACTACATCATGTAGACAGAAGATGCAAACGTTTCCCTTTACGTGGCACTTTCTAATTCAGATTTGTGATACTGTGTCCAGTTTTGTCCCCCCAGTCCAAGATGTTGATAAACTCGATCGAGCCCAGAGGTGGGCCCCAAAATAGTCAGGGACTGGGAGGGAGGGAGGGCAGCTGAGGGAAAGAGGATCTGCTGAAAAAAAGGTAAAGGTGGTTTTAAATCTATAGCTGGAGCATTTCTCTGGAGTTTTCTTGTTGGGATAAGTCAGTCATAACCCACTTTAACAAATATTCTTTCCAAATGTTACAAGGATCGATATGACCGAACATTTTTTACTCATTTGAAAAATGAAGTTTTCCTTTTGGAAACAGTGAGCATGTGGGCAATAGGGAAATAGCTCTAAAATGGGTGGTTGAGGTTATATGTGAAAAGATGGGAAACTTATTTTCATTTTAAGTATGCAGAATAGAAATCTGAGCTATTTGGAGTCATGGTAAGATTTTTCAGCTGCAAGAGGCAAATATTATCTAATATCAGTTATGAGTAAAAACAAAGTAATTTGTTATTCTCAACATGTCTCATTTGGTTTTTATCCAACATAAGAGGATTGCACAAGCATTCAGCAATTATTTTCTATATTGATCCAGGTTAAGGAAATAAACTCCTTGCTGGTCTTTTGCTTTTAAAAATAAAATGAAGGTGTTGAAGGTCTTAAGTACTTTTTCAGATATAAAAGAACACTTATATCAATGTAGGAATAGGGGAATAGATCTGAAATGTTGGTCAGCCAACTGTGTGTTTTGAAATTATTAGCAAAAATGGAAATGATGCAGTTTGTTACTGCAAATGGGACAGACAAAGGGAAATCATGCTTTCTGTCAGAAATGTGAAATGAGATTGATACTGGGTAGTATTCCATTATTTCAAGATGCCAACACTTTTGACACTCCAATTGCAATTACTAGAGATAGTGGCTCAGCAAATTGAGAAGGAAATTAGGTTTGATCGCATGAGAGAGAGAGCGCCATAAAGAGCCATCCCTCCCCCTTTTTAAAGGTATGCGGATTTGCCAGTAAGCTTTTTCCTCAAGAAAGCGGGAAATAAAAAACCTCATAAATCAGAGATATCTCAGACACTATGGAAATTCAGACGTGTTTGTTACCTCCCTACGAATAATGTTGATAAACACTTTCATTAATGTGGCCTGCTGTTCTGTGTCACGTCTGATTTTCATCTAGGGCTGGGCTCAGGCTATTTTGTGTCCTGCCAATGTATTTGTTCAGCTCAAACAACAACACAGAATTTTTTTCTTCTCCTTAAGAAACCATGATCTTGATGAGTTGCTTTATCTTATTGATGTTCAGAGGTTTTATACAGTTCTTATAGAGATCTTTAGAGTTATCTGTAGAATTTGTTTTCCAGAAATTTCTTTGGGGAAGATGGGAGGCTTATTCCATGGTCTAATCCAAGACAAATACAGATGACACATGTGGCAAGATACATTAGGCAATTTCAGGTGTTTAGGAATCTAGGTAAACCTAGGACTTTGCACTGGGTCTGCAGAACTGACCTAAGGACATCTCCCTCTGTAATACCTCAAAAGATATTTTAATCATTTTGATACTGCCACTGGTAAAAATGAAATGTAAAGATAGAATGCAATGTTTGATGTGGAGAGTGGGAGAAACCTGCAAGCCAAAAATCAAAGCTGAAGCAGATGCCATCCTTTCCAGGCCAGCTGAATTTAACACTCACTGCTATGTATTTAGGGAGGTTATTTTGTTAAATACTCACAAAAGTCTGCCGTGCTGCCAAACAAAATAATAATCATTCAGTTGTCCAAAAGGATAAACATACAATATCAGAGGCATAAAAGCACATTGTTGCATGGTCGCATCTGAACTGCTGCTGTTGTGGTTCTGTAACTCATATAATTCACTGGTCGGTTGCTATACAAACACATTTCTGTGTGGTATTTTAAAATCTGAAATTAATGTTGTCTTTTGAACCTAAGTGTGGATGATCAGCACCTAATGTGCTTGTGTGCTGAGATGTACATAGTTAGCAAACAATTTCATGACTTTTTGATTCAAGTTAGTATTTATACGTGGAGCTTGACTCCTCTTCATAAGTGAGCAGAGGATTTAAATTATGTAGAATTGTGAAAATTCCCCTGCCTCACATCACTGGTACTATATACACAGTCCCCAAAATTCTTTTTGGGAATGTGATGAACCTCCTCTGGGAGTCAGATTCATAATGGCCAAATTTCATCTCATTTTACTTAGTCTGTCATGCACTATTAATTATGGCTTTACAAGCACAGCCTTTCCTTAATGTGATATAGGATTTTAAAAGCTTATGCAATTAAACAGGCCTGCAACGATCAGCAGATACTACAGTTTAGAAGAAAAATATCTATTAACTTGTAAAAGCTACAGTGATTACAATCCAAGGTTACAGAAAACATGGAAGCTCTGGCTCTGTCTCAGTGGTGATGGGCTCCTATGTCGCTGCTCTCAGAGAAATGGACTTTGCCAACTTAAAGCAAATTTATTTTCCCAAGTAATGTCCCCAAGAAACTAAAATAAAACAAAACAAAGAAGCCATTGCTGTGGGCTTCCTCTTCTCAAGGTGGAACAAGCAAGACCAGCAGATGGGTGTTACATTATTGAGAGAAATGGAGCACACATGTCTAGTAATGTTGTTAGGCGAATGCAGCACATGACAGCGCTGAATGCAGGACACTATATATTCTCCAACATCCTGCATATGCTTGGAAATGTGGGCCTCTGATGACCTCTCAGTACTACAGAAATAACTGTCTAATGAAAGAAGTAGGCTTTAAATGTCATTAGGCATATAGAAAGGTCATAATTACAACAGAATGCTGTGTGGTCATGCAGGACGTCAAAGTCTGAGGTAGTTTTGCTGTAGCATTTATATAGCCTCCAGGGACCATTATTCTTTAGGAATATTCTAATTTATTACACTGTTAGCATCAACTAAGCTCCTCTGTCACCTTGGCGGTGGGGGCACCTTGAAGACTGGGAAGAGTATGCGATTTTGTATGAGAGGTTGGGGGATGAATCTGCAGTCAGTGCCCTTCTTTGTTCTTTTGACCACACGTTTTTCTCCACGAGGAGTTAAACTTCGATTTGTGAGGCAGCAGGTTACTGCGGTGGGAGGTGGAAACAGAAATTTCATCTTCACCAGCACTGAAAGCAGGCGGTACAATTCTCTGAATAGTAGGGTTTTGTCATACCAAGGCTGTGAGAGGGCATCATTTGTCTTGGGAAGTAATTACGTCCAGGACAGCATACTCTGCTGCTTTCAAAGTCTATATTCCTATAGAAGTGGGGCAACTGCAGGTAATACTGACAAAAAGAGGTGCAGTTTTGGTCACTGGAATTAAGTCCTTATGCATACCAAAATGTATGCTAATTGACCATCACAATAATAACATGAAGAATTAATTCTGAAACACAAGATGTAAAGTGCTGTTAAACTTACAATCGAATAAGTACACATGAAGAATGTTTATTCCAATACCTTGGGTACTCCATTTACTCACGAAGTGACTTAACCTGCCTTCCCAGGATACGATTTTTTTGTCCAAATGCTTGTGTAGTAGTTAAAGCATCGATCAAAAATTGCTGTAATTTGTGATTCTAGCACTATCTAAAAATTACAGGGGATGAACCGTTAATGTATGCATGTATATAAAGACACAGCTTTTGCACCTGTGTCAGACTAACTTCTGCTTGTTGACCTTTATTGACCTTGCAGTGTCAGGGAGTTCCCTTTATAACCTTTTTCCATGAATCTGTGTCTGCCCACTGCAGTTCTTTCCTGAAGGACTGAGGGAGGTATTATGAAATGTCTCTCAGAAGCCATGGATAAACACAACAGAGGTGATACAATGGAAGTTAATTTTCACCATCTTTAAGTAAAGGAGGAGAGACTTGCAAGTGTGTGTTTTGTGTTTTTCAATTTGTTAATACAGTGTCTACTCTGTTCAAAGAAAATTATCAGAACCTTACTAGGTAAGATTTATACATTGTGTTAGTGGGAGGTTCGATTTAATGACCTCAAAAGGTCCTTTTTAGAGATGTTGCAGTGACACCTGACAATCTACTCAAAAATGATTAAATAAGTACTTTTATTATCAACATAATATACCTGTAGGTTTCTTCCTTATATCTAGTCTACAATAAATCTACGCTCTTTTAGTTTAAAGCAGGGGTGTCAAACTCATTTTCAGCCGGGGCCACACCAAAGGGCCTAATGTAATTTTAGGACTGTATAAATGCAGGAGTAGTTACACCCCTGGTTTAAAGCCATTCCCCCTTTTCTTACCACTACATGCCCTTGTAAAAAGTCCATTTCCAGCTTTCTTGTCTTATCAGTAGTTCTTGAGAGAAATACTACTGACAGATAACATTAAGCGTTTTTAGGCAACAGTCCTACCAAATGTTGGGTTGACTGGAGAAGTCTAAACATACAGTTTCTTTTCCCATAATTTTGAACGTCATGTTTAATTTTTGTCATTATTGTCTCTTAAACCTACATTGCTAGTAGAATATTGGAACGCAAATGACCAAATTAGCAATTCATTTAGGAAAAAAAATCAAATTTCAGGACTTAATTTTATCTCTTTTATGAAACTATTTGTCATTGGCACGCAAAAGCCACTTGGAATTGGAACAGAAGGCCCAAAGGCGTTTCAGACACAAACCATCGATGACACCTGTGGATGTGGGATGTGTGTTTGAGGCTACATGGTCTGATCTCCCAGCAGACCCTGCTCTGGGCAGGAGCTTGGGCCAGATGCCTCCCAGATCCTTCTCCAACCTGAGCTTTCCTGATATCTTGTGAAGACCTTGGAGTATGTCATACCACATGTTGGCAGAATTAAGATAGCATTCCTACATTTATTATTGCATATCTATAAAAGTTAGTAATTCAATCTTAACCAAAACTCCTGGCTGTCTAAAACTTCCTGGCTTTCAGACACCTATTAGATCTTACCAATAAGGCACAAAAATTGGTTCCTTAAATTAATTTCTATCTGAAAATTACAATATCAATTGTAACAGATATTGTATGCTAAACTCCTCAATATAAACTTTTCATTTAAAATCTGCTTTCTTTCATTTATTTCCAGGTTATTAAAACCTGGAGTTTCTTGGCTTTTTCGAGTGGTCTTTCATTTGTTTAGGGAAAAATTACGTGAGCACTTCCAAAATACCCAGGCCATGGGAAAAAATATATATATATGGATTTATTCTGAAATTGAATGAACTACAATATACAGATGATCTACAGGGACAAGAAAATTATGATTCCTCAGCATTCTGATTGGCTACTGATGATGTAACGGTGCTTATTAAGTGATAATTGTTTTATTATGGTGTTTACAAGGAGACAAATGGTTTGTGAATCAATGCACATGGAGACTGCAAAACAAGTTGCTTATTGATCCACAAGCTATTTGTGTCAAAGTTTGCTGCTCAGAGGAGAAAATAAAACCAATATACTCCAGGGTTTATTCATAAGGATAATAATTTTGAGAGCACAGAGTTTGCATTTACATTCTAAAGTGGCTCAACTCTGACATATGCTTTGCTCTTTAAAATATTGAACTGAACCACACATTGAGCCATGGAAAGCCACTCCTAGAATACCTTTCTCTGCCATTGACTTTCACCTGCCATCAGGTTGTGGGGGGTCCAGCAAACACACTTTCCCGTTTCCTCTTTTCCCTAAGTGGTATCAGAACTATGCTTTGCTGCTGCTGTCATATGTTGCAGTTAAAAATGCTTTGCTAAGATGATCTGCCTTTTTGGAGACTGCAGACCTTTAAATGTTGGGGAAATCAAATCAGTAGAGGGCACATTTCCACTCTTTTATATGCTGGAATACTGAAGGACATAAAATTGCTGGCCCACATGGAAGTGCGAGACGAGCCTTTCGATCTCATGCACACAACTTCCACTGATTTCAAGAGTACTGCACTGGAATATTCTACCAATGTAATCTGTCAGTGGCTTCCTGATTTTGCAGATCAGTGTCTTTAAGAATTCATATCCACCGACAAGTCACTGAAGCTTAATCAATCCCTATCCATCTGCTGAACAGACAAAACCCCATTTACAAGGTGCTGCAATTTAGCTTATATGTTGGAAACTTTTAGGAAATAGCTTCAGCGATGTCAGTTTAACTTGCAACTAAGATTAAAATAGGCAACATGGAGATAGTTATTGAGCTTAAGCAGGGTAATATAGTGAATCACCTTAACTCAGCAAAATGTTTGAGTCTTCGTGGCTTAATAATAGACTTTAAAAAATCACAATTCCCTCTTCTCTCCAAAGTCATATTGCATTCTACACTGAAGAGAAAGCTTGTGTAAAACTAAACCACCTGAAAGAGGAAAAGAGCTGAATGACATTTCGTACTTGAGCACTTTTGGTAGAAGAGAAATGATTTTATTCAAGGCTAAGGAGTGGTTGTATTCCTTTGTCTACGTTTTTTCCTTCACAAGAATCGCTCACATATTTGAGGGTCTTCACAAACTGATGCTTGCTTGTCTTCAACAGCCTGATCTTTTGCCTGTATTGTGCAGGGACTATTATGAAAAATAGGGATCTCTTGAAATATCCTGTTTCTTTTATAAATGTTTTTAATCTAAACACAATGTTAAGGAATGTATTAGCAGGTCAGATAATTCTGAAGTAACTGTTAAGAAAAAAATACAATCTTTTAGCAACTAAATTATGAATATCTTGGTTTTGATTGTATATCAAAGGTGGGGCTTTGTAAGATGCAGGTAATCTCACAAATGTGTATTCTGTACCCAAAAGAGGCAGGATTTGAATGGAATGATCATGTAACGATGATCATCTCCTGTAAACTCCTCATTGCAATCAGCAGGAAATTTAGGAAGCTTAAATAAACCATGTAAAGCTGTAAATTTCAACAGGAGATGATAACTTGATTTTTTTGCATCCTGACACTTGTGCATGAAGTCCAAAGCATGGATAATTTTACTCTAGAGTCTTTAAATTATTCATGTGCATAAGCATTTTCAGGCTTGAACCTCTGCTTTCATTTTTATAGTTTTTGTTTTTTAACATATTAGTCAAATCTAGTAGAATAATTCCAACTTTTTGCTTTCTAGTGAAAACAGCAAATGTTAAGTATTACTTTGTTTTGTTTTCCTTTGGTGTTTTTACTTATTTTTGTTTTATTTAAAGCTATGTGAGCAACACTACAAGAATAGTAAAGACTCTTCTGTGTGTTTAGACCAATTTGCAGAATAAAATAACCCAATTAGGGAAAGTTTTCTAACAATCTAACAATTCTATTTTAGCTTATAAATAGTCTTCTGCTACCTTTTCTTAGGAACATTAATGTCCTCATAGAACAGAGAAGGTAACATTGAATCATATTGGGCTAAGAGCTATGGGATTAAAGGTATTTTCTTAAAAATGGGGAAAAATAAATCCTCTCATGCCACATCCTTTGCAAGAGTAGCTACTGTTGGATTTTCTCTGGTCTGTTGTACAATTATTAATATTTCAAATCTAACACTAGCTTAGCTATGTAACACACAGTCAGCCTTCCTCTTCCCCTTGGAGTTTCAAAAGCGTTGGAAGTCTTGAGCATCTCTGCTAGGAGAACTTCTCCTTGTCTCCACCTGAAATGTTGATTTAGAGCCTCTTTCTGAGAAGACAATTAACAATATCATAAACAAGGGCATACTGTAAGTTTTCCTAAATCAAAACTTATGTTCTTCCAGTCTTAAGTCAGCCCTGGGAGATACTTGCACAGTATCTTCACATCAGCTTCATTTCCTTAACGTTCCTGTTTCTGAAAGTCTCTAATTTATCCATTCTGTGACCAAGGAGGACTGAACTTGTTCTCCACAACTGCATCCACAGTGATCTTCCATGAATCTCTTCCTCACCGAAAACCTAACACCTGCCCAAGCCATGCGTTGAGCACAGGTCACTGCAGTGTCCTGGCTCATCCTGTTGACCCGTCAGCTGAACAGCAGTTTTTCAGGCTGCTGAATGGGCGGGGGTCACCTACAGTAGTGAGAAAGATGTTGGATTGAATGGTACAGGACTTTCTGGCACGCAAGTCACCTGTATTCTGCATGGTTAAGGACCAGCTCAAGAGTGGAAATAGATTCTATTCTGTCATTATGTCCATACTGAGTTATTTAGCAAGATGTAAAAAACTGGTTTACAAGCCTCGATGACCCCAGGTGCATGGTTAGAAAGCCAATCCTTTTTGTTGAATGAAAGCCTTTGCTACCAGACTAAGCCATAAACTTGTAAAAACTGTTTGTTATGCTGCCTTCTTCATCCAGCTGCGGACTGTGTTCTCTGAAGCATAATCCTGCAGAAACAGTTTTATCAGATTGTCACCTGTTTTCCTTGACACATGACCAAAATACCTCTGCTGCTCTGCTGTTCCATCAGTAGCACATCAATTGTGCCCAGCTTTTGAAGCTTTCTCTCATTGATCTTCCTTCCTTCAAGAACATGTGGAGAAGCTGCTAATAGCATCATATCTCTAAAGGCTTCAGTTGACACCAGTTCTGACATTTGTAAAGCGAATGACACGCATTCGTGGGTATAATATTTTAAAATCCCAGGAACTGTATGACTGGCAGTATTCTCTGTTCTCCTCCCTACAATAGACTTTTGTAATATTAATAAGAATCACAGGATCCCAAGATGTGCTCAGTAGAGATATTTTGCTCGAACTCAGTGTATAATACTGTTCTTTAAAATAATTTTAGCAAAAATAAAGAGGAAGGACTAAATTTTTGTGGAAAAATTAATTCTTGTTAGAGTTAATCAGGAAAAAAACATTCAGCAGTATTATTTAATTCAATTTCAGGGTTTCCCTACCCTGGGCCCAAACTGAATAAGAAAGTCAATAATGACATCTTGTGTGATCTGAGCTGGAAATAACTGTCTATAGATTTAATATGATTGTGCAATATTAGGACATTCAATATTCAGATCATATTTTGGACTGATCACAACACATTTCTGAGTCCAACATTGTCCCCAGCTCCAGTTACCTCATGAAGTCCTGGTAATAGCACTAAACTTGAACCATTAGACACTCCAGCATGTCACACGGTATTCAGAAATGCACCCATTCAGAAATACATCTCTTACATTAATACATTATTATTTATTTCTAAATCATTAGGCATAATGTGATTTTTATGTAGGTAGACAGATACATAAGTAATGACTTTTATCTCATTCGTGTGTATGCTTGGAAAGCTTTTGGGTGCATCAAGCATTTATAACCATGATGAACTTATATTTTTAGCAGGTGGGAAAATCAGAGGCAGATTTTTGAGACCTGTCAAACAAAAATAACGGGTTTATGAAAAGTCTTAGGAAAGCAGTGGAACACTTACAGTTTATAACTAGGCTCAATGACTAGTCTACTTGACAATTTTTTGTGGTCATGTTTGGTATCCATTCCTTTCTTTCTCTTAGTTTTTGGTGGTATGTTTGAGCTTTTAAAGATCAGCTTGCAGTCTCCATAATTCTTAACATTTCATATACCTTAAATGGCAAACTAGAGCCACAGTGATGGAGATTTCTCCTCTCAATCCATGTAGAACTCATTAGGAAATCAGGCCAACTATGACCAGTTATAGTTTCTTCACACATTTTTCTTGAAAATGTAGTGTTATATGCTTTACCGGTTCAAATCACTGTGTTGTCTGAAATTGCTGCTAAGGCATCACATCCAGGGGTGGCAAAGAACTGCCTAGAGAAACTGGATACTTTTAACACAGCAGCTTTACATTTCTCTTTCTTAAATTCCTAGTATTCCTCTTCAGTGCCATACCTGAAGTTTAAATTCTTTCTCTGCTTACTTGGTACAAAATCTGTAGTATGTTAATTACTTGAAACAGAGTAATTGTTTTTCACTTGGGAATTCAAGCACCCCCTTTATAGTAACCTCCAAAAAAAGCCAACTTGAGGACACTGAAGACCAGCAAAACATACTGTCTCAGTCTCTTAGATCAGACTCTGCTTCCTTTCTTTCCTTTCAAATGACTGTAGGGCTGCAAACAGTTTTCTAGATTAATTTTTGAATGAATAGTACAATAATAACTTAAAAGTTGGGTATGATCTATAGGCAAAAATAGGAATATCTGGGGTGACTCTACACATGGACTGGAAAGTGGAATAATATTTGATGTTGAACAAAATGAGATAAAAACCTTTCTATCTATATAACTGTACTTACACGCATATGTATATATATGTACATATGTATGTATGTATTTTTTTTCTCCCAGCAGGTACGTTTAAGATAGATTCCCATGGAGATTTCTGTAACTTACTCCTTTTTTATTTCCAGAGCTGCCTGTCTCTCTGGCATGTTTAGCAAGTTGTGAGCTAATGGATTGCAGCAGGCTCTTTCCCAGAGAATTGCACTGAGTTCCAGCAGCACCAGAGCACTCAGAATTTAAGTACCGTGCCCTGTGACTGGGAAGCAGAGAGGGGGAGAAGCTGTGGCTGAAATGCATTTGCAAGGGCTCTTTTATCACCTCTATGGCACAAATGTCAATTCAAGCCATTTTTTACCAGCTAGAAATCTGATGATACTGCTTGCCCAAATGCTTTTGCAAAATGGGTAATGTTTCTGATTTTTGGATTTAAATTAAAATTCCTTCCCCTGCAGTTTTTGTTGTAAGCAGAATGGAGAATAGTGCACTTGGAAGAGTGCTATAAAGAGGAGCCCCCCGGAATGTTTTATACATGCTGATGCCTTCCACAAGGCAGAAACAAGTAACTTAATACAATAAATTTTACTGAGACATAGATACAGGTCTTTTCTGGCTTATCTATAAAGTAAAAAATATGGAATGATTTGCTTCCCCTTTAAGGCGGTTATTAGCTTGCTTGTATCTACCAGAGGAATAGAGGTGCACACAGTCTCCCATTATTCACCGGGTTTTTAATCTTGATCCCTGGCTTCTGTGATAAGTTATTGCTGGGGACTGGAATTGCTTGGGGAGTGATGCAGGTGCCTGAGGGCCGGCAAGTGGCTCTGTTATGAGAGCTGGCTCTAATGATTAATGGTCGGATGCAGTGCACTACTGCTGACTTCATTGGGAAATACAACATTGTTAATTTTATCATTATAAACTCCCAGCACTGCAAGAGAATGTGTCTGCCTCCAGGATGGTGAATTTGATAAGAAGGCTTTTCTGATAAGATATCTCGTACTCCCAGGGAAAAGCATTCATGTTTAATCAGGGAGTATTTAACTTGCAATCCAAGTGTTACCAAGTAATATGTACAGGTCATTTTAAATTTGTGCTCTACAGTTCAGGTCATAACATTATAAATGAGTTTGTATACACACTGAAGAAAGAATCAATATAGCACTGTTCTTTACAAAGACTGTCATAAGCCAGAGAAACTAAATATTTTTTCACATGAAAGGGGGACAGACTTTTTAATGAATAATAATAATACTACAAATGGATGAATACACACACAGAGCTCAGGAACCGTCCTATAAAGTACTCAGCAACTTCTGCTCTTGCTGATGTGTCTGTGATTTCAAAGAAAGCCACTGAGGACAAGAGGTTTGGAGTCCTCTCCCTATTGAATGCATAAAACGCGTCATAGGACTAGAATGCAGTATTGGAGTAAGAAAAGACTCTAGTCCTTAATGTGCCAGCTCCTTTTCTGGGTGTTTGTGGGATCAACGTGCACATGGCTGTCTTGCAGAGACATTTCCACTGGTTTTGTCTGGGGTGCAGTTGATTTTCTTCATCGTAACTTGCATGGTGCTGTGTTTTGGATTTGTGATGACAACAGTACCAGTAACACCCCTGTGTTTTAGTAGCTGCTGGGTAGCTTGTACAGCATGGAGCCCTTTGCTGCTCATCAGCTGCCTCACCAGTGAGTGGGCTGGGGGTGCACAAGGAGATGGAGGTGACCCGGCCAGACAGGTGACCCTAACAGACCCAAGGGATATTCCATAATACAAGACATCGTGTTTGGCAATAAAAGCTGCAGGGAAGGAGGAGGAAGGGGTACTTTTCCCCAAAAAGAAATTCCTCCTCTTAGTAAATACCTAACTTATATTGAGGATTTTGTACAGTCTTGGCTCAACTTCACCTTAAGTGTTGCTGCATCTTGGCTGATATTTCCAGTATCTTTACCCCAGTTTAGATCCCACACCTCTCCCAGTACATTTCCAAAAGCTTTGGCAGTATTTTGTTTATTCTGCTTGTGTGTTACATGTCTTTTTCCTCTGTATGGGTGTTTTTTTTTTTCTCTTTTGATTAAAATTTTTCAGGTTATGGTCTTTCTAGCTTTTAAAGCTGAGCCTGGAATAGTTTGGCTGTTACTTAGTAGCTTCTTAGGCCCTGCTAATAAATACAATGGAGACTATATCAAATTTGTCAAATTTTCCGTGAAGGTTATATTATCAGATACAAAGAAAATTTCGAAATACTGAATAACTTTGTCTTTTCATGAAAGATATCTAGACTAGGAGTTCTGCCATAAAGTAGAGAACAGAATTTGAAGGTAATAAGGTGATTTTTATGGAAAACCTAATGGGGTAGTGTCACTTAGTAGGTCATTTTAAAGCTAGGCTTACTTGTCTTGAAACTGGAATAACTTTATAAAACTGAATGCAGAATGTCTTGCACTGTGACTCATGTGCTTAAACTCAATGTAGTGTATTAATCATTTGATCTGACTGGCTCTAATGAAATAGATTTTGTTAATAATGGAGATATTGCACTTTTGTTTGAATGCAAACTGCTGTTATTATGACTCATTTCATAACCTTGTCACACCATTTAAGTGATGTATTTGGTAAATGGATAGGGGAAGCTGGGGAAACAGTCCTGTCATTCAGTGGACTAACTGAACAAAGTACTGGAGTGAGAAGAACATTTCTGATTCTCTCATTCTGGTTTAGATCTACAGCAACTGTTTCTTTTGTGAGAGAAAATTTTGACGTATCAGTAGTGAAACATGTATTGATTACCTACTGATAACCAAGAAATAAAAATTACAGCAAACCAATTTCACATGTTAGGTTTTGCCATTTCAGGTTGTTTTATAAGCTCTAAGCTAAATAGTGCAACCGTTCCTGACTTCACATCCCCTGGAAGAGGGAGGAATGGCAGGTTGATGTCTATCAACTCCAGTATTCGTAACACAGAAGTAATGGCAGCTGGTGTAGCATCAGCTTAAGTTAAGTAGATGATATAGTAAAAGCACGTAGCTAAGTGGATAATGGGAATGCCATCCTGAATCTCCAGAGAGGTGGTAATCCATAGCTATCAAGATGACTCAGAGGCACAGGAGTGCTGAGATGACTTGGATGTTAATGTGTGTGGACAGAAACTGCTGTGCACTTTTCCTGATAGTCCTGAAACTGTTGTATTATCTGTGGTGTATGTGCATCTGTTTGTCAGTCTCGGGGTACTCTTGGTGCAGTGTTGGAAATGCAATTTGTGCATTTGCACTAAAGAACTTTGTGGTTTAGTTAATTAGTAGCAGAGAGGGACAGCTGACTGCTTCAGAGGTGGATCCCAAGCAGCTGAAGTGTTAGAAATCATTGGAGGAAGAAAGAGTAGATCCAGGTTTGAAAAGGGAACATGCTGAACTAGACCAGATTTGGAATTGCCTAACATTCTGTGCAAAAATAAACACTAGTGCCTTGTGACTATAAACAATTGTACCTGGTCGAAATAGAGGGAATGTTTTAAACTCATTTTTCATAGGTATCTTATTATACCATATACAGAGCCATTGAAACTTAGGCTGAGATTCTGTGCTGAGTTACTCACACCTTAGTCTCCTAGAAGCATTAGAAGTAGGGTTTTTTGTTTGGTTTGTGGTTGTTTTGGTTTTTTATTTCTTCCAGTGTATACTTGGCTATATGTGTTCTGTTTAGTTTTTTCCCTTCAGCTGAAGCAACAATATCAGCCGTGGTTGGGAATAGAACACGAGACAGGATAGGAAAGTGCTTTGAAGCAATATAAAGAATTTTGTATCCTCAGTGTCTGAGGTCAGGAATGAAGGCTTGTTTGGTTTTGGGGGCGATTGTTGTTGTTGTTGTTCTCCCCTCCTTACTCTCCCTCCTACCCCCATCCCCACACCAGTCATGTTGTCAGAGCCCTTTGAGGGAGATTTATTCTTATGGGAGATGGAGAGTAGTTTAAGAGGCTACTTCATTTAGATCTGTATCTTTCCCTCAGTGTGTGTCTAGTGTCCTTAAGAAGAAAGTAGTAAAACGATATTTACCTCTGACAGTTTTATTAAGAGATTCAACATGAACTTTTATGTGATTCTTACGAAACTGATGAGCTAGGGAGCAACGAGCCCCTCAAAATGCTGTTCCCTGGCTCCGTCAGGGCTGCACTGTTGTGCAGTGCTCAGGGCAGAGCTGTGCTGGCTGTAAGACCTTCCAAGAGCCTTGACACCAGGAATATAACAAGACACGTGTGCTGGCATGGATGTAGTAAAGACTGGGGTAAATCTTAATCATGTTGATGTACTTCATTTCTCTGCTAAAAAGGTTTGTCTCTATTAAGCTTCACTTGAAGCTTAACAATTCAGAACCCAAGCAGCACGTATTGGTTAAACTGGTTCTAATTTGACTGAACTCTGATCCTGCTTTGGGAACTAAGGTAGGATGCAACCGCCACATCAGCTCAGGCAGTAAGGAGTATCTGTCCCTGTCACTTACCTACTCACTGTGCCCTCAGATACCCAAATCCTTGTTGGTTATTCCACACCAGCTGAGCTGCGGCACTTTTCCTGTTTCACAAATATGAGGAAGAACAACTTCAGTTGAAGCCATTCATTAGGCTAATACATTTAGAGGTTTTTTCTGCTGTAGGTTGGAAGTATGAAACAGCACAGATCAGGCAGTGAATTGTGACTAAATAATGCATCCTGATCCTTTCATTTCTGCCTGTGCTATGCTACGTGGTCTTCTGAGGACTAAAGTTTTTTAGGAAAAAGAAGACATCTGGATGAAAGGTGACAAACTCCTGTGCTATTACAAATATCATTCTTCCTCTTATTGTCTTGTTTAACTGATAAGTTCAAACATCAGCACATCTCCTGCCTACTCGGGAATGCACTGGATGGCCTAAGACATAGCTTAGAATTTTTACCTTGGCCAGCTTTATTGAATAGTCTGTTCAGGTGTCAGAGTGGTTAGAAAGTGATGCACTTTTCAGTGGAAACACATTTGATCCAATTTAGAAGATACAATATCTGTTGAAATAGTTTCAAAACCCCCTTGGATCCTGAGGCCACCTTCTCTGCCAGCGCAGGTATCCAGGCACAGCGGGACAGCTGAGGAGCTGGCACCGTGACTAGCATGGGGAGGAACAGCTGCACAAAGGGTACAGCAGTGGAGATTCACACTGTGAATTTCTGCTAAAAGAGAGCAGCTGTATTTTTGTGGAGCACTTTTAGATTTGATATCAATGCTGAGAAATAGAAGCATCCAGCCACCTCAGAGCAGTCACAGACTTATCTTGTTCTTGGCAGTTAGGCTTTCTGATCTGTGAGAGCAGTTTTCTCATACCCATTTACACATGGGTAGTTACTGTAGCTATGCATGTACAGGAATATGAAAAAGGAGTGAGAAGGTCTTTTCTTGCTGTCTCAGAGATAAGTGTGAAGCCAGGAGGTTGTTCTCTGCTCTGTGACAAGTGTGTTGTGGGCTGGTGTGTTTGTATGTTACACAGAAATTGCAGAATGACGAACTGAGGTAACATTAGGATTTTGGTGCTCTGTACCTTTTGGCATATGGAAAATAGTCTAGTTTAGTTATTGACCTAAATAGGCTTGACACCTCGAGTTCTCATTTTCTGCTTTACTGTTTGAAAGACCCTTGCACCTCTCAAGGCATCATCTCATCCAGAGTTTGTCAGAGAAAATGGAGAAAAAAGGTTGCTTCTAGGCTTGTGATTCCTGTGACCTATTTTCAATGTCTCTTTTTGGACAAGATGATCCATATTCTAGCAGAAGCGTCAGTTGCCTTCCCCTAGTTATACAGGGTAACTAAGTGAGATGTCAACATTTACTTTGTGAGCTTCTGAGTTTAGGGGAGACGAGTCCCCTTGTGACTGAGTGATGCGCTGCTTCTAGCAGTGGAAAGAACATAGGTGTGGGGCTTTTCAAGTGCTACTTAACTCTGTATATCAGTGAGTTCCTGGATGCATTTGTTGTCTCTCCTTACATACTTGGGATGGTTGCCAAGAGTTACACTGCTTTGTTTCTCTAGTCCCCTAGTGAGAGTAGCTCTATAATACAGCATCTAGCCTGGAGACTTATTTGTAGAGGCTTGTGAACTTAGGACAAAACTTACTTGCCCTGTCAGCATCCTCTGTGCTGCTGAGTGTTTAGAAGCAAATGTGATAAAGAAAGTAGAAATGCAATTAACAAAGACCAATAGCTACAAAAGCCCAGAGCCAGTTTTAGCTACTCTTTGTCGATCCAGGCTGCCATTGCACCAGTGCTGAGCCATGGAGTTATTGCAAAGTCAATAGCAGTGGCATGGCTCTCGGTAATGATTTCAAGTCAGTCGTGATACGCTGCGGAAAGCGCTGCAGTCAGCTTGCGGTGTCCATCCTTGCTGCAAGAAGTTTTGAAACAGAGTCTGTTCTCCTTGTTCCCGGTGACATATGCTGCCTGAAAGCTTTGCGGCCTGCCAGTGTCTGCCACACATCTCTTTGTTTGCTCTGTCCACAGAGAGGAGTTGTTTGGGTTTTAGTTTTTTGTTTGGTTGGTTGGCTCTAAATAGATCTTGACCACAATACGTGTGCCTCTTTGGACAGAACTTATTAATTTGCTTTCCACCAGTAACCACAGAGGTTTGTTAACCCCCAGCCTACAGGCAATTGCTGCCCTTTAGGGAGACCTCACTGTATTTTCCTGCAGTATTTTGAGGATTTTTAGAAAAGAGTGGGTTTCTGCTTCTGTTTTCAAGTGCTGAAATGTTAAGGTGGTCCTTGTCACACAGTGTGACTGCACTATGGATGATCAGACAGTCTTTAAACAAAGATCAGAGGAGAACATCTGGGTGTATGTTAATGCCCTGCAGTGGAGCTGAAGCTTTCTAAACAGTAATGAAGCTGGAAAGCATCTGTAAGGAGCACCAGGGACCTCGTGGCTTGAGGGCTTAAAGTTTACACTTTGTGCATCCCAAACACTATTTAGTGTTTCATAATATTTACAGTGCTTCTGGTGTGCGGGAGATGTTCAGTCTCATAAGACTCTGTTGAGCATGTTTTAAAACTGTCTTGATAGCTGGTATCATCTGCTTATCAGGATTTTGCAAACAATATCCCTGTAGTTTAGGTTGCTGAAATACTTTCAAAAAGTCCAGCTCTGTGACAGAAGAGAACTGTGTGCGGGTCTTCAGTAATGATTAAGCAAAGGCACAGAAGAGAAAGAGAATCCTGTAGGTGCATGTGGATTCTTTTTTCAATGATTTGTTGATCCATAAAAATACAATGGCTGAGATAATCCTTGATATGAAAAAAATGTAGAGGCTGAGAAAAGAAGAGCTGCCTAACGGAAAAGAAGGCATTTTTTGATACAGAAAGTTCACTGTAGTATTAGTGCTAGTGGTGTGATTTGTATTGTACCGCAAAATCGAAACAAAAATAGGAAAGATCTTTTAATACTGTAATACACTTTCCACAATGTCAGGAGGTTTTGTGAGAGGATCTGCCTCTTTGGCAGAGACACTTGGGGACATGACAGGAAAACGTTGAACACAAATTGTGGGGAATCTCCTTTCTTCAGTTCAGCTGGTTTGGAGCCGGTGTGCTGGCCAGCCAGCCCCATAGCCTGAGTGCCGTGGAGCAGTCAAAGAAGTGTGGTTCTTCATTACCTTGCTAACTGCCCTGGGGCTGCTTCAGTGAAGGGCACCAATAAGTCCAGTCCTGTTCACAGAGTTCTTATTTCCAGTACTGGGTAAAACTAAATTCAGAAGAGGGAAAGTCAGCGTTAGAAATTTTTTTATATGCAAACAAACCAACAAAAACCTTCTATACTTGGCCATACTAAGCATAAGGTAAAGAGATTGATCTGGGATTGCAGACTACAAAGAATACAAGAGTAAGTGATACTTATTACTTGCCCATTCCTGATCCACCATGAAATCCACATATTGTGGGTAGTTTATGATTTGACAATAATGGTCAAGATGATGCATTTTACTAGATTATAGACAAGGTGAATGTAGTTCCTGTGAGTCTGTTCTACAAAAGGTGGCAAGTTCCAGTTTAGGATCAGTTGAGAGTCGGGGAGAATTGGGTATGCTAGGAGCAAATGCTAGAAGCCCTCCCTCCAGACTACAGCTTTTGGGGTTTCAACCGTAGGTTTTAAGAGTAGCTCAGTTGAGGCAAGTGAATCTGGCATGAAAAATTAAGTTTTTTGAGAGGGTGTGTTGACTCCTGATCAAAACAATAGCTTTGATTTCATAGTGTTTTGTGGTATTGCTGCTTAATTCTTTTTCATTTCAGAGAGTCTTGTTTCTTAAGGAAGTGTCTTATCTAACCATTTTTATCTATTATGATTAATAAGACCCATTCTGAGTGCACCAGCCTATTTCTAACAAGTCTGACGGAGAGCTAATAGTTTAAAGACAATCACTTATTGAAAATAGCTGCTGGAATTGAGAATTAGTTCCCCTTCTCTTTCCCTTCCCCCGTAGCAAGATTTCCATCAAAGTTTCAGAGTTTACACTGTATTAAATTTCAATAAAATCCTATTACAAAATAGAAATCTAATCACTCTGCTTCCAGTTTGCAAAAGTCAGATGCTTCTCCCTCTTGTTGGCCTGGAATTTAACATCCCTTTTGTCTGGAAACCTTTTTCTCCCCTTTGCTGAACTTGAAGCCAGCATTGCTTAATCTCTTTTAAACTCAGATCTAGAGGAAGTGCAAGTGAGGGCACAGGTGTGAGCAGAACTCTGGCTTAAAATAGCAGACAGTGGTAAAAGTAGCTGCTGTTCATTTGGGAGAAGATAACAAATGAGACCTCCCACGAGTCAGCAGTGTGACTCCACACTGTTTCTCATCTATATAAATGATCTAAATACAGATAGAAATGGTAAACAAGCAAATTCTACTGATAGCAAAAGTATCAGGGAGTAATAAGCCCAGAGCAAACACCAGAGTATTCAGGGAATTTTGATCTACTACATCTGCAAATGCATAATTGTCAGTCTTTCCTGCAAAAAAATAATAGTGTGAGATAATAAGAACAAATAAATGTGACGGAGCAGCAGTATGTTATACAGACATTGTAGCAAAGACCTTGAAATAAAAAGACAGAATCTTGATCTGAACTTTAAAAGGCAACTGAAGTGCAAACAGCCAGCCAGGGTACCAGGGCAGATTGCTATAAAATGTCCAGGTTAAGGTCTGTTGTTTATAAAGTTGCACCATTAAAAACAGGGGCTTTCTGAATATGAGCACCATTGTGATTAAACAGCCTGTCAGAATTAAATGAAAGCTTCCTTTTCTTAATTTTTTTTCCCTGCAATTTAATTTATTTAAATTATTTTGATCAAAACATCAGAGCCAGTTTAGAAAACTGCGAACAAAACACTGTTCATTAAATAAAAATATTTTGTTCCTGTTTTTTTTTTAGCTTTATCTCTTTTATAATGCTACAAGCTAAGTGTATTCTGATGACCTTCCCAATGCTGCTTCTCATTGTAAATGTCTATAAGCTTTGTCTGATAAGCAAATGCTTTCTTGAGTCTCTGATCGTTTTCCCTTTACTCTGCCAACCTTCCTCTGCTCCTGTTGTATGTTTTTTATGAAGGGTGAGCAAAATGGAAAGGAAGAGAGAATTGTTTTCTTTGACGGAAAAGGAGCTCCCTCATGAATGAGCAGATGACAAGTGGACTGATGACTTGGTCATTAATAGTGGAGTGAACTAGGCTGAGAAAGGAGCAAGAGGAGAGAGCGTGCCTGGAAGCATAAGGAAATAATTGTCACAGTGATTCAGTAATTCTGTGCTCAAAGAGACCAAAAATAAAGATAATCTTAAACTCTGCATTTGTAATATGAGGGTGTGTGAGGCTCTTGAGTGTCTGAACAAAAAACAGACTTGAGAATAGGGTAATTCCTTGGATTTCTGGTCAGAAAGAGGTGTGAGCTTGCTGGTCAACAGAGCTGAAAGAGATAGGCAAGTAAGTAAAATATGGTTTTGCTGAATATCAAAGTATTGATATGCTGACATTGCAAGATTTTTTTTAAGTCTCAAATACTCCCCTCCAGGCTGTCTCTGTTTGATACAGTGAGGAAAATTCTAAGCAGCTGTGGGAACCCTTTGCCAGGGAATAACCCTAGTGCTGATACCCTGAGTGCCAGGGAACTAAACATCATGCAAAGGGGTTTGGGAATTTTCTTCATTTGGGGTTTTTTTAGGGGGTTAGGAGATTTTGGGTTTTTTTTGTGGTGTTTGTTTTGTTTGGCTAGTTTTGTTTCTATTTTTGTTCTGGTTTGTTTTTTTTTTGACCCCACAGATACCTCACTCTTGACTACCCTCTCTATCTCTTGGCATTATAACACAACTTGCTTTAAGCATTACTGTTTCTGAGAAAATTCTGTATGTCAGTGGACAGCATGTCTTCTCTCTTGTATGCTTGTGATACTATAACTGGTGTTTGGTACTTTCTGTGTAGTATTTCAGGTGGCAGATCCCCTCTGTATTATTCTGCATTCCCTCTTACACTCCCACCTCTGATCTGCTCGAGAGAACTCTTGCTTAGTCTGATGTGCTCAGAAAGCCCATCTAGCACCCTCACATCATGTGTTGGCGTGGAAATCTATAGCAAAATGTAAAGAACGAATAATGACATGGTACTAGGGGGATAACACAAACTTAATGAAAGCAATACTGTTAATGATAGTTACCTGAAAATTACTTTACCAAAACCAATTAGGTGTTAGAGTGTATGTTAGAAGCAGGTTCTTGAGTTTGCCTGTATGTAATCAACTATTAAGAGTTTACTCTCATTGGTGGCGTTAGTGTTTTGGGGTAGTCTTGACACCTCTCTTTGCAGAGAAACGATGAAGAATAGCTAACAGCTATCTCGACAGTAAATTACTGGTAGCCCAGACAGACCTGAGGACTGAGAAAAATAACCAATTGTCAGAGGACAAAAAATAAATAAATTAAATGTTTAAAACTTTAAAAAAACCTGTTATTTTGGTACCTTTGAGGATCTTCAATTTTCCTTGAATAGAAGGCATTCTTAAACATTTCTTATTTATTTGTATTACAGTTGTGTGTCAGAGTTACTGTCATGGGCCAATGCCCTGTTGTGCTAGGAGCTTCAGAAACATCAAAGAGAAGAATAAAATCAAAGAGATAAGGAGCAGAAAGAAGCCACAAGGCATCCCTGGTTAGTCTCATCTTGCCAGTGCTGAGGTTGTGTACGCAGGAGCTGAAAGGAAAGGAGATGATTTTGTTGTTGTTAATGGGGGGCAGGAGTGAGAGATCCTTCCACTTTCAGAAGGAAAACTATGAAAACAAAACAAACACCAGTTTGAAAACTAGAGGTTTAGAGCTTTTCACCCTTTGCACTGATATATCACCTCATTAGAGTCTAAGGGAAGAGATAGGTAGGATATATACTTGCGCAAAATTATATAGTGGTACTGACCTGAAATATTGAATGAGCATGGCCCATCCTTCAGTTTTCTTTAATTAACACAAATGTATTGAGGACAGAGTGGTATAATCCATCACTGGATTAATGGGAAGGAGGAAAGCTTCAGTCCTAAATTCTGTCTAAGTACACTAATTTTCCATTTTATCACCTTCTGATTTTTACCTAATTGTTTTGTGGAGATGTGTTTTCTCTACTGCTGATATGCCGACGTGTTATAGAACCACCCAAATTGAGCTTGTTGGCCTGATTCCAGCTTGTGCTCTGCTCTGTTATGGTAATTCAACTAACAGAGGAACAAAATCCATCAGCTAAGCAAGTGTGGATTTTTACTTAACAAAACCTCCTGAGAAACAAAAGCTGTGAAAAGCACCTGAAGTCCAATGCAGCAAAACCTGGGGCAGAAGGAGGGAACCTACTCCCATCTCTTTGACTCCTTGCTGTGCATATAACTCATATAATGCAGCAGAGTTCATTTTGCTCCTGCTAACATGTTCAAGCCGATATATGTGGTTTTATTAATATATGTAAGTTATAGAATTAAGCTCAGAGTCTTCTCTGTTTTCCGTGTGATGTGGGTTACCAGAAGTATCAAGTGAGGCATTGCTTCACTACTCTCATCTCTAGATCTCTTTTCCCTCATTCTTTAGAAAAGGTGATGTATTTTCTCTGCAGTGCAAAAGGCGGCGCCGCTGATCGTGTGCAATCTGAATGGCTCCCATAACCGACTTGATTTAACACGGGGCCATTTTCTGCTGCTGGTTGGTTCCTCCATAAAGTCTTAGGAAAAGAAACAAAATCATTCTAAGTAAATCACGCTACTTCTGGAAAGATTTAACTTCCAATTTTTAATGACTTTTTGATGAGAAACAGCTATCCCGAATTGTAAAACTACATCATTTTCACAATTTTTCTTGATCTTTCTAAGCTTATGGTATTTTATAAAAATGATTCTTAGAGGGTTTTTGCTGCGCCTCTTCCATGTGTCCCCTTGCTTAACTAGAGCAAAAATAGTATGATAGCTAACGTAACTAACTAGTGGCTGTGAGATAAAAAGGTACTTTTGCACTCTACATTTGCATCACACAAGGTTAGGCCTTGTATATTAGCTGAAACACCGTTAATAATCAAACAAATGAGGTCTGATCCATTGTTCTTTTCATTCTCTCCACTTCTGTTATGACAATTTTGTATCTCTCGTGCTCTACAATTGAACAGTGATTAGTTTCCTAAATACTGCGTAAGTTTTGACAAAACAAACCCCTGCAGAATCAAAATAAGTAATTTCTGTTCAGCGGGAATTATTTTCACATTAGCCTGCACGGGATATTATACAACCCAATTATCACAATATGTGAACATGTATAATAAATAAGATACAGGAGATCTAATACACTATGACACTACATCAACAGTGTTTTCCAACAGAAATGTGTAATGGTCCTATCTGTATCCAGTGAAATGTGGGGTATGAAGTAATAAATTGCTTCCCCTAACTGAGGTTTTCAATATCCAAAAAGTGCAGAGTGGGAACTTATGTCACCAATTCTGCCTAAATCTTCTCATGTTTTCTGTTTGGCAACACTCCTGGCTAAAAGGGATATGCTGATGTTTCCTCTGACATAATTTTCATGAAGTATTAAATTTAAATTAGGTTTTGGTTGGAGTTTTGAGGGGCAGCGATGACTTTTTATTAAGGGACCAGGAAAGGCATCATTCTCTGTTGTCAATAATATGTAGTTGTTTCTGTTGGTGAAAGTGAATGTGTGTGTGAGAGAGACAAAATGCTAAGAAATAACTGAGAAGGAGGGTGCAAGGCTCGAGGGAACCTTAAATATAGTTCCTGAAAAGATTTAGAGCTAATAAGGGTGCTGAGGGGCTGGCACAGGACAGGGAGAATTGGGAGGGAATGGAGGAGGCAGAGAAGCTGGGCCTGGCAGCTGCAGCCACCAGGGTCAGCCCAGCTCATCGGGCAAGATGAAAAATTTCATCACCAAAAATACCAGGAAACGTGTTTATTGCATCACACTCTGTGATGTAAAGAACGGTTGTAACATGTTGCAACCCTGGTCTCTATTTTATATGAGCATGATCTTTGTCTGTTGAGTTACACTTTGGGAAAACTGAGGTTAGAACTACTGCATACAACTAATGTGTTAGATTTTATTGTTACTTGTGGTGCTGATATGGTTTGTATGATGGTTTGGATCCCTGAATGAGGCATTCTTTGCAATGTCTCAGGATTATATCACATTCTGCTTTTGCTAAAGCACAAGACAAAAGGTCTCGCTGCTGCACCAACTGAATACTTTCTAAATTTTGGAGGAAATGTTACAATATTTTTCCCTCGTGGTTAGGTTTCCATGGGTAGCTTTATTTTTATCTGGTGACAAATCAGTTAGGAACATTTACCTTAGGGAAGTATGAAACAAACTTTTTCATGGGTACTGTGTCTGCTGTGGTCTTTGTTTTGTGCTTTGTTCATTGTTGGGTTTGTTGTTTGTTTTGGTTTTTGTTTGTTTGGGGGTTTTTGTGATTTTTGTGTGTGTGGTGTTTTTATTGTTTGTTTGGTTGGTTGTATTTTTATGAGGGAATTCTTCTAAAATTATTAGATATTGAATGACTGTAATACTGATTTATCCCAAATATTCATGTACCTAGATTCTTAACCCCATAAGAAACCTGTGAGTGGGCTGTGCGGAACTATTTGCCTGGCCCTTATTACCATGGAGACCTAATTCTGAAGGACATGACACCTTATTCACAACCAGTGGCAGAAGAAAGGCATTATTTCCTTTTATGTATAGGTATATAATTTTATCTGCATAAAATAGACATGCATTAAGAAGCAGTAGATTTGTTATTCCTGCCATTCTAATTAAGCCCAGCTCAGGCTCACCTTCATTTTCCAGTCCTATTCATTACTATTTTATTTGCTGGCTCTAAAATGCTCTAGTAGTCCATCCTCCCTTTCTCACTAATTATATTTGCTCCACATGTTTCCACTTTTGCCAGTTCAGCACCTCTGGAAGCAAAATCAGCTGTTGAACACTTGAGAGGCTTTTCTTTGAAGTATTTTATTTAACATAGTTGGACAGCCAGAGGACAACAGGAGAGTCAGGATGAAACAAGAAAGAATTGAATGGCCTCACATTTTTAGGCAAACTGTTCCAGGGTGATGCTTTGCTTTTATTGCCTGTGATGTAGAACAGAACTGAAGTTAATGTGCTTTCCTTCCTCTTTTTGTTGTTAGTCTTGGCTTTTTTTTTTCCTCTCAAGAATACTTTTAGGGAAAGTTTTATAACAAACTTTTAATTCTTTATTCTTGTCCTCAAATCACAAGTCTTAGCAGTAACGGTCAATATTTCTTAACATTTTACTGCATGTTCAAAAGAAGACAAGAAAAGCAAATTACCCAAGAGACTGAATTCTAAAATAACTGTGACACAGCACAATATTATTTAAAGATACACATGAAGAAAAAAGTGAATTTTAGAGCTCTAGAGCTACATGGAAGAAGATGAAGGATCTAGATCTTAATTTGTTGTTTTCTTCTGCTGATAAACCTGGGGTTTGTTTATAGTATTTTGAAAGTCCTAGAAAGGCATATTTGCAGTTATTCCTAAAGGGAAATAGATTTCGGGAGGAATTCATTTTAGTGAGTTTCAGCAGAAGATTTTTGGGACATTGCAATTAGGCTGAGATGAAAAGCACAGCCAGGAAGTAATTTACCTTTCTTATGGATGCATTGTGTATATTATTGAGCAGTTTCACACTTTAGTCTATGGAAAATTAGCATTCCAAAGGGAAAGGAATCTCATTTTCACACATGTGCGTTATGTTTTGGAGCTCCCAGATATCTTGAACAAAAGTATGACCTTTACCCCTAAGCAAAGTGTTAAAGTCTTGATGCATTTCATTTTAATTTTGGTTTCTTTCATATGTTAATAATGACAATTGACTAGAAATGAAAATCAGAATTCTCTGAAAAATAACTTTTGTTTTCTAGGGCAATAAACTTTGCCAAAATCTTAATTTCTTAGTAAAGAATAGAACATAAGTGCCTAAGGGAGATTGGAATGGGGGGATTCAGGTGGGGTGGGCACTATGGGGGGTGATGTATTTCAGTCCTCTACTGATTGTACCCAGGTTATCGACCTGGCAGAGCAAGTTTATGTACATACCACCAGACAGTCAAAATGCTATTATACTCTATTAGTTTTGTGGGGATTTTTATATACAAGCGGGCTTACCTGAACATCCAGAGAACACACAAGAAAATAATTCTCCTTGCACTTTTTGTCTAACTTCATTGAAGTTAGGCATTAGGTTCCAAAATTGCTAGATTAGGCATACTCTCATGCAAATGCAGTATGAATGTGTAACCTTGGCTTTAACAAGACTCACTTTATATGAAACCTGGCTAAAAATGGGGTTTACAGTGTGCTAGAGACCTTGCTAGCCAAATTAAGTCCATGGAATCGTTTTTATGTCAGAGTTATAAGCCCTCATAGACTGATTTTATATTGAAAGTGCTGAGACAACCTTAATGTAAAAGCCTGAACAGCATCATTCTAATTAGAGTTTACCTTTTCATTTTATCAGGATTCAACTCCTGAGTACTTAGTGTAAAGATTCTGAAAGAAACAAAGGATTAAATACTCATATCACAGCTTAAGGTCCCTTCAGAGGTTTATTGACTTTTGTAAGTTCACATGTCTTGGACTTGTAGAGGATTCGGGATCTGTAATGACAGCTACAGTAACGAATAATTCCCTTATGGGCTAGCTGCCCCAGCTGAGAGGCAGTCCAAGAGATATAAGGTTGATTTTGTCAAACATTGTATTCCATGGGACAATTTTATCCGTGCTGAACATGGAGACAAAATGACACAAGGGACAGGGAGAGGAGAGGAGCAATAAGGCGATACCACTCCAAAATTACATTAATTAATATAGTTAGAGATTACATTATGTGTGACACTAACAGTAGAACTGCCATGAATAATAATAAGATTGAGTGATCAGTAGAAGCTTAAGATTTATTTTAGTATATCTTCCTCAGAAAGGCTGTCTTCTCCACTAGAGATGCAAACATTTAAGAGAAGTTAAGCAGCTTCATGTAGATCATACAATAGATGACAAAAATGAATTGGGGTTGACTGTCCTCTTTCATACGACCACAGAAAACTCCTATCTTAATTAAGCAATTTTTGCTTGATTGTAAAGAATTAGACATTTTCTATAATAACCTAATTTTCAGAAGTCATGGTCCTGGTTTTGTTAAGTTAGTGCCCAGGCTCTAGTTAGATTAATGTATAAGTTAGAGCCAGGGTTTCAAATAAATTTTAACTTACCTTCAACTACTGTCTTTTTGTTGAAAACTCTTACCAAAAAAATAAAAAAATAAAAGGAAACGTTTAAGAATTGGCTGTGTCATACACAATAATTAGAAGCATTTTTAATTTCCTTTACAGTAGCTGTGGTTTCCATAAGCAGGTGAGAAGGCATCCTTAAAGACTATGTCATCAGTTTTTCAAAGGGATAGCATTCAGCTAAACTGAGTTACACAGCAGATTTTATGTTCTAATGCTCTTAACGCATCTATCTTTCCCTCTAGTTTCATTTTATCCTCATAATCTGACTGATTCTTGGGTAATTTACTCAGCGGAACTAAAATCAGCTTTGAAAAGCGATCAAGATTGGGAAAACTTGAATAGGGAGTTTTGTGTCCTAAATCGCATTAGATTATCCTTAAAACTCAGTATAATCTTACTTCTCAAAGAATTCCAGTGGCTCACTCTTTAGCAGTATGCCAAGGTCTACATTTGCTTTTCTTCCAAGACATATCATACAATAATTCTCAAAGAAAAGAGATGCCTAAGCACATTTGACAAATTGAACTGTTTCTTCCATTTGTAGTAGCCCATTGTGCGCACACAAGGCTCCCAGGTACCTCCATAATGGTGCCTTTTGAGGCATTCCTGAAGGTGCTTTACGATTGCCTTCCTCAATCTATATGCAGATTTATACTAAGCCAGTAAATAACTTGTAACAATTCATACGGTTTGTACTCCTTGCAGTCCAATTCTGTTCATTTGTAAACTGCTTCTATTCTTGTGCACAACAGTAATAAGATTGCTAATAAAAAGCAGTTAATATAATATACAATGGGAATACCAAGTGTAACTTAGAGGGGCGATTTTTGACACAAGAGCTTTTTCAAGCTTTGGGCAAAAATAGATTAATACAATTTTATTTGTTCTTTTGTTTTGCTTTTGCAGACTAAATACAGCCTTGTGGCAAAAACTTCTGTTTCTAATCCCGTTTCTCTTGTGTATGTTATAACCCTCTTGTTGATTTCCATATTTCTGTGTTCTGACAGTGTCTCGAGGTCAGGTGCCAAAATGAGTCAATTATACACTTCTGGAAATGTTCACACAATGTTTTGAGTCAACTTTTTTGTTCCAAACCAGAACAGGGACCTCCTCTATATTATTGACTCTGAGTACAACCAGAAGTCGCGGTTGTAAAGTGTAGGCCCAGAGATCTCCTTGGTATCAGTATTATTATGGTGCCAATGTAATCTCTTTAATCTCAAAATTATTTTGCTGTCTTTATTACTCCGGTTTACAAGAATATCAGCATGTGCATGGGAAGGGAATAATCTCATCTACTGTAAAAACAAACAAAACAAAATAAAATCAAAACAAAAAAAAAACCTCCAATCTTCCTTCTCTGAGGCAGTCCAAAAACAAGTTTACTTTCAGCCTTCATTTAGTCCGATTTGTAATGCCTAAGGACTAAATTGTCTCACTGTACTGATAAGAGCGCACCACTAAAACTTGAAAAACTCGGGTTTTTTTGTTTTGGGTGTTTGTGTGTTGTTGTTTTTTTCTAGCTAGTTTAATGCACCCAATGTGTGCGAATTGTCTTATGCCATGCCGATTGTGGCTGCGTCCTTGCTGTTGGGATTGCTTCTCTCCCCACCACCACTGCAGACGTATTCCTGGCATTTTGGTTGCTATGACCTGAGTGGCTTGAATACTCCAACGTGATTTCTCAGAATCGTCTTCAGATCTCTGTGCATAGTGAAGTTCAGCACTTCTCTACATCTAAAGCTTAGAAGAATGTGAGAGAACTCATCAGGAGCTGATGTTGTTTGGGTCTGAGATAAGGCTTTGTCAAGGAGCAAACTGGAAGAGCACACTTTTTTTTCAGTTTTCCTTGCACAAGGAGAAACCTCTTTGGTGAAATACAACCTAATGATTTTGGCTGTTGGTATCCATTGAATTTATTGCAAAACCTTTCACAACTGTTAACATTACTTAGGAAAGACTTTATAGCCCTGATCCTGTGATGGTATATGTATACTTGTATTTTAAGATCCTCACAGGAACTGGGGTACTTTAAATGGAGCCCACTTCCACAAATGTAATTATAGGTGTAGGCTTCAGAACATATTTTTGTTCAGTAGCAAGATATCAAGAGACACCTACACTCTCACTTTTTCTGCAGTTAGAGCTGTGGTTTAATATTTTCATAGAATAGGGAATGATTGAGAGTGGGAATTGCAGATCTGAGGAGAGGTAGTGAAATGTCATTTGTGTTGCATAATTTGTACTATCACTTGTCAACAGTGATCCCCTTAATGCCATCCCTTTGACAGATGAGCAAAGCAAGCTTTTAGAATTCTAAAGAGTAAAAGCTGGGATAAAAAGACAACCGTGTTTGATTCCCTTCTGCAGTTCAAAGGATTTGAAAGTCATGACACTGGTTATTACTGTGGTCTTTGGAGAGATGCACAGAAATGTAATCTATCTAATCAAACTGTCCCAAAAGATAAATGGAAACAAAACTTCCAACTACACAACTGCTACTATGGTGTTTGGGGTTTTTTTTTTCAGTATTTATTGATAGCCAAGGTAGTAGCACATTTGGTATATTAGCAATATTAATTAACTGGTTTGCTGCTACTAAATGTATTAGGTACATTCAACTGATATAGATAGACTATGCTGCTGAGGACCTCAATAGCATAACAGCTGAATTTTCACTGCAGTGAAAGACATCACCCTGCAAGCCCTGCAGGAAAGGTGGAAAGTTTGACTACATTGTCAGAGAAAAGGTGCTGTTTCATAACATGATTTATTCCAGTAATCATGCTTGTCCAAACCAAATGGGAGCACGGCAAAGAGAATCTACAGTATGAAATCTTTATTCAGGATTAGTGCTGTATTACATATATTTGTGCATATATGTGCACAAATATGAGTTTCAGTCCCTTTAGTGGGTGTTGGGCTGAGCTGAAGAGAGGTAACTAATCCCATGGTACAGGCAACTTCCTCTCCTTTAAAATTCATGGAGTGTTTGGGCAGTTGCCATAGCCTCACTGGCAACCTGGTTTTATCAAATATATGGATAAGACTGGGCTGATTTCTCTAAAATAACTTCTTGGGAAGTTATTAAAGCTGTCTACAATGGAAGCTGACATACAAACTGCATTGTAGGTATTGTCTTTGCTGCAAAGAATGTAATGGAGTCCTGGGATGCATTAGACAATGCATTGCCAGCAGGTCAAGGGAGGTGATCCCTCCCATCTGCTTGGCACTGGTGAGGCCACACCTGGAGTGCTGAGTGCAGTTGTGGGTTCCCCAAAACAAGAGAAACAGAGAAAGTACAGCTATAGTTTCTTCTAAGAACAATCTTGAGACTAGATAGAATGGTATACCTAAAATTTTCCTCTTTTTTAGCCATTACCTTGCAGCTCTGGATTGCTTAATGTAGTCAGTTATCTTATCTTTGCTAAATGGATATTAATACATTAATGATTAGTTGAAATTTTGGAGAACTTGAAGGTTTTGGGGATTTTGAGTTTTTAGTGTTAGGGAGGCAGGTTTTGAGAATGAGCTTGAAGTGCTGAATAATTTGGGGAGTAGAATGATAAATACCGCAAGAGGATTCAAAAGAATTTCTAATTGATATCATTTTTAATTGGTACTCATGAGGGATATTTTCAATGGTCAATAGAGAGGTGGAATGCATAATTAAATACAGATTATTCAGGGGAAGATTGGAAGTTGAAATATGAGCAGGTTAAATTTGTATCAATAAATACTAAACATAGGATGACATTATTTAATTTCAGTCCAGATTATATATCACTCCTCAACAAATGAAAATGATGTATAACTGCAGTTTCAGAGCTGCATATTAAATGTAAGAGGAGTGAAGATTTGATGCATGTGATTTAGAATACAGAAAGACAACAAAGTTGAGTATGAAGAAGACCTGCACAGGGTGTATGTGATTAATCCAAACATTTATACCTGTGGGCTAAGTAATGTGTTAAATAATTGAAATTTATGCAAGATGTAGGAGCAGGGGTAATTTATATCACGTATTGGATATCTCCAATGTATATTGACTATTGAACAACAACAACAAATGATTTGTGTTCTTTATAAACCAGAAATACCTGTTTAGTTTGAAGATATTTCACTGTTATACAAAAAAGATGTGAAAACAGAATCATACCTTTGGTGTTCCACAAATTAGGGTTGTCAATGTATATTTCCAATCAGAATTCATTACTTCGTGATAGAGTAAGAGAGGCCTGAAAGAACATATAAGACTAGAATCCAATTTTGAATGCGTTAGGTTGTTTAATGATTAAGTAATTTTGTTGTTAAGGTTCTTACCTGATTCAGCCAAGCAACAGTGCTCTTTTATGTGTAACAATACTGTTCTTGTAAACATAGTGGTTTAAGAATAGAAGTGAGATGGAGTTGGGAGGGAGAGGCACTATCTTTTATTGGACTGACTGATGTGACTTGCCTGCACACCTGACAGCCTGTCTGTTCTTTCCTTGCTATTTCAGGTGATTTAATAGGTAATATTACCCATGACCCTGCCTTGTACCTATCCATACCTGGAGGTGGGAAGGTTTTGTACAAGTGTGTGTGCACACACGTGCGTGTAAATATTGGCAAAATGAAAAGCATTAGCAAAAAAAGAATGACATTATCAAGCATTTAACCTGAAAACTTATCACTTTTCACTTTAAAAATCTTTCCAGAATAGTGGCAGGAATGATAATAGCAGAAATTCTTACTCACTGAGGATTCTCTATGGAATCTTCAGAAATGCTATTACTTCATGGTTCTTCTGTACACAACCCCCTAGGAAAAGGCTGAGCTGCCTGTTCAGGGCCACGTGCACCGAGCTCCTCTTTTAACTGACAGATCCCATCTTGTGCAGCCTTACCAGTCTGGGCTGTTGGGGTGCATTGCTGTCTGACTTTTCTTTGCTGGAATGGAAACTTTAGCCAGTAGTTGCAGAAACAATTTCACAAAGTCCAATTTGTCCTCTTACTGAGTGCTTAAATTTAGTTAACTTGTTAGTCTTCTGCTTGTGGAACCTTGGATAACTCTTTTAGCACTGATTTGCCCGTGACCCTAATGTGGGGGAATGTGTATATTAGTGTGTTATGTCTGTGTAAAGCCAATAGGTTCAGCTTTAAAGAGATTCATCTGAGTTCTGGAGAGCTGATAAATCTCTGTCCCATGGTACATGGATGGAGGATGGCCTGGTACCCTTAGGACTGCGCTAAGGAGTCACCATCACCTGAGGTGTTTGCAGCTGGTGGAACTGGAGTGCAGGGCTGGGGAGTGCTGCCCCAAATCCTCTGCAACCCCATGGCAAAGCCTCGGATTTTTTTGTGTTCTTGGTTAATTTAACACAGACTGCTTCAGCTTTAGCTGAGACATGTAAGAACCCCAAAATGTTTCACCAGATTCATTCTTCGTGTGGATGAAATTCATCCCTCTTGTACTACCAGGGCCTTTCAAGGGAGTAGAGGGAATAATGATACTAAGAGACTTACTTAACGCATCACAGTGGAGTAAAATTGCTTTAATGCTGTGAATAGTGAGAGTCAACTGCTAGGATAAAGTATTTAAGACTAGTTTGGAAATTAGCTGTTCCAAACTCTGCAAGGCTGAAGCCATCTTTTTGTTATAGACTTTCATGGATTTATAAAATAAGTTCCTGGTTTTAATTAGCAGCTACAAGAGGAAGATCTTTTTTCTCTATAAGGAGTGCTGTAAATAGGAAAACATGTATGTAAGTTAATTATGAGTAATTAATTTATCCTGTATTCTATGGAATTGTTTACATCTTTATTTATATTTATTTGGTTGGTTTTTATTTACAACATTTCAGCTGTTTTATCATCTTATCCTGAATTTATCCCAAATCTATCTTCTGATCTCTGAAAGTGTATTTCCTTCCTTTTATTCTTGAATATCTGATTATGTTTTGGCTCTTAGTCTCATTGCCTTACATTCCCAAACACTGCATAATTCCATTATCAGACCATAAGCCTAATTCATCCAAAGAATTTCAAATTAATTTGCATTATTCCTCTTTATTTTCTGCGTGTCTGACTCTATTTGTCCTGTTCAAAGTAAAAACACGAAAATCGAGTATCTCGTATTTTTCATCTTTTATGACTTATAATTCTTTTCTTGAAGATTGTTCTGCATTAGAACACTGATACCCAAATTTGACGGGAATTGAATGTAACTCCTCGGTTAAGGTGTTACAGTGGCTGATACAAACTCGACTGCCTTTATTATGTTTGAATTAAAAATAAAGAAGTTGCTCAAGGTAATTTCTTTTAAGCCATGTTAGGTGCTAATGTACCATCCTTAAAATAAAATTAAAAAGGAATATAGAATAATAACAATTTACCACTGCATGTCTGTAAAGCATTCGGTATTCATTATTATTTTACATCATTCACATAGTTTTGTGAACAAATGTGGGGTAAAAACACAGATGAAGAAAGAAATCAAATAAATAGGAAAAGGGGAAAGGACATAAAGCATGTCATTAAAATCCTGTTATTACCATAAAATAGGGAAAAAATCCCTTAAACTGTTCTTTGTTCTGTATTACTATTGTGTGCTCTCATGCTGCTTTTCATTGATTTCTGATGAAAACTCACTGATTACTGAGTGGCTGAAATGAGCTCAGATTTGGTGAGCTTCTGCCGTAAGACATTAAGTAATGTAATTCTTAAGAAAAACATGCAGCAACAGGCTATTCAAAGAACTTGCAAAACATGGAGCAGGTAAGACTTGACCACCAAAAAGAAATTCTGCAACGTTGGTTCTTTTGTCAGTCCTAACAAAACCCTGGACAACATGAGGCTGTGTTTTGTGTTCTGCTCTAAGGCTTAGTCCCGGCAGGTACAAACTGCTGCTACCCCACTGGAGACCGTCCCTCAGAGTTGTGCTATTTAGACCATAAAAAACGCTGGCCATAAACTTGCTTTTTAATGGTATTATTGTAGCTTGTTTAAACTCATGCTTAAGCTCTTTTATGAAAAAGTTGCTTTCCAAAAGCACATGAAGACATAGGCCTTCAGGGGTGTTTAGGATTCTGACTCCTGTGGAAGTCAATGGGCTTTGACATCTAAATGGTACTGAGCCCTCTAACTACTTTTGACGATCTGGTTTTATGATATTTTTCATGCTGAAGTCTCCAAACACCCTCTTCTTTTTGCTGCTGCTCAACAGTATTACAGAATTTTATATCATATTTCTGTTGAAAGATGAAGAAAGACTGCTTGCAGGTTCAGGGTGGGTTGGCAGGTTTTTCTTTTTGTGGTCACAGTTGCGTTATATTAATTCTGTCTTTATGAACAGGGAAATGTTTTTATTGGGCAATCAGTTTTGGGGAACAGGGGCGATTTTGAGAAGGATGTTCGTGGAATTTTAAATATTATGTGGAAGACGAGAGCAGAGTTAAGGAGTTCCCTCAGGCAACTTGGTATCTGTAAGTCAGTAGTTGATTTTACCAGCTGGAAGGGGGGTAAAGTGGCAAAAGGAAGCTACAGGAAGTAATTCTCTTACAGCTTTTTATTTGTAGCTTGGTTTTCTATGGGATAATAATGCTGATGTTCCTTGGTAAAGAGTTTTACAGTTCTTAATGAATAAGCATGCTTACAACTACCATTGTTCTCTGCCTCCACTTCAACTTTACCTGTGAGCAAAAAGATCCCTCATATACCTATGGGGATGAGGCCAACTGGGCCCAAGCCCTGCCCAAGAAGGCGGCACAAAGCCAGCCCTGGCACTGGCTGTCTCTGCCTCGCCTGGCATTCCTCACCATTAGATTATTCTTATAACATAGAATTATCTTATTTTGCTAGAAGTACCACAGTGCATCTCACCATTAGCTGCTGGAGGAAAGCCAACAAAAACTACACAATGTGTCATGTCTAGTTTGCCTTTTCTGTGATATATTAGAAGCTTTTGAAACCAGCTCACATGCGAGTGTGGAGGTGTTTCTGAAGCCTGTGTTTCACTGGGGAAGAGGAGCTCTCGTAGCACTGGGATGGCTCTTTGTCAAAGGAAATATATGCAGAAAGTGGTGCCAAAGATCTACCCTGTAGTTAGGGTGGGAAAGCAAAACTAGTGTAAGTGAACTCTGTCGGGATGTTGCTGCTATTAGACAGGCAGACAAATGAGTGGACAGTTCCTGCTTGTTTTCTTACAAAAAAAAATAAAATAGTTCTCATCAGTGTTATCAGCTTAGCCTCAAAATGACTTTCCTCCCCATTATTGCTTATAAACAAACCTTTATCACAGATAGCTAGCCTGCTGAATTAAGACGCTGTATTAAACAGTATATTGCTTCTGTCAGGGCCGATCGGCTGTTTGTGCAGATAATAATGCCAACTGCAACAACAACAATCAGCTAGTGTAAATTAACTTAACTGTGTGAAATAATGCCTCCTATATCAGATTAGCTTGCTGAATGACTTTATCCTTAAATTAAAGCTTGCTGGGGCATAATAGTAAATCATTTAAATGGTGCTGGGCTTTTCAGGTAATGTCTTCATATATTACTGTAATTTCAATTCGCCAAGGCATGCAGATGGCTGTAGTCTCTAGTTCCTTGTCTCCAAAGCCTCTCCCGTGCTGCCATTTTGTAATTACAGCGCAGGCATGCTGCCTGCTGCTCTTAGATTTCCCATGGTGCACCAGCAGCCACGGCAATGCATTTTAAAATTATTATTCTTGTGTGGCCCTCATAACATAAATGTAAATCTTTTATGCTAACGCTGTCAGGGGTTTAGCACTAGGGCTCCAAGGTGCTCTGATGTAGAAATCACCAGCAATCCATCAACCAAATATCATTTGGGATCTGGCAAATTACTTGCATTTTGGGAGGACTGTAAGCAGAGCATTATTGTAAGGTTAGAGAGTGATTTTGTTACTAGGTGCTTGGAAGCCTTGAAGGTGTTCTTTATTTATTTATTCTGCCATTGTACATGGATGTTTAAGTAAGAAATTCTGCCCCGGCTCAAACGCCTAGCGTATGACTTGATGAAAGCTTACTGTACTTAATATGCTGAAGATAACATCTGAGCAAATAACAGCTTCCAAATTAAAAGCCTTAAAATATATCAACAAGACCAGACTAAGATAGATCACTGTTATAAAAGCAATATAGAGAAAGAAATTCTCCTGGGTCTGTGCTGTGAGAAAGAATGGGATTATTTAGTCCTTCATACTCACGTGCAGAGGTTCAATGATTGCTTGGTATTAAAAATTCAGATTTTTATTGCCTACTGTTTCATAATTTTTTTTTAATTTGCATTTTATAAAAGGGCAACAAAATCAAATGGCTTGAGAAAGTCTCGTGATCGCTGTTAACTCTGTGCGCAAGGCACCTTTGCCGCTGAACGCCGCGTGTGTCAGAGCTGTTCCGCAGCCAGAGGCGGCATCGCTGATGCTGGTTCCACAACGCAGAAAAGGGACAAATGGCAAGGAAGGTGCACCCGTGTATTCATGCGTTTGAGGATAGAATGCAGTTAATGTAAGACCTTGAAGGTATTATAAATAGTTGGGGAGCAGCACTGTGTGTGTGCAGCTACAGGATGCTTATGCTGGGTGAGTGTTAACTCAGATTAACACTGCACTGCTCTGCGCCTTTTAATTCTACTGACAGCTTGAGCTGTCCATGTGCCCACTGCTGGCTGACATGTCCCACCCACATTTCTGTTTTCGGAGGAGGGGGTTTGGACACTCCTGTTTGCCACGTCCATCGATAGCAGAACTCAAGAAAAGAGCCTGTTCACATAAAATAGCAGGCCTTCAGGTGTCACGCAAACACAGTCACTTTGGGAAGCAGAGGCCAGGCTGCCTGGCTCTGAGGTTTTTGTACTGCATTCTGCATAAATCAGTCCAAGATTGTTCTGATACTGTTAGCCTTGGTTGGGTCTGTATACAAGTAAAGATTTAAGAGCATTGCTTCTCTTGCAGGGCGCAATAAAATGCAGCTGTTTCCATTTCTTCCACCTGAGCACTTCTGAGCCTATGCACTAAGTTTTTCTTCTCCCATGGTAGTTGTAACCCCCTTGCAAATTGCAGGTCAAAGCACATTAGTCTCTTTACACAATGCACAGGTAGAGAAAACAATCCTAACGTTTGTAAGCAATTGTGGCATGTTGTAGCTCTGCAATTCCCAGGAAAGAACAGAAAAGTGCTAGGTCAATTGCCTCTTGTCTTTTGGCTTCTCTCCAAAATTTGCCTCTCTCCTCTCTTGGCAACCACCCAAATCTGCTTGGACAACACAAAAGAGAACATTTGAGTACTGGGCACACACGCTGCCACAAAGTGGCGTTCCTCTGGTTTGATATGATGCTGTATGTGCAATCTGGTCCCCATAACCAGATCGTTCCTCTCCCAGATGGACAGTCAAGACAGCAGACTCTTTAGAAGGTTATGCTGAGCCCAGTCTATTTCTGTTCCTGTGCCAGAACAGATTAGACTTGCAGCTGGATAAAACAGTGGGCTGTGCTAACTAGCTGATGTATTTAGAAACAAAGATGAACAATCAAATCCTCTTAGCATGTATCTCTATTAAAAAAAAAATGGATGAGGATAGCACCTTTGTCTTGCAGTCTATAAGGAAGAGTAGCTTTTAAGAAGTATCTTTAAAACTGAAGAGCAGAGAGATATGGCACAAGTGAAAACTATTTATTCTTTGATATCACAATAGCCATTACTGGTTTTCTTTCTGCTTCCTTCCTATCCACTGGTGTCTTCATGTCAATACTGGTTTAATGTAAATATTGTTTTTTTTTCCTCTGCATACCTCAACAACTCTGCCTTTTCTCTCTTTATGTAGCAATACTACATTATTCTGATTCTACTTCTCGAGACTTTTGGTAAAAGTGTGTATATTGAAAGTGTTAAATACCAGAATTATCAAGGTATTCTGGCAGAAGGGCAGAGCAGAAATGAGCTGCTCTGCATTGGGGTCTCTGGTTGGTGAAGGATGGGGTAACTCAAGGTCCTGCAATGGCAGGATTTTACATAGAGGGAGAACAACAAAACGTTGATGCTGTGACGCCAGCGTCACTGCAGAACTCACCTGGTCTCTGCGGTGCCCGGCACGGGGCAGCCCCGGCCACTCCTCACAGCCGGCGCCTGGACAGGGACACCCCGAACCCCAGACTTCTGTAACAATGACACTGGTCATACTATAGATAGGTACCACTCCTCCAGATGAAAGAATCAAAAATTCGTTTTAGAAAGCAATAGCCTGCCTTGAATTAAAATTACAGTATTGGACTGACCCTATACCAATTGCTCTGTCCTGAGCAATCCAGAGGCAAAGTCTTACAGTCTTGGCCTGAAATGCTGCACATGGCAGGTCAAAAGTGACATGCCAGTGTCGTGTATGCCAGGAAGTGATTAGGTTATTTTCTGGCAAGACCATCAGCCAAGCTGAACGTCATCAGACAATGCTGAGCTGTACTCTTAAAGATGATGTTCCCATATAGCTTCTGATTGCCATGTGGTGGCTGGGAAGCAACTCTTTCCTGGTTACCTTTCTGCAGGAAATACTGACAAGGTTAACATAGGTATCTTTCGGTATACATTGAATGAGAACATCCTTCAGCTTCCATTAGCTGTTCATGAATAAATTGAAAAAGGAAAATTTGTATGATTTAACTGAGAATAAAGTAATATGTAATACAGAGAAAGAACAATAAAAACTCTTCTTGTATTAACAATGATAGATGGAAATAAATACACAACAATACTAGAGATTAAAAGCTACACACACCAAAAAATATTACATGAGCACATGTGATGTGCTGCCTGATTGTGTAACTTCTCATTACTGTGATTCTGTCATTTTTAACTGGGATTGAAGGCAATGGTATTCCTAGAGAAGATGTTAGAAGACTGAGGATCACTGCCTCAAAAAAGTACTCTGAGCTTCTCGTTTCAGAGTCACTACTCAGGAGGGATCATTGAATATTAAGATCTGCTTTTCTTCTTTCCTCAGCTCTAGCTGAGTACACTATATGTTCCCTGTAATTTAACCATAGCTAATTAGTGCTGGGAAAATGGGAGTTTTGCAGTTTTTTTCAGTGGAGCCAGGATTTCTCCCAGCCTGTTTTTCTGCAGAGATCTAATACTCCCTCTGTGGGCTTAAGATTTTGATAATGATAATGACATAGCTGTATTACATCTCTGGGGGAGGAAGACTGCTAATTGTCAGCCATGACAAAAGTGTGATTACTCTTTAATTGTGTTCTTATAAAAAGGCATTATATGTATTTCCTGTTAATTGCCTAAGCACAAGAACTTTGCTCTGAAATATGTAAGTTTCTTGTATTGGAAGGCCGTAATAAAGCAATTAATTTGGGATAAACATTTTTTCATAGCACAAACAACTACATAAGGCTCAATCTTCACAAGGGTTGTAGCCATAATTTTGCTAGAAGTAGTGGCAGCAGATATTCACCATAATCAGGTGAGACCATAGATGCTTTTCAGACCTTGCTGTTTTCATAACACTGATGTTACAGTAGTTTCTGCTGTATAGTGTGAGTTTATTGACTGACTGACAAGGTCTGAGTTGACTACAGGATTTCACCTTGATAGAACTTCTTAATATCAAAAGTCACTTAAACTTTTCAGCTTGGCTTTGTAGATAGAAGTACAGACAGCTTTAGATCTTTCCCAAATTGCTTTCAGAAAGTTGCCATACAATAAAACGTTACATTCGTAGGCCTATTTCACCAGGTTATGTTTTTCGGTAAGATGTTGCATTTTCTACCTGTCTTCCCATGTAAAGTGCCAGCAGCTGCTGCTGGAGCCCATGGTGCTTCCTCTTGGGTTATGTCTTGCCATTGCCAACCCTGCCATTATTTGACCTTGGGTACTTAATTCTTGAGCGGTTATTCTCTCTAGGCAGTCAAGAGGCACACTGAAACACCCATGGCAAAATTTTCTAGTGCTCCCATTTCAAATTTAGGTTATTGCAAACTGCACTAAAATCAGGGTACAAACATCGTAATCCATCTCTTTTGTGAAATTAGGAAGGATTCTATATGTCCCTCCTTTTCAAATCTAAATGTGCAAACATTTTAACACCTTTTGATTCATCTACTCTATATGCAATGGAAAACTGGCCTCTATTCTGTGTCTGTGAATTAAAAAAAATAAATAAGTATGTCAAGTAAAATCTCCACTTTCAGCTACTTAAGCTGACAGAACATGATACGTGTGTGATAATATTTGATAATATAATTGGTAAGAATTAGTTCTTGCAGAGTTACAGAAGGCTAAAGATTATTTTTTTTTAAGTTGTGTTAAATTGGAATTATGATAAAAGGAAAGTTGTAGTGCTGAAAAGTAGCCTGCTCTCCTTGGATTTTCAGGGCTGTAGACAAAGGGAATGCTATTATTAATCTGTAATCGAATATCATAGTAGGCTTTGTTTAATACCCAAAAGATTATTTGTTTTGGATCGAAGAAGGGTGCATTGAAGAACATTCCCTGCTGACTTCCAGTGTGGGCTGACTGATCTTGTCTCTTTTCCTGCTGATCAATATTGTACTGTCTAGATCCAAGTGAATGTAATCCAGGATTTCAATGGAGTAAAGGGAACAAGAGTCTGATACTCCATATTCATGTGTAGTTTACTTAATATTTTGCTCATAATTTTCTAAAACACTTATTTTTTCTGTAGAAAATCGGTTGTTTTTGTGTGCATGTAGTTTCACCTTTTCCTAATGATTATTTACCACCTGAACAGAAATGGAAAAAGAAACAGGGGAGGGGAGAGTCCTGTTGAAGTGTGTGATTTATTTACATCACTGATTGCTAGGAAAATAGATGGAACAGTTAATGGAAGAACACCTGCTATTGGGTATTCATACATCCTTAGTAAGCCTTCAGAATCCTGAAAAGATTTTATTATCGTTAGCTAATTGAAACTGAGTTCAAAATAAGAAGTAATGGCTACCATTTTTCCTAGCACTAAAGCTTGGATTCCCTCCGCAGCCTTTGTTTCAAATTGTAGCCTCATCTGCTGATTACATTTCTCTTATTTTTCATAAGATCTACTTTTGTATATAGCGTTAGGTAGAGAATGGATCAATTGCAAGTTAGTGGAAGCTGATTTTCCATAATAACGGAGATCATAAAAGTTCCTTTTATTTCTTAAAAATTAGACTTATTCTCTAGGCTTTTATTTAAGACACACACATCCCCCCACTGATCCTTTTCCCCCCTCATAAATAGCATTTTGTACAGTTATGGGTCTTTTGAAGTCACTAGAATTTCTCCATTTAATCCAAAGGGGACAGAATTTCACCTTTACATTTTATACAGACTTAGAAAATATAATAAAGGAGAAATGCTTTTCTCTTTCTTTTTTTTTTAAATTTGAATCTGGGGTGGAAACACCTGCCTGTGAATGCTTCTGCTGCATATACGAGTTCCTACTAAACTAGGTAGAGATCTTTGTGGATGGCAGGAGTCACTGCTGTTAGTGACCATTTTGGAACATCAATCTAAACCCTGACATTTTGTAAGGTTGATGTGCAGCCCTTTTTCTTAGCTTCCAACACCAATCTTTCTTCCTGAGACTTGGTGATATTTTATGAAATCTATCATATAACCTCAGTTGCTCTGGACTTTTTCTTCTAGGTCTGGAATGCAAGAGTCAGCAGCACACTACCATGAATTGTGCTAAAAGATACTGACAAGTCATGTATTATGAGATTTGACCTCTAGCTGTGATATAAGAAGCCTATGCAATGCGCCTTGAATTTCTGACCCTGAAAAAAAAAATGAAAAATGAAAAGAAAAGCGGAGAAAGTGATTCTTCAGTTTCACTTCTTGTAGGAATGAGCAGGGAACAAGTGCCTTCTGGTCGAGTGTGGGCACTGGTGGAACTTTCTTTTTCTCTAAAGGCTAAAAAGTACGTGCCCAGACTATGAAGAAGCACTGAACAGTAGAACATGAAAAACACGAGGAATCTCCATATTCATCTCTAAATTGAGATGAGTATACGGAGAATTTCAAGAGTTTGATGAAAAAGTAATAGTCATTGCTTCAGCTTAAGGTTAATCTTTTGGCAATGAGAATGCGTTATAAAAATGGTTTCATGGCTAACATTAAGGTGAAAAAAATTATCCTATATATGGGGTAGACTCTCAAAGATGGTATATGCTGAGAAAGCCTGTTGCTTCGGAATATTTGGAATATTGGATTTGGAACTCTCCCAAATAAGCACATACTATAATTCAAGAAAAATCAAAGGTGTAACTATTGCTGTTTAGAATGGATTATCTTACATGGGAGATGGTTCAAATAATTTGTGAGCAACTAATCTTTAATATTAGGGACAATAAGAGAATGAGGGGACACTTCGTACAGACTCCAATTTGTATTAGATGAATAGAAAGTTTAGGCCCAAGAGTCCTGGTGACTTTGCAGACTGCTTTTTTAATTTCATTACAAAGAGGGACTGCAGAGGCTTTTTCTCTGTGCTTTGCCTTTCTTGGCAGGAAGATAGCCTGGATAAATTGCAAGCTATGCAAATGAGATCTTGGAGCCAGTTTTGGGTGCAGTCCTGTAGGTTATGTAAAATGAAATGGAAAGGATTCTGGCCCTCGTTTAACATTATTGTATGGTGAAAATGGGAAACCTTTATTAAGCAATTATTACAAGCACATATTAATTTTATAAAACTCAGGGGTTGCAAACAGAGTTATGAAGCACTAAAGACTTTAACAGGTCTTCAGTAAGGACTACACTAGATTAAGTATAAAGGAGAAGGGCCTGAGGATTCTTCAAAAAATTGTGGTGAAGCATAATTGGATTCCATTATAATTCATCTGACTGAAATGTAGGAAAATGTCAGATGCTTATTGTTGAAGCTTATAGTATCTTTATTCAATAACTTAGCAAATGATTGTGCAAGAGAGTTACTGGTCTTCCTTTCCATCTCTTCCCAAGTGCATCTTGTGCTAAGCTAGAGACAGGACACCCTGCTTTACCAGCACATTTGTGACGTTAGTTCAGACTGTTGCTCGAGCACGGCTTTTATATTCTCAGAGGTGATCAGAAAGCAAATGCCAACCTAGGGGAGAGTCAAGGTTTTATGTTTCTTGTGTTTTCCCTGGCAGTCTGGTTTCAAACAGGCCCTCATGGGGAACTGTGGTGCTCCCTTAGCAATAGCTTCTCCTTTCTTTTTTTCCTTTTCCACCCCCTGAGACTTCCCAACATGATCATCTGAAATAAAATTAAATGACTATGTTATACTAAATTGAAGTGACAGAGCAGACTTAGTCTGCGGAAACTACTGTACTCCTTTACCTTTATGGCTTCAGAAAAAGTGGTTTTATAATATCTTTATATAAAACCTCACTATAAGATATGGCTTCTTAGTGTAGTTGGTAAACAGCCTGCCTTTTAGTCAAGCACATCTTTAAAAATATGATGCATCACCTTACAAAAACAGTTGAAGATTTTTCCACAAAAATCCATATCTTGTCCCATAAATAAGAATGTTTAAATGACGAGCACTTCCTACATTATACACATCCCTGGATGTGATGTCCTCCTTGGTGAATTTTTGTTAAGGAACAAAATACAATTTTTATTGAGATCAATAAAAGATTAAGGTGACAAAGTGATTTATTGGCTATACTGAATGCTCATTTTTTCCTCAACAACAACACAACCAACCAAGAAAAAAAAAAAAAAAAAATAAAGAAAAGAGAATGCCATGAAGTAGTTTAAGTGGTTTGTATTTAGCTTTGTTTTTACCTTGGGTCCTTGGAAAACTAGGAAAACAGAGCTAAGTCATCCATCAAATCTTAAAATACTGCTTAAAATGAGTAACTGCTGCTCTGGCCCTCAGACTACAACATATGGAGGAACTTATTATATGACCCACTACACACCAATGTCCATGGAAATACTCCCATTAACCTCGATGAACATAACTCCAGAACTGCATAATGAAAGCAGGAGAGAAACCAATTTATCAGTGCATGAGAGATGGTGCTCACCATCAAGTCTTTCTTTTGATTACTGCAAGGCTGCAAAGCCAGTTTGACTCCTTGATGTATGGTTTGATGTGCCTCTGAAGAAAACTTTATTTAAAAGCTCTCAAAGAGGGGTAGATTAAATGTCCCTGGAAAAAGATCCTCTGAATGAACTTTCTCCCTCGGGATCAACATCTCATGTTGGTTTCCCCTTGTGTGAATTTAGGTAGGGTCTGCCATGAAGCAATATTTGAAGTTGTTGTTTGTGACTCCTCCCCAGCGTTGGCAGAATAGATTTTGGTGACAGATCCCGCATGAATCAGGAGATACGGAATGAAGCTGTTTTGCGACGTTGTTGCTGAGTGTTCCAGTTGAGCCATCACCGCTGGTGCTCTAAAATGCTCAGGGCATGCAGGGGAAGCTTCAGAGGTGCTCGGAGTTGGTGTAACCTGAGTCTCACTGCAGAACATTTTTGCACCATCTATTGATTAAGTGGGAAATTTCTAAATCTCCTTTTGTCTGGTCTGGGAATGAAAATCTTGGGGGAATTGGTTTGCATCCTCAGCAAAGGATCCTCACTCCTGTCTGGCCATTGCCTACAGCCTGACCTGAACACCTGGTTTAGGAAGAGTGCCAGGGCGAATACTGGCTGTCTTTTATTTCTGCAAATTGCCAACAGTGTGCTTGTTTAAATGCAGGAAGTGAAAGGAAACACAAATTTGAGTTATTTACACTGGAAATGTTTGCCTGAAAAGTTTTGTGTCCAGAGACATTGTACAGACATATCCGGATACAGGACTAATCCCACACCTGTTGTGTGAGCTGAACAGGTTAAATTTAGCACAGTTTTTGGTAACATGAAAAACAGTAGTAAAATATATCTGAAACCCTAACAATGAGATGTCAACTCCAAATAGAAGTAAAATTTACCACTTATATAAAAGCGATGCTCTGCACCTTGCTAAATAGAGGTTCAATCACCACTTATAAACATTGTGCATATAGTCAATACTGTGCTCTCCTTTTAAATAATGTTTTGAATTTGTATATGTTTTATTGTGCTATATTCTTCATCAATTTCTTACAATACCGTTGCAATATTTTATATTAAATTTAATGTTAACTGTAATTTTATCTTAATTTTTAATATCAGATCCTTTCCATTAGTGAATATTTTATGCATATTTATTTCCACTGTTGTTGCAGTGTCCTTGAAATTGTTGATACTGTTGACTGGAAAACACAGCATTTGATACAAAGTTTTAGGGAAGGCATATTGTAAATGAGAAAGCTCAGGCCCGTTTTAATTGTTGCAGTCTTCTGTATGAGTGTTACACAAGTGTTTCTGCTTAAACCCTTAAGTGTTTTACCAGTGAAATTCCCAGCCTTGTGAACCTGAACCAGTTGGTTGTACCATCCATTAGCTGTTCTTGTCTCTTCATGAGCTTGGCTGGAGTTCTTTTCCTGCTGATTAGGAAGGTTACCACCAGCTGTAGACTATATGGCAAGAGAGGAGGACTGTGTCATGTGAGTGTGGCAAAATGAGGTTCTGGGTCCTGCCTAAGCCGTTCCTCACTTTCTGAGGGCCACTTGCCTTTCTGCAACCCCATCTCAACAGATTTGGCCTGATGGTTATTGGGTGCACCTAAATAAAAAGGAACCTTTGTTCACTGCACATCCTTGAGCATCTAAACTGGGGATCTGGAGTTTAAGCACCAATTAGGCTGAATCCCTAAAGAAGGTATGGGGTTGGAGAGGGTCCATTATGTACAGAAAATGTGGCCAGCTAAATACCCCAGGTTCCAGTATAGGCTGGGGAATGACCTATTAGAAAGCAGTGTAGGGGAAAGGGATCTGGGGATCCTGGTGGACAACAGGATGACCATGAGCCAGCACTGGGCCCTTGTGGCCAGGAAGGCCAATGGTACCTGGGGTGTATTAGAAGGGGGGTGGTTAGTAGATCGAGAGAGGTCCTCCTTCCCCTCTACTCTGCCCTGGTGAGACCACATCTGGAGTATTGTGTCCAGTTTTGGGCCCCTCAGTGCCAGGACAGGGAACTGCTGGAAAGAGTCCAGCATAGGGCAACAAAGATGATTAAGGGAGTGGAGCATCTCCCTTATGAAGAAAGGCTGAGGGAGCTGCATCTCTTTAGTTTGGAGAAGAGGAGACTGAGGGGGGACCTTATTAATGTCTATAAGTATATAAAAGGTGAGTGCCATGAGGACGGAGCCAGGCTCTTCTCGGTGGCAAACAATGATAGGACAAGGGGTAATGGGATCAAGCTGGAACACAAGAGGTTCCACTTAAATTTAAGAAGAAACTTCTTCTCAGTGAGGGTGACAGAGCACTGGAACAGGCTGCCCAGGGAGGCTGTGGAGTCTCCTTCCCTGGAGACATTCAAAACCCACCTGGACATATTCCTATGTGACCTCACTTAGGCGTTCCTGCTCTGGCAGGGGGATTGGACTAGATGGTTTTCTGAGGTCCCTCCCAATCCCAAATATACTGTGATACTGTGAAGTGCTGGGAGAAAGAATATCAGTGCAAGGCACAGATGGCCCACTGCTGAAAGCAAAACAGTGTGGTGGCATCAGATCTTCTTAATATGTAGTAAAAAAATATTGTGCACAGAAAGTTCTTGTGATACACTGCTTAATCTTATCTGGAATATATAGAGATTGGGTTTTTATCAAATTTAGTAATTCCTGATACTTTAGATTTAAAGCAGCCATCTGTATGTTGTTTAAAACAAGATCTGACTGTTCAGCATGCGTGCTAATTCAACTCTATCACAGAGAAAGAATATGTGAAATTTGTAGTGTATCTTTGAACTAGACAAAAATCTCAGCTGGCGAAATAATCTGTTGGGATGATATTGCTTTTGAACATCCTTGTATTTAGAATGAGCTCATTTTTTGGTGCTTATATGTATGTACAGTAGAAAAACTTGTATCACCCTTCATGCTTTTGGAGTGTTCCTGCTATTTGTGACAGTCTCTGAGTCCAGCTGCGACAGGTAACAGCGTCAGTGGAAGGCTCACTGGAGCTTTCTCGCAATGGGGAACAAAAGGAAGAGGAGTAGAATGGCGCAGTAAAGTTCTGTTATTAGCTTGTTGTTCTGGAGAGCTGTTTCTGCACTTAATCTTGCTCTGTGACTTGGTCAAGTCACTCCTGCCTCTGAGCCTCTGTTTCTGCCACACTAAAGGAGCTGGTAGCATTGCTTGACTTCACAGATGTGGGTTTTAAAGTTAAATGAAGCTCAAAATTCCATTTTAAAAATTCTATTTTAAACTGTATAACTGGTACAATGATGAAATAAAAACAGAGTTATTGTAATTATTGAACAATTTGTGTCTTTCCCCTGAGACAACTGTATTAATTTGGCTCAGCTGTGCATGTAAAATTATGGGAATGCGAGCCCATGCCAATGCATATCACTTCTTTGTTTGGCATTTTAACCTGGCCAAGAAACCCTATGGAGCATACTTGTAAAATACATTTTCATATCTTAAGGCCATCTTGGAGTACAAGCAGGTAAGATTCTATCTCCTTCCAAAGTTTTATCTATGTCCTTAGCACAGATTTGTGATATGGGTTGTGTTTCCCTGGCTTCATCCTTCACAGGGTCTTCACCATTCAGTCTGGTAGAGGTAGTAGCTGCCAGTCTAAATGTGTTGGGTTTGGTTTTTTCTTTAATCCATCTACACATCCTCCTGCTGAGATAAACACTTTTTCTTCTTCATCTTCTCGTATTGCAGAAAGGCATATTAACAGCATTTTCTCTTTATGCATCGTATGCATGTTAATGAACATGTGTTCCATATTTTCTTTGTTCATTTTGTGATGCTTTCCAATGGATAGTAATCAAAAGTATGTGTAGCAAAATGTTACTGACAGCATGCTTTGTCAGTCTTTGCCCATAGATGGTCAAATGATTTTGTGCATCATTTTGGGAAGATCAAGAATGACTCCAGGGTTTTGAGGAGCTAATCTGATTGGCACAGAATTATTCATAGCAAAATATGTGCAGATGGGGAGCTCTTATATATAGATATCTTAAAATTTATTGCTCTTTAATTATTTGAAACTACATCCTTAAAACAAGATTCAAGGAAAGTCACAGACTGCTTATTAATGTATATATGTTTTATTGGAGGAGATTAATAAATAATATCTGTTTAACTAAGGCCGACGAGACATTCAAAAGACAACTACTGTTAATAATTGAAAATTAAAACAAATGTACGACTGTGTTGCCAGGATTACAGAAACCAATGAATCATGCATTTATTATTTTAACTGGTATGATACAATCAGCAGGGAACTCTTAGAGCTGGTTAGTGGCTGCTGCACTGGCTGAAGCCAAATCCAGGGTGCCTGTATTAATGCAGCTCATGGAATGAGTCTAATGCATACAAATCAGAGGGCAGAGAGAAAGAGAGCAATGTGGGGGGATATAGGACTTTCTTTTATTATTATTTTTAAGAAACAGGACACTCCTGCTTTACATCTATTTGGCTTGGTTAAAAGCAGTAGTGGAGGACAAGAGGATAAATAGAAGTCACTTTCCTAACAGAGCTGGGTTTTGCATTAATGCTGGGCCAGACTCGCTGTGCTATAGGGAGGTATTTTGCAACAGGGCGACACCTAAATGTCCTTCACACAGGTGTCTGCAGGAGGATATATCTCTTGCATGCACTTGATATAGCTGCCTGAGAGGGAGAGACTAGCAACACTACCAGGTAACACTACCAGGAACTGGGAAGTGAAATTACAGGTGTTCACGGTCTCAGTATTTATGCGTTAATTACTCAGATCTGCATAAAAGTAAAACAATTTAACTAACCCGTGTAAAAACCCTATCAGCCAAAATGGCTTTTGATATCAAAGATCCATCCACTTACGGTCTCTCTCTGTTCCTTTCTTCCCATACAAAATTCTACTGACTCCTCCTTGGGGAAGGAAGCTGCCATGATAAAAAGCTCAGATAAAGAGAGGAGAATAATAATGGCAGCATTAGCAAGAAGCTCTGCGTAACACCACTGCTTCTGCCACGGTACCTCTGTCCTCCCTAGCAGGTTCCCTGAAGCAAGATGCAATATATCTCTTAGTTTGAATATTTCATTTCCAGGGGTACATCTGCTTTCCTTTCATGTTATATTCAGCGTTACCTATTTATAACACTTTTAAAAACTGATTTTCCAGCTTCTTGATATGGTACAAGAGAAGCAGAAGCTGTGTATCAGTGTAATGATAAAAGGCATGAGGAAAAGGGGAAAGTAATAATTGGTTGCAAATCAAGTTATGAACCTCAAGCAAAAATAAAAGTAGAAGAAAGAGGGAGAACTGTTTTATAACCTCAGTAAATAGCAGAAATTACAATGAGCTGTGTACATTTGGTTTGCACTTTTAGACTGAGTTAATGGATAAGGATATTTATCTGATGTTGTTTCCTCTACACATAAACTCTTCTGATTTAGATGATAGATAGAAACCATTTATACAGATAAACACAGTAGGGGTCTAAACACGGATCCCTGTGGAACACCAGATGTGAGTAAATGAACATTTGATTTTCCTCTTGTCTGCTTCTGACAACCTGATGGATAAGAAACTATCTCCTAAATTCCCTTAAAACCTGATAGCACTAATACAGATAATAACATAGAGTGAGATATGGTATTTATTAAATCTGCTCTCTAAATATTAATACGACAGCAGCTGTGATCTTTCTACTCTTTAACTGTACTCTTTAAGCACTGTGTCACTTGCTAACAAAGATAAATGCACAGAGCTGATGTAGAGGGTTTAGGACCACAGGGGTATTCAAATACTTAAGATTCATGCAATTTAGAAATTAATATTCTACATCACAATTGATTAAATAAAATGAGTGTGAGAAATTTACAAAATTGCTTTTAAAATGGAAACAGATTGTGTGAATGGAATAAGAAGCAGCTATGTTAATTCTTTCTTGTCCATTGTCCCAGGTGGATCTAATGCTAACCACTGAAGAGTGTATTAGCAGAAAGGAGCTTTAGTATTTCATAAGTTAGAAATATCATCTCTGAAGTGTCAGCAGTTTTATATCCATTTTTCTCTCCCTCTCCATTTCCTCCATATCTCTGAGACGAAAATCTTCCAGAGGAAGAGGCCACCAGGGGCCATGTCTCAGCCACATGCTTTTATTCACTCTGTCATGTCTCTTCCAGAGTTAACTGTCAACTGCACTTGTAGTTCAAGCATTCTTGGCTGGTGGAGGGTGACTTCCAGTACTTCAGTACTTCCAGACTTCTTACCTACCACTGCACTCACCAGCTCCCTCTTGTGGGAACAGCCCATGAGCCCAGCACCTCTCCCAGGTCACTTGTGCTTCTTATTTATTGGCCCAGTTGGATTGACTTTGGCTGAATTGGGCTTCACATTTACCTTTGAAAGCATAGCGAGGATCAGTACCAACTTTTGCACAGACAACAACTGTAGTTTTTTGTGTAGCATAAATTCCAGTCTAACGGAACAAGGAAAGCTGAAACCGGTGTCATCCAGATTGTTAGGAAAGCCTGTGATCTGTTGCCTTATGCGACATTTGGGGTTTTTTATATCTCTGGGAGAGAGTTGCAGTGACCAAACACAAACTGTGGAGCTGTGTCTGCTCTTGTGTGGAGTTTGAAGAGCTGCTTATGTGCAGCTGCTGTGGCAGAGCATGAGGTGGGATTCAGCATCAATGTGCAGGCAACTTCTGGAGTCCCACAGTTAGGTGCTTGTCTCCAGTGAGTTCTTTGTGTTGGGTTGCACACATGTGTGCGAGAGGAGACCCCATTTGTTTCATATCAATGTCTCTGGAAAGAAACTCAGTACACAGAAAAACAGCTGCTCTTGTTTATAGCCAGACTAAGTTGCTGAAATGGGAGGTTTGAGAGAAAGAGACTTATTGGAGACTTTCTTGCTAGATTCATTAAGGATCCTTTCAGCTCAGCTTTCCCCAGCTAACTGTCCCGAGTTGAGCTATTACGCTTCTGGGTACCTGTTAATCTCTTCAGTCTGGTGTTTCTGATCCTGCAGTGTTTGTGGGTATTGCAAAGGGGCTGTAACCACTTTCTACTCCATGGCAGCACAGCCTCGCTCTTGATGAGACAGTGCAGCTTTATAGGCGCTTCTGCAGCAAGTCTATCAGTCCCAACTTGAATATGTTGATTAGTGATTTCATACTGGATTCAATAAACACAGTAGCGGGTACTTGGAATAATTCTACTGTTAGGAATGAAAAGCTAATTGGCTTTGAAGAAAATAACCCACACGCAATTTGTACCACTCCAATGGTCAGAAACTGGACCATGGATAATTGAGATGCTATGAAACACCTACTGCCTCATGCTCACAATTTTTGGATCCATTAATTCCTACAGTGTCTTGTGCCTACCTACAGGAGAATGTTACAACAGCTTAGTTCATTATAAACAATTCTGCCCCATTTACTTTAGAATTTTGTGGTTGTTAATCCATAAATGTGTAGAATGCAAATTTGCAAACAAAGGAGCTTAGAGATAGTGACTTTTCCCTACAATCCACCATTTCTGTATGATGTTAAAGATTAACATTCTAGGAAAAGGACAACCACATTTTCATGTAAATGCCTGTATGATTATACTTGAGCCTAAATGTGACAGAGGTTTTGGATGGTAGCTGATTAGGGGACTTGTTTAGGTTTTCTTGGGTTTATTGCTTTGATATTTTTTTAAGGACATGAGTCATGAACACATAGTCCAAGCTTGTGGGTTCAGTTCAAAAATGAAAGAGAAGTTTGTAGATTATGGGAGCACAGAGTTTGGGGCCAGTATAACTACAGTTGATTCTTTACAAATTAAAAATTGAGTTAATTCTTTTCACTCAATAAAAATGTTATTTGACATTGTTATTGCTCTTGCTGTTCCACTTTTTAGAAAGGAGAAGGCAGGAGTGTCATGGTGCTTGTGGCAGAAAAATTCAAACTGTCATTAGGTGTTGTTATTTTCAATATGGTTGTAATGTCAAATGAGGGGCAAATTTTCACAGATTTAGATTTTTTTTTTCTTAATCCAAATAACACATCTTGAAAATGTTGTTCTTTTCATGGCTTTCATTAGATGATGTATTTTAAAATCTTTCCATAGCATTTCAGGATGCTAATTGATAGTTCAGATGCCTTTCTCCTACAAGACAACAAACACTCTGTCCCACTGTGAAGTAACCAGCAGATTTAACAGCATATATTGTACACACTATTTACTTAAATCGATGTTTTTTAAATGTTTTTGATGTATAGTTTATAAAATCTCTGTAGTCTGGAGATTCAAACTCCTGCAAAGAAATTTAAACTTGCTGATTGTAGGCTTGAGTTTCTTGGTTTCCTTTTATGGGTACCTTCGAAATAATTCCTAGATGCCTAAGAGTGAATCACTTGAAAAACACTGTTATGGGTTCAAATAGTCTGAACAGATGAAAATCGCTTGTTTAAAAGGGAAATTTCTTTCATCAGATCTGGTAAATTTATGCTAACCTCAATTTTTCAGCCAAACTAGCAACAGAGTAATTACTAGAAAGGGCAATAATTAGGATTTTGATCTTATTATTAAAAGATGAAACTTTCTTGGAATATTGAAGCCTTATTTTCACCTGGCATTTGATTTGATTTCACTTTATTTCACTAGGAAACGTCTAGATAAGAAATTGCTCATTGGAAAATGGTATCCTGAGTGAATAACAGTTTCTGTGAATGAAGTGGAGTCTCACCATATTTTTTTGTCTGGATCTGCAAGAAGCTGCTCCAGTCTAATGGGTAGAGAGAGCAGCAGCATTATTCACAGCAATATGTAAAGTACCCTCTTGGGCTCGCCACACATTTTATCTTTCGTTATCAAATTGACACTCCTGCATGGGTGGATTCATTCTCTGGCAGGGAATACCACAGGCTGTATTTCTGTACTTTTTCTCTCTCCATCCAGGCATTCTCTCAGAGCCTTGGTAAATCATCATGTTAAATCATTAATAGTGAAGAAAGGCATGCTACATAAGCAATTATATACTGATTAATGTCTAAGTTAAATCCCTCTCTTCAAAGATATTGCTGACCTGCTGAGTATCTCCATCATAGTAATTTTCTTTGTTCTCTGGTGGAAGCTCGTGGCTCAGCAGTCCAAGCACAAAGGCAGGAGCATTCTTAGGTTCAAATCCTCGTGCACAGCACTGAACGTGAACAGGTGACATTCTCACAATCAACACGGGGGGGACATGAGGACTGAAAAGCTTCAGTAAAGCTTTATCTGGCTGGTAAAATTCTGTGCATGCCCTCAAAACTCTCGCTCTTGTTAACATCGTGGCAGTTCCAGTGGTGCCAGCGGTGCCGGGAGCTCTCAGCGAGATGGGCCATTAGTGCTGGCAGTGCTGCATCAGTTCAGCCTGCTGTGAGTAAGTGTAGATGACACGGTGCTTTAAATGTGGGCAACCCAAAGTGCTGCTCTGCAGCGGAGCTCCTGGTGTTAGTACTAACGTGAGAACCAAACAAGTGTTGGCTCATGCAGGAACGGTTGGAATAGCTTTTTTGTCCAGGTGTTAGGGTCTGCACAACAAAGGCAGGGAAACAGTAGAATTAAATCCTGACTGGTGAAGCAAGGTGGGATTCAGGGGAAAGAGATAAAAAATAATGTATAAAATACAGGAATTCCCTGAAATGTCTGTGATACGCAGTCTGCATAAATACAGTGGTAGCCTCTGTAAAGTTACTTTACAGGTGAAATTCATTCTGAAACAGTACCACGTTAAACCTTTTGTAATTTACTGTAGGGTGGCCTTCCTGAACAGAGGACATCCATGATAGACAACCACTAAAATCATGAGCCTCTAGCAGTTTAAATATACAGATTTCTCCTTGCTGCATGTGTAAATGTGTAACCACTGACACCCAAAAGTGTGCTCACAGTGGTGACCTCATGCCACAGAAATGTAAGTCTCTGCTTTTAGCTCTCTGGGGTGTCAGTAGTGCTTTCTTTTTGTACTGAAGAGTGAATTAACAACAAAGAGTGGTCACGTACTTGAAAAAAAAAAAGAAAAGGAAATATCAATATTGTATATATGCTGACAGAAAGAAATATTTATAGGGCATTTGCATTTATAGTATTTTAGACATTTTCTGTTTTTAAATCAAAAATAGATATTGAAATGTGACTGACAAGTTCTACCTCCTTTACTCCAGAAAATAAGATTCTAAGACCAATTTATTTCCCTTTTTCCCTTAGCTGTTCTTCCTATTCCTTTTCATTGGTGTTATGTGCTCTTTAGTAGACCAAAGCCTGGATGAGAGAGTGTGGTTCAGTACAGTTGTGCTGTTGTCAGGACCAAAAAGGCAGTATCCTGCTAAAGGGTATTTTCCATGACATCAGACCCCGCTTTGCCACTGTGCATGAAAGAACAGTAACGTGAGAAAGGATGGCTTTGCAGACTCTCCTTATTCGAAGCTTAATGCTCTCCCACCAAGGTTCACGTCTCTCATTTTGGTATTCAGGTATCAGCCTTTGACTGGTGGGAAATGTGTCATTCAGCTGCTCCCCAACTATGTATCAGAAGTGAAAAGAGACCTTTTAGCATGACCAGGGATGTGCATTTTGTCAGACCCTCCAAGGTGAGAAGCTATCAATTCGGAGCTGTTACTCAAGTTGTCTTTTGTGCTGTTAGTGCTAGAATATTCACTGTATATTAATGTTTGATTAAACCAACATCCTGTGCCATGTTCTGTTATAGCCCAAGGATCACATTGGATTGTAGGGATGAACTGGAGGTTGAGTGTATCTTCAAAGGTATTCAGATGCTCTAATGACTGCAAACCCAGCAGAAAAGGATCAGTTCCTTTTGTTTTGTACAATGAATGTTTATTGTTTCATACGTATGGCTCTGCACACATTTAAAATTCACTCTATTTCTTTAGAGGTATCAGTTGTAATGTTATTGGTGAACCAAACATTTATCTGGAAATTGAACTTTTTGCTACAGTATTTCATCTGGTTTAGTCCATGTTTTTTTGGCAATGCTGATTGCCTATAAATCATCTTACCTGTTTTTCCAATTGAGGTTATTCAACAATTGACAAAATCTGGCACGGGGGTTCCAGAATTGTTGTAGCTATTAGAAGCTGTGTGTTAGTTTAATATGATACCTGAGGAAGAATTTTTGGTCAGTCATCAAGAAGCACCATAGTAAATAGTACTAAGTTTGCACTTCTTTAAAGTGCCACTACTCTGACACTTTCTCATCTCCTTCCCCCAGCATCAATTACCACTCCATCTCTGTTATCAGGCTAAGAAAATCCATATTCTGTGCAAGCTTGCCTGTGCTTGTAACAAGCAATGGAATACCACAGGCAACTTCACTGAAGTAGCTCATGGTAGGGCTCCCAGCAACACTGCTCATGTTCCTCAAGAAGAGACTTACAGACAGTGGCCACCAGCCCCATGAGGAAGGTCTTGGCCATGGACCTTGGGCCAGAAGCTGCAGGCCCTGCTGAGGCTCCTCCTGATTGCCCCATGGGTGGAGGGAGGAGGTTTGCTGTGAGCTCTCACCCCCGTGCAGGCACACTGCAAGGTAAAGATCAACATTAGCCTTCTGAATGAGCTCAGTTAAAATCAATAATGAGTAGAAAAGCAAGCACATAAAGTGTTACAGTAGTTTGAGGTTCATGGGTCTGGAATAAAGGAAAGAATGAAGTATTCAGCTGCTGCAGTAGGACATTTTATTGCACACAGTGTTTCTCCCTTTCATGCTCATTTTCTCCATCATTGTTATTTATTTTCATATGATGCTTTATGGTGAAAAGGTCCATTAAAATAATGGAGTTTAATGCTTGAATATATTTTTCATCACTCTTTCCCTCCTCCTCTCTTTCACACACATGTATTTCAAAAGCATGGACAAAAAGCACAAAACAACTTCACCCACCAGATGAGGGCTACTGAACATGCCCTGGTTGGAACTGCTGACTGGGTAGATGACACTGCTCTTAGTGTTTTTCAGAGAAGGCTTAGCTGACTTACAGGAAAACTAGTTAGTCCTTTCAAGTTTGCAATAAAAGGTGAAAGTACAGGGAAGCAGCAACAAAAAAGTAAGATTTTAGGGGCTTTCAGTATTCTTGAGGGGAAAATGTGCCAAGGGAATAGAGGAGGCAAGAAAAGGTCGCTCTGCTTCAAAGGAAAAGCAAACAGGCTGAAATCATTCTAGAAGAAACATAACATTAATATCAATTTGAGGCAAAATATTCTCTCCTAAGTGACATTTGGAGGGTAGTATGCCAATAAAGTCAGAGTTGTCTTAGAAGTCTATTAATTTCATCAACTTCCTTAATGATTTGTGAAACAGGATGACTCATAGACAGTGGTGGAGCTCAGGACACCTGTGGTCTCTTGGTTTTATTGTCCTTGCCTTTGACTAGTTGTTTCAGCCCTTTGCACCTCAGTTTTCTCTCTTTACTGCATCCATTTTACCCTTTGTCTTTTCTGCTGTGACTTGTGCACCATTTGAGAAATGGTAGTACATCTGCAGTATGCCTACCATCCAGGGCTTGATTTCAGATGGTTCTTCAAAATACTATTGCAATTAAAAAAAAAAAAATTATATATTTTTATTAGGATGAGTAATAGACCTTCCAAATTTTTATTTTAGTGATATTCCTTTTTTTTGGTCACACTTACAAATCAGGCAGTCCATCCCCTAACTTACCCCTCTCCTTAATAAACTGTTAATATTAAAAGGGTAGTAATCACTTGTATTCTTGTATTCCATGAGATCTGTTCCTGGAGCAAAAGTTGTGTTACTAAGTTCTGAGAAAGAGAATTGAGACTTAAGGGAAGCAAACTTGTTTGGTTTGTCAAAAAGGAGAAAAGCATGGATGGAGGTTGTTTCATGAAACACTATAGAGATGTGTGTTTTAAACTACTCATAATTGTGCATTAACCTTTCTCACCATGCTGGAAATCCTACAGATTCTTGTCTCACAAGCCTTCCATGGACGCATAGTGTATACACATATCTATATATTTCCCTGCCAAAACCCAAAATGTCTTCTGGGCTGAGATGTAATTTGTATTATCAAAACTGCAGGACCCACTAAATCTAGAGCTAATGGAAAGCAACTCAATTGTTACTAGATATGCAGTGCCGAGCAAAAATAAAACTTAGATTACCAATTGATGAAAGGCATTGAAGCTAATCCAGTACAGTCAGAACCAGAATGACATCTCACAAAGATAGAAAGGAAAAAGCAAAGGTGTATTATTTAAGTAAACTATTCTAAATCTTAAAACTCCAGGTGTTAAACAATGAAAATGACAGTGTGAGTGATGCAGTAGTAGAACATGGCAAAAGGTTGTGAGATGCTGTTTATCTCAAGGTCCTGAAAATGTAATTTTATTATCGTCACTGTTTTATTACTTGTGCCCAATAATGTTTTTGATAGGCAGAATGTTTCTGAGATCTCCAAGGAGTAGTCCAAACTTCACAGTTTAAAATAGATGGGGAAAATATTCAGGGAACATTAACTTCAAGCGGGACTTTCTGCTCTGATTGACAGAATTCATTACAGAAGGTGTGTTAGAGTTTTCATGCTCTTGCAGCTGCTCAGCTGGACTTTAAGCCTTACTTCTCCAAGCAAGATTCAGCTCAGATCCCCCTCCACCCTGTACTGATAATTTTTTAGGTGGCCCTTAAATGGCAACACAGAAAACAAATTTTGCCTTGTTTCTTAAACAGAACCTTACTAGTTCCGAATTATCTCTTAAAACCCATTCAAAATCAAACCTGATCTGAGAAAATCCGTATTTCCTCTGCTTTCACTCTGCCTTTGCCTGTCGAGGCTGGAGGCTGCCCAGAGCCCAGTGGGATCTCTTGTTCCTTGCTGCCGCTGCTCACAGACGTCAGCACCACCAGAAATTCAGCCGTGTCTACCCTGGAATCGCCAGGATTTTTCCCATTCCATGAGGGCTGTCGCAAGATGACACTCAAAAACGTGATGAGATCCATCACTAGAGGAGGCAGCTCTCTCAGCAAAGGCAAAGTGCACACTGGACGGTGTGGGGTTAGGGGAGGGCTCCCAAGCAAGGAATTTGCCTACTTACCTAATAAGGTACATCCTGCAGTTTTCCTGGAGGGCTGGCTAGGAGTCTTGTGTCATTCTTTCTTTATTTAAAGGCTTTATTTAAAAAGGGAAACAACAAGAAACTTACCCAGGCATTTCCAAATGCAAAAATTCCCAAAGGCTGGGAGTATTTCAATGATGTCTGAAGGTGATTAATCTTCTCAAACGAATGTTTGTGACCCACTTGGAAGTCAGCTCTTCCTAAATGGGAGTTATACTGTTAGATATTTATCCATCAGCTGCTCATTCCAGACTGCTCTAAGGTAATACTCAGAGAGAAAGCTCACATGAGCTAATGTTAATTTGGAGGTCAACCTAGAAAATTGTCAAGGTCCTTATTGGCCTTAAAGTCTATGAATTGGTAGCAAGTGCTGGCAAAAGGTCACTGGTTGCAGATAAAAGGTTAACTATCAGACCATCTAGCAGAGCTGTTCAGGCTTTTTTATTATAAGGACGTTAAAATAAATTCCATATTTGGTTGTCAGATGTTGTTCAGTCGCTTTTCTTCACCCTTCACCCAGCTTCATGCAGAGGTTTTCTACCTGTAGGCTGCTCCTGAAAAATTACCAGCTACTCCAGAATGCCATAAAGAGCCTCCTGTGAGCCCATCCCAAACATTTCCCAAAGTATTGTGCAACAAGCAGTAGAGCAGCTCTCCAGTCTGAGTGCCTTATGATTTATGAATAACTATGGTCTCCATTAAGCTGCAGAAAGGGGATAGTGTGTTTCACCCTGTGCTGAGAACCCCATTTGTTTCCGTTCCTGTCAGCAGTTTGCATAAGTGAATGATTTTATTTCATGTGAGAGAGAAGGCAAACACACAAGTTATCCCAGCAGTGGAAGATTTGTCAAATAAAGCTTTTAATAATGGTGTTATTTGACAGTTTTATAGTGCTTCAACTTTCGAGCAGTTTGAAGGTGGTAGATTTTCAATAAAAATTAAGTCCTTATCTAGAAGAAACTGGGTCCCTGTTGTTTTAAAAAAACTGGTCTTGGCTGCATTGGAGCACCTTAATTTACTATTGAAAGTAAATCTCAATCCTTTTCTGTATTAATATATCTTGCAATCCATCATCAGTAGGTGTTCTGTGTATTTTTTTGCCCTAGTATATCAAGGTGGCCTGATAAACCACCTTCCTAACCAAACTTGTTGGGTGATCATTATGTTTCTCACAAGAATAAATTATCCAGTGTAGTTTCTCTGTGGCTTACTTAAATAGTCCAGCAGTGTTTCCAGTCACTCTTACTTATTTCTTTAATTTGTTTAAGGGATCCAGTAAGTTATTCAGGTGAGGAGAAAAGGACTGGGAAGTTGCTGGTTTTCACAAGGTCAGAGTTAATCCTATCTGTGTTCATAAATCACTGTACATCATAGAGATAACCATGTAGTGACTGAGAACATGTTAATAGAAAACCAGTTCTGCACTGAAAGTTCCATTGCTTAAAGGAAGGATTTTTGAAAGAACATAGAGCTGCCTGAAATTCCCTCCCAGCTAAATAAACATAAGCTTAAAGAGTTGTATTATTTATAGATCTACTACTTTTGTTATAAAAGTTGGTTGATCTTCATCATCCTGCAGAGAAGGTAGGTTTTAGTACAAGCCTTTTACCAAAACAATTTCTGAGAAAGAGAGAACTTTATAACCTTGGTAAGTGTTTGGTTTGGATAATCAGAATAATAAACAATGGCATGAGTAGAAGTGCTATGTCTGGGATTTTAATTATCTGCCCAAGTTCACATATAGAGATGTTGTGAGAGCTCAGATTTGATGTGAAGACATCCTGCCTCCAAATTGTCTTACACGCTGGACCCACACTAGTTGTACAGACACAAACTCATTTCTTTAAGCACAGAGCCCTTTCTAATGCTGAGGAGTTCAATTTAAGCATTTTGAACTGATATTTACAGGAAGGGTGCTCAGCTGCTATGTACCTGGTGAAATTCATTCCAATCCTTTGTCTGCATGTCAGACAGAACATCCTGCATCCCAGCGATTTCAGCTACGTTTCAGGAATCATTAGGGTGAAGCCTTTCTACTCGATATTCTGATTAGCAGAGTTGTTAAAACCAGATACACATATGGAGTATTTTCAAATGCAGTGCCACAGTGTTTGTTCCGGAGATCTTACAATCTGGTCCAGTAAACAGAACGAGCAGAAGACAGGAGCTGGAGGGAAGAAAGACAAAAAACCAAACAGCAACCGGATTGTTAGCTGATGTGCGGAAGCGTTTTTTACAACTGATGTCCTCCCCTAAGAGGGCTTAGGAGAATTTTTATTTTCTTCTTTTCCCTAGAACTTGCTGAGAAGCTCCTGGAAGAGACTGTTCTATTTGAAGGCCTTGAAATCTTACAACGTGATTGAAAATGAGTTATTGGTTAGATATGGTCAGTCCTGTCCTGCTGCCTCCCCGCCACTGCTGACCAGGGTGTGCCAGCACAGCATAGGGAGAACCCGTGGGGTTAAAAGCAACTTTAATTTTTAATTTCATGTTTAATTCCCAGGAACCCCTCTCACTGTTATCTGGTGACTTGGATTAGCAAGGGCCAGACTGAGTCATTCTGTGTTCAACAGCCCCTTCCTATTGTCAAACCCAGGAGAAGGACAGAGACTGGTTTTGATTTACTGACGGCTTGAGGCAATGCCACCAGAGAAATTAGAGGCGTCTTTTCTTTGACTTTGTGAAAGTTGGATAGCGTCTTGGACTTGTGCTGTGTGCATTGTTTTTTGTTTTATACACAGTCAGCTCAGAGTCTCCCTCATATCTCTTTCTCCCACAGTGCTGAGCTCCTCTCTCTCATCACAGCAAAGGCTGACAGGAACTTTCCTCTCTTATCTGCCTCTTTCTCTGTGCTCTCCTCCCCCTCCTCCTCGTTCTTTGCCTCCCTCTGTCTCTCATTCTCTCCCCTGCTGCTCTCAGATGGCTGGCTTTGCTCAAGGTCTGCAGGCTGGCATAGAGCATGCCTAGAACAATATGTTCCTATTAAATTTACTCTGTCATTGCTTCCTGAAATTAAATTGAATTTTACTCTCAAGTTTGTTTGAAATCACATAATAAAAACATCCCTGAATGCAAACACATTTAATCAGAAAGCTTTCCAGCATTTATATTGATAAAACACTATTTTCGAAAGGCTTGTTCTAGTTTTTTAGAGAGAAGAATAAGCATGTTTCTTATTTACAACTGAAATTAATCTCTAAAAGTCTGAGTTCTCTCCATGGGTTTATTTCCACAGCTTTCACACTACTTTGGCCACACTGAGATAGACAGAAACAAACCTCAGGTATTTTCAGTCTTAGTCCTGAGCTTTACTGTGTGGCTTGTTAAAATTCAGACTGGTATTGACTCCTTGTATATATTTGATCAATACTAGTGCGTTCTGCATTTATGCTGAGGGCTGCATTATACTTATTGCAAGGCTGTCGGGTTTGACACCAGTCAGAGGCCTCACAGAGAGCACAGTAACGCTGTTCAGGGTTGGACCTTTAAATCAGTTAAACATAGATCACAGATTTTTGGGCTGCTGAGCCTCTATAGTTGTTTCAGTGGAAGTAAGGAGTTTTCAGCACTCCTGAGAAGCCAATAGTTTGCACATTTCAGGAGCAAATTTGTGACAGCTGGACAAGAAGTTGTTCACAGTTTTGGGAGATGAGTATACAGAATAGCACGCATTGTGCAGCTAAAATTGCTGTGGTGTTAAAAAGCCACAGGGTTATTTTATTGTTTCAGAAACATTCTTCTTTGATTTGACTACAGTTTGAAACAAAACCACAGCAGTATCGCTATGGTGATATATAATAGGATATATTTCAGACAGAAAATAAGACATGTAAAAATGGCAGATTGATCACCCTGGAAGGTCCTGCAGGTCTGGGCCACTCGTTGGCAATTCCAGCATCTCAAAAACTAGAACACTGCTGCAAGAATATGCAAAACTCCAGAGCCATGCTGTGCCTCTCTCTTATGTACCCTGCATTCGTTTTATATGCTGAAGACATCTTGACATCAATGGGAGGTTTTCAGAGCAGAATATGTTTGAAGTCTGTAATAGAAATCTATTGTAGAGAGAAGAGGAAGATGTGAATGTTGACAACAATTTGATAGATCTTTTTCCAGTAGGGCTTCGGAAGATCCAGTGCTCATCTTTTTTTATTACAAATGGTGGTGTTCATCAAAGCTGACTGTTGAGTCTCTGGCCAATTATGATTTTTCAGTAGTTTGCCTGGAATTGTATTCGTTCGCTTATTAGACAGAGTGGGCACTGCAATACAGAAGTATCTTGCACCAGGGATGCAATGCACTACACAAGCACACAAAAAAGGGAGAGAGATCTGTCCTGGCAAACTCACCATGCAAAGACTGTAGCAGACCAAAGGGTAAGGATAAGAATGTACAAGATGATTCTGAACTTATTGCTATGCCTTTGTTAATTACCTATACAGTATTTCACTAGTAAGTATTGAGGGAAAGGAAAAATGAGCCCTGCTGCTATTTGCAGGCTCCCTTATTAAGCAGACAAAGCAACTCCGGTGGGTTACCCTGACAAAGGTAAGTGTTGAGGGAATGATCTGAAGAAGCATGAAGCTACAGCAGCTGTTGATATTTTGTCTAACAAGCTTCAACATCTAGAAACATTCAGCAAGTACTCACTGTCCATTCCTACTGTTGAATTTCATTATAATGGAAAGGCTTGGGAACAGATGATTGCTGCTCCAGAAATGTCTGCAGAGCTTCCTTCTCAGCTGCTAGAACAAATTCCCTTAATAAAATTCCCAAACAAAGTAATTTGCAGTGGCTAGGCAGCTGATTTTCATTTATGTTTTTATAGTTTGTCCCTATTTTAAGGGGAAATGGTAGCTAACCTGGGCTTATCTACTTGCACAAAGCTCAGCTATAAATAGGAATGAAGGCAGCACTGTAGGCCAAATCACTACTACATAGTTTGAGAATAAGCTTAACAAACCTTTGCTTGGAGAAATCAAAGGATATAATCATAAGCTGCTGTTGCAGGAGACAGGCTAATGATCTGCCAGTGATTTTTATTGCCTTGGGCTATAAGACCTTGAGGGACCTTATGGTCCTTCCCATGGACCTGAAATATTTCCACAGTTCAGTGCTACCCAGTAGATATAGAATGGCAAAAGATTACTTCTCCATCACCTTAAAGATAAATCCTGAGACCTTGGCAACCTTTGGGAGAAAATATAATTGTCTTCCTAATTAAAATTGATTTTTTTCAGTGAATGTGCCCTTCTGTTGCTATCCCAGCTGTATAACTGACTGTATCTCCCTTATTACAACAGATATTTATGGTCACCAATTGACAGCACACTCAGCACAGCATGCAGTGTGTATGATACCGGCTGTGGCAGCAGATCTCAGATCAGTTAATCCCTTTGGCACTGTTAGGGAGATATGTATATTCCGAGAACGGCTCTGTGATGGGGTTTTCCTTGTTTAGTGGACAGCACCTGTGGGTGTTTCAGGTGCCATGTTAAGTAAAACTATCGACCAAGGGGACCAGGTTCCTCAATCCTATTGTCAAAAGGAATTAGGTACCTCCGTACTTCAAATGTCTTCGAAAATCCTGGGATTACTAGTTTGACTGAGAATATCAGGCTTGAATAGAAACATTTGCAGAACTATGATGTTAGTATTCTTCATGGTTTTTGTTGCTTTATTTGCTCTCTCGGGGTATAACTTTACCTTCACAATGGTCCATCTTATAGTAATGCTTCTGAAGAGGGTTGTAAAGGTGCAAGTGATACTGTGGTTTGGCCTTCAGTATCTTCTGTAGTGTAGCAGAGGTAATAGATGTTTCTCTATTGTAAACCATGCTTGACTTTAAAGAATAAGAGAAGCTCATGCATATATTTTTGCAGCCAGCACTTTATTTGGAGGAAACTGACAAAAGAAAAAAAAAGGAAGAGAAAAGGTAATGTTTCCATCTGCGAAATAAAGAGAAGTCCTTTGGATATACTGAAGTATAATAAACATGATAGTTCAAAAGGCATTACAGAATGATACCTCAAAATACACTGCAAGTTTAATCGAAAATGCAGCATGAGAGGGGGGGAAAAAACAAAAGCCAGAAGGAAATGCTTGCAAAAGTTCCATTGAATAGAACTAAAAAAATCAAGCGACCTAAAGAGGAGTTTTGCTGTCACTGGACTGTTTTCCCTGCTCTCCATGTGTAGTACATCCTCTGGCAGGTTGCAAATGTAACAACCTCCAGACGCGAGTCATCAGCAAGGACGACCCTCTCATCCCCAGCACTAAAAATAAAGATCTCACTCCCTGAGCCTAAGGAGCAATTCTCTATCTAGTAAGCTCGCATCAGCCAGCAGAGCAACACAGAGGGAACGCTCTGAACCGCTGATTTATTCAACCTGGGGGCCTTGAACTTGACATGACTAACCCGAGCGCAGTAAATGGGCTCAAATAAATGCTGGCAGTATAGAAGGCACTGTGTTGTATGACATATGGGATATGGGTCCAGGGACTCTGGGGGCTGGTACCTTGGGCGACTAGTCCTGAAAATGAAGAGCTCCACTGCCAGCATTCACATTGTTGAAAACTGAGCACAGGAGAGACTGCTGTGGATTACATGCTAGCAGAAAGAGATACCTTTTCCTTATCCTTTATTGTCTGAATGTTCCTTTTTTTTTTTTTAGCATGACAGTAATTATTTAACCACCCTTCCAGGAAGTAGATTTGAAATCTTCTTTTCAACTTGTGGTGAAAGCTATATCAATACTCTCAGATGTAGGGCAGTGGAGGTGAGGGAGAAATAACAGAGTAGCTTGGCTTAAGCCTAACTGAACATATCAGTCATGAAATATTTAAAACATCAATATCACACATTGATGTGCAAAATGTTTAATTATGTATCATTTCAGTTATTATTCATGTTAGATCTTAGACCTTAAGATGTACATACATTTAAAAAATAGCTCAGGAGATGTATCAGGAGTGTAGAGCAGCATGAAAAATCTGAAGATTGGCTGTACGCTTTCGTCTTGAAAGTGTGTGTCTGAGTTGCTATTTTTTTTTCCCCTAAGTTACTGAATCCTTTTCCAGGGCTTAGTGCAAACAATGTTTTTGCCTTTAGTAAATGTCTCTGAATGTCTCTGGTCAAACCAAGATCATTTCAAAGGAAAAGCTTCAAAGTTTTAAGCTTAATGCCTTTTGGTTTTAGATCTATACGCTGTTTCCGTCACTGTATCCTATATGTGTGTAACTAAGCGTCTTCCAGTATTGCACTAAGCAGCAAGACCACCATCTGTCACAAATGGTTTGTGCTCTCCTCCCAACAGCAAAGTTGTATGTACAGTGTCACGCTTCACATGCTAAATGTTTACTAAAGAAGGCAGAAGTGGATTGTTTAGAGAAAATGGTGAGGGCTGTTTGGTGGTTTTTGCTCCGTGCCCGCTGACTCTATGTTGGGCATTGGCATCTTTGTCTTCCAAGGGCACCTGATCCCACCCACAGTGCTGACTGCTGGGGAAATTCCCTCGCCGTCTGTAGGGCTGCTCGTGTGAATAACAACCACAAGGAGGGAACAGGCTATTTTGGTTCTGGCCCTGAATTCTCACGTTGCTGTATTTTTATCGCAATAATTCCAGAAATGCTGCTGTGAAAAGCACTCTACCTGTTTGTTTCTGTAGCTACCTGTGGTGCAGCTGCACGCCACTAAAAATTTGCATTGCCAAACCTTATGCTGGCAGTTCATAAGCCAAATGAAAGGGACAGATGAGCAGCAATGGTGAGGAGAGTAGAGTTTTGATTTTTACTTTTTTTTTAATTAGTGTTTAAAATATTGGAATAAAAAAAAATGTCTGACATATTTATTCTTTATCACCTGCACAATAATAAGTAGTGAAAGGTGTCTGTTGGGTTTGAGATTAGAATTTGTTTACAGGAGCAGAATCTGTTCCTGCTGCATTAGCAGCTCTATTCAGTCATCCACATGCACCAGCAGTGTCACACAGTGACTGCTGAAACAAACACTAATGAAGGTATCTTTTGTTTTCACAGAGATTAACACATTACTTTCTTCTCATCTTTAGAAGTCATTCAGAAAGACTGGATTGCTGATGCCTATATCCAGTTTCATCTTTCAATTAGCGATTGCTTTTTTTGTTAAAATCCAAGTGCTAGTGGAATTAACCTAAGCTAATTATCACTGATGGACTGATCTTTCTGTGACACCTAGAAAGCAAGACTGTCATATTTCATCTGAAATTTCCATACATATTCACTTTGTGATTGGATTTTGCTCACTTTTGGAAGTCTTTTTTAAGGCTTAACAGGGCTCAGCCTCTCAAGTTTCGTAGATTTCAGCTGCAGCAACAACATCTGTGTAAAATAAGCTTTAGGTGTATTTAGTTGGAGACCTGAACCACCAGTTATAGATGCTTCTCAGACATGGTTTTGAAACTTTGAGTTGGGTTGATGATTGTTAGTGTGGTATCACTGGTTTGGTTTTTTTGAGATGGCTCTCGATGGCTGTGTGATGACCTGCTGCTGGCGCAGGTTGGATGCCGTGACCATTGGAACACAGGGCAGCACCTGCACATCTTAGTGCCCCTGTGTAGGTACGTTATCTGTCCTAGGAGTAAAATTGCATCTTTATGGACTGTTGGTGATGCAGCACAGCCCTGACTCCTCTGACCTCTGTGCTGTCTCCAGAATCCCTTCAGCTTTTGCAGAGACTTCAGGTGAAAATACGAACTATTAGTGGGACAAATTAGCCTAACATGAGCTCTGGATTTTCTTCTCACAGAAGGTAGCAAGACCACATTGTTTGTTATGTACCTCATTGGAGCAAAGTAAATCCTTCCTTCTTAGTGATACGATGTTCAGGTAACAATAGAAGTGAAACAATCCATGTAAATGATGTACCCGCAGGCTGCCTGCAATGCAGTTCTGCAAAATATTATTTGTAGATTGTATTTGTAAATACAATCTGTGTTCTCTTGCACAGAAAGCCTTACTTGCACGTTCTACCGCTTTGAAGAATTTGATGGATTTAACCACATTAAAAAGTAGTGGTTTAGGGAAATTTAAATCTTACCTCTATAATTTACACTGTTTCCCAGTAACATGACACTTTCTTATCTGCCTAGGCAAGATCTGCAGCTTCTAAAGTCTATTCAGAACGGCTGCACTCCATACCGGTTGCCAGCTTGTAAAGCTTTTCTGAACACTGTTGTGGCTCCAAAGGATTATTTATTGAACAGTCGAGCTTGTGAAACCTTCTCAAAAGCTGCAATGCAAAGCTGTCACAAGCATGATTCTATTGAAAATTCTTTACAGGGCATTCAAGTCCCACCAGCCTTGTAAGAGCACTTTCCTGCCCCATGAGTAAGAGGACTAACAGAAACATGCTACGCAGAAACAATGTGATTTTCCATTGCCTTACAGAAAGTTTTCTTATCTACTGTGGTGAAGTGCAAGTATAAAACATTTTTGTGATGAGTAGTATCTGTTTGTGCCCTGTCTACTCGAAGGTGTATAGTGCACCAAGAAGACAGCACTGGAAAAAAGAGCTTTCATGTATGTATAGTACAGGATGGATATGCTCAACACGCAGTGAAAGCAGCACTTGTTGGTAATAGTTATATAGGTGTTTTAACACTTTTCTGTTTGATTTCAGATGTGTTAGTGACAGCTGGAGTATAGTTATTCTCAAGTATTAGCTGGTTAGGTCTGTTCTTTCTTTTAAGGAGATACTGCTGACTGTAGTCAACAACACAGGTAATTTTAAACTGAAGCCATTTCTTTACTTCATTTTGTCCTTTCTTTGACTAATCCTGAGATCAAATTAATTTATACACACAGCTCCAGTTGGAATGGAGGGGACAGAAAGTATTATGAACTGCTCCAGTCAGGACCATTTGGTGTACCCTGTTTGCTTTTATGTGCCAACAAATGATGTGTTAGAGATCTACAAATACAAGATGCTGACGTACAGAACAAGAACGCAGAATGTGGAGCATAGCAGGTGACTACCTGCCGAAATATTTATCCAGGAAGGCTGGAAGGACCAGTACAGGCGCAACTGTTGGTTTATCAGATATATGCCACCGTATTATCCCAAGACCCAGACGTGTAGAGCTCTACGTAGCAAGCTGTTCTTTTGGTGACCGCTCAGCTGCATGCCCCACTCAGTGCTGTTAATTTTAACATGTGTGGCAGTCAGTCTGTGCAGCAGTGCCCCACAGACAGTCAGATGGGAACATGAGATGTCCCTCAGTCTCTTGGTTTGTCCACAGATCCAGGGGGACAACCTTTTCACCTGGAATCTAAAGTCTTTGTTGTGCTCAGTGAGATCCCACTTACGTATGGGAATGGTGCGGGGGGATAGGAAGAGGACGCCAACGTTTTTCAGCTTGCTAGGCTAAGAAAAAAATTAGTTCTTAAGCATAATCTTAATTTTGCAATTTTAAAACAGGTTCCTTTAGCAGGAAAAGTCTAGAATTTAATATGCAATGTTTTTAAAGAATAAATAAATGAAAAGAATGCTTGTTCCCAGCACCTCGCAACAATCAAACTGGCTTTAGTATCTCTGCATGCATTTTAAGTGGGAAGTTTCAGTGCTAGTATGGGGTAATCAGGGCACAAAATTCAGCTGAGATGCGGCAGACCATCTGCCAGAAGGAAAACTAGGGGGGTGAGTGGCAAAAAGCCTCTGAGCTCGTGGGAGGGGTGGGAGTGTTGCTGATTTGCTGGAGTTCAGAGCTCTGGCAAAGAGCGTACGCTGCGGTAGCTGCTGCCAAAAGGAGGAAAGGAGGCAACAGAAGGGCAGTGAGCTGGACGGCTTGGAGAGGGACATTCTTTTGTGTCGGGAGTGGTCAGTATTTTACCAGCTGAGTTCCATAAATTGGCCCAGGGCTGTCGATGCTAGTGCCAGCTGTTAACTTTGTAGCAGCCATAATCTCAGCAGGGACAAATAGGGAAAGATGTATTGACAAATGGCACTGAGCATAATAAACTGCTCATCTTTATGAATGCTGGGATCCAAATGATCAAAACAGATGTACGGTTTCCAGATCCTAGCTGCACTGTCAGAATTTTCCTGGTTTCCTCATGCATAGTCATCCATAATGAAAAGAAAACAAGCAGATTTGCCTTTCTCTTGGGTCTTTCTTTATTGCTCACTCAACATTAATTACAGAATATTGTTGGAATAGCAGGCTGGCAGGCAGCAGCACCCTGAACAGTGTATGTCGCTTACTCCTGTCACTTCTGCATGTAGCATATAGCTAAAATTATCCTCTATACAAGCACAGCATTGCTGTGGTCATGTGAGAGAGCATCATTTTTGTCTACCCCTTTGTAAATTTAAGTTATCCCACAAAAACCTGTCATGTTGTAAGGCATGGGGAAGGAGAATGAGTGAAGGCTGCCATTTTCCCACTGAAGCCATAAAAAGGAGATTGGGAACCAAAGTGAAAAAAAATGCTTAATTCAGATCAGTTAACACAGTGATTTCTTACATTTTCCTGTCAAGGGAATTGTAGAGGGCAAAAAAGAAGACACAATGGAAATATATGCCTTTAAAAATATTTGGACACAAAAAATCTCTCCTGATTTATATGTGATTTGCAGGTTCATCAAAATGACTTTTATACTTAGTGTTGCCTGAAGTGTTTGGGGTCATTAGGGACTTTTCAGCTTATCAGATAAATCCTATGTATCCTGCCTTGCTGTTTGACTATAGCATTTTTTTAAAAGACTTGTCAAGTCAATGGGTTACTACATCCCTAAGGCAGTTCATTTAATAGTTATAAAGTGCTGTCCTTTGCTAAGTGAAATACCAAGTGCTGAGAAGAGTATACAATTCTTAAGCCATAAGCAAAAAGATGAGTTCTAATATATTTCCCATGTACAATAGGCATAAGAAATTCAGAATACTGCCCATTTTCACTCTGCCCAGAATGATAAGTATATTACTTATTAAATATTAATATTATTGAGCTGTCGCGTTAAGTTACAAGCAGACGTGGCTCAAAATTCAGTACATCTTCAATCTTAGACTTCCCAGTTAATTGAAATCTGCCCTCATATGAATGATATGACTAGCACCATTTCCTTGTGGACTTTAAGTCATGTTGCAAGGGAAGTCAGCCTCTCTGTTTGGCTCTAGGCCCACAAAAGACTCCGATTACTGGCAAGGACTTAGTGCCTAGGCCCATCCTCAACAAGCCACAAAGCAGGCTGCTGCAGGACTAGGAGTTTTTAAGGCCTTAATACCCGTGGACAGAAACAGACAGAATCTTCCCTTTTGCCAACCGTTAGGTAGTGGTGATGAATCTGGAAATCTCCAGATTGTTGTCTTCAGGTGATTGATGTTCAGCAGGCAGCCTCAGTGAAGCTGACAAGAGCTGTGCCTGCTGAGAACCGGGATGTGCACCAGCAGCATCCTTCGGCCAGGGGAACAGCAAGGTGCTGGTGGGCACCTTGCAGGGCAGAAGCTCCACAGTCTCAGAGATAAAACATTAATGTGGAACTGAAATTTTCTCATTTTCAAGGGGCTTCTGTTGCTTTTTTTCCATAAATCAAGTAGAGAAAATACTCTGAGCTGCACAAATATTCCCTTTTCTCTACTTTGTTTTGCTTTCCATATAGAAGCCTGACACACTGGGAAGGTTATTTTAAAGCACTTTTCTCCCCTTCCAGTATCCCAGAAACAGGAGCAAAGTAGCAGAGAACCAGGATTCATGTTCACAAAGAGGATCTTGTTTAGTAACTTCCCTGTGCCTTGTATCCTCCAGTTGGCAACGTGAAAGACGCTTTAATACTTGAAATAATTTTAAATCTGTTAAATTAAAAATAGCAATTATGCTGACCTTTTCTGGGTATCTCCTGGCTCAGTCTAAGAAGTAAAATCATTAAAACTCTTTGCTGCAGCCTGTCGAGAGAAATAATATTTAGTAGGTGTTGAATTTCATATGATTCAGCTCAGTCTTGAAAATTGGCAAACCTTTTATGCTCAGTTAGATTTAAAATCTGCTTTCAATACCTCATTCTTCATAGCCTGACTTTTAATGGAACTCAGAAACAAAGCAAACACTGGCCTTCTCAAGTTAGGGATAGCAGCTTTCCTTCTGAGTGCAGCAAAAGCCTCAGACAGAACCACTGGCTTTGTGGGTTCGGCTGAGCGATTCAGAAGAATGATCTTTTGGCCCAAAATACCATAAATAGCATTACAGAAGAGTAACTTAACAACCATATTGCTCAAGTCAAGCATGCTTGAAGTTACATGGAAATGCCATCAGACTTTAATGCATTCTCTTAGTAGCCATCTAAGTAAGATAAAGTTAACCGTAGCACGGATTATGTTAAGGCAGTGCACAGAAGGAACATTACTTTTATTTTTGATATCCTGCCAAGGCAGGATATCCTGCTGTGAGGTACACTCCGTTTTTGGCTGTACATGGCTTATTTTTCCCACTTTCCTTTATATTTATAGTAAAGTTCAGATCTGTGACTTCCTCTGCTGCATTATACTCAGTCTTAACATTTCACATTTTGTCCATTTGGCATTACTGTCTGGCACCAACTCAACGCGAGCACCCGTTTTACTGTCCAGGACTGTATGATTAACTTTGGGGGGTTTTTTTTGGCTTTGGACCATTATACTCCCTTTTAAACTCCTACTGCCTTTATTTAAGTTTTCCCAAGTCAAAGTCATTGGACTGTCAATAAATTTTAGCTCCTCTAACAAGAAAAATGTAGACAGAAAAGATTTGAAGAGAGTTTGGGTAGGTTATGGAATTTGACAGTGTGGGAATTGAGTTTGTGAAAATTGTTCTAACTTTTTAATGCTACTTGATCTTCTCCAGAGGTTATAAATAACACATGGGATCCTGTAGAGATATAAACCTGGCACATCTAGATTTTACTCAAGACCAAAAGTAGAAATGACTTATCTCCTAGATAAAGCTGTTCTCATAAGGTGTCCAACACAATTTTAGAAACCTGGGAAATTCAGGTTAGTACAGCTACACTTCTGTCTTCAACTTAAGGCATTTAAACGATATTTACTCTAACAATATAATCTGGGTTTATTCTACCATCAAAAAGAAGGCTAATCTTGGACGTACGCAGTCTAAATAGACGAAAGAGATGGAAAACAGGAGAATACAAACATTATTATCCCCATCTTGCTTTCTCTGCCCCTTCATGTGAACTGAAGGACTGAACCCTTAGTTTTCAGGACTAAGTCTTGCCAACAGAACTCTTTTATTTTGTATATACTGGACTAAAATTCTCAGTGCTTTTCTAGAACAAACGATGATACTATAGCATTTTTAATCAGCCCAGTAATAAGCCACATCAAAGCAACCTATAAATATTCAGGATTAATCCCAGTCTGTTTTCATTAACTGTAATCAGTGTCCACTATTGATTACATAGAAGCAGAGTTTGGTCAATAAGTGATCTCTTGTATGTTACCACTCCCAAAACCCAGTAACATTTAATTCATGGACAAATTTACTAGCAAGTTTTTTAGGATATTCAGATGTCTTCTAAGCATCTGGCTTTCTCACTATATTTCATTCTTGTGTAATGAAACCTGTTCACAAGCTTTCACTTCACTGTTTCAGAATTCTGCTTGCCTGAATGTAATATCTGAAATTACACAAGACTTTCAATTATTATGTAGTTATTGCAGTGGCTTTCTGTATGTAGACAATAGCTTTCCTCTGTTTCGATATTTTGTTTAGTCTAATGGAGAAGTCTGCATTTCCTCAGTTTATGTTCTATATAATTATCAAGTTTCTACTGCTATTGAGTTATGAGTTATCATATGGCATTTAGTTATTAAGGTAATATTGTTGCTGCTGGGAAAGTGAGAAAATATAAGGGACAGAGGAACCCAAGATTCATTCAGAGGTGCTATTTTCTTACTATCTATGGTCAACTAAAGCCTTTTTCCAAGAGGGCGCACAGTCATTGCATACAAAGAAAAATGACACTGAAAAATACAATGGAATTTGAATTTTCATCCTTTTAGATCCTATGGATCTATCTTTTTTTCCTAAATCAGGTACTCTGGGAAATTCAGAGGCCAGACTTGAGCTTTGGGGACATTCTTTTTCCCATGGTCCCCAAGTTCTAGTCACACCGCACACTGAAACTTGCTTCCCATAGAATTCTGCTTGGGGGCTGAACAGTGTTTTGGGGTCAGCAACGCCTGGAGCTCACCCAGACAGATTCTTCTGGAGTCTAACGAAGTGTGGACATAGTCTGCAGCTGTTCTCCCTGCTGGCGTCCATTCTCAGACTTATGCATCCATGAAACCTTAAGATCACTACCAAATTTGGTTGAAATTGGGCAGTCTGTCCAAAATTCTTAAATACGGGCATAAACATGGTATGAATGTATGCATCTTCCCTTTGGGAAAGGAAGCAATAGCATCTTTCGTGGCACATCAGGTAGTGAGAAATGAGCCTGTGTTGCTGGGTTGATAAAAACTCCATGGTCAACAGTCACAGTAGCTTATAGTATAGACTTGTGTAAAGCAGCAGAACCTTTACCTCTTCCTTTCCTTTAATTCAAGCACTGATCCTGAGAGTCCTCTCCCCTCATCTATGGCAGTGGAGATTGGACATATGGAATTGTGAGGATGTACTCCGTACAACCCAGTGTTACCATGGACTTTTTTTAATCTTTATGGTGATCAGCTCTACTATTACCGCTCAACAATTTGAGCTGTTTCATATTTTATAGTTGTTTTTTTTGGTTTTTTTTAAAGTGACCATTTATTATACTCCAACCTAAAACAGTAGCCCTAAAACCTGGCAGAGCAGCTAAGAGTGGGGCTTTGCCTGAAGAGATGCATTCATTGCAGAAATCACGTTTTGGGTCTGAGGGAGCTATACCTTTATCCTGCCCTTTTGTGCTGCCACAGTAATAAGAAGGTACCCTGGGAGCAGAGCCAGGAAACACAGGCTTTGGGGTACAATCTAACCATGTGAAGAGGAGGAGGAAAAGCGGCGCGCTAAGCAAGCACAGATGGTGCTGCACCGTGGGACAGTGCGGCTCGGTGGAGGCAGCGTTAAGTAGACAGTTTGGGAACTGGCTGTGAGTTTGAGCAGCTGATTCATCAAACCACCTGCACATAGCCTGGTTCTGCCTTAGCTTGCCTACTGCAGAGTAAGGAGTGGTCACTCTGGAAGCTTGTACCTGAAGTATCTGTGCATAGCTTCTAATACCACTTAGGGGCATGTGTGAGCATGTATACATGCATATAAAATATATGTTTAAGGGTATGTTATAACAACATAAAAAATTAATTTGTCCCTTCTGATCTGATCCCGAGATTATACTTTTAACATAGCAATGTAAAACCATTCAAGACAAAGAGATTAAAAAACTTTAAGGTCACGTTTATGTTGATTTGGGGGTTGGAATATTAATTAGAGACTAGTGAGACAGATTTGTGAGTGGCATGATCATAAAACTGTGAAATGTCTTAGAGAGAAAAGATCAGTGCATTTTGCTACTTCGGAATGCATTGCTGAGTGTCAGAAGCAAGGAGAAAATAATGATCTGTATAAACTGAGCTCTTTCTAGTAAATTGGATAAAAATTTGGCTTCTTCCCTTTTTGTAAACTCCCCTGTGGATTTTCTTACTTATACAGGGTGCAGAAGATTAAAGGTTTATTTCTAAGAAGGTACAGTTGGCTTTTTGGGCACTTAGCATGTTGTGGAGACGTTAATATCTAAACCATTCAGGGATAATTGCATTAGTTGTCTTTACTCCCAAGTAAATTATTTGAGTACATTAACAGTCAATTTTGTGTTGACAGGGCATGAATTTCTACTAAAGGGAATAGAAAGCTTTGTATTATCTCAAGCAAAGCATCAGTCTAAACTTTCAATTCTAAGAGTATATCATTGGATCAGAGGCTTTTTAGATTATATATGGCAGATGGGAGAGAGAGATCTCATTTTAGCAGAAATGGGAAGCAGTGGATTTAGCAACAGATAAACCCTGGTTCTAACTGCAAGTGTTGCTTTTAACCCAATAAAGCTTCAGACCACAAGCCACTCCTTCAGATTAGATTGTTAATTTTAATGCATGTAGCAATTACTGCTGTGACAGATAGCAGATCTGATCTTGCTCCCATCAAACTCTGTGGTAGTTCAGGCATTGATTTCACATGGGCAAGACAGCAAGTACAAATGCAGTTAACAACGAGTGACGTATGTCATCCGTGTACATTTTCTTCTATATATGTGAATGCCAGTAATATATACCATGTGGCTTTTGACATTAGAAGGACATTTTGAACCAATCTCAAGAGCAGTTTAAAAATGGGTGAATATCTTTGACATAGTAATTTCTTGTTTCTGATCCAACTGCATGTGAAAATTTCAGTAAATGCACTTTTTGTTGAATACAAGCACCAGGCAGAGTACAGCCCAAACTATAAGTGGATCCCATCTTTATGCTTCCTACATGACTGTTCAGTTCTGTGTTTTTCAATCTTCCATCTCTTTGACAAGATTATTTCTCTTTTCTAGAATAATACTCTAACTCATTCTTTCACAATTTTCCCCTTTTGTATTTCTTCCTTTTGCTGCATCTTGAGATGCCGGTGACAGCCCTCTACCCTGTAATCTAATTCCAATTTTTTTGGAATACAGACAGTGACTCCTTTTTACTACAAACAGTTACTCACAATGGTCACCATTTTCCCTCTCTGATGTCCAGAAGATCAGCCCTTTCCTGACCTTGCAGGTTCATCCCCCAAAGATGTCATTCAAATAATGCAGTTTACATGCCAGCAAAGTGAACTATTTCAATAGCTGTTATTTACTATGCACAACAGCTGCTTCTCAAATCTAAAAGCAATAAAAATGTATGAGGAGACCATAAGTTTTACTCCTCCTTCTCCCTACACATCCAAAACAGAAATGGAGAAAATAATGTAGTATTAACTTTGTTTCTGTTTTGCTCAAAGCAAAGGGAAAGACAGAAAGAGCACAAGGCACAAACCGCACCTGACCCTCAGAGCAGAATTCAATATAGAATGGTGTGTATATATATATATGTATAGGGTTCACATAACTCTGAGGAGAGATGGCTGCTATGAACCCATTGAGACTGTTTAAGTTCATCTAGCACTGATCTTTCATCTGTTACTTAAATACTGCTGCATGCAAAACGTAAGTCAAAATAGTTACCTTCCTTTTTGTTAAGGGTTCTTTGCTAATATGAGATGAGACAAAAAAGAATGAATATCACAATAGTAGTCGACATTCTTTTTCTGAAGCAACAATTTTGTGCAATAAGAATGGAAAGTAATTATACAATTAAAACCATATCTTCTTGCATTAGGAAAGAGAATCAGTGTTGTACATAATTTGGCAAATTCTTTGGAAGCATTAAGGATGATTCATCCCCAACTGAGCTGTTTGTATTCCCCCCACAGTCAATGAAGAAAAGACACTGTCACCTCCATCCCATTCTAAAAGACTTTTGTAACGCACAAAGTGTTTGCAAAGCTGGTAATATGGCCAGTTCCCAACTCCTGAATATTCATTGCATTGCAGAACTCTGCTGCAAGTCTTGGTGGATGTGATTAACAAATCATGAAAATGTTTGTTCTCTTAATAGCTTTAATATTTTCATAAACTAGGATTATATTGTTTGCAACATCGTATATTGGATGGGTAGTGTCAATGGAGTTTAATTATGATTGCTCATTTTTTAGCTGAATGTAGATATAACTAGCAGCTGATGAGCAACAGATTGTCAGCTTCTGCTTTTACATAGGGCAGTAATATAACTTTTCATGCTAAAGTAAAATTTCTCATCCAAGATAATAGGCAGACTGACATTGTTTCATGTTGTGAACTTTACTAAGTGAGATTCTGAGGACTGTGAGGCAAAGTGTTGCTCCACCGTGTGTACAAATTCTGCACGTGTGGATATTTGACGGAATGCAGCATGTTGGTTCTGAATGGTTTAACAGTAAGAAGCTGTTATAAATGCTAGACCTAAATTCAGGTCTGGATGCGAATGCTTGATGGTACTTGGAACTGGTTTTGTTGTGGAGCCCCTCCCACACTTGTAAATTAATCATAGAAATTAGAGAAGTGTTCCTCTTTAAGGACTAGATCTAACACCCGGGTATATGCTTTTGTAATAAAAGGCAGGGCCATGTCGTGGCAGCTCTTTTTAGGCATTAGTCACCATTGAATTCACTGTGAAATTCTGCATAAAACATGATAGCATGCTGTGGCATACAGCAATTGCTGTGATGGGATGGAAGAGTATGGAGAAAACATATTAGAAATGCAGTGGGTAAATGAAGTTGACATGCCACATGGGATATTTTGAACTACATTTCACATTTTAGAGTAGAAAAATCAATGTAAAGGGAAAAGAACTTTTACAAAATGAGTATCAGGGCTGATCACTCTTGGAACTTCTTTTTGGTCTTTGTTATCTAACTCCAGTGTATAGTGTGGGATGATTTTTCTGTCTGTAATATATTCTGCTGCATTCTTTAAAGTGAAAAAAACAGCTGTTGAGCAAAAAAATTTGCCTTTGGCAATATCCGTTAATTGATGTTTCCTCAAAAAACCAATCCACAATAGAAAAGACAAAAAAAAAAAAAAAAAGAGGAAGGAAAGGACTGCAAGGTGTTTGATTTCTAAATATATTAGGTAACCCCAACCTATTTAAAGTATTTAATAAAATAATTGTATTGCTGTTGTTTGTCCGAGGCACGATCCAGTTCATGTTGACTTTACAAGTGAGACTAAGTGGGTCGGAGCAGCCACTTGAGTCCTGCTGATGTCCGAGCCGGGGATGTCAGTGGCCGGACCCCCCCGCAGGGACGCGTGCTCCTCCAGCCCCGTCTCCCGCTCAGAAACCTGGGTGGCTGTAGCACGTGCCCATGGATGGAGATGCTCTTGGTGGGCTCACAGGAACAGAAACTGGGGTTAAGTGAACATCTGATTTTTCAGTTGTCCATGTTCATGCTAGCAAAAGCCGTTTACTGTGCAGGGGAATTCAACATGCTGGAAATGGATGCTTGCGTTAGGTCATCTTATTTGCCCTAGAGACAGTTCAAAATTTTCCTCTGTATTCTGTTTTCCGGTGATTTGCTTTGTCCAATTCCAACTGACCCAAATAACCAGGCTTTCATTTCTCTCCATTTTTCAATCCACTTGTGTTAAATCTCAGCAGCTGTCTCCCCTACCTGATCTGAATTTGCCTTTTCTTAATCTCGCGGTGTAAATGGGAAAGATAGAAACAATTGGATATAGTTTGTGGGCTTTTCTATCTTTCTGATTTCTTGCCTAGAGACTAAGAATAACTTTATTTATTGTCATCTTGTCACAGTGCTAATTTTGCATCCGCTGAGACACTTGGGAAACCAGATGAAATAATCTGATCTGGTTGCCATTCTATCTGGAGCAAGACAGAAGGCTGGGAGGTCTTGAGTGCAGCAGCAGACCAGCTCTTGCAGGACCTAATCAGAAAAAGGAAAAACCAGAAAAACTGTCCTTGTGAAATTCCCATCACAATTTTGCTGATAAAAGTTGTTCAGATAAGCTCTAGATAACCATCCAAGCTTATAAGTGCTCATCTGCACCATCTCCAGGTGGTTTTGAGGTTCAGTCATCGCTAATGAAAAGATGTGATTGAAAGCAAAAGGAGATATGAAATGCCCTCTCCTCTAAAGCAGTAGCTATCACTCACTGTAACAAAACATTGCAGATAACACTGCTGGCCACTTTTCTCTATCCTTTGCTTCAATGCCAAGAATATATAGTGAGCTCTCTTACTGATTCTGCTGTTAAAAATGAAAGTAATTCATTTTTATCATTACTTACCAATAATTATTCATTTAAGTCTTGGTGAAAGAGGATCACAAAATTCCAAGCTGATGGAAGAAGTTCAAAGCTTTACAATGTGCCATGAAATCTCATGCAGAAATTATGTTCTGTGAAATGTTTGGCCACGGAAAGTTCAAGTGTCACCCAGCTGTAATTACAGCCCTGCTTTCTGAGAGGTTTATAATTCAGCAGCAGAGATGATGCCAGCATGAACTGTCCTAGGCACAGAGCATGCTGTACCGGGCACGACTTTAAATAAAACCTTGATATTTTGCTTTCACATTTGTTCTAAGGATGTTTGGAAGCTGCTTTTCTTTTTTCTGCTTGGGTGATTCTGTTTGGTTTTGTTTTTAATGACAGCTACTTTCTTTCATTATTTGCTATCTTACCACTAGAAAATTCTCTAAACAAAATGTAGGCATCTAAATCTGGTCTGTATTAGAGAGATAGTATATAGGACATAATATATAGTATATGGGAGATAAATCAGAAATTATTTAGTGGCTTGAAGTCACCTTTGTACCTGCTGGTATCAGAGGTCTGGATCCCCAGTATAAACGCAGACCTCTGGCTGTTCCCTTACCAAAACCAATCCTTGCCCTGCCTATGGGTTGTGCTGCAGACAGAGCTTACTCCAGTGCCCTGCCTTACACACTTTACTGTATTTCTTCCCCTGGGTTTCTGGGACCTGGAGTTAGCTGTATCAATGAGCTGGCCCAGCTCTGTGCTGTGCCCTTTCGCCAGGACAGGAGAACATCCCCAAGCCCCTGGCTGGAGGCTTCAGGCTGCACAGAGCAACTCTGCATTTGCAGGTGCCGCTGGCAGGGCTGGGTGTTGTAAGCACTGGAACCCCTGCTCCTTCTTCTGCAATGTGCGTTGTAGAAACTGTCCTCATTGCTCGCCCTGTTCTCTCAGCCCTGCAGAGCAGAGGTTAGTGCTGCATTAAACCTGGTGAAGCTTGGATTCCTTCAGCTCAGCAGGCCAGTTTTAACAACACATCAAGTGAAAAATAACTCCTGATTAGTTTTAATTGGATTTTCCCTTCTTGCTATGGTTTTGCACCGACGTATTTATTAGATGGGGCCACTTCCTGTGACTTGGGAACAAAGAATTCGCTGATTCCTCTGTGAGTGTCTTAGCATCCATGAAGTAAAAAGTAATTTAGATTACAGTTTTTAAGCAATTACATTTGAAGAAAAATATTTCCTTACATTGGCCCATTCATCCCACTCATGTCACCACTTTTTCTCCTCCTGATTTTCTTCTAAAGAGAAGGGATCAATAGTTACTCCTGGTGAGATTCTGCAGTGGCACTTCTCAATCTCTTCCCACAGCATGGGCATATTTTCAAAGTGTGTCTGTTGCCAGTTTTCCATCTGAAGTATTTCAGAGAGTATACACGCTTGGGGATTTAGAAGAAGTCTCTGAGTCTGTAAGTTTGGGTGAAATGATAAGGAACATCAACTTCATACCCCTGTGGCATTTACCTGCTATGGTAACAACTGCTGACAGGGTCGTGCCCTGTACTGGTGTGACTGGGCATCTGCAGGACACCCCTTCTCTTCCCTGGTATCTGTGCTCCAGAGCACCAAGAAACCCCGCTGGAAAGCGTCTGTCCTGAAAGCTTTCCCTTCCAAGTGAAACACTATGGAAAGGGGTGGGTGAAATCTTTAAAGGCTGTTGATTTAATATTTTTCGTGTTAGTTATCTAGTGTGAATGATAACTGTGAGTTAAAACCTGTGCTTTTTTGTTTAGGTTTGGTTTGGGGTTTTCTTGTGGGATTTTGGCCCATATTCCTGTCTGATAGAGATGCTGTATGGGGGCATAAAGGTTTTACGCAGCCTTTGTCTTCCTCTGTTTACCTGCTCCTCCTTGAATCAGTTCTGATGTCAGTATGAGGTTTGAGGCTGTTCTCAGTGTGTTTGGACTTACTGGATATTTAGGGATTGCTTTGAGACCAAAGCAGACTGCAGCACATCTGTGAGGGAACCAGGGACTTGGGCTGCACATTTCTGGGCTACTGGACACATGAGCTCCTCCAAACTCTTTGTTAAAATGCTGTGGGAAAACAATTTCTCTAACTATGCTTTTTAGGTTTTGGCCATTACTACCAGATTTCAGCAACTGGTCTGTAGTGTTGTCTGTTGGGGGCTGAGGGGGTTGTTTTGTTTATTTGGGTTTTTGGGGGTGTTTTGTTTGGTTGGTTTGGGATTTTGTTTGTTTGGGGTTTGTTTTAATGTATGACTATAGGCTTTTTTGAGTATTGTAACTTTCTAGAACAAATTTAGGCTGCAGAACTTAGGAATGATTCCAAGCACAATTATCACTTGTGTAGCAAATAGTGTAAATATTTAGACTTCTTCCCACCCAAGTGTAAGAGCAGAAACAAGCTATAAGCAGACTTTTTAGGTACATTCTCACCTCCAGTGCTCAGATTTGGGAAAACAATTTTTCAAGAAGAATTTGCTGATCGGTTAATGCAGAGAGACGTACATTAGATTAATGTCACAGCTTGTGCTCAGAAATACGCATCACAAAAAATGACATTATAAGTGTTTCTTCAGACTCCTGTATTCTTGTGCCAAAAAGAGAATATGTAAGTGGATCTGGGGAAGAAATGGTATCTTATCCCATGAAAATTTTAATGATTTATAAATGTTTGCACTCTGTTTTAGTATAAAACCTGGAACTTCAGTTTCCAGTGTGTCAAAGAAGAACCCAAAATCACCAAATCTCACCTCCTTCTTGAGGTACTGGGTATTTAAGAGACAACTCCATCTTCACAGAATATTCTTTGTGTTATAACTTGGTGATTTCTAAAGTAACATAAAATTAAAACCTGTATTCAGAGGCACATGTATGCTGGTTTCTCCATGGTAAACCATGAATAATAGTGCTCTCAGACTTCGTTATATTGTGTATTTTTTAACTTTATGAGAAGAGTCTTTTTTGTAAAATTTATTTATGTACAAGGCCTAGCCCAATTGCATACAATTGAAACGGTTAAAAGTTCCTATTTTTCAACTGAAAAGTAGCAGCAACACCAGCAACACTATATAGCAGGCACACGCAGACCAAACCAAGAGCCTTCTTTGTTAGGAGAGAAACAGGATAGATGGGAAGGTTATATCAGGAGTTTAGACACCCCTGAGTGTTCCGTGTGTCTGAGTATGGTCGGTGACACAGGGACAAAATTCAGCTGGTATTCTTTGAAGCCTGGTGATAAAATGTGGTGACAAGGAGGAGAATCCAGCAGGGAGTTGCTAGTACCAGGCAGCGGTGAGACCCCGAGGTGCATCAGATGCTGTGTTTCTAATACGTCTGGGGAATGGGTTGAGTACTGGTGCCCAAGGCACAGCTGCCATCTCAGCGGGAATGCTCCCCGTGGTCATCTGAGCCCTCAAAGGACAGACAGCAGGCAGAGCAGACAAGGTGGTGTTCCACAAGGAGAGGATGGAGAGCTCCTCTTTCTGAGGGAGTCCAGAACAGCCCATGGGCGGGTGTAGGGTAATGAAATGAAGGCAATGAGGGAAATAGTAACGCTGCAAAACGCAGTTCAGAGTCTCTCCCAGGAAAGAAGAATTTGTATTAAATAACAATAGTAAATAAATAGATCTGGACTGGCTGTCAATTTAGATTGGAGATTAATAGAAGGTTCCTAACAACAAGGACAATTTCAGAAGGGCTTCGGTCAGGCATCATGGCAGTGGGGCAAACCCCAGCTTTTGGCAACAGAGCAATCTTATGCATTGGCTTGGCAGTTTTAAAAAGGAACACTTTGTTTCAGCCATGCACAGTGGGACTTATTATTAAACTGCAGTTCCAATGTGGTTATTTTTCGTGTTGGACTGAAGGATCAATATAAGTCTTAAAGTTTAGTGAACAGCTTTACATAGAATCAAGTAGTTTTATAATGAGTTTTAGTTCACTATCTGATTTACAGCTTTTATAACTTAGGTGAGGTCTTCGCAGTATTACAGGTAATGCCCCATCTAAAAGAGATGAATGTAGCTTTAATTACAAGTAAAGGATGTATGCCTAAAAATACCTGCTCAATTTTATTTAGCTTATATTGTTATGTCTTCATTATTGCTGACCAGGAGGTACCCGTCGAATACAAAATGCCATAATCAGCATAAAGATGAACCGAAGAGTTTCTTGCACTATGTTATTAATGTAAATTAAAAGTAAGATTGCAACTAAAACTTCATTAGTACTTTAATTTATCTGGGAAGTAAATTATCAGATTGAACATGTATAGTAAAAATATATCTGGAAAGAACCCAAGTAATTTGCAAGAATATTTGATAAAACAGTGTAGTGTATTGTACTTGCAATTTTCAGTGGTGAAGCAGAACTGGAAATGGTTCTACAATATGCATTTGATTAAAAATCTTACACTTTCAAACATAAAGACAGCAGTTTACATTTACGCAGGGAGATCCGCAGGAGGATATACGTAGCTTTTCTTTGGTCCAGTTCCCAATGTATGTTAGATCTCTCCTAACAGAAATATCTAACAGCTACAGAGCTCTTCTTCCAACTGAAGATCTGTTGGACACCAGAGCGCGTTTTCCCCTTGTCCATGTTCCTGCAGTAGGTCCTTCCTGGTCTGGAGCTGCTGCTGCAGTTGCAGGGGACATCTTCCCACCAGAGGATTTGAAAGACAGAAATTGCTCGTCAGAAAGTTTAGTTGCACTGACAGCTCTCTTCAGCTTAAAAGATACAGACACACACTTGTGTGTGAACTTGGCTTAGTGCCAGTTCATTGCATGCTGAGACAGGCAACAGGTGCTGGGAAGAAAAAAAAAATCATCTCAGAGTAGCTGCTGCCTGAGTAAATAAAGTATGAGAAGGGACTGACCAATCCCCAAATGTTTCTATTGTAAACATTGAAAAAAAACGCTGACATTTTAATGGCAATAGCAGTCATTCAAAACAGAATCACAGAATGTCAGGGGTTGGAAGGGCCCTGGAAAGCTCATCCAGTGCAATCTCCCCATGGAGCAGGAACACCCAGATGAGGTTACACAGGAAGGTGTCCAGGCGGGTTGGAATGTCTGCAGAGAAGGAGACTTCACAACCCCCCTGGGCAGCCTGGGCCAGGCTCTGTCACCCTCACTGAGAAGAAGTTTCTTCTCAAATTTAAGTGGAACCTTTTGTGTTCCAGTTTGTACCCATTACCCCTTGTCCTATCACTGGTTGTCACCGAGAAGAGCCTGGCTCCATCCTCCTGACACTCTCCCTTTAAATATCTGTAAACATTAATGAGGTCACCCCTCAGTCTCCTCTTCTCCAAACTAAAGAGCCCCAGCTCCCTCAGCCTTTCCTCATAAGGGAGATGCTCCACTCCCTTAATCATCTTCATTGCCCCACACTACTTTATTATGAGGAAACTTATTTTGTCCCTCAGTTAAGCTCCTTTATAGGAATGAACACAGCCTGGAGGGCCTAAGGTGCCCTCAGTGACAGAGCAGCCAGCTTGAGTGTCTAAAAGAGAAATGTGATGACAAACTTGTAATTTTTATTCTGGACTGTGGTTGTCTTGGTAGGAAGCTCCCTAGCATGCACTGGTAATTCTAGATCATGATAGCCAGAATCAGTTTTTCAGAGCTTTGTGATCAGCCAGGAGTGAACACTGGTACCAGGAGCTCACCAGCCCATTCCAGCTCTTGGTGTCTTGGGGAGAGCATCACAGGAGACAGTCAGTTAAAAACAGACAAGTTTTACCTCGAGTTTTTAGTTGCAGGTGTTCTTCCACAAGGACGAATTTGAGGTTATCCTGTAAAAACCAGCCTGACTCTTCTCTAATACACAAATCTAGATGATTATTTCATCTAGAGTCCTTTTAGAAAAAGGTCAATGGCACATTTTCCACATTCTTTAGTTTGTCAGAATTCATTGCCTTTTTTCCTTCCCCTCGATTTTGCCAACTATTCAAACTCAGTCCTTTTTCACATTAAGAGAAGAAAGAAGTGAGTGACTGAAGCTATTCAACAATATTAATGTTTGTCCCGTGGGATAGCTTTTATATTATAAAGTGGATATTGACTCTCATGGAGGTGAATATTAAGGTTTATCAACCCTTGAGGTATGTATTGACCAAGACAAACTAGAGGTCACTGCAACATCAAGAGTAAATACATCTTAATGCTGCCAAAACAGGAAATCAATATGCATATTTTTCCACTTATTTTGAATGTCATTGAACTATCTGGAGATATCTCCATTGTATACCTGAATTTCAGGATTTTTTATTACCGTGAGTAACCCTCTAAAGTTAAGTCAGAGGTTGGATAAGGGTTAAAGATGAACACCCACTACTGTTGCCCCTTTCTGAGTTAGAAAAGTAACATGCTCTACTTCTTTCAAATTACGTGATTATTTTATTTAATCTACGTTGAAAGAGTGTACTCATCAGTACTGATTTTTCAAGCCAAAAATCATATCTTTTCTGGGGTAAATTCACTGGTAGTGGAATTGTCAGAAATCCAGTTCTCACCACAACCTGTAGTGACAAAAAGCTACTTTGTACCCATGCACTAGCCTGACTCTTCTTCAACTAAATAAAATCTGGAGTATGATGCTGAGATGTAGCTACAATTTTGGAGTCTTAAACAGTATTACATTGTTATAGCCTACGACTTTCCTAGAAATAGATTTTATTTTCATGCACTCTGAGGAAATATAAGGTCCTTTGTAATTTTGTATATGTATGCAGCTAGGCACTGTTCAAACGCCGCTGGCAACACTCCTTCCAAATCCTCAGCAAACAGAAATAAAAATTGATTCAGTTCTTGTTAAGCAGCCAGGTACCAAGATGTGAATTAGCATCCAAAATAAAAATAAAATGCAATTCAATAAGTACACAAATAGATACAGAAATGTAATGGTTTATCTTAAATAACAAAACGTTTACTGTTTTTTAAAGATGGATGGGTCCAAGAGGGTAAGCCAAAGAAAGCTTCTAAGCTCACATGTGAGTATTAGGTGAGGGAGAGAAAGAGATAAGGGAGGTGGAAGCAGAGGAAATATGACCCTGACTAAAAAATGAGCTTTGATAGTTTAAAAGGTCAACTAGAAAAAAAAAAAACAGCTGTTTCAGGTACTGGTGTGTAAGTTCATGATCAAGGATTTCAGGCTGATGGTAAACCCTGCTGACAGAAATTGAAGGTTAGCAGTACAAGGCTCACAGGGAATTTTGTCTTGGCCCAGGATTACAAGAAAATGGGAGGTGGGGAAGAGACTTGAGAAAGATTATTTGTTCAGTTATTTTGAATAAAAACATAGAGCCAAGCTCATGAAACCAGCTGGCATTATCCCATAGCACAACTCCTAATAAGTTTTTGTTTTCATCTGGTTTTGCTTTCAAGTGTCTACCATGATTGAGAGGCAAATTTCAGCAAAATTTCCCAAGGTCAGGATTCTTGAAGCCTTTGTTCGTCCATGTTTTTGCAAACGCTTATGCACATGCTTCACTTTGAGGCTGCAGAGTGTGCCAGGCAGCACTCTTCATCCTTACAGACCTTGTTGCGACAGAGGCTGGTGCTTGAGAGAAGCAGCTGCTGAAGTTAAGTCCATGTGCTTGAAATCTGGTGTGTTTGTTGCTTGGTACCTGAGGCAAAAAGTTCATTGAAAGTAAAAAATGAGCAAGTCTGACCTTAATTTGAAGCCCAATGAATCAAAAAGCAGTCTTCAATTAGGCCCTCGGCACTGAAGGATTATTTACAGCCCTGCAGTCGGAGCTGCGGGACTGCTCCTACAAACAAGGCACGGCTGATGTTACAGCTCATGCAGCTGCTTCCCTGCTCCTGCTGCTTCCTCGGTGACAGCACTGCTGCTTGTCTGACCTTGCAAAAAAGTGGATCTGAGAGCTAAACAGGCAGCAGAATAAACATACTGGAAGTAGGGAATAGTTTTCTGACAGCTTGGTCCAGTCCCCACCCAAAGAAGGAAAAATGTGACCACGAGAGGCCTTGAGGTGGCAAAGATGCCCCTTTCACTAGCACCTCGCTGCAAGGTCATCTTGGTTATAGTGCAAAGTTCCCCCTGAGCCATGGGTAGAAAGTTACATTAGTCTGGCATGAACCTGTGCTGATCCCATTGTGTCCTCATGCTTAGTCCTTCCAGCCATCACTTGTGTTCACCCAACGTCAGTGGAATGGACCAAGGGAGCTCATCCAGCTCCGCGTCTGCTGGCAGTGAAGCAGGAGCTGGGGCGAGCAGAGGCCTGGGAGGGAAGAGTGGGCTCATTGCTTTTGTCAACAGCTGGGATTCACAGTGCGTTTAAATGGATGTATAATCGTGTCCATGCCATTGGCTGCAAGGCTTATGAAGGCACGGGGGTTATGAACCCCTGGGTGACAAGTCAGGGACGTCAGTGCTGTTGTACCTATTTGACTTTAACGTAACAGCAACTCCAAAGAGAGCACCACAAGGTGACCCCGCTTGCTCAGGCTTGGCGGAGTGGTGGTGAAGTAAGGACAAGAAGCTGCCGAGTCCCCCCAGGTCCCACACCTGGCTTGTACTGCCCTCCCTAAACCATGCTAGATACTTTCACTTCAGAACCATGTACCTAGTTATTTACACAGTTTAAGTACAAACCAAGCCTTTTTTTTTCCTCTGTGTATATTTTTTCGAATTACAGCCTTCTGCTGCAAAGAACAAGCTGTGTCTCCCTGGACTTGAGAAGAACCTTTTGAATTGGGAGAACTTGTTTTTAAAACCGAGTAATAAGTTTGTCAATCACTTCTTTATTATCAGTCACTCTCTGATGAACAACATTCAGACTTTAATATCAGCAAAGAGACAATCCGAGGAATGAACGCTCAAGTAATAACATGTAGGAGTTTTTATGGCCTGACTCTGTTTCTAAAGTGTGTACACAATGGCCTAATTTAACATCAGTGAATGTAACAAATTCCCTGTGGCAAATGCAGCATATGGGAATTACTTTTTATGCTTTTCCTGAAGTGCACAAAACTCCCATTAGCATCACATGTTAAATATCAGGGGCACAGGGAGAGAAGCCCCTGAATTTGTGTCAGGTTTGGGGTGAGGTTTTTTGTTGGGCTTTGTTTAGAGCAGTCCTACATGCTTCTAGATTGATTCATGTGCATGACTGTATTGAAAGAAATCTCACTATTATACGTTATTAGTGATTGCAATCTAACTGTTGTTAGAGGAAAATATTCCTTCTAAAATTTGTGCTTAGCTATTTTAACACTTCGGGCTCTCAACCACTTTTTTCAGCAGCTGATTATTAATTTTTGTGTGTGTGTGCGTGTGTTAACATCTCCTTTCTGGGCTTAAAATAGGGATCTGTCCATTGCAGCCATGCTGTGCAGTGCAAGCACAGAGCTAGTCACAGAGCCTGAAAAACCTGCATAATTGAACAGGACCTCCAGACAGCCCCAGAGGTGTCCTGGCTTTGTGGTGTTGATCTAGATACAATGCAGATTTCTTTCTGCTGAGTTCAATAGTTGGCCTAATAAACTATAGGACTGTAATTTCTTACATGTATTGAATCTCACTGGAATTTTCCATAAATCATATTTTCTTTGGTTGTATATTCGGTTTCTGTGTTTTGGGGTGGGTTTTTTTGGTGGTGTTTTTTTTATTAGGTATTTGTTGTTATTTTTAAATCTAAAGACCTAACAAATGAACAAGGGGTTATATCATGGCTCAGTACTCTGTGCTTTTGGGGTTTTTTTTATTGTTGTGTAATCTCTGGTTCTGTGAGAAACTGTGAGGGTATTTATGAGGAACTGTAGCATATAAAGATATAACACTTGGGTTTTTTTTCTTGTGATTAGGATGACATATGGTTTAAAGCATAGTTTTAATTCTCCCAATTCAAAATGAGCTGCACCATTCAGAGGCAGGAAAGCACCTCCAGTGCCACAGCCTTTTCTGTAAGTTCTGAACTGAAATGATTTTGACCCAGGTAGATCCAATTGCTCTCTGATACAACTACATTCTTAGCATATATCCTGTTATAATGTGGTCTACTCGTGGTCCCTTAAAAGAATGCCAAAAATAACTTAATAACTTGCCCGTGACTATCTGGAAATGATTGCATAAAAAGAGTGCCATATTGGTCATAGGTTGATGACTCTGAGTTTTTATACCATACCTACTACATTTGTTTATTTAACATCTTTTAAAACTGGTTTCAAAGCTCTAATGAAAACCTGTACAGAGATTACCCTCATTTTTTCTTAGAATGAGGACTCCGACATAGAAATGGCAACTCTAGGGAAGGTTTAGTGAAAGAAATATCAGAGTTTTGAAGATGGAGTCCAGGAGTGTCACAAATTTGAATTGTGACAAGTGTGTGTCTTTGGTGGCAGGGGTCTTTCACAGGAATCATTTGAAAAATGAGATTCTGTTCATGGGAATTAAAGATCCATAGAGTTTTTCACAGGACTTTGAGCTTAGCATCCCTCTCTCTGGCCAGGTTTTTCTCTTCATTAACCACTTGGCTGTGTGCTAAACATTCAGAGGTCGTATTCAGCCTTTCAGGATCTGTGCAGTTGGTCTCGTCTATTTAACTGCCATGCGATTGGAAGCTCACAAAAGTGTTGTGGGTTTTTTGTCCTTATTTTCTTTCATCATGTATTCAAATTAGAGGCCAATTGTTTTCTTTTAAACTGTAAACAAGTTAATGTTGGGGGTGTGGATTGACCTCTTGTCCAAAGAGCGCAATTCTCTTCACATGCAATTGAATTCTGAATATGCAGAGTAAGGGCTGCTGCAGTAGTTAACATAATTCTGGCTTTATGGACAATTTTGTAAGGCTTTTCCAGACTCTCTCTCTATTTTTAATGTGCCTTTAGCAATGCAAGTCTGATCAAAGGGAATAATTTGTGCCTGTTTCTAAATGGCTGGCAAGAATTTTAACAGATATTTTGAGTAATAATTAATTAGGGATATGGTATGATAATTACTACAGAAACACAGGTCTTTCATTTAAATAGGATAATAATCATTGCTACAGTGAAAGGCTTGTTTGGATTATTCAGAGAATCTCATTTCTCAAATAGAAATTTGTTTTATGGAATTAAAAAGGTAAGAAAGGATTTTGAAACCTTCTATTGTCAGTGCAACATGTCATTTTAGTGCCTATTTTTTGTAATAATATATTTTTTTATTTCTGGTTTTCTCTCGTCTGTTTTCCATGCCACCATGAGGAATAAGTACCTAGGTTTTTTTGTCTTCACAGTAACTCCAGTGCAACAGATTTGATGTTATTTCAATGACTTTGTTCAGATCCTGAGCTCAAGTCTATATCTGGTTATTATTCTACATTTGTGAAAAGATTTTTAGTGAGTTATATTTGTACATTATACACATTTTCCTACCTACTGCTATGTATAAAGCAAGAGATTTCGGCCTCATTATATATTTATTGTAAGGCTCTTAAGCTGCCAGCTAGGACCAAGCTGGAAAAACTTTAGTAGAGGCGTTTTCTGCTGTAGTTTGCCTTTCGTCAGAAATAAAATCGTTAAGTTATCAATTGTGCTGAAATTCTGCATCTGCAAAAAAAACTAGGACAACGAAAATGCTGACAGTGTTAAACCGTCCTGTTTGATAGGAGATAATACTTGGACCTGAATTTTGAGGCTGTAATCTCTTTAGATCTGTGGTCTGCTTTGGAAGTAGTGGGAAAAGGTGAAGAGGAAACCATTAAGGTTGAATGTTCCTCTGAGTACAGTTGTACCTTCTTGCTCTAATGCTTATTCTTCTTCTACAACTGACATTTTAAATAGCAAGTTTCATACTGCCAGACCTGAATTCCTGGGCTGATCAGGTGCCCAGCAGCAAAGTGCTAAGTTGTTGCCCATGGTCAGTATATCATGATGACAATTACCTACTTAACATTGTTACTTGCATTGTAATTAAATAATGTAGAACGTCTTCAATGGAGCTTTCCATCTGACAATTTTGGAAAAAATTCAAAAACCCAAACTATCACAGAATCCCAGAGTGTCAGGGGTTGGAAGGGCCCTGGAAAGCTCATCCAGTGCAATCCCCCCATGGAGCAGGAACACCCAGATGAGGTTACACAGGAAGGTGCCCAGGCAGGTTGGAATGTCTGCAGAGAAGGAGACTCCACAACCCCCTGGGCAGCCTGGGCCAGGCTCTGCCACCCTCACCGGGAAGAAGTTTCTTCTCAAATTTAAGTGGAACCTTTTGTGTTCCAGTTTGTACCCATTGCCCCTTGCCCTGTCATTGGTTGTCACCGAGAAGAGCCTGGCTCCATCCTCCTGACACTCACGCTTTATATATCTGTGAACAAAATGTAGCTGTGACTTGGTGTGAGTGATGAAGGAATTGAAACCCGCGTTTTCTTGCTGGCTCCCTCCCATTGCGAAGCAGCACACGGGGCTTCCCTTTGGCTGCCGGCCAGCAGCAAGTGCGAGCACAAGCTCTCACAAGTGAGGGGCTGGCCAGATGTGAATAACCTTTCTGCGTTCAAACATAAGCTGCTTTATTTTTCTCCAATCTGAAGAGATGTTTTTCACTTTTTTGCATGAGCCACTAGACTGAGCAAAGATGAGTTTTAACATCCCAGCAAACTTAAGCATCACAATGCAAGAGCTGAAAAAAACAAGCTTGAGCAGAGAATAGTTTGGTAAGACTGGTTTAAGGCAGCTGTTTGTGGGAATGCCCTGTTCATTCAGAGCTGAATTCCTAAATCACACAGGTTTTTACAATTTGAGACACAGCAGCTTGTGTGTATATGTGTAGAGGAGATTCCCGGCTCTCAAAGCCTGTTATTATGAGGCCAGACTTTCTTTGAATGCTGCCTGATGCCAGTGCAGATGAAATCAGCAGATTGTAGTGTAATATGGGAACTGCTTACGGAAACTGGTGCAAACAGGGAGGCGGCAGCTAATCGGATTAAGGAAAAGTCTATCACAGCCGCAGCTGTCAGTGGATTTTAGCAGATTTCTCTTTTATCACTGTTTGTGTGGGAAAACACACGATAGAGGAAATCTAATGAAGGAGATTGAACTAATAAACAGAAGTACTTTCTGATCTGATAGTTGCTCTTCTGAGTAAAGTACTCTGGAGAGGTTCAGGGAAAGTTTTGATGTGGCTCTTATGTAGAAGAAATAACCTGGAGATGTTTTAGGAAGAGGAAGGTGAAGTGATTGAAAAGTTCCCTTCACATCTCAAAAAAGGTTCTTTTAAAATCCAGAAGCTGAATTTCAGTATCTTAAAAAAACAAAAGAAAATTATTGGAAACCAGGCACACACATTGTTACTGCCCCCTCCCACCCACAAACACACACATGCTCTTACAGTTTTCTATAAGAAAGAAAATATGTATATAGCAAAGGCTGTGGCTGGAAAAGGAGACATATTAATATAACCATCCTAAGATATATAGTTAAGATCAAGCAAACTGGAAATGGCCACCATATCTAAAACCTTAACAATTTTTAAATCTGATATGATCGTCCCCAGTGCTTGTGGAGCCCAGGGCTGAGATGGGACTTGGACAGATGAGGCAAGTTATCACCCATTAGTTTTGGCCTCATGTTTGGAAGAGGCTGACTGGAGTAGGTGACATAGGCATGATGCACAGGGAAGAGAGGTACTTGGAACTGAGACCAAAACTGAAATAACAACCAACTTTATGTTTCCAGCTGGAGATCTTCAGGGCCTGATTTTTCAGGGAATATATTGCACTGTGCTTGTTGTGTTCAATGCACAGCCCCCAGTGACTTCAGCTCCTCCAAAAAGGGAATATATCATTGGTGACCACCAAGAAAAGTTGATTCCAAAACCCCCCTTTCATCTTGCTGCTCTATGACAGGAAGGAAAAAAATTACCAAATTACAAAGGAGAGCCGTGTTTTCATGGACACCAACCCTCAGTCATTTGTCTTGCTTCCTTGCAGGACTGCTTAGCTCAGGCACAGCTCCGTGCAGTGACGGATAGACATTTTCTGCTGCTCTGAGGAGCTTAGTATCTCTTTTAAAGCTGCAGTATAGTAAAAGTTGGTTCTTTTCTCCAATTTTATGTCGTAGGAAAATAAGCAACGTATCGTACAAACAAAACATGGCATAATTCAGGGAGGAAGTGTGGGATGCGCTTCAGGTCTTCATTTAAAACAAGTGGTGCTACTGCTGGTATGAATCCATGTAACTAAGGCAGGAATCAGAGCCTGTGTTTTAATAATTCGATCATGACAGAAAAAGATCAAAGTATCATTTGCAGTTTTGTTGATTTTATTTGTAACTTCCATATTGAAGGAGGTTTTTATTTCATCCAAATGGGTGGCTGTATGCAGGTTAGGCTGAGTCCACTTTAACCTTCCAGTTCCTCTCTTCATCATACATTTATATCAGAATCGAGCAGTAGCTAATTGAGGTTAGTTGAGGCAGAAAAGCACTTTGGATTTGCTTGGTACTTACTGTGAATGAAGCTTCTAAAAGTCATGGCAGAATCCTTTAATCCAACTTATTTTTTTTCTTTTTTTTTTTTAATGAATGCAAAACAAACTGCTGTATCAGTGTGTTCAGTCCTGGAACTAATTGAAGGGAAGAGATTTATTCTGAGCTACTAGTGAATTAGAGGAGAGGAAAAAAACACCTTGTAGAACATGTGTGTTGTTTTTTAAACAGAATAAGCAAGACCAATAGTGAGGAAATGCAGTTTTCTAACAATTGTTAAATACCTCAGTTGTTTTTCCTGGACGTTTTTATAGTTATATTAAACAAAATAATTCTGAAAGTATCCACTGGTGTCAAAGAGCAACAAATGGCAAATCCAAATGTTATTCTGGGATTTAAACTTGGACATGATAAACCAGACAGGCTTTTTTTCTACTTTGATATGTCGGTGCTTGTCACATGATTTTGCCCCTTTGCTGTAATGTCACTACCAGGGTAAGAAGAAAAGAAAAGAAAAGCCATAGCTCAATAGGCACCTTCAGATCTCATTTCAATCCAGCTCCTGCAAAGCTGGAGGAGATCTTCAGACATTGTTACATCAATTGCCAGCACCCTTTTTGTAGGATTTATTCTCTGGAGTCCAATTTTTTGTGTGGAGAACCCTTTATTCTGCCAAAGTAACATAAAAATGTCTTGGTGTAAGGCCTATTTTTCAAAGATAATATCTATTTGCTCAGTGGAAGAGTCCTTTGGCCTTGAGGGATCTTTCTGCCCGTTCTCTTTTTCCCTTGCACACGCACTCATCCTTTCAAATCTTCTGTTCCACTGTTCGAAACAAGAAAATTGCATATATGTTTTGTTAAAAATGTATGAGAGTAAACAACAAACCACGGCATTCGGTGTCTTTTTAATAATAAAATAATTAGAAATGAATGCCTGAAATAGATGTCCACATCTTTGGTTGGAAGTGTGGAAAAGAGGGTAAAAACAGAAAAACAGCCAAAGCAGGGAACACCATCTTTTCATTTCAGATGCTGTAGTGCTCAGGTCCACCACACTTTCATCTCACCGCACCTTCAGAGTGTTGAAGCTTTAGCAGGTACTTCACAAGACTTCGGTTTCCCTGAGCAAGGCAGAAACGGTGCACAAAGATGCTTCTGCATGATGTCCTTTGAAAACATAGGCTTTTGCTTTCTGAATTTCCATTTCCTCATAGTACCTGTATATGAGGAGGAGAAGAGATTTACCGACATAAGAGCAGAAAATGAACCACTGGGTTGATTGCAGAAATGTTACTATTATGCTCAGTAATTGGCTTGTGTTGAGTAAACTGGTCAAAGACAATACACTATTTTTAACCTAGGAAGAAAATAACTGGTACAGCCAGATAGGTCTTAATGAGACGCTGGTGGCAAAGCATTATCACACATCCTGCTGGTGCAACTGCTGAAATAGGCAGCAGTAGCAGCTCTGTGCTTGTTGGCTTTAGCTGGCACTCAACAACATATGCATTTAGTATACAACAAAGAATCGGTGTTGATAAGCAGAGACTAACAAGAATATTGCAACTACAGAATGTTTGTGAAGTGTCATGTAAGTGTTAAATATTGTTATTTATTCAATTCATCTCTAAGCATAAGCTTCTTGACCTTGGCATCAATGTGTCATGCAAATAACATCTTAGTCTCAGCAGTTCTTGGAGAGCAAGGTCCCAGGTTCCTGTGCTTTTCCATTCTCCAGCATTACCCAGAAAGCCCAAGAAACTTCTTTCTCTGTTAAATAGTCCAGGAGACTAGGAATTCTGAGGTGCACCAGATTCAGATCTTTAAGACATTGCTTTTTTTGAGTTTAAGGGCTCTGAGATGCTGTTTACATTGCTTGGCTTACTGATCAACTACTGAATCCACTCTGTCTCCCAGACAGCACTTTCACGAGCACCTGGCTCTCTGGAAATGGAGAAATTCAGCTCCTGGGAGCCCAAAAGTTGCCCTGTTCAGATTCATTTTCCAGAGCAGACATGCCTGGGAGGAGCCATGCAGTGAGAGAGTGAGCTGGTAGGAAAAAACTCACATGAACTTCAGTGGCATTGGTGAAAATTCAGCTGCTTCCATGAATTGTCTCGCTTTTGGAGACTCAATAAATCTGATTTAATTATCAGACCATTCCACTCTCCATTAAATATAAGCAAATTATTACACAGCAGTTTGAATACTTGGCCAAACGATATTCCTTTTGCTTTACTAAAATCTGCATCCCTTTCTCAGTTAAGTCAACAGCAAAAATTCCCACTACCTGTAGCGAAAACAAGTTTGAGACCTATTTCCTTGTAGGAATGTTTTGAACAATAGTAGCTTGCCGTGCTCCAAAGTGCTCCTGACAGCCCCTCTGTTATCTATCTCTTCTTTCATCATGCTGATCATTGCATCCTGCACTGCCCAGTGCTGTACCTGCTCTGTGAGCTGAGCCAGCAGCAGAGCCCAGGTTGCCAGGGCTCAGGTGCTGTTCCTGCTCCAGCACCATGCGGTGGGTGCAGGGAAGGGCTCGGTGCCTCTGGGGCGAGCCTGGTGCTGGCAGAGCCTGGCTGGGAGCCGCTGAGGAGCGAACAGGCTGGCTCTGTCCAGTGCCGCGCCAGGGGCCACCCGTGCTCACCTGGAGCACACCGAGCCTTGGGGATTTCCCAAGACCAGAAAAAACATCCTCTGCCCTACCTGGAAAGAAGCTGTTCAAGAATCTTTCTGTCTCAACTGTTTTCTCAGCTCATTGTTCAGATTTTACCCTGCTGTGAAAACATGTGAAGATTGTGTGTTTTCTCCATCGGACATCGGTAATCTTATACAAGATTTCAGACAAAGCTGTAAGTTCCTCCAGTTTGTAAAAAGAACATCTCTTGCATTCCTCTTCCATATTTTTGTGGAAGAAGAAGAATCTGAATAGCCAAGCATCGCTCAAACAGGCTGCATATAGCACAAAATATCAACGCCAAAATTTGTAGTCCTCACAAAGTAAGAATGTAGGATCATTTTTTCAAACTAATAATATCACATGCAAATACTATCCCTCAGTTTGGGAACAGATGCATTTGTTTAAGACGTTACAACCCCCTGCTGTTTCTTTCAATCCCTGTTAGCTATGCCACTGTAGCAGATTGTCAGACCGGATTAGGTTGAGCCACTTAAGAAAAAAGTTTAAAATAAGATGCCTGACTTTGCCCTGAAAGACACTGGGAGTGTTCATGCAGGCGGTCGGCAACAGCTTTAGAAATGCCAGGGCTGCACGAGTATGTCTGTCTTTGCCTTATGTGACATAGATACTTAAGCCTTATTTTCGAAAAGTGATTCAAGGGTTTTGAAGCCCAAGTCTCATTTTCTCCTACAGATCCAAATTGCTTTTCCCACTCCTCTCTCTAAATAAATAATCAGCTCTGACTACCCACACCAGAACAGATATCCGCGCTCTACATGCATTCCTCACTAAATATTTCAGGAGATATCCTAGAAGCTCTTTGTTATTAAGCAGTTTTGTCATTCTGTGAACCATTAGTTACCAAACAGTAGCTTAAAATAAACAATACCTCTTCTGTAGTAAAAAATGTAGCTGTTGTTTTAACTCCCAGCTGCCTTGCCACACCGTCTTTCTGGAGACTTCACTGTTTAGCCAATTCTGCTTAACTCTGCCAGTGAAAGGAAATTGTTCTCCTTCTGTAAACCTTTCTGAAGCACATTTGCATACTTCAAAAATAACAACTCGAAGTATATCAAATTGCATGATATACCACCCTGTCCAATTACTTGATTTCTTTCCTCAGTCTGATCCAGACTCAGAGTTTTCATCTCCTTTCTTCACTGAGCTTCACCTCTCAATAACTCTGCCCCCCCCAGACCGCATCGGCTGGTCGACAAGGAAAAGCCGTTCAGCGCCCTGCAATCCTTCAGGGCACAGCTCATTCAATCAGGATGGGACAGATTTATGGCTCCTACACTTGGGTCCCAATTTCCTGCACTGACATCCTGATTTGTTTCTGTGACATTAGGGGTTTGCCAGGAACGGTGTTTGTTCACTCTCCAGGTACGTGGAGGAGGTTGTTGTGCTCACAGCCTGGGACTGTCCTGCAAAGGGGTGGGGGAAGGCCCTGCCGAAAGCGACCTGTTTGAGCCTGGGACTTCCCTGGGTTTCAAATGCATTTTGTTAATCCAGTTTCTAACAGAGCACCGATAATACAACACTAGTCAGACTCTTTTGTAAGGAGGCAGCATGAAACTAATACAAAAAAATCTTACTTGCTTTCTGCTATCCGTCATGCTTGTCAGATGTGTGTAAAGTATATGCCATCTTGTGTTGACAAGCCCAAAAAGCAGCTGTGATTTTTGAAAACTGGAATTATGTCTACTAGGTGCTGTTTGAAAGGCAGGCAGTACAAAAGACCATAGAAAGGTCCAATATTGCCCAGATTTAATCTACTAGCTTTCCCTCACATTTCCTGGGAGAACCATGGATATGAATACATAAAACATCTGAATAACATTTCTGCTCTCCAGGGCCATACAGATAGGAAGAGAGGGGAATCACAGCTTCCCAAGACCTTGTAAGTTAAGCAGAAACAATTGTGAGAAATCTTTCAAAAGTACAATTAGGGGGAGCTTGAAATGACCTGACTGTGAAATAACATCTCCCTTGCTTCCATAGAAGTGCTCATTTGAGAGATTTAGTCTCTGGAGGTTTCTCAAATCTGGGAAAGCACAAACAGTTTTGGTGCAGGTATTATCATCTACATGAATAGATGCTGACTACTGAAATGTACCGTCAAAGTCAGTCCAAGTTACCATGTGTGCAATAGCTCTGAAGTGCAGACCCTGTCCTTATCTTGATACACAAAAGCTGTGCCTGGCTTAACTTTGTTTGTCGTGATGGTAGAGGATTAACATAGTCAGTTTGTTGTTTGTTCCCAAGTGTTTATAAACCTGGTCTTGAGTTGATAACTTCTAAGCTTAGAAAGGATTGGGCTAGTGATCCCTGGTTTATACAGCCCTGGATATAGAACTTGGTTGAATAAATTTCTGTCCCTAGTTGAGTAGTTCTGGTTGGACCAAATCAACAAAACTAAACAAGGATTTGCTCAGGGCAGTTCTCTATTTCACAAAACAGCAATGGTCCTTGAAACCTTGTTTGTTTGTTTGTTCTGCTCCTGCAACTCACCATCAGATGTACCAATGTCCAACATCCCCTCGTTGGTCCCAGGTTCAAAAGGAAAGTGCTGTGAAGGAGTTAAGGGAAGACGATACTGTCAGATCCTGTTACTGTGAATAAGGCTTCACTTCTTTAATAGTATTTTTCTTTGTTTGTTCAATGGTTTAATTTTTTAAAAATATTTAGTGTGGAGAGTCACGCAGCTCATGTATTGTCACATGCTTCTGGAAACAGGAAGGGCAGGTAATATCTGCAGCTGCACTCCCATTTCTGTGTTAGCAGGAGCATGGGAGGAAGCATCAGTGCTGTTCCCAGGGCAAACAACTGCTGAGCCCACTGCTGGTTTCACCTCACAAGGCTGTTTTTTCCTCTTGTGTGATATACTGTCTTTCCAGAGTCACTGCAGTCAGAACTGGTCCCATGGGTGATTGCCCACACCATAGCAAATCTTCACAGCAGGCAGCATTTCTGTGAGTGTTAATTTGGGGTAAAAGAAAATACCTCTCTCAGCTAGGTCAGTTAAGGGATCTTGATTTTTGGAGGGAGTTGCTTTGTCTGGATAATTTCCTGTGACATACATGCCAACTTAGGTATGGTTCAAAGAGAAAGTGGCTGTGATGAGAGGCCACTGGGCAGCAGCACAGATTTGTGCTGGATTACAGTAACCATGAGCAGAGGTTTTTTCCCCTGCTGTTGGCAAGTTTCCTGCTGCTCTTCCAGTCTTTACCTTAGGTATGCTGTTTTCTGGGTCTTTTACTATATATTTTCCAAACACTTTCTCTATTTAAGCATGCCAGGGTGTACTCAGGGAAAACAGTCTCCCCATTCCTTCCAGGGTGGTAACAGCAGCACACCAGTCAGCATAAATGTATTGTTAGTGCCCAGCTGTGCCATTTTCACACTGTTTATATTCGCACTACACCCACACTGGGAAATGTCCTCTGCAGTATGTCTGATTCTGGTGAGGAAGGTGAAGGCAGGGGGGAAGATGAGACACCAGGGGGATTGGAGCAAAATGGCCAGGGCAATGGGGGCTTGAAGTGTTCCTGCAACAGAGGTGGAGGCAGAAGTTTATTTGGGGTTGAGGCGAGGCTGTGAGGACCTGCTGCGGGGGGAGCTATAAAAGTGCTTTTAGAAGCACTTTGCTCTCTACCCTAAAAACTCTCTGCAGCTCATGGAGATGCAGCTTTCCACCCCTCTGCCTGTGCTGCTGCGGGTCTGCCCGCCAGCCCGGCTGGGAGCGGTTGGCACTGGCCTTCTGGTTCACTCAAGACAAACAGGTTGGTCATGAGGGATGAGAATGTGCTCTCTTGTGAGCAAGGTGAAAGGGTAAGGTCATCTCCTATTAGCAAATAGGGTTATTTACCCTCAAATTTATTAGTTGCTCATCTTCTTCCCATATGTAGCTAAGGTGCGCTGGTGAATTTTGCATGGGAAAATTGCCCTGAAAAACCAAATACTTGCTGCAGCCTTAGTTGTTTCCTTAAAGAGAACACTGCACAGCTTTAATTACAATTTAAAACCAAAGTCTGCTATCTTTTGCAACAGAAGTTTCTTTTTGAGTTAAACAGTGATGAAGAGATTAATGGAGCTCTGTAGGAAGATGATTTTTGATGGAGATGAAAAACTGTCTGCACAATTTCAGATGATTGATTTCGTTGATTAGGTACCTATCAAAGTGCAGTCAGCAATGCTCAGGATATGATCATAATACACTGAAGAAAGGGGCAGCTCATTAAAAGAAGAGAATCATCCTGGCATCCCATCACCCACCCACCACACACATTTTCTCTATGGCTGCTTAAGGAATTCGGGCCGCACAGGACTTCTGTGCTATTTGGAAAAGGATACGGTATATAACCCAGACTGTAATAAGAAAGAGTCCTTGATATGCAAAATGAGGCATGCAAATATTTCTTTTCATTTATTTTATTTATTTTTAAAACTTTTGAACAAACATAAATTATCCTGTGAATATTCCCTACTTTGAGTAGAAGCAGTTCAATATAATCGGAGGAGCAGCCTTCAATTTGGCTATTCCCAGAGTAGGAGTATGCTGCTAAATCATCTCTGTTATCAGTGGAGCTCTAAAAACAAGGCTATTGACCATGAGATGAATTTTGTCACAAGCTTGATGTAGGAGTCAGTTTTGACATTGCTCTAAATGTTCTCTTCTTGAAGAAAAGCTCTATTGAGAGCAGATGTATAAAAGTTAAGCAGGAGATTTTAGATTGCATAAATGAGAATGAGACATCTGATTTACCCAGGCTTCCACTGAGAGTTAAGCGTCTCACTGTCCTTTATGCCTTTGAAAAATCTTTCCTTTAACCGCCATCTTATAAAATGTGGTAGGAATATATAGTATTATAGCAGGATAAGTTGGATTATATCTGTACAGGTTTCTTGATTTTGATATTGCAATGTATGTTCGTAACTCTTTCAAAGGACTCAAACATCACTTACTTATGCTATGTGAACCTTTGTTTTCTCCTGTTCCATAAGATAAACACATTTTATTTGATTTGAGGCTATTTTGGTGGCCTCAGAGAAATTTGTTGGAAGAAATCTTAGCTCGTCCCTTTATGCTGGTGGAAAATTTTGTCATTCATAGCAGTGAGGCCATTATGCACTTCAAACCACTGGGATCCACCTTTGTGCAAGCTTTGAATTTGGTTTTGCCAACTTCATTTTGGATTCACATTTCAGAAGTGTAACTCAGAACAAAAGTGAAAGCTTATGTCAACTCAGCACTACTGCTGTGTATTAGGGGATTTGAGAATTTATTACAGAAATGAATTTGTGTGAATATTTATGCTTCATTAGTTACTCATTGGTGTGGAACATAGTATGGGAACTTTGTACTTACTGATTTTCTCAAGTTAAACTGCCAAACTGCTCGTGACTGATATTCCCATACTAAGTGTGTGCAGCTTTTAACACTTGACTTAACAAGTGCTTTTAATTTCAGTGAACATAAGTTATTGATCATGGTGCTTGTTACCTGGAAGCTCCATTCCTGATTGTTAATTGAGCCATTGATTTTTTTTAACATTATCATTAAGAAAAGGGTGAACGCTGTATTGCTAAGCGATCTGCTTAGAGCAGGGAGAGGAGCAGTGTAGCTGACCAAAGAAAAAACAGAATTTTAAACCTATCAGAACTAAAATCAGTTTAAAAACTCCCATTGGTTTGAATGAAGAGAGAATCTGACTCAATATGGATTTGATTTGGCAAAAGTAAAGATAACGGGAAAGTTCTGTAGATTTCAGGGATGCCAGATCAGACCAGATGTTTGGTACAAGTTCTGCATGTTAGCATGCTTAGCATGACACTAAATCCAGCCCAATAGGCCTTGCTGAGAAAAAGCTCATCTGTATAAGCTCAGTCTTGGCACCACATTCGTACAGCCAAATAGCTCCCTGTTTAGGGCTGGCTTATGGCCAGCCGACTTGCGGCTCAGGCGCAAGGAGCTCGCCTCTGTCTGCAAAAGACTCTTCAGCCTGTGCCAAGGTTAGTGGAGCCACGTTGATTTGCACCAGCCAGACCAGCCCATTGCTTTGTTTCATATTCACTGTTACTACATTAACCGTGAGGTGCACACACAGCACACAAACGCACCCAACAGGAGCACCATGTCTAACCGTGAAATGGGAAGCAACACCCCATGTTAGAAAACCTGTGAATGTGAAGACTTAGTGAGGATAAGCTTAGGATTTAACGTGAATAATGATGCTGCTGGCGGGATGGGGACAAGTTTAATATACATACACATCATGGATATATGTGTCTGATGTTATGGATATGACCTATAAGTGAATTCTGATTTCTGGTGTACACTGGTATGCAAGTATCTGCTTAATTACAACCGCCTGGTTGTCTTGGAACTATTATTCATGTCCATGAGGTCATCTCAAGTACCTACAAGCTTTGGAGAAAGTACCTTGGTTCACTAAAAGCCTTTTGCTTGTATTCTGTCATGCGCAGCTTTTAAGTTTTTAAAATAGAAAAGAAACAATGTTTCTGTCTCAAAGGCATATGATGGAAATCATTTTCCTCTTATCTTATGGGCACTGTTTTTAAGAGCACATGCCACAGTGTTCAGAGAGCAAACTGTTTCTTCTGAGCTGTCTTGCAGACTTACATGGTGATTTTTAATTGGCATGACTAGTAGATAGAGTCTAGATAGTTTGAAAGGATTCATTATTGCTGTCCTTGTAGAATTATACCAAAAAATAAAAATACCTATTAGAGGCTACTGCTGATGTGCTCATATTCATGAGCCCCCTGCAAAACACTATTGCAGTTTGACAACTATGGTAAGAAAGTATTCATGAGCTTACAGTTTTGAAGGGTTCGAGTTCTTTGTAGTTCTCCAAACAGTTTCCAGAAACTATTTTATGACAGTTTTAAAAGACTTCAAAGACTTTTACTCTTGGGTATATACCAGCTTTCTCTGGAAGACAGGAGCATGGCGAGAGGTCTAAGCAGAGGTAGGAATGATTCAGGTGACATCAGCTCTCCTCATTTCCTGACCTTGTGTGGCTGACAGTTTTAGTGAGGATGGAAACAATGCTGATTTCTGAAGACTGTCAAGTGCGAGCAGTTTTCTGCTGAGTTGTAGGAGGCTGGAGATCTATAAACCTTTTTAAGTGCTAGGAGGAACGAGAGGGCATTGTTTTCATTGCAGCTGGTCTTTGAGTCACAAAGAGAATAGTAACTATTGAGGGACAAACCTCTGGAACAAGGGTAAGCTTTATTTATTAACTAGTAAAATTTCTTCAAAGGAGAGTGAGCAAGCAAAAATTTCTTAGCTCTGCTTCCGTGGACAAATAAATAAGAATGCAGAAATCATTACAATAACACAGCATGAGATTATATTGCTAAGGCAACACAAATTTTTACATTTTGAAAAATCAACTTAAATGTAAATAACATTTCAAGACTATCCAAAACTAAAATACTTGCTACTGGAAAGCAACACCCCAAAAATTTGGGGGAAAGCATTATGACAATGAATATTTGTTGCACTTTTTCAAGGCATTTGTCTGAATTTGGCTAAGATGTTTCTGTACTGAATCCTTGGTTCTATTCCCAGCCCAACCAGCCAGATTTTTGAAACAGTTCAGGATGTGTATTTATTTAAATAAAAAGTCAAAGATTAAACTGCTAGGGTAGCCAATATGCCCTGCATGGTCTGAAATGTCACCCTGGGAGTTTAATGTTGTTTAGCTCATACTTATTGCCAGTGTTTCAGGACGGTCTGTCAAACCAAATATACTGAGCTCTACAGAAGATCTGGTTACTTTCTTTATGCCTGAGAGGAAAATGAGTTCATTAAATTACTGATGAATGTTTACACAGGACTCAGCCATGGACTCTTAGAATGTTTAGTAGCTACCTTTAGAAACACAAACTGAGAAAAAAAGCATATGGTACAGTTCCATGGTACTTTGTCCATAATCTAAATACTTGCTGTGTGCACAGCTGCATAAGGTTCACGAGCTCTTCAGGGAACAAGTCCTTCGTTAAGCTACAATGTGAGTTTAAATTACGGTGATCCCGTGGGACACCTCTTTGTTTTTATCTTGTGCAGTAACTTCCCAGAAATTCATATCCCAGGACCCCTCTGAATAGTTTAAGTCCCAAAGACTTGACAGGATTAGGCAGCAAGAGCTCTTTTCATACTGTGTTGGTTTTTTCCTACATTTTTCTGGTACTGAACATGTGTATGCTTTCAGATCCGGGCTGGACAAATCACCCAGTCTATGGCATTCACGGCTACTTTGTTCCTCTATCCTATTGTGTTAAAAGTGATAAAAATTAAAAAACAGCTAGTCTCTCAATTAGTTTGATTTCTCTCCATCTAAAACTATTGACTGAACCTGGTGTCCAATTTTGAGCAACCCAATGGGAGACACTGGCACTTCGATTCTTGCATTTAACCTGTTTAGCTAGAGAAACAAGTCCCAAATACTGTTGGTGAAGTTAATACTAACAGCATACAGAATTTCAACCCACCAAAGGGATTTGTTTTTAAGCTTCTCTGAACTCCAGTATCTGGGTGAAAGCTCTGGTGTTTAGAATTAATGATGTCTCGGGTTAGCTCGCACAGCTTGCAGCGCTCTGGGTACCGCGGTTTGATGACTGTCACTGTTGGTTGGGTCAAGAATAGCTGCCACAGACATAATCAGTGCGGTTCCTCATTTTATCAGACCGGTGCAAGAGGTACTCATTTCTTCCAGGGGATAGAATTAATGGGTGAATGTGCTGTGGGGCTGGCACATGCTGCCTCCACTTTAATAGCTGAATTAGAATCTTTTTAAACCCTTGGCACCAAGAAATGTGATTTCCCGATGCTTAGGGCTAATGCTGTGGTAAGTGCTGGGAAATCTTGACTGATAGTGCTAAGAGTTAACAGAGACAAAAAATAAAGCACAATAAATCTTACCTGAAGTGTTTGGCTATGTATGAATTACATATGTGCATATATATATATAGGTCTGAAAGGTATGAGCACACACAGAGAGATTAATTATAGTTTAACCTGCACTTAAAAGGATCATCAAATCTAATATTTTTTCACTCAATATTTCAGCATTGCTTCTGGTGGCCAAGCTTGGGGGGAAAAGAAGATTTATAGCCACTATGTGAGAAACTGTATCAAATAAATAATAGGGCCAAATTAAACACATTGATTAACTATCATTCACTATCCTGTAATCTCTTAATGACTAAGGTCTAATTTAAGACAGACTAGCACCAGGATTAAATTCTGAATTGCTATTATTGTTGCATGTATTCATTAGGTTCTAGAGGAATTCAGGGGAGATTAAAAAGGCACCTGTGAATTAAGACCAGCTATTAATGGGGAAAGTTGAAGGACTTACCCATATAAATGGCATTTTTCTTCTTCAGATAACCTAACAAATGGAAGCATTAAACTTTACAGATTGTTTGTGTATTCATGGTTTTCATCAGTCTCGTTTATTGTCAGAAAATCTGTAGAGCACCTGAAAATATAATAATGGCCACTGTGTTGCATTTACTAATTGGAGTAGCAGAAAGCTAATTAGAGAGCTTTTCAGGGCAGCTGAAAGGGATAAGATTCAGTCAGTTCTGCAGCCAGTCTAATGAAATAAAATGGAGGGAGAATGAGAGAGGAGGCAAGAAATGCACAGTTTGTTTTAATTGACCTCTGTATGAAGCCAGTCATATTTAGCACCGCGAGTTTCAGACTGGCTGAGATGTACTAAACCCAGAAAAATCTCTAACCCGTTTGAACTGAAGGGACCTCATCAAAGAGGTGAATGAGAACCTTTCTGTCAGCTTGCTCATGCGTTTGGGTCAGAACAGAGGTAGACACCACCACAATCTTAATATTTTTTTCAGTTTCTCATGTCCTGCCAGTGATATGCATGTAGCCCTGTGAGTTGGGTGCAATTAGAAATCTTCATTTTCCAGCCCCAGCCACGTTAGACTCTGACACACCATGGCGCAACCATTTGGCAGCAAAATAGTGGTGGTGTCTTTTGGGAAAAGTCAGTGTATCCAAGTGCCACTGCGAGCACTTTGGTCTGTGTGACAGCGTCATTGACAGGGCTTCTCACTGCAGTTTCTGTGAGCTTGGTGGGCATTACCCCTGAGGCTGGAAGACCTTGTTTCCATTAACAGCCTCAGTTCTACAAAGCACAGAGACAGGTGGTTGCTCAAGTCCAGGCCATGCTCAAGAAACCACTTCAGTGCCTGTATTGTATCCTCTGGCCTCCAGAATGCCTGGAATTAAGTTATTAACCTTATGTGTTTGTGTTTTGGAGTTGCAATGAAACAAAAATACCACACATTTTTCTGGTATGAGGAAAAACTCTGAGTCGACTTTTAAGATCATGCATGTCCATCTCTTGATAGATCATCTTTTCTTAAATTCTACTTTCCTAGGTATCTGAAGCTTTATGCCTCTGTGAGCATCATCTGTCTTTAATACATAGGTAGCCTTGCAAAAGTGAATATAAAATGAAGCTGCCCTCTTGAACAGTTAATTCTATATTGCTAATATAGTACTTGCTATCCTCAATCCCTCCTCTTCTGCCATTTTTAAGCCAGTTTTCTGATGTTTTGCTTTCAGTAAAGAGGCCATTATTCCTGCAATCTATCATTATAAGGAGTGCTGCCTACTTCAGAGAACCTCTTGCAGCCTAACTGGAATCACTCGATGATTTGGATCATTAATATATTGCAAAATGACAATAAGAACTGAAGTGAGGGGGCAGGCAGATACAAAGTGCTGATGAAGATATATCTGCTCTGCTGTCAAAATTTCACTTTAAAAATATAGGAGCCACCATTGGATTTCTTTTAGCTAGAAGATGAAGCTTTAACACGCCTAAAGAGTATTGATTGTTAACCCTGCTGGTCTCAGATTGGGAGTAGACTCAGAACCCTTAAGTCTTCTGCTTTTTCTTTAGTTCATGATGAGGCTTTTTGTTTGTTTGGGGTTTTTTTTTAATTAATTTTTTTTCTAGATGTCAGTGTGAGCTCTTTTAAGTCATTCTGCTACTGATATGTCCTCCTTTCTCGAATCTTTGTTTATTGTTATGATGGCACTGAAAGGGACTTCTTTTTCTACGTTTTTTTCTCCTTTGGCACATGATCTTCTGAGTTCTGGTTATTCTCCTTCTCCTACAGAAAAAAATTCTTAGTCTTAATCAAATTTTTTAATATCAATGATTTTTTAAAAGAATGGAAGCCCAGGAACGGCTACTGCCGTACTTCATCTCATCTGCAGCAGCAGCACTAATCTTGTACACATTGGCATGCACACAGGGCAATAAAAAGTGACATGATGTAACATTTTAGTGAAGAATTGTAGGCACTGGAGCCAAATCCTGTCATTTAAGACTTTCTGTAAGGAGTGATTTATTCTCAATTTGCCAGTGTGAGCTTTTTTGAGAGAGAGAGGGAAATAGTGTGAGCGTTGGGAATTATGCCTACACTTTTTAAGATTACTAGTGATTTCAGGTGTCTCTGCTTCCAGGTACCCAACCTGACATTCCAGAGAGGATTGATTCTTGGCACATGTAGATTCAGCTTGTTTGGAAAATCTCTGCCTCAAATAGAATACCCCAAATCATTCGTTTTGACTACCTGAAACTTTCTGTTCTGAAGATGCCAAAGACAGTGGCTGTAAGGGACAGTGTTTCAGATATCATGCTCTGATCTAGCAAAAAAAAACTTCTAAAAATTAACATTTATTCCATCTGTACAGATTTTAATAGACAGAAATATTTTTTGCTCCTAGAATAAGAGCTATGACAAAGGCTGATGGGACAAATCACTTCGCTTTTCACATTATTAGTCTTCTGAAGGCATAGATCAATTGCCCAGAGCTGTTTCTTCCTTTTTAGAAGCAAATATATAATCTTATTAATGATAATGGTTTTTTGCCAACAGCATGATATTCTGTATTGTTCAGTTTAATAATCAGCATGAAACCTATTAACTGCATGAGATATGGTGTTGGAAATCTGGGGTAAAATCTTTGGCACTTGGAAATATTAACTAACTTGTTTGCAGTACTGCAATCTCCTGCAGTTAACATTCTGGCAATTACAAAGATACAAGCTCTTGAAGATAAGCTTTCTCTTTTGTGCTATGCCTATGCTTTACCCCGTAGTCAAAATCCAAAGTAAACCTTTTCAGAAGCTTTTAAAGCCTGGAAGAGTTTAATCTAATTTAATTTATTGTGATTGAGAACACTTGGGTACCTCCTGGTTGTGACTGAGTCCAGTGATGACTAAATCAACAGAGCATCTCTTCTCGAGCAGTGTTGCTTTTGGGACAAGTAAATCAATTACCCAACCAACAATTTCACCTCAACTGTATTTTGATGCTTTTATGTTACATTTTGTGTTCCTCCATTGCCATTTCACTTTTGGCTAGCTAGAACTTGGAATTGAGCTGCTTTTATCAGTGCCTGTGAACATTTCAGCTTAGAGTCAGTTTTCCTTGCATGTGCCTGTCTCAGTTGCTCAATTTTGCTGATGAAAGTTTGAAACTTCCCCTTCACGAGAGGTCAGCAAAGCTTGCAATTTGTCACTTCAAGACATCGGTTCCTATAGCAAATCTCTCATTAAATTTTCCTTGTGCATATCAGAGGTTGAGGTCGTATGGCCCCAGGTTGTCTTGTCTCTGAGGAAAAAGCTGGCGTTGGAGTATTTGATTGCTCCACCACAGCTGTGAATTTGAAGAACTCAATCTTTTCTGGTTTGCACTCCCTCTAGGGCATATTTCCTCCTCTACACAATTTAACAGCGATTGGTTGTTTTAATAGCTTTTGAATAAGTTTGTTCTTAAAAGTGTTTCCCCAATTTCTCCTACAGAGTTTGCACTCTGAATAACTTATTGGTTTGCCTTGACGCTTTCCATGGCCTCTGCTCTCTTCTAATCTTCTTTTTAAGTATAGCAATAAGTAATTAGGGAATGTCATTTACACTTTCCACTTCTAGTGCCATGAAAAGAGTTGATGCTTATCACGGTGCCTAGAAGTCCCCTCATGACTTTCCTGTTAAAACTGTTCTGCTATCTGCCAAGACCTGAATCTCTCTGTAATTACTTTCCCAACATTGTTCTGGTAGGAAGACTATCTGTAATCACTCTGTGACAAGTTTCCCTCTGATCCTTCCCACAGACTGCCACTTGCTGGAGCCTGTTGCTTTAGACTTTTTTCCTTTTCAAGAACTAAAGTGAAGATGAAGGCTTTCCACATCCATGTAGCCATTTTCCCACTGAATGGTTTTCTATGCAAACTTCAGAATAGCATCTTTCAATGGAAGGCAATGGCTAACACTAACATGTACTTTCAATTTGTTTGGCTGAAGTAGATGAGATTTTCATAAGCGAAATCACCCTTCTCTTTTCTTTCTATTGCATGGCATTTGAGTTCACTTTTTCTTCTCACAGAAACTTGACCTTGGTGTTTAATGGAAAGGATGTCTATGAATTAGGTTTGCTAAATATCATTCACACAAACAGCAGTATATTATCAAAATATTAACTTGTAATACTCCATATGTGTTTTAACAGAAAGTAAGAAATGCTATTCTGACTTGTACAACAATACCGTGTTGATCTCCTGGTTTAGGCTGGCGTTGCTCAGAGCCTCCGTGCCTGCTCCGGAGTGGCTGGACACAGCACGGAGACTTGAGCTCTCACAGTGCCGGGGAGTTTGCAGTCAGAGACACTTCCATCCTCCGGGGAAAAACAGGCTGTAGTGAAGGAGAACAGGATTACAGCTCAGCTGCAAGTCACTCATGCAAATCCATAAAGAAATTGGGGCTTCTAACTCTTCTTGCTTATCAAGGGATTTGGGCACTTAAATCCTTCTAAGAGGGCAAGTGGGAGGGGAGTTTTTACAAAATAATTAGCAAATACTTTGGTCTGGAGAAAAACAGAGCATTCTCCTGCTTTTTGTGTGCTTTCCAGTGACCCTGACTTGCAGCCATTTCCTTCCCTTTAAGAACAAAGCCAGTGTTACAGGTTAGTAGTTCTTACTAAGCAACCTAATATAGTTTGTTGTCTTTGAAAAATACATCCTGCAGCTTCTCACATGGGGTCTCAATGTGCTTCCCTGCACAAGCTCTTAATGCAAGCAGTGCCTTAGAAATGCAGCTAACAGTGCAAGTCAGATGAAGAGAAGAAAGTTTGGAGAGAGAGGGAGGCAGCCCTTAAAGGGTAGCAGCATAACCTGTTCTTTTGCTTGGGGTGTTGAGCTCTAAGGACAAAACAAACGACTGCATATGCCCCTGTGGCTTGAGAAGCAGACAAGGGGTGCAGGGGCTGATCGGACCACTACAGCAGTGGTGAGAGAGAAAATTCAGATCAACAAGCAGAAAGACATTTTGGTGAGAGTGCAGTGACTGGTGAGCTCAGGCATCAGACCAAAGGAGCAGACACTTCAGTTAGAGGTATGATCTTCCCCATCACCACCACTGTAGCGTGAAACAGGAAGAGTATCAAAGCCCATGGCTGGAGCTGTTCTTGCCAGGCTGTGTTGTTGTAAATGACTGCTGTGTTGTTCTCGCAGCAAATGTCACAGTAATTGAAGTCACCCTTGAGGACCAGGTTCTGTTGGCCCAAGACTTCGTTGAGCAGCCAAAGGGAAGTTTCTTCAGCCTTTTCCTCCTGATTAGGAGGTCAGTAACAGATACCAAATGTAAGAACCCCTTCGGTGATGACCCTTCTAATCTTGATCCATAGGCAAGACCTTTTGTGGTCTCACCATACATTCAAATTTGTTTTTTACGTAAAGTGTAACTCTACGTCCTCTTCTTTCCAAAAGATTTTGTAGACATTTATTGTGGTCTCCCAGCCATGTAAGTTTTCCTACTAAGTTTTGGTGATTCCTATGATAACATAACTCTCTGACTGGACATGGGTCTCCAGTTCCTCCTGTTTGTGCATTGAGATACGTGCACTTGAGGTGCTTGGACTTAGGGTTTTTGCCTTTGGAGAGGGTAAAAAATAATCATGAACAAAGGGTACAAAAAAATCAGGAACAATGAAAGACTCAAAAACTTGCTGAGGCACTGGATGCTGATTATCTTTTGTTAACTGCAAGTAAAGAATCAATTTCTGTCCATAAATTTTTCATTATCTGGTCACAGTAGAGCATGGAAGAGACTGTAAGGGTCCTCTGTGCTAATCCATAGCTGTTCTAACTACATATACAAAGATCTATTCCTGGTGGTGTTGGCAAGGTTATAACTGAGGGCTCAAAAAGTGGGTCAACTCTTTGGCCTGGTAGACAGGAGCTCAACTCCTCATAGCCTCAGCCTCCTTTGAAAATTCGTGTAGTGCAAGTGCTCATGTGAAGTGTATTTGACTGAAGAGGGTACGCAGTCTTTCTGTCCATATATTATAAAATAATAATAATAATAATAATTTAATAGTGGGTTATTTTTAGAAAGCAAGTAACATAACATTTGTCTCTAAGCAAAGAGGCAAACTATTTGTGTTTCTAATAGGAGCTACTTGGAAAAGAGAGATTTGGGGGAAAAGTCAGCCAGAGGGAGTAGGTTGATGAAAGCTATAAGTTCTAAGAGAGTTTTATTTCTTTGCTGCTTTTGTAGTTCCTGTGGGTAAACAAGTAAACCTGACAGTTCAAACTACATTTTCCTCAGTATCTCAAAATTCATTTGACCTCCCGTGTTACTAATTATTTTTCCACCTGAGAATCAGCTACTTTTTTCCAGGCTACAACAAAGGAAAAAAAGATGCAGCTCTATTACCAGGGTCAAAGAAAACAAACAAACCAACCAACCAACCAACCTCTCTGCATCTTGGATAGCATGCAGCCTTTTGTAAATAAGAATATCGGTTCCTCTGCTTTTTGGTGGTTACAGTAAGCTCTTAGCACCTACAAGGTGGAGAAAGGAGGTGAATCCTTTTCTTTCCCCTCTTTAATGAATAACCTCTGTTATTTAAAAACATTGATTTATATAATTATAAATACATTATATATTCAGGAGATTTTAATCAGCATACAATCAGTAGGCCAATGTTGAGAACTGTGGAAATCATGAGTATTAATTTCACTTCTTTTTTAGAAAACATCTTACAAGCGTTAATTAAGTCTCTAATTAGGCATCCTATTACATTTTGCTTTAGAGAGGGATTAAAGGCCTGGCACACAAGCTCTGTCAAATCAATGTGAGTCTTTACATTGATCTCCATGGGATTTGGACAAGTCACAAAGGAGTCGATTAAATTTCTTACGAGGTGGCAAAGAATTACATTCCAGATGTCTGAGCTACCCCTATTTTTCTTTTCCTTGAGTTTGATGGTCTCTGAGAAAAGAAAGACTGGAGTAAAAATGTGATGTCCAGAACAACAGCTTAATGGTTCAGTTAATCTGTACAAGTTTTGTTGTCATTAAGTGAATGAGAAATTTAAAGGGATAATTCATAAAATGGATACAAACTCAAGTAGCCATTAGTAAATATTTTGGATCTGTGGTTTAATAGCAAAGGCGAGGCACCAGAATTGAAGTGATCTAAGGACAGGCCTTCCTAAAGATAAAACTAATAAGCAACTTGCAAACAGTAACTTGAGAAATTATTTATAGATATAATTTATAACCAACCTTCACAAATGCAACCTTGCAATAATGAAATGGGATTATTCATAGAGTAAAAGCTATGCAGTAAGGTCAAAGCTGAAATATGGAAATAATATATTTTGTGGTTTTACAAGGTCCTAGATCACCTTAAAATATAAATTCACACTACCTCTAACCAGCGTTCTGTGGAGCTGCCCCTTTCACTGCTTTTTTTCCTGGAAGGCCATTCCAGTCCCTGAAGAAATGAGTGCTGTAAGAGCTGGGGATGGGGGTGCTCCTTTTCACTCATGGGGGTCATGCCTCAGGGTTTTCACAGGCTCCTAGAAGACATTCGTACTCTGCAGAAGTCAGTGAAGACTTGTGATGGTTGTCTCATAAATCTCGAGGCCTGGGCTAGTGAAGTTTTTAAGGAGAATTTTCAAATATCTGAGAAGTTGGGCCAGTGTTCTGAGAGGTGGTTTTTGTATCTCACATTTCTGTTATCAATGAGAAGATTTGCCAGTCAACTTGAAGGAAAGACAATTGTCAATCATGACAGAAAATGTTCTGTCATATATATTTAAGCATATTATTTTGTCCTTCACCATTGTATTCAAAATTCAACCAAACTTTGACCTTATGTATCTTAGTAACAGGTTTAATGTCCTTCACTGCTTCATGACATCAATTAAGCAGTTTCAGAAAACAGTCATCTGCATTAGGAAATGTATTTTTGTTTTTAATTTTGTGCTTTCAGAGGGCAGAATGCCATTTTAAAGTCAGTTATGCTGAAGGTCTAAGAACTTAATCCACAATAGGAAACTTCTGAGATGTGGAGCACAGAAGTGACAGCAGCAGATCTTCTCTGATCCATCACTGAATTGTTTGATATGCCAAGTATCCAACTTCAATCAGAAGAAGCAAGTGAGCCTCATCAAATGTTGCTTTGTAGGTAAGATTTAATTTATTTAATTTATCCCATTCTTTTTATCATGTGAGAGTAAGAAAAACTGAAAAAATTCAGTTATGAAAGAGTTGAACAGAGATCAGATTCTGTCATTTGATTTGCACATAAAGGTAGCTGGCATTTTTGAGAGTTTGAATATCTGTGATTGAACCACTATTTCTTATTTCAATAGATGATTGTAATGTGATCGAGAATATCAGACAGTTGATGACTTTGTCTTATTCCCCATCCACTTTTATGTTCGGAATTCTTCTGCATTATTGTGGCAGAGGACTCCTACTGAATGTGCTCCCCTATATGTGGTGTAACATCAAGTCAAAATAAGCCTCATCTTCAGCCAGCATAGAAAAGACCTGTCTGTCCATCATTAAAGGAGAGATGATATCATCACAGATGTTTCTATGGTTAGGCCATGTTTAAATGAAATCGGCTATTTTCATGCTGAGCTGTGTCTTTACCTTCTGTCCACATCAGCTGACTTTGGAAAATGATTCTTTATGATTCTGTGTAGTTAGCAAAAAGAATAATTCTTACAAATAATCTTCAGTCTTCCTTCAGCATTAAAAGGCCAAGCAAGAGTAATTTTGATAAAGCAGATGTTATTCCTTCATAGTTTCTCTTTTTCCTGAGCCTGGCCTGGCTTGAGGGATAGGCCAAGGCACTTGGCACATCCTCAAGAACTTCTTTCACTCAAATATTTAGCAACTTACTGTAATTAAACAATGTTCTTGCTTTTTCAAGCAGCTTAAACTACATAGATAGAGCAGCCACTGGGAATTTAAATGCCAAAGTACATTAAAGAACAGGGTGTCTGCAGTTCATTGGACGGGTCTGCATGGTCTGTGCACTTAGACCATGGGGGAGAAATGAGCAGTACAGTGAAAATAGATCACTTGAACATTTCCAAGTAACACCTTCTGACAAGATTATGTTGTAATAGATTATTAAGGGAATATCTCAAGAAATAAGATTTTCTCTCCATTTTCTGTTTCCTGGAGGGAGGTGAAAAGAGGCGAGAGCAGATCTAAAGCCAAATATTGTAACTTTATTGACTTAATTGAAATTGCTGCCAATGTCATCTTATGGGAGGAAGAGTCGAATCTGTCTCGCAGTAACTTCCATTGCATTACAAATATAATATGTAGTCATGACTCTCTCTCTCTCTCTATATATATATATATATTTTTTTTTTAAGAACTTAAAAAAGAAACAGCCCTTCGGCTGCTTACACAGTTATTTAGATAACTTTACCATTGCACTGGATTTTCTCCAATATTGGGCATACTTAATGAATTTCTCAGACATTTCATTTTCTTTGTAAGTGCCAATTATCAATCTAAGGTAATGGAGGATGGTTTAACATGAACTGTCAAGGAAGTTGATAAAATTGTCATGCCAACACAGTACTCTTCCAGCAGAGTTAGAGAAAGATTATGAGAAAGCAATATTGTCATTTAATTAAACAGTGTTCACTTTAATATTTTGCTATTACTCATTACTTATTCTGCATCCTGGCAAGTATTAGCATTCATTTTACGGCGCCATCAGTTTGTTGTGCTTGGTGATGGGCAGTTCCTTGGATGGCCTGAAAATTTCAGGTATTAAATTGGGGGGCGGGCTGTGTGTATTAGAAGCAGTGATTTTTCTGACCCTCTTCACACTGCCCTAATGTGATGCTGAACAAGATTTCAGTCACAGTTGGCTGTGCAAATATTTTAGATGCAATTTCCCGTTCTCACTTTTTCATCCAGCAGTGGAAGGAGTACTGATAGCCTAAACTAAGGTCTTTTTGAAATATAGTCTCAAGTTTTCTGCACATTCATGTTCCCACGTTCTCTCAGATCATCAAGATTATCTGTTGCTGGGTGTTGTATTTAAATTTAGATCTGAAAGCACAAACACCCACCTCTCAAACCCCTGCTAGCCCAATGAGAGCAGAGCCAGCTAAGATACCAGTGCACATTCGGATCCACGGCACCAGCGCTGCCCATGGAAACCGTATGAGCTCTCCTGGAGCAGCACCAAGTGTAGGTGTAAAAGCCCTTGCTGTAGACTGAGGATACATCCAAATGGGCAGAGAGACTGGTCTCAGATTAAGTCATCGATGCTGATCCCAGTTTCCACCACAGCAGAAAAACTCCTTTGAACATAGCTTTTGGTTTTAGGTCAAGAAAATGAATGTATCTTTCCAGTAGTGTTGATAGGTCTTCGGTAGTGCTAATTAATGAGCATTCAGTTTTCCCTGTGGTAAAAATAGATTTGCTATAGACTTTTTAGGAATATTTTTGGCTTCTCATGGCTACTCAATTATTATTTTTTATTCTGAGATTTGTGTCAAAATAAATCCTAATCCCTCCAGGATACTTAAGGGCTGGTGGAAGTGTGCTCTATGTGACAGTTTTATTCCCTGTCAGAATGTAACTAAATAAGCACTGTCCATAATTTTGCTTTTTAAAGTAATTTGGGTCCTGCAAATGATTTACTTAATTTTTCAGCGTGGCAGTTTTTGTGTCTGTCAAATTCTGGTCATTGTGAAAATGTTTTTTTGCAATGTGTCTCTTTTTCATTGAGGGGGTGGGCATCTTCTTAACTCTCTCACAGGGAGTTGTAAAACTTCTCTTTTGGTAAAAAACAGCAGTCTGAAATGGTCACAGTGCTGGAAACTAAAGAGCAGTTCAAGGATAGGAAATGACAGACCCTCCTTTAAGAACTTGTAGATTGAAGAACAATACAGAAGTGTACACAACTCAAAGAGGATTCAGTGTGATTCAGAATAAACCAGCACGACAAAAGTTCAGAAGTGTTTCACGTTGAGCTTTTCTTTGTCGGAGTCTTGAAGGATTTTGAATGCTGAGCAAGAATTTAGATCTGGTTGAGATCCTTGAGCACACAGAGCTGTGAGTACTCCTAAAAGAGTAAAAAAAAAAAAATATTGAAGTTATTAGAATCATAGCATCATTTGAGGGAGGAACCTTAGGAGGTCACCTAGTCCAGCCTCCCACTTAAAGCAGGATCAGCTGTGAGATTAATATGCTTCCAAGTTTTTGGGTTTTCTTACGCTTTCCAGCAGACCACAGGTTAATTTCAGCAAAGTGATAGTTTTGCCAGATGTCAAACATTTCTTTAGAAGTTCAGCTGTTATCACTTTTATATGCTTTTAATTCATGGGTTAACTATGGGAGCTCAGTAATATATAGTGACTATTCTGTAGTCTTTTAAAATGGTACATTCATTATTATACTACCTTCTAACTTTCCTCATAGTTCCAACAAGTGCTAGAAATACTATTGTTATGATAAGTTATGGATCCCCAATGGAGACGTTTAATTTCATGGTGTGTTAAAGGCTGTAACAGCATATTAAAGTGGAGGGGGAGGGAATCTTACTTAAAAAAAAAGAAAAAGGCAGCAGAATGATTGTTTAGTGGCATTTCTCCAAAAGAGCCATTTATCAAAACTCAAAGATAAGATTTTTATTTAAGTAATAGATTCTTCAGGGTCTAACAGGGAATAGTGTGGCTATCTTTATTAGCAAACATTGAGTACCATTGCTAATTAAGAAGGGATATCAGTGGCATCTGAAGAGAGATTAAGCTAATACTGAAGTATGTATATGATCTTTCTTTGATTATTGTTACTAAAATATTCAAGAAGTTAGGACAATTAATGATTCTGCTCATGCGTGTGATCAGAATATTGATCCACAAACCTGTGAAGGCTTGCTCAGTGCTTAACTTTGCTCACATAAATAGTCCCTTTGACTTAAAACCAACGGGTAAGGGCCTAGTGTTCGTGCTGGCCTTTTGGAAGCTTTCAAACTGCAGTTACTCCCGTGTGAACCTAGAACAGCACTCATAGGTTTGACTGAGAATCTGAAAATATGTCCCAATGCCAATAGCTGTGGCAGAGCACAGCTGCTTGCTTTTCAGCTCCAAAACCTTTGGGTTTTGTTTGCATCTGTCTGTCATAAGTACTTGCTTTGGAGAATGTAAATAACTAAAGATGAAAGGTGATTTTTTTTTTGTATGAGGGAAAATAAGTAAACAGATGAAATCTTTACTAAACTCAGTGCTCTGTTGTTGCCTGAGTACCTGCTACAGTGCCCATCGTGGCCAACAAGAACCTTTCCATTGGCTTTAGCAGACACTGCGCTGATTCCTGGAACCATAGCTATAAGTGTAAATAGAGAACTTTACAGAACTACTAGAGCTGAAGGATTCAGGAATCTGGGGTAGCATTAAATATTAATTTCTGCCTGGTTGGTATCATCTGGGATTTAGTCACAGAGGGCATTAAAGAACAGGTTAAAATAAGAAAATAAACCCACATAGCCTGAAAATCACTCAAGTCCTTCCCTACTCCTTCCCCAGGAGTACAATTATACTGTCCTTTGTTATTAATATATTATAACAGCACCAAGTACGGAATAGTGTTTCACAGTCTGGAGCAACATACAATGCACAATTATAAAATGTCAGATAAAATTATGAACTGATGATGGGGGAGCTGGACCAAGCAGAGAGCTGAAATTCACAAGTGGCAATCAGATCACATCGTCACTTCAATAATTTTTTAACACCTCCATGATGTCTTTGAGCTACTGCAGTGGAAAAAAACCAGTTAATAATAGTTTGGTGAGTCAGTGAATGTTGTAGGGTAGGTTCTTCCTGCGTTAGTTTTTTGGGAGAAGTTGTAAGGAAATTTGAAGATAGGAGTGTAGCAGCTGGCAGAATATATTGAGCTAACATGAAAAGAAAGAATGGTCACCATCGTTCCATTATAACAGTAAGAGCCTTGAGTATGAGGGCAAGCAGCCTCAAATTGGAACAACTCAGCAAAGTTGCAGTAGTTAAGGTGGGAAATAGTTTGTGACTTTATCGGTGAAGGAGCTGTCTGTATAGAGGGAATGTGGGGCCATGAATTGGAGGCAGAATGATTTAGTACAGCAGGATTCTTTTGAGAACATAATGAGCTTCTGCCCCTAAATTAAAACTTTTCTTTAAAGATTTTGAATCCAAAAATAACTATCAAGGGAGTTTCACAGAAGCATTAATTACTTTCATTCCTAAACCTGACGGTGATCCAAATTCATGTTCCAACTACCATCCCTTTTCCCTTATAAATTAAGGTTGCAGAGCTAAATTATTGGCTTCAAGGACTGCAAAGGCAATTTTCTACGCCATATCTCATTCCCAAGTTGAATGTTATATGTAGATTATGCACAAACAATGCTGAAAACCTTTCTAGCAGTATCCCTTGAGCCAGTAAAGTCTTTGTCTACTAAACAGAATTTCCTAATGACAATGGGAAAGTACGTGACTGCCTACAGTGGGATTACCACTTCTCTGACCCTCCAGTGCTCTGTCTTTGGCCCATACAAATATTTTTCTCCTTTTTTAAAAGCCTACAAGTACTCTGATTTTATGAGCAGTATTTACTCATGGTCCTTATTTATCCTCTTTCTTCTGGCTTTGTGAATTGTTTTTGCTTAATAACTAAAGAGATTTGTACAAGACATAGATGTCTTTCAGATGTATCTTCTGATTCAGTTACCATTAACTTGGATTGTTTTTTTTGTTGGGTTGGGGAAAAAAATTGTTGGTTGCCTGGGAGGTGGGGTGTTATTTGAATAAAACAAGGATTTGGTATTGCCATAATTCACATACATGCTATTTAACCTGTCCATTGGGTGAAATAGACTATTTGTTTTTCAGACCAGGATTAGTGCTTACACATGGGGACAGATGAAGTTGCTGCCTTCTCAAGTCAGGTCTAAAATATCCCAGGCTTATCTCTGTCATAAGATTTCAATACAGAGGTCTATCTAGCTCCCACATGTTTCTTTGACATGTTAAATGCTCCTCTCAGTTCAAGCACAGGGACAACGAAGCCATGAAGAATAACAACTGGATGCCAGGGGTGGGACCTAGGAGTACGTTCTTAATTTTCTTCTGTGGCTTAATAGTGACGGAGCATCTCCCTGCTTTTGGCTGGGGCTCCTGGACAATGTGCAATGGTTACACATTTTACAAATGAAATTAAAATCTCACAGACCTGAAAGGCCTGTGAACAAAGAGCAGCAGCTTGTCAGCACTGCTGAGCTTCCTGCAGCCCCAGCCGGGCTGATTTTGCAGGCCTAGGCCTGAGAAATAAATAATCTTTCTAGAAATTGAAGTTTGGGTTTAGCTGAGCTTCGAGTGAGCATAGACATCAAAGTATAGGCATTGGTGGTTGTTGTTGTTTATGACAGATGGAGGTTTTTTAAGACCTCAGTTGGTGCCTTAGTCTGCTGCACGCACGTGTTTATGGCCTTGCAGTCAGTGCCCTCCTTGGTTTTACACTGAGTGATAGAGAGAAGCTCTTTGTTTTTCTGCTTTGATTGTGTCAGCAGTTTGGATGAGATTCTGTATTTTTTCATGTTTCTGGTTGATGCTGGAACAAAAGTTAAACTTAACAGATTTCTCCCCCAGCCTGCTGATGCTGTCCGAGAGCTGTACCACTGCGCTCCTCCAAATATAATAGTCAAAAAGTTAATGTTCCTGCTGACCTCCTGCCATAACATCATTCTCCTAGAACTGTATGCTTAAAAATAAGGCTCTGAAAAAAATATCCTCTAATTCTACAACTGCCGTATTTTGAAATTTCTGAAGATATTTTGCAATCTGGAGGTATTTAAATCCTACCGCAGTAGTTAACTTCTACTGAAATAACCGGATCCTGGAATAACTTGAGAATGTGGGCTGTAGTTTTAAGTAGATATTTTTGGGATAATACAATGAAGTTAAGGGCTTAACAGGAAATATAACTTGTATCTTTCACCTTTTTCTAACTCTTTGGTCTTGTATCCACTTATCAAAACTTTTAATACTTAAGGTTTAAGAAAAATGCACAGATGTTTCTCTGTAATCTGAGCCCACTCTGGAAGGCCCCCAGTAACTGGGACACCGGAATGGTACGACAGTTTAACATAATAAAACTGAGATATGCACATCAGAAGCACTTGACTTGAGGCTATCAGAATATATGGAACTAATAGGATGAACTCTTTCTTGTTTCAATAATTTTCTTTTTCTGGTCCAGTGTCATAGCAAGCAAAGTTGGCAGCAGCCTGTTTCCCAAACTGTGCGTGAGCCCCCAAGCTCTTCTGGCCATTGAATTCTGATTTTCCTTGTTTTTTAACCAACTCATCATCCTCTCTGGCTTTTGTTCAGCTTAGAAACATGTAGATGGGATGGCAGAGCAGTTTACTGCAGTATTCATACTTATTATTTGGGAACCAATGGGAAGAAGAAATAACTTGGGATCTTTTGCAAGAGAATAGGGAGAGGCTTGTTTACCAGATCTCACATTTCTGGCAAACAGCTGGCTGTAGTTTTAATAATGAGCTGCCCATAATTGGAAAGTATTTAATCCAAGTTAACACACATGCACTAAACTTGCTAATTGGGAATTTCTCTTTATAATAAGCCCATTACTCTTGCTTTTTCAAGTAATGTTAACATGCTGATACAGCAGAGAGAGTGCACCTCGCTACATGAATGCAGCTAGCAGGCCCCAGTGCATGGTAATTTTTGAAGAAAACATATGGTAAGAGTAATGGCTGAAGTCTGTAGACAGCTTGCCTAAATTACAGTGCATCCATTGAAACCAGGACACATGCTAAGCTGCTGAAAGCAAAGAGATGTCATTAAAAAATGATTCATATACCTTTGCCTTAATGAGTGCTCACACTTGAGGATTGCCAATTGCCTGATCAATAGCTTCACTGCTACACAAGGTAAGATTCTTCATACAAGTGAAATATTTCCATTACAGAAATGTGTATCTTCAGCATACACCCTTTTGCCTTAAAGTAATTTGAAAATAATATATTTTTTTATATATTTCTGAAACCTGCCTATATTTGAATCTAGTAAATAAACAATCATGCACTGCCATATGGAGCAATTTCATAACAGCACATGGTGAGGTTCTAATGAGTTTTACCATACTGTGCCTGACAGGTGAGTTTTCAGCTTTGATTACAGGAGGCCAAAAATAATTCATCCAGGCCAATAAAGTTTGATTTAGATAAGACTCGATTATTTTTGCTATCAGCCATTAAGAACTGTTCTATCCTCATTTTCATTTTCAGGCACATAGCCTGGCAGCAAGCAATAATGGATATTTATTGGGCTATCAAATCCACAGAGACTTATTTACTTAGTCGAGTACTGCAATTGTCAATATTCTGTAGTCCACTGACTGCTATCTTTAAAAGGTTGAGGAGTTGTTTTCAAGCTCAACTCTTAAACTTTAAAAAAGTACTTTGAAGTTATTATTAGTAATGCAGTGCCTAGAGACCCTATTATGCCAGCCAAGGTACAAACAGAGTGAGAGACAGACCTGACACAGAAAATGTACAGACGGGCTTTTGTGTTTATTGACGAGCCCAAACACCTCCAAGCAGAGAAAGCCGGTCTGGGTCATGCTGGAAGGGGGTGCCTTGCCATGGAGCCAGCGGCAGGACGGACTCTGCTCACAAGGCTTATTGTGTGATCGACGGATTACAACGTGAAGCAATCTGGGTGCCGCCATGCTCAAATGGAGCTGAGCTCTGCCTGCTGCAACACGGCATATCTTGGAACAGACAAAAGCAGGTCTGTTGGAGGAAGGCTTAGAAATCTCGTTTTAAGCCTGTTGTAAGCTGCTGCTACTTTAGATCTCACCCTCATCTCTTGTAAATGAATAATGGCCTTAAGCCCCGAAGGGCAAGTTATAAGACCAAGGTAAAGACACAGAGTTAATTTTAATGAAACAAATATTGGTTTACTCCATCTTTCTCCACATGAAGACATATGTGTTACTATACTGTTTCACATAGTCCAGTTTCTCTGGTATTCAAGCAACCTAGGGGACTGAATGATTCACAGAAGGCAAGCGCAAGAAGGGAGGTGTGTGCTGCCCAGACCTCCTGCAGCTGCAAGAATAAGTAACTTTGCTGTAGCTCCTGCCTCCAAGTTTGTGTGAGTTTCTTCCTCGGTGCTTCCCAAAATAGCTTAGTGTTTCTGGAAGGCTGGTAGGTCTCAAACTTCTAAGATTTCATCTTAGTACTAACTACTATTTCTTAGTTATCTTAGGTGAAAAGCCATACTGGATGTCATCTTGATCTCTCGGAGGCCCTTTATTCCCATTGCTTTATTCTTCACTATTCTTTCCTTCCTTCCTCTTACGTCCAACAGGTGAAAAATGGACATTTATGTCTTTTCACAAACCCGACAAATAGGTAGGCATGTCATTCCTGAGTAGTGTGTGACATTTTATGCAAAGTTTTATCTCTGACCTTTCTTTTCTTACCCTTGGTTCAATTTCTTTCTGCCCTGGGGTTTGAAACAATGAAAGTTAATTATGACTCCTGTTAGGCCCTTTGCGGGGCTTGGCTCTTCATATACGCCTACCAAAAAAAAAGTGACCTTGAAGGTCCTTTTTCAACAGATGTCCCCTATCAAACTTCATCTTTTTCTTCTTTTCCTTTCAGAAGAAATGTTAATTTTTTGTTAAATGAGTGTCATGCAAGAATTTAGTATGAATAGAAATTATCTTAAATGAAATTCTATTTATTTATTATTTTTTAGGAATAATAATCTTGGGATTCCTGCTCAAGGAATTCAGAAATCTTTACCTAAATTTAGGATTACCTCTGAATTCTAAAGTGGAACTCTAATTTGCAAATGCATTCCAAAGAGGCTGAGGTTCAGGCAGATGTTAGGCCCCTTATTTACAAATGAAATAAAAGGAGCTTGCAAATACTTTCTCTTTGCACTCCTGTGCTGTGTTGCAGTCTGGTGTCCTACTTAAGGATTGAAAACTCAGGATAAGCAAGGAGCTATGAAATTAAACCAGCATATAACTGAGCCAATCTTAGGTAGTATCTCTGAGGTAATTAAGAATGGAGCAACACAGTGATCAAATCAAGGTTGCAATTAAAACTGAATCAACAGATCAATGGGTTCAAATGAGCAAATCATCATATTAATATAGCAGGTAATCAAGTAGAATTAAGAGGTTGACGCTGGAGGGAATTTCTCTTAGTTGGAGTCTTAAATTGCAGGTAGAGACAGGGAAGAACCCAATTGCTTTAGCCTGATGCTCGATAGCACTGATCCCTGACCAAAGAAAGAAGCAGATGCACAATCTTTCTGATCCGTAGTTTATACCTAGTGCTTCCAACCAGTGTTTGTGACAGTTTGATTTTGTTTCATTTTTAGAAGGTGCAGCTTATCAAAACAGTTTTCTTCTAGTTCACAGTGTTACAGATTTACTTCTTGTTACAGGTTATTGATCCCTAGGACACTACAGAATCCACTCATGATTTAACCATCATCTCTGTGTTTGAACTAGGACAGTAGCAGTGTTTGGACTGTCTGCTGTTAACTTCCATAGCTAATTCACCTTAAAGTCCAGTTCTGAGCCAGAACTTAATGAAGGAGAGGAGGCAGAACTTTTTCTGGGGTCTTACAACTAAAATATAATGTAACAAAAAGTAATCAGGCAATCTCAGGTAGCAAGGAACCTCGTTTAAGTGTGTGAATAGACAGAAGATGCTCAAAATGATAGGGTGATTTGGGCTGTCGGATCAGACAACCTCCAGTTTTGTCTTCCAAAAGAATCTGTAGCAATTGAGCATAGCTGAGATGTAAAAATACAGCAAGAAGTCTAAACCAAGAACATACATGGGCTTTGGGCTATAATGAGAGATATATGGAGTCTGTGGTGCAAGAACTGACCTTGATCATCCAGTTAAGAAAACAGGATTAATTAATGTGGATGTGATTAAAAAAATACAGTTTTATAAAGAGACTCACTTATGAAATGTCCAGTTTCTCTGGTGCTCTTCCACACGGCTCCTTCAGCATCTCATGCTGTCCTGGACCTGAGGCAGCCTTGCTCTGCAAAGAGCTTCTCCATGGGTCAGTTTAGTCCCTTCTTTTCCATTCCATTGGGAATGTCCGTCTCTGACATCTCCACCGTCCTTAAATTCGGTTAAATTTTGTAGTTAGTCTGAAAAGTTATCGGAGGCATGAAGACAGTGCAACACCACAAGGCTTGTCTCCTTAGGAAAGAATAACAAGTTCTTTTTACATTTTATTGTAATAAATCTCCTTCCTGATTGAAGTATGAATCTTCCCAGACTCAACTAGCCTGTGGACATTCTCTACAGTTCTTTAAAAATATTTTGCCAAATAGGCTCATTTCAAGATTAATTAATTAAACTTTTTTCACTTATATAAAGTAGCTATAAACACAGGTTATAAACAGAGAGGTAACTCATGTGCCTGTTTAGTATGATAAACTTGTTTTACCTTTCCTATGTTAATGAGGATGGCCTTTCAGAAAGCCAGTAAAATTATTATGTGAAAAAGAGATTGTTTAAAATTCAGCCTGATCTGAGGAGCGGGGCTATGCTTCTCCAGTCACAAAGAATGCCTCTACAAATCTTGCCATCTTAATTCAGAGACCACATGCAACACAGGTCAATTTAATTTCATTACTGTCAGAAGGTCTTCTGCAAAGATTATAATGTTTGCGAGGCACTGCCTGCCGCAAGGTGATGCCACATGAGGGGAGTGCACTGGGGACCACATGCTGGAGTGAAATTAATTAACCGATGTCAGCAATGGAGAGTTAAAAGCAGACCCATAACTTCTTCGATTGCTCACCAAAGGCAAAGTAATAATCAGTTTAAATTCCTTATACTGTTAAGAATCAATACATAAAAAGTTAAATAAGAAGTTCTTTTAAAATTGGTGGACATTGTAACAGAAAGGAAAGACTGAAAAAGTGAGTAGGCATATTTTTGTTTTCTGTCTTTATGGTAAGTACTTACTAAGCTTAAGCTAACAAATGCAACTGCAGCAGTGGATTGTCCATGATATCTAATTTTCAAACAGACATAAATACTACAGAACGACTTGTCATTTTAAAAGGGTAAACAGAAAAATCATATAAATTAAGTGACATTTAAGAAGTTCAGGGTTTATATCACAGCCACCAGGGAAATCAGAGACCTAAGGAAGAAATGTTTCTTTAGAGCGTTGATGTGATCAAGCTTGGGAGATTTTTCTTTTCTTTTTTTTTTTCTCCAAATAATTGTCCAGATAATTTAGAAGCATAATTTTGGACTCAGATTGCCACAAAGGATTAACTCTGTTTCTTTTTAATTATGGACCCGGCATTTGGAATTTATTTTCCAGTTGATTGCAAACCAGTTCGCTAAAACAGTGAAAGGCTAAATGCAATCAGGTGACTGCAAGAAATAAAAAGTCCCACCGAAGCTGTGGTTTTTTGAAACAGAAAAAATAATGGCACAGCAGCAAAGTTGATATTGTTCGAGTCCTTAAGTGTTTATAAGGCCAGCAGAGCCTTCGCTGGGATAGAGGAATGCTTTGATCGCCTCCCAACGTGCATCCAGAACATTTGCTGTAAGCTTAAGTCTGCCTAATCTCACTAAGTATCTTTACAAAAAGCCTGCCTCACTCTGGAGAAAGACCTTGAGGTGATGCATTAAGCACCGTGGTGTTGTCTGTGCCTAACTGGAAAATATATTGACAGCAGAGTGATGTTTGGACTAATCAAGGATGCTCAAGGCCAAGCTCTGCTTAGGCTGGATGGGCTGGGACCAGAAGGGGAGAAAAGGGAGTCTCCCACTAAAACTTTGAAAGGATGAGAAGAGCACAAGAGAGGTTCCCCTGAAGTCATTTGGGTGCTAATTGCACCCGTGGTGAAATGCAGCCTGAGAGGGATATGTCCCGTCAACACATCTTGGCATGTGGTCAGGCTGAAGAGACCTATTAAAGACACGCACCTCTTCGGGGGCATGGCAACAAAGCCAAGCTCTTGCAGTAGCAGATCCAAGGCATCCATCCTTCCAGCATGTCAGGGACGGAGCAGCGATGCTCAGCATGGGCGCTACTTGCACAGCTCGTTCTGAGCACAGGCTTGAGCAGCTGCTGGTGCGTGCTATAAATGCTGTTTCCTTTCAGTCTGCAGTCAGATGCTGCTGTACCAAGAACCAGATTATGAGAAGAGCAAGCAAGGGGAAAGGTCACCTCCCATACTGTCACAGCACATCAAACAGCCAGCTGATATTTCTAACCCACAAGCACAGGAATTCATTGTGCTTATCTCAGAGCAGCGTTCTGCACACCAGACAGCAGCTTGGGCCTGTCCTCGCTGCTGGCATTTATCATGTTAGAAGATGACCTTTGAAGGATCAAGTTACCAAACACCATGCTGGCCACAACTTTGCAATATGCATAGCCAAGAACTAGCAGTGATGCGGAGTTATGCCAACTTGCTTAACCCAAACAGGACCAGAGCTTGACCTCAATACAAACAACTCATTCTTTGCTGTATTATCCAATTAGTCAGAGTCATTAATTCATCTCTTTAAGGTCTTGTTCTAACAGGAGACAGTCTTATTGCCAAGATAATCCCTAACATTTTACAAACATAGCATTATAGACAGTTCTGATGAAAGGCAACCTCAAGGGGGTTGACTAATCCTCCCCCTATCCTAAGGCAGGATCAGCAAGACATTTAAGCTTTTCTTGAATGATATTTATCTAACCCATCTTTAAAGAGAACCAGTAATTCTGGGGAGGCTGCTGGGTTATAAACCCTGTCCCTTAGCCTGTCTTTCTCTACAGCTTATTTTCTGGGTTTTGGTGGGGTTTTTTGGTTGGTGCTTTTGTTTGTTTGTTTGTTTGTTTTTCTTTTTAGGGGGGGGTGGTAAATTTTTTTTGTTGTTTGTTTTGTTTTTTTGGAGGGTGTTGACACATTTTGTTCACCAGATGTTTGGCTACAGATGGTAGAAAGAATACATTTACACGTTGCCTATAAATAATTGTTCCTATATGTCATAATAAAAGATCAGTCAGTGGCTTAGAGTCCAATAATTAATGAGCTCAGGCAATCTATAGTAACTTCCACTGATGTACTAAGAGCTATCTGCACGTGTACCATTCTGTTGCTTCTTGTACATATAACATCTGATCGTTCACTTAGAAATCAAGTCACGTCCACTTTTAATAGAATAAGTGCTCAAATAAAAAGAATTCTTTAACTTAAAGCCTTTCCATTCAAACTTGGTTTTCATTGTTTTTTTTATAAATGCAAAAAAATGTGCCTGCGTTTTATAGATGCTGTCTGAAAAATAGACTACACTTCTACTTTTCTGAGAGGCATTTTACACACAGATTTTGTGCAGCAACTATATTATGATGTTTGAGAAGCAGAGCTGTGATCTTTTCTGGTCCTTGTTTACTTCTTATCAGTGACGTCTCTGACTTAGAGGATTTGTAGTGCTCTCATATACAAAATTATTAGTATATCAGCAGAGAGAATGCAAGCTTTTTCTGTCCTAAAGGGTTTTTACAAAATGTTATGCAAGTGTCTGTTACAGATGGAATTGGTAACACTGCTTACTCTTAAGGTAGTCCAGCATTTGGCATTTTAACTTGCCAGGTTTTAATTATTCAAACTAAAACTTTTTATGCAAATATTTGCTTCAGGCTAAACATTTTAGAGAACTTTCAGGAAAAATAGTTCAGCTGCATCCAAGGGTACAGAAATCTGAGGAGAGGAGGAGGTTAGCTTTTCCTCATGCTAAACAAAATATTTCAATAATTTAATTAGAAATGCTTGTTTGCTCTTTGTTTAAAAATTGGCAAAGAGATTTGCTCCAACATCAGAGATCTGTCTTTTCCAGCTCCTTGAAAATCCAAGGCAGACTTCTGAAAAACCTTAATCTGACCATGTTTGGTGGTTGTACATTGGAACAGAGTCATTGAGTTGTCTATGTACCCTCTGCTCTTGGCCTTTGTACAAGGTCATGGCCATCTAATAAATCTGTTTAATTTGCAAGAACAGCCAAAGGAAATCTCAATAACCCACTTATGCTTTCTGTCTGTCTAGTAGATGTCCATAGGGACAGAATCATTCTTTATTCCATCCTACAGATAACCTGATGGGAGTGGGTGCCGTGGTTTATTCAGCATTTCCTGGGGGGTGAGACATGCCATTGCCAGGAACCCGCGCTGCATGTGATTCCTCGGGTTTGTTCAGCGTCTGAAACTGAGAGTCACGCCTTATAGATCAGAGATAGAGATATATACATACATTAGAGATATATACATATAGCAAAAAAACTAAAGTTTCTTCAGAGATGTCCAACCAGTTTCTATTTGGCTGTGACACCTTTGACCCACCCGACCAATGCTCTGCAAGCACTTGGCAAAGGCAGCTTTAGGTGGGATGAAGTCTGGCAATATCTTGCAGACGGGTCTAGTGAGGACAGAGCAGGATATGAGCAAGTACTTGCAATGGTGTTAAGCCCGACCATGTTCATCTGGTTATTCTAATGTTCACTCAAAAATAAAGTAAAAGCTCTCTGGATCCAGTCCAGAGACTGACTGTGTTGAGCATGCTGCAGCACCAGACTGCAGGGACTGCGCTGGACTTACCCTGGCAGCTGGAAGAAGCAAATGTGGAGACAATTATGGTGTTAAGCACTGAACCAGAGAACGGGGAGACAGTGAAACCCTCCCTGCTTTAAGAACTTGATCCCTTGTGATGGTAACAGTCTGCTTTTTGTTGCCAGACATCTCAGCACAGCTGGTGGTAGAAGTCTGTGCTCTGTACCCTGGTCTCTGAGACTCCAGCTTGAGGAGTCTTTCTCGCTTGATAGAATTTTTTGATAAGTTGTTTCATGACATTTAAGACTATTTTCTCATTATTGATATATAAACAAGCAGCCATACTCAAGTTTGAAGACGAACTAGCTACAAAGTATCTCCAAACTTTTGCATGCTGGACTGTGCAATCTTAATAACCTTCTGCGTTATTTATTTTTCAGAATCTCATATAGCTTGCACCATTTGTATCAAATTGGAACCATAGGGGAAACTTGGGCAGTAGGACATGGTTGCAATTATCCCCAGTGCTGCTCAGCTATATGATAGCTTAGCTAACCAGTTTTTGCTTTAATGGAGATTGTTCTGAGTAGTGTTGCTCCAGAAGCTTGTGGTTTTTTCTACCTTTGGTTGTGTTGTTATGCAAAAATGCCATCTCCAAATCAAACTGTTTGCTGCTGACACATCGCAAACTCCTGACTCATTTGTAGTTCTATAGCATGGAACTGCATGGCCTGAGGCATTTGGGTCCAGTCGAGACATCATTAATTAGGTCCAAATCTATTGTCATTAGACAAAAGGCTGTTAATTAGCAGTAATTCTGACAGAATATTCATTTATAAGTTTTCCTGCTTAAAGCGTGATACCAATGCATTTGGGGTGGAACACACTCCATCCATTTTCTTCTTAAACTGGAAAACCAATGGCAATTACTTTGTAAATTACTGCATCTCACCATACAAATACTTATTTTTTAAAATGCAATCATGACGAGAATGCTGTTAAAAAGGTGAAGTGATGGGTTTACATGCAGGAATTGGAGACTCTCTGGGACTCTGCTAGCTGGTGCTGCAGTACATGTCTGTATAGCCAAAGGATGGGACTGTTTAGAGGTTTACTGTGAGTAGTTAGAAAATCCCAAAATGAGCAGGTATTTTTTGCTATTCTTCTGTTGCACCCAGAATGGCTCTGTTTAAAGTTAAGATGGGAGATGTTTTCAGAATGAGGAGCTTATGCAGGGGGGGTTTCTGGAACTGAGTTCTGAATCAAAGTGAGTATGTCTGCTTCCCACAATGCAAAATTAAGTGGATTAGTTTAAGTAAATAGGCTTTCAATTTAACTTGGAGAGACTGTGGGATTTGGGTAAACAATTACAGGTTTTTTTCTTTTAAAAGAAGGTCTGTCTTGTACTATTAAAAACCAAGAAGTACTTTTCTTACCGAAGAAGTATCTTCCAGAACGTGGGACAGGCTTTGTAATGCGCTGGATGATAAAACAAGGAGTTTTATTTCAATCTATCTGTCTCCACAGTGTAATGTACGTTAGTATGTGTAATGACTGCAGGGACTGGTTAGATGTGTGATAGAACACACAGTACTGTGCTGTTATCTTGTTTTAATTACATGCAACATTTTTCTTCAAAATGAAGAAAACAACTGAGACAATAATCTGTGAGCAAGCAGATATGTGGATGCAAAAGAGATGCCTACTGTATTCCTCTGTTGGTAGTACCAAGAAGAAAGGTCATGAAAAGCCCCATAAATAGCCTCTATTACCCAGAAAGAATGCCTCAGTAAGTGTCTGACAGAGATCCCCAGCTCCCAGCAGCCATTAAAGCAGACTTTCACTTTCAGACATTAGAAGATAAAGCTCCTTAATGAAGGGAAGATGTTTTTAGTCAAATTGTTTTCCTTTAATATTTGTTTTCTCCACTTGAACAAAATGCATATGACAAATTACTGACTAAGCTTACAAGAAAGATCATTGTTAAAATGGGCAGTTAGAATCAAAATTTATAAAAAAAATTCCCATTATACTATTCAAATGGAAACAATCCAGACATCATTAAAATAAAGCAGGGTTCCTTCAGGGAGAAATTATTTCTGGTTTGATTTCTGTCAAAATGACTTTGACTTTCCAGAATACTTTTACAAAATGTTTTCCTGAGGCTTTGCCTTTGTGAAGGGTTTTTAAACAAAGGAACTATTTGCTACTAAACAGAAGTAATCTGATAAAAGATTGAATTCAAATTAAGTATGCTGCTTTTTCTAATGGAAGCGGTTCTTTATTATTTTATTTTGTTTTAAGACATGTCACCTAATCAGCACATAAATCTTCATAGAATTCATCTGACAACCTCATTAATTTCCTGTGAATATTGCAGTGCGAAGAAAAGACCATAATTTCATGAAGGTAATTTATTCTAAAATCAGGTGCCTCATATTTTTAGTTCCATGAGTTTGTGTTTTAATGAACCTAATCTCAATCATAAACACATCCTTGTGGACACAACACGGTTAGATACTGATTCTGGAGAAGACCTGATCCTGTTCGCACTCATGCACCTGTAAATAAGGAACAAATGTAACCTGGATGAAACAAACCTCAAGGGGCTATAAGAGCTTCATTTATGTCACACTGTGGCAAAAGTGGTATAAAGTACCCTAATTATGAATGCGAAACAACTTGTCTGGAAACATTATGGTGTCAGAGCAGTAAAAACCTGAACTGATGCAGCCCTGATTCAGGTCTTCGATGGCACCCAAAGCTCTCACTTTTCTCCAGCCTCACTCTCCTAATTTCATGTTCATTCTTTATAAGTTCAGCCACTGTCTAAAACAGGTGAACTTTGTGCTGAAAAGCGCATCATCTAGGGCCTGATTTTCAGTTCCTTTGTGCCTCAGTCACTTATATTTGTCCAGCTGAATCTGAATTTTTCCAGTCTTATGAATAGATTTTTTTTTTTTCCTAGTGACTCTCTTTTTGTTGTGCTTTTGTATTTTGGTTGGCTGTGTGTAGGCATAAACGTAACAAAGAACTGATGTTTCTGTTGTCCTCCCATCTTCTGCGGGAGTGACCTTGACAGAGGAGGCTGCTGGAGGTGATGGTCAGGTTCTCCTCCTGCCACCCTGACACCAGGTTTACACCAGAGCCACAATGAGCACAGAGACACAAGAGCCTCTCCTAGTCTATTCTTTTCTGCCCAACAGTGGAACTGATCATGTTTTGAACCATAACCCCCTTGAATTTGGGCAAATCATCTATTTAACCCCAGTATTCTGTAATGGGATTAATGATGAGGGTGCTTATATAACATATAATATATTGTTGTCATAATTAGAAGATCTGCTATTCATAAAACACTGGAGCTTTGATATCAATTGATAAACATTACTAAGCACTGGCTGTGGAGAAATCCCACACGGGTGTTGGTAATAGGCTAGGATTTTGATGAAGCATCATTCATCCCATATTTCTAAAGCTTACGTGTCGTCTTCAAAATTCAGACCACTTTTCAATGTTGCCGTTCTCTTAATGCTGTTTAAAAGCTTGGTGGTCACAAACCCTATGCAACCATTACAAATACTGAGATACAACTTCAGAAAAAAAGGAGCAATTTGTGTGAAAGCGGCTTGGGCACAGCACAACTGCAAATAGAGCCTGTTTCCTTGTCAGAAAAGTTTCAGAAACTTCACATGCAGAGTGTACAGAAAGCACCTTTCAGACCTGATTTTGAAAATTGCTAATATTTGAAACCAGCTGGTGTAACGAGGTTACTGAGGTGAGGAGAGAACTGCTGCCTGGAGGACATGTATTAGAGAGATCAGAAGATGTTGCAGGCAAGTTTCAATATCAGTAGCTATTTTTTACAGTAATTTCATTGCAACATTGACCACTAAGAACCACCACCCGTCATTTAACCGGTTCTGCAACTTCTTTTTCCCTTACTTTTAATCTTCTAGTGGAGGCAGCTGAATAATACCTTTTTCAAGGTAAGTGTCTGATGTGTTACATCAATCACTAGAATTTCTTCTAAGATCCACATTATACTTTAAACCTTGACCTTAACAGCCATATCAGCATAATAATTTTTAGGTATCTGAAGGATTTAATACTTGATCAAGAGAGAAGGTGTTGGGGGCTCCTTTTATGACCCATGGCAAGTAGGAATGTGATTCTGTTGCTCCCCCTTGCATTATTCTCCATCATCAAGCTTTTAAAGGCAAATAGCTGTGCTGCATGGGTGCAATCTTATCTGTATGGTAATGCTTTATACAGAAATAATAACCAGTTTACATGAGTAGCAGGTAGGCTATTTTGGAGAAAGGTGTTTGGATTCCAGGCCAAGTACAGCATGAGAGCAGCAATAAAAACTTCTTCCCCTGGCCCCACAGTGAGAGAGAGCACGTCATAGCGTTCCAGGCTTCAAAGCCGTTAGATACTTTTTGAGACTGAGAAGAAGAAGTGGAGCAGTGATGTGGTTTGGTTTGGTTTGGTTTGGTTTGGTTTGGTTTTAATGGTGATTTCTGTAATGTGAGCACATTAAGTTAATGATGACCAGCTCATTGCATGGAGGCTACAAAACGCCTTTCAGATCTTAACAAGTTTTGGTTCTAGAGGTTCCTTCTACCCAATCCACTGACCAGCCACTCTTGTGAAGATGTCTCACTTTGAGGCTATTTTTGAACGTGCAGAGTTCATTTGCGAAGCTGTTTGGTAATGACAAGTTACTCCTGTTTCCATCAGGGATGATCAGTTTTCTTTTCAGTATTTGTCAGGTTTCTATGATTGGAAGAGGCAGGACTGGGGAGGGCCTCCACAAGTTAATATATTTAACCAAGGCATTTACAAATAAGAGAATAATTTTGCAAAACTGATAAAGTGTTATTTTTACTCCCAACATCACAGGGGAACAAGATATTAAGTTTTCACTTATTTAGTGCCTTAGACATACAGGCCGTTGCTGATATAACCATGGTTCAGTAACAGAGACTGTCTGTTTGGCCTCCGTCATTCCAGGTTAAGACTCTCTGGTTTCAAACTGGCTCCCCCTAAATGAAACAGCCTCTGTTGTCAGAGCAAATTGCAAAATGTGGGTCTAGGCTTGCTCACAAATTCGGTGAATATCTTTCCATTAACATCAGTGAGACATTGGCCAGACTTCAGCGCCATAATCATATTCTAGCTATTGTGATAAATGCATTTGTTTGCAATAATGCTCTGTAAGGGACATCAAGTTCTTAATGAAAATAGTCCTGTTTGGCTGCCGGTTAAAAAGAATGTCTAATACGTTGTTAATTCCTTCTGGAATGTGCAGGTTACTAGTTCAGAAGTTAATTCTAAGTACTACTCAGCTTGACACAGAGTCAGGCTACAATTTTTTTCTGTGAAATAGCTCTGGAGTTAGCCCACAATATTACTGTAGTGTTAAAAATGCATGTTTGAGTAGGGATTTCTATAGCAGAAAATGATTCTTTCAAAACATGTATAGGTGTGCACTGCGTGCACTTTATAAAAGGAAATGCTTTCCTGTTGGTATAATCCCTTCTGCTATTTCTAGCAAATATTCATTTGACTTGTAGGCTGATCCATTTCCATAAAGCTCCTCTGTCCTTAACAATCACGTCATGCGACTGTCAGAATCCCCTCTGTGTGATGAGGCACAGTTTTCCTGGGCTTTATCTTGTCACAACCATAGTAAAGCATCAGACATGCAAAAGCAGACAAGTTGTGAAAAGAAGAAAACCTTTGGTGCAGCTTTCCATTTTTAGATTGTAGTGATTAGCAAAATTATGAAGTGTATTTATAATGGCATAATTCTGCACTGGTTAAATGCTTTTTTCTGCTCTGAGACCTGTGGGGTTTTTTTTCAACAACATAGGTAAATTTGAGGAAGGGATTGACCTGTTTTTACATACATTTTAGAATCAGACTGAATTCTTTCTGTTGACTGCTACAAGGATGGCTGGAGTTGCGTGTAGTAGCAACACACATAGTCCATGCAACTTCTTTACGATCATTTGTACAAAGTAATTTTCTTTGCAGCCAAGCTGAGAGCGGTGAGACATGTGGTATGAGCTTTATCTCAGCATGCTTACAGACTGTGTTGGAAACCACAGGATTCCTCAATGCATTTAATAAATAACACATGTCATCCATCCGTCAGCTGAATTACAGTGCCCTGCACAAGCTGAAGCAGTCAGCTGACCTGTTTATCTTCACCCCCCCACCCACCAGCTCTATTCAGTGTGAGCAGAGTTATAGAACTTAAAAAAAAAAAAAGCCATTAATAGAAGAGAGGCACAAGATGATGAATTAAGGGAGCCTCCATTAATTTTTCATTTTGACAGATTATCGTCTGTCAAAAGGCAGAGGAGATGTTTCTCGTACACAGAGCCAGGGAGCTCGCTCTTTGTAACACAGACTTATGTTTTTCGCATGAATTAGGTAGTGGGCACCAAAAGGATGAAAAATTCATGACAATCTATAATTTACATGCTAGAAGATAAATAATGAACTAAATCCTGTCATTTAATTGGTCTTTCATTTTTTCTTAATCCCTAGGGTGATGAATCTGATTCTGCAACAACATTTAGTATAAATTGATTTTTTTTTTTTTGGTGGGGGGCAAAGCTGTTTAAAATACTTTTTGTTATAAATAGCTTGAGCAGCACAGTACATTGCCTTAGGCTGAATGATATGCCAGCCTATTAATGTAATAGTACATTAAGATTGACGTTAATTAATGTCAATATTAACATCACCTTTTCTAAAGCACATTGAGCTACAAAAAAAAAAAATCATAAATACTGTAGGGTTTGCTTTAATTAACTTTGAGTTTTGTTCACAAAAAAAGGGTCTAGCATATTGTGAAACCTCCTTTATTCAAATGGTATTAGCATGGATAAATGGGTGTTAGAATAAATGGGGGCTTTTCACATCACTTAATGCATGTCAAGGGACATGACCTCATTTCAAACAAGTGTTTTTTTCAGATAAGACGTTAGAGTAAGTGAAGTTTCACTGTATGTAATAAATAATGAAAATATAAGTATGAAAAGAAAATCCTAACAATTTTAGTGTCATAGGCTGCTTGCTAAGGGCTGGTGGAACTGTTCAGCTTCCTTTGTGTGCTCCTTATAGAAGGCAGAGAAAAAAACCCAAACTCCTGCTATATGTTACAAATTAGTTTCCTCTTTTTTTTTTTTTAACTCTCTTTTCTAGAATGTTGTGCGAATACACATGCGGAAAGAAACGTTCATGTATATGTACACATGTATACCCGTACACACACACACAATAATGCATAGCACATAAGCTTGATCAAGCTCAATTGCTTTCTCTGTTATCATCTGATGGATCTGGTGTTTGCAAACCACTGCAAAGCTCCCACAGGTACTGGATGGTTCTCCTTACAGACAATGAGGACTCTGATCTTCAGTTCCCAAATACTCAGGGTGCCTTAACTGTCCATGCAGGCCAGTTCTATTGAAGCCAATGGGGCCTCCAGCAGCAGCAGGGGTTTACTTGGGTGTATGTCCCTCTCTCTACAGTATTGAGAAATATTTGGACTCATGTGCCACTGGAGCTGCATTTTGAGGGAGAACATCCTGACTGGTGACTCCTGTTTCAGATGGTTTTCTTGTCCCTGTGATAACAGAGGTCACGTTATCTTGTTCAAAAGTACCAAGTGAATTATTTCAAGCAGAGAAAATCCCAGTTATGACTGAGTCCATAGCCATGGCGGTTCCCATCCTGTCACCCTGTGTTTGTACCTTGTGACTGTCGCATGCTGTGAGATACAGACCAGCTCTGCAGGGGAGCTAATGTACCATAATGCATTTTAACTTGTGTCTGTAGATGTGCTTTTGGCTCCTAGCTTGCCGGAAATGCCTCCTAATGAGTTGCCATAAAGAAAGCCAAGCTAATGACAGACTGATTTAATGCAGGTTCATACCATTAATTTGTAGGGATTGGTAGATTGAATGAGGTTCCTGAAGAGTATTACAAAAATGTTTCAGTTAATTCTAGCCATTATCTGGAGTAATGGGCAGTAGCTGCTGTGTGTGGCCTCCTTCCCGTTGTGCGGGTTTGGGGATTCTGTACCCGAGGCTGGGAGACTGTCCACATGCAGCACAGCACCCCCCCATCTTCTAAGACCTGCCGAGTGTCATAGGGATGAGTACATCAGGTAAATCGCCATGCCAGCTGTTTTTCCCCAGGTGGAGGGGGTAGTAGCGGTCGATGCTCCAGGCACCAAGCGGAGGCTGCCAGGGACCGAGAGCTGCCAAAACAGTTGTGCCCTTCTTCTCTCAAGGTCATTGGAGACAAACCGGTCCTAGGGACCAGTTGTCACTTCTGGGTGTGTTTCACATAGTCCCAGAACTTAAAATTTCTGATTATTTTGCCCACTTAGCTTTACAGGTGACTGAAACAAGAAATATAATTATTAAAAGTACCTAATTTTCAAAAGGGCCTAAACCTGGCAGTGAATCTTAGGCTTCTAAATCATTCTTGTGGCACTCTCCTTAACTGCTTAGAAAGCTACTTGGAACACTACATTTTAGTTCTGTTCATAACATTTTTCCATTTTCATTTAATGATCAATCAAGACACTTTTTTTCTCTCAGCCTAATGCTTACTGATCAGATAGCTGTCCATTTTTCCTGGATTTACTGAAGGAAAAGTGTAGTTACTGAACAGACTGGGGCTTCAATGCCACATTTCCCCTGCTCCCAGCTCCAAGCATTTTCCAGGTACCACGTTGCTCCCCAAACATTTGGGATTTTGGGAGACCGTGCTGCTGGGGTTCCCCTGCTGTTTGCTGCCAGCAGCTGCTCTTGTTGGCAGAAGCCCACAGGGCTGCTGCTGAGCACCCAACCTCGCTCTCCAGAAAGTGTCCCCTCCATGCCAGCTCAGCTGCCTGTGAGCATCTCCTGGGTTTTCTGTATAAATCATGTTATTTGCATTATCTTACTGCAAAACAGAACTGGACTGCCTCCCTCATCTGGAAGGGGGGGCGTTATCAGCCCATTGTGTTCAGGAAGGTTCCTTGGCCAGGGACAGAGCAGTATCTTTTGGATGGAAGCCAACCACACTTTTGCTATATTGAGCCCATCTCAACACCATGGGCTTATGTTTCAAAATGCCCTGGAAAGCTGAACCAGACGGAACATTACGCTGGTTTACACCAGCCGAGGATCTAACCACATTCCATATGTACAGCAGTACATTTATTGCTCCGATTAGCAATGCCAATAACGGCATCACCGTGAAACAAGACAGGTAGAATCTCTCCTTGCTGAACAAGATGTTTTTTAGCATGTATTGTCTATCCCATTGGGATGAATGGAGTCTGAATTTCATCCTGAGTAAGTCAGTAGGATTTTTTTCTGCCATTGACATCCTCCTGGCCAGCATTTGACTCTCAGAATATGTAATATATTTTTAACACATTTGGCCTTTATAGCTTATTTCCTGTAACAAATGTGTGGGAAATATTGGTGGGCTTTCAGTGCAGATTATGCTTTTGTAGCTGTCCAAATTATCTTGGCCTATTTAAACACATTTAATGCTATTTTAGGCTTGTTGGTATTCACATTGCTCACTGCTTTAAATGTAGCCTCGGGGGCCCTGCGGGCTGGAGCTAGAAATGAGGTTCTCCCTATGGAAGCCCGGTGGAGTCATATGGTAGATAATGGGATTGATCCAATTTCTGTTGAAGTCTGTGGTGGCAGGATTGAGTCCAGTATGTTGATTAAAATTTTGTGCTTGCTCATGAGACTAGGTATGGGATCAATAAGGAGAATGACATGAAATTTCAGGAAAATGTATGCAGCACTGTTTCTGCAACAAAATGTACACATTGTTTCAGGGCTGCCTCACTGCCCTGCATATATTCATTGCTTTTGAACCTGTATAAGCACCACATTTAAAACTTAATGATTAATACATATTTTCCCTGTCTATCTTTAGAGTCAGATTTATTTGGCACATGGGATCAGCATCTCGACTTTACAGTGTAATGGGTGGTTCATGTGGAAAACAAACTCTGGATACTTTGCCTTGAATCCCAAAGAGATGTTATTATAAGTGTATGGGTAAGGAATAAGCATTCTTAATACAGAATCATTTAGGTTGGAAGAGACCCTCAAGATACCAAGTCCAACAATAACGTAACTCTGGCACTAATATCTATAGATCCACTTTAATTATGTATCTTACTGAAATCCAAATATACAGAATTGGGTTGTAAGGAGCCTTTTGGACAAAGTTTAGTACACTAGAATTTTAAAAATAAACTGGCAAGGCATTCAGTATCTTTTCTAAATGATAGTGCATGACTGAACACATTGTGTAGTGTTTCGACATCCATTTTGGCATAGCTCTATATGATGTATAATTTCCCTTTTGTCGCTCCTTAAATTAAGCCATGTAATGTGTTATTATATGCTTTCCTATGAAGAAAAAAATTGCAAAATTTAGTTAGAATGGAAAAATTAGGCATCTATTTCTACAGTGTTACTCAAATTAGGAGGCCTGGCTAGAAGAAACAGGATTAAGATATATGGTGGTAAGGCTGGGTTTTTTCCATACAATATGGATAGATCATCATAGTCTCACCTTGAGAAGAATGAAATTTTGATCATTTTGAGTACTGGGCAAATTCACTCCTCTATAACTTCAGTGAATAAAGTTTTCAGCAGTTAAATCTGGTCTTACATTTGATGCAACCACTGTTGAATTTGATGGGAATGCAGTTAAGCCAAGCTGATTGCTTCTGAAAATTCCAACCTTACAAAGTCTTAGAAAATTTTTAAATAAATCAGACCAAAGTAATACTCTGTGTCTCACTAAAATGAAACCACTATGTACAGGGAGCAGATTTCAGTTGTCCCTGAAGTTGTTGCTATTGTTGGTCTATAATATGATAGGATCTTGGAACCAAGACATATATCAGCTTTCCATTGTGCTACTGCACTGAAATGCAGGGAATGTGGGGGAGCGGGGAAACCCTCTAGTTGCAGAAAATGGTTGCTCTTTGTAACAAGACTTGATATAAAGGAGAATAATGCATAGAAAAAAAAATTCAAGACAAAAACAAGAGCTGATGTTAATTAAATGAGAGACAACAAGCATAATCATCTTATTGCTAATTTTCTGGCAGGACAGAGACTGTGTACTGTAGAAGCAGAAAGGACAGATAATGTTGAGCACAATGGAGAAATGCACGTCCAAGCTGACTCTTACAAAGAAAAGAACAAAGTTGTCAGAGATCAAACCGATCATGTTTCCAGTTTAATGTTCTAATAACTGTCACTGTTAGTCGGCAAGGACTACTTCTTCAAAGATATCCAGCCTTTCTGTGAGTAGCAAGATGAATATTCATCTTGCTTAGCACAGAACAAAAAAACAATGACTGAAGAACTTTGGAAAGACAATGTGAAGCTGATGAAAAATGCACCTTGCAATCAGCACAAGTTTTAGAACAGTAAAGCAGAATGGTGTGAGGCAAGGGAGTTGTTCATTATGTTGGAAGTAAACCGGCACAAAACCTTAGGGGTTTGCTTGATGGATACTATACAGGACATTTGGAGGCTTTTGGGACACTCCATTAACTTTGCATCCTAAAATTTCCTTGGAAACGTATTTTCTCCTGGTCACAAACTAATTTTAATCTAGTGAAGGACAACAAATTTAACCAGCATGGCCATTTAGAAATAAACTCATGGAAAAACCCATAAAAATGAAATGTGCTCGTGACAGATGACTAAGCATTTCACTTGCTGAAAACCAGAAAAATTTAAACTCCTGCAAAACAGAACAATGATATCTCAGTCTCATAACAAATGGTAACTTCGTGAAGCTTAACAGGAATGGGACCACTTTCCCTGACTTTGTTGGAACGTAGTGAAGATAGCTGGAGATTTTTTAAGGTCTATATAGTGTGCATCCATTAACACTGATGAAATCTGAACCCAATTAGAAAGACCATGTCCATTTAATAACAAGCTCAGCACCATTGCCAACAAAGGTCATCTGGCTAGAACCAGAAGTCAGAATTATTTTTTGCCTTCTTTTATTCTTTTCTAAATTATTACACTTTCTCATGACCTCAAATGTTGTTGTGTTCAAATGATGAGCATTTGGGGGAACAAAGTATTTCTTGGCTTAGCTGCTTACTTTTTTTTCTTCCCTTATCTAAATGCATCAGCTAAGGGTCTAGTCCTGCTCCTATGCCATAAACCGCTGCATTCTGTAAGCTCTGACTACAGCAAAAATGTAGGAACAGGGCTCAGTTTCTGTTGTCTATAAAGTCTCTTAGTCTTAGGACTCACCCTTGTTTGGCAGATCCTCCTCTGCGTGTTGGTGTATCTGTAGATTTCTCCACCAAATACTCGTGACTTCCCAGGGGTGGTTTGTAGTATAAGGACTGTAAACTGCAAATAGAACCCACTATTGTCAAGCTTCTTTATTTCTTGAGGATTCCTCTTAACTGGAGAAATCCAACTGTAAAGTAGTTCATGCTGCTTGGACATGAGATTTTCACTTTCTTGATTTTAAAGAACTGTATGTGGTTTATAGAAAGACTGAGGAGAGCCAAAAGATAAAATTCACACACGCACACAGAAGTCTGCTTGATCTAGAATTGCATTTATTTGGCATGGAGTGTGTTAAATTACGTTTATCCTGTGCTAAAAGTCCCACATCTTTATCCGTGCAAGAGCTGTCAAGATATGCTGTTCTAAAAGAAAAGTTTGAGGGTGGATAGGAATTCTACATGAAAGTCTGCTTTAAAATATTTTCAAACACACTGAAATAATTGTCTTGCAGAGGAGAAAGAGTCTCAAAATTATTCTACAATTAGCATATTCAGCCTTGCATATAAATGATTTACTTAAGTGTCAACCTGCAGACTAATACAGATATATTTCAGTCAAGAAGAAGGGCAAGGAGTCTTTATCACAGTGCTATGAATCTAGACCCTGAAAGAGTTTGGAAAAACAGACAGCAATTAATTTTGGCCTTCAAGGATTATCAGAAGGCTTCACATAAATTAAGAAGAATGCTGTGGAAGTTAAGAAGGTAGGCAGTTGTGCAGTGCTGGAATACCAATGACTGTCCTTGTTTATTATAAAATAAGAGGCTCAGTTATAAGAGGAGAACAATGAATTTCTATAAGCCTATGAACCTAAGCATTTGCCATTACTCCTAATTTGCTCATAATAGAAGCAGACAAGATCTTCCTTTGTGTTTTGAAAAGAAATACTGTAATATGGAGAATAACTTGTTTGTTGGTCAATAGCAAAAATGCAGTGCTCTGATATAAAAAAACCACAGCACTGAATTTCCAGGCACCTAATAATTCAAGAGCAAAAAAGGAAGAATTACACAGCTTCAAATAGTAACTCATTTTTCCAGGTCCATTCCACAAAAACCTCACTGAAATATTTGTCATTCCAGTTGAACAGAGAGATACAGACATGAACATACTAATACTGAGGTCAGACTCTGTTTTTGAACAAATGCACAATTCATGTTGATTCTGTAACTGTCCATGTCTTCATGCCAGAGAGAGTCTTGGCTCTAAGGTGAACCTTGGGCTAATGCTGGTCTTTTTGCTTGCCCAAGTAATATGTTGGGCAACCTGTGACAAGAAATCACAGTTGAGATGAGTATGAATCCAGTCTTCTAGGTTCTGTATTCCTATTTTGTCTTGATCAAGCTTCCTTCAAATACTGAAAACAGGCATTACTGCACAGAAAGAAAAATGAAAGAATTGGGTAAAGACCAATCAGATACTCTCCGGATGTCAATTATCTGTTTTTATGTGATCTCTTAAGAGCCACTAATTTATCATCCACGTTTTGTCTTAAAATTAGTATTAACAATAACATCTTTACATTGTGGAGTTGAGCTATCAGTTTAAAGAACTATTTTTGGTTTGGATTATTTATTTCATTCTGAAGTTTATATTCTCACAACATTACATTCCCCTTGGGGTATTGTTATTTTTGCTAAATGAAGAAGAAACAACATTTCCGATAAGAACATTTCGTGACGATAAAGTTCTTTCTTTATGGTGAATTAAACTGCTAAGTGTTCATTTTATGTTCTGATCTCAACATTACAGAACAGCACAATTCCAAAAGTTAAGGAACTGAGCTGTGTAGCTTTTGTACATCACACTGCTACTGAAAATAATAAATTTCCTAAATAATTTTTCAGTGGCGCAATGACCACCTAATTCAGCCTTCAACTGCGAACACAGAACCCCACAGGTTCAGTGGTGCAAGCGAGAACTCAATGCTCCATTCCAGCCCTGCCCGCCCTTCCCAGCACAGGGACCTGATGCTCAGGGTGAAGGAGGAGTCAGGTGTTGCTGTCATCACTCTTGAGTCAGACTCACTCATGCCACAATTGAAAAGGCTGCCAGAAACTTTATATTCTTCTCTAGTGTATAAGTTTTCAGTAAAACATAAACCGCTGAAGCCTTATAGAGCTGGCCATACGAGGGCAAGCTGGAAGTCGAGCAGCTTGTAGCAACCAAAGCTCAGTCCCAGAGGAAGAGTCAGAAACAAGGCAAACATTTCCTACAATATTCTCCCAGTTACTTCCAGCTCAATGCTTTCCTTTGTGTTTACAATTTCTAGTGGCTTTTTCTTCCATGAATTTCTCTAGCTGATTTTTGAACCCATATAAAGAATCACCATCCCAAAATATTTATATATTCCATGGAGAAATACCTTCATTTTGCTTCTCTTAAACTTGCCTTTTCATTATTGTTGCTCACTCCCTCTTGCAGTGGAAGAGATGGAGCAGCTGTTGGCTTCCTTCGTTAGTGCTTTCTCTGTGCTAGTTATAATTTTATAGACTTCCATCATATCCCTTCATTCACCTCTTTTGCAGGCTCATCTGAGTCTTAGTCTGTTCAGCAGTTCTTTGTGTGGAAGCTGTGCTGTTGAAAACATCTGGCACGTTTTTTGTTGATTTTCTGGTCTTACAATATTGTTTTTGGGAGGAGACTGAGAACTGGGCTGCCACTTTCATAAAACCAGTTTCTCATAGCTTAAAGATCTTCTTCTCAATGATAAGCACTTTGGAACCTATTTCTGTGTATGTAAAACTTAGCAGATTTTCCTATACGTGTTGCTTTATATTTATCGGTATTTAAATTCATTGGCCTTTCAGTATCATGAGAGCCTTCTGCGTCTCTTCACAGCTGGCTTTCAGCCTTCTTGGCAAAAATGTTTTAACTTGGAAAACTTGTCCTGAAAAAACTTTGTCAGCTCACTATTCGTGCCCTTCGCTAGGTCAGTTTTGGACACACTTACTTTGGCTACCTGGGGGGATCCCCCAGGGACATCCTGCCACTGTGAAAACTGCCCCTTTGTCCCCCAGGTTTCAACCCCCTCTTTGTGACAGCATTCCCTTGCATCCCCTGACAGCGCAGTTTCTTTAAAAGTCTTTGATGAGGGACCTTGTCAGATATCTTTTGGAAATACAAATAGACTATATCAGCTCAAACTCCCCTGCCCCCATGCTTGTTTACTTTCAAAGAACTCTTCACAAGGAGCTTTGAGAAGCAGTGGCTTTGAGTGTCATGGCAAAATCTGTGTCGACTTTTCCACAAAATACCGGATTCGTTTAGGCATCCAGCAATTCTGTTCTTTATTATTATTTATGCCCATTTGTCCAAAAAGATGGCTATTTTCTCATTTGGTTTTATTTTATTTTACTTTAATTTTACTGACTCAATTTAACATCTGTGTCAGATTACCATGAGCAACTTTCAGATGAAACAGTGCAGGCAGTGAAAATAAATTCTTGGTAATCTGCACCAAAATGGAGAGAGAAAAAGGAGTCATACCTGGAGAGCCATAGTGGTGTACGAGTAATCAGAGGGAACTCAAAGTTAGGAGCAGACTTTAAAATTTGACTAATGGCAGGGCATAAACCATGTGTGTTGCCTTTGCATACACATAAGTCAGATGTATACACTGTCCTACTTCCTCTGCGCTTCTCTCCATGGGTGGGAAAGAAGTGATGTAAACGATAATCTTCAAGATGTAGGTAGGATGAACTGTAATCCTTTTAAATAAGGACAAAATAGTAGCTTAATTGCATACTTGGGAGTAGATGATCACATCCGTGCAAGTGTAGCTACACTGGCTGTGCGGTACTGCGGTGATGCCATGAGTTACCGCAGGGATCCATAGTTGTGGAACTGCAGGTGTGGGTCAATGACTTTTTTTAAGAGCACAGTCTTTTCCTGTTTTATAGGAAGACCACCAATATAAAACCATATGGGTCTAAATCATGTTCATGCTTACTAGATATTAAGAATGCATAGGAATAGGTGATACTGTAAGATAAGGCAAGTAAATAATCAATCCCAGTGGCTGCACTGTGGACAGTGGAAATCACAGTGGTTCTTTCTTTGGAAAGAAGTTCTCAGATGGAGTAATTCTGCAACTGCAGAGATGCCAAATAAAGATATTCAGGTTTACTAAGAATAATTTTATCTTTGTAGATAATATAGCATATGTTTGTCTTCACATAAGATAGTTTTTAAAGTCATTTAATACATCCAATTAAAATTTAGATGTGGAAATCAGCATCTAAAAAGTACAGAGAACTGCATAAGAAGTGGGGTGATACAGAGTCTGTCCCTGAGGCTGTCTTACCTACCTCTTAAACTGTTGAAATGGTGAAATTACACTTGAAACTTCTGAAAGAGTATTTGAAATTTATGATTACAGTGATCAATAAGTATCTCCCAAATGCGCTATTTCCAGTGGCAGCTCTGTACTCCCCACTGAAATCCCCACTCCTGTTCCATTAGCCTGCAGGGAAGTTTGGTCTTTTGAATCAGCTTCAGCTGATTTAGCTCCTCCAAATGCAAGGTTGTTTCCCTAAATTCATTTTCTCCTTCCCAAGCTTCCTGGCATGTGTTTCTGCAGGTGATTCTCTAGAGTTTTCAATCCAAGCCACTGCAGTCCTATGGCAGCCATTTGACAGTGAGCAGGTTTAGCTCCCATTTTGTGTTTTCCAGCTAAGAAATACCTTTTCCTTTTTCATTTTTTGTGCTGGAAAATCCTCTTGTGCTGCTTAAATATCAGAGACTAAAACCTATATTTTTTTTTTCTTCTAGAAGTACAAATTACAAGGACGGTTTCCACGTTTAAAAGGAAATCCAACTGTTTACATCACAACTCCACCTCCATGTGTGTGTGTTAGCAAGCACATTGCTGTTTTTTCTAGATGCTTTGATTAGACTGTAGGGGGTTGTTTGTTTTCTTTTCAGCCTTAAAGTCTATTTCCTAGCATGAGATGTAACTTGAATTGGCACTTTGTCCTTCTCCCATGTTTGTTGTGTGTGTTTTGGATCAATATGTTTGTAAGCTCACACTTAACACTCATGGTCCAACAGAAAGAAACACAACTGCCCCCTTCACATCCAAGCCAAGGGACTGTAAATCAGTGCAGAAGTGCCTGGCAACAACAATACATGCTATGTCCTGGAATGAAGAGGTTACTCATCTTGACTGCTAACGCATCAGGTTATATCAGGCACAGCTAGTATCTGTACGATGCATGCATCAGTTAAATGATTTTGAACCCACTGTTTGCATCCTGGCAACAAGGCAGAGCAGTTCCCAAAGCCAGCCTGCAGCATTCCAGTCCTGCCAGAGCAGACGGGTGCTAAAGCATTTACAATACAGGGAAACCAGGGTTGCCATTAGGACATTGAAAACAGGAAACACAGGAAGATCACTAGATAATATCTCTGCTATTTTTTTGACCTCAGGAGAATTTTAAAGCAGATACACTTGGTATATATAACCTTGAGGGTTATCTTGCTGTTTATTGGTTACAGCAAGCTGGTTTTACTTCTTGTATGTTCTGGAGTGACACAGCATAACGGCGATTAATAACATCCATTAGATCTGATACAGGAGGGGAATTTACCAAGAACTCTATCTAGGTCTTGAAAGAAAGAAAGTACCATTTTAGAAACTGTAATAGGTTTTCTGTGGTTGAAATCAGCTTTGACTGAAGTAGTTAATCATAAGTCTGCGCACCTCTGAGGGTTACTACAACCTCCACCCGTAACAGAAGATGCATGAATACTTCTGGCTATTTTGTTGCAAGATTTAAGTTACTATATGAACTAATCTGGGTTTCTGTTCACTGGGTTAGTCCTCCCAAGTGCCACAGGCTCCAGGGATACACGGGTATTTGCTTCTGCTTCACAGAATCCCAGAGTGTCAGGGGTTGGAAGGGCCCTGGAAAGCTCATCCAGTGCAATCCCCCCATGGAGCAGGAACACCCAGATGAGGTTACACAGGAAGGTGTCCAGGAGGGTTGGAATGTCTGCAGAGAAGGAGACTCCACAACCCCCTTGGGCAGCCTGGGCCAGGCTCTGCCACCCTCACCAGGAACAAGTTTCTTCTCATATTTAAGTGGAGCCTCCTGTGTTCCAGTTTGCACCCATTGCCCCTTGTCCTACCATTGGTTGTCACCGAGAAGAGCCTGGCTCCATCCTCCTGACACTCACCCTTTACAGATTTATACACATTAATGAGGTCACCCTTCAGTCTCCTCCAAGCTCCAGAGCCCCAGCTCCCTCAGCCTTTCCTCACACGGGAGATGCTCCACTCCCTTCAGCATCTTTGTTGCCCTGCGCTGGACTCTCTCAGGCAGTTCCCTGTCCTGCTGGAACTGAGGCCCCATAACTGGACATGATATTCGTTGCGGGGGATCGTGTTGCTTTTTCCACAAAGGGTGGAATAAGGTGATAATCTTTGGTCAGAACAAATGATCTGAGCACGTCTAGAAATTCAAAAGGTGCTTTTAGTCTTCTACTCTCCCTTTCATCATACTCCCATGATTACACTACAAGGCCTAACACCTATTTTTGAAGTCTTTGGTGAGTTTTAACGAACTTACCTGTGTGACCCCTCCAAGAGACAAGTAAATATATGCAATTTCCCCCTTGCTGACAGAAGTTAGATATTGAAAGGTGTAAGAAGTGCCAATATCACAGGCTCTCAGGCTGGATTGTTGAGAGCCTCGGCTCTGGGATCATCCATCACCCGCTTTGGGAGTGGATCTGCAGCAAATCTCTAGTGAAAGCCTTGTACCAGGAGTTTGGGAGCTGGGATATCATCTTAATGCTGGTCACCTTTGCGTGTTTACTCCTCCGGTTTCATTTAATATCAGCCAGATCATTAGTCTGACCAGGCTGGGTTTAGGTTTGGTGTGGTTTCTTTTTCCTTTCCATTAATTTTTATGACAGTAGCATTCATGCATTCTCCCCCTAGGGGAAAAAGGAAAATAAAAATATTATGAAACTAAGGAGAGCCCATATATGCTTTAAATAAGAAAAAACTGTATCTCAGAAAGAAAACACCTTCAGTTAAAGGAATATCATTGCCAAAAAGCAATAAAATTACATTGGTGTTCTAAGCATCCTGTATGTATAATAGGCCTATGTGTTTATACACATATGCAGCTCTTCTGTATATAAAAAATAGAAAGCCAAACCCTGGTATTTATATGTGTGCATCTATTGCTTGTATTTTATGCATAGCATAGATTCTATAATCTGGTTTTTTACATATGCATAGACAGAGATTTGGCTGCAATCCTTCTTTATCTATAGAATCATGTAATACAAAGGAAAAATAGCATATTTATAAAATAAAATATAAGAAGATCAATCTCGCAGGAAATTCCTCCAGGAAACTCCCACTGGCATGGAAGAGAAGCCTGGCCTGGAGGAGTTACCCGGCTCCTGGGCAGGAGCTGCAGCTCACATTGACCTTGTTGTGGCACAACCACAAGGCTGACCAGCTGATTTAAACACAATCACAGGTGGATCGTTCAGACTTAGCATGAACAAGCATGGGTTAGAGCAATTTTGAATATGAGCTCTTTCAGGAGAATTTATAATCCTGGTCTTCCCAGGAGCTGAAGCTTGTGCAGGGGGTGTTATCTTCTGTTGCATTTATTTTTTGTGCTGGTTGCACATCTTCAAAGCACAAGTTGTGCTGTACGACTGAAGGCTATTTGTGTCATGGGCTAAAGAGTCTGATGAAGCTGAAGTGATCCTCTACACAAACAGGGGAAATTGCAGGATCTTCTCATAGTCTTCTGAGTTATATTTGGTTCTTTCTAGTAAAATCCAAAGTTAGATGCTTGCTTCTAAAGTTAACATTTCTGTCTCTGCTTAATCTGCTCTCTCATCTTCCCTTCCTCAACATGATTGATTGCTGTATTCTGAAAACAGCAACAGAACTCTTTGGCAGCTTGAGATTTTGAATTGTGCTGTAGTGGCAGGAACAGTTGGCAAGGGTTTCTGAAAGGTTAATCCACCGAGGATTTATGGGTTTGTGTTAGAGAGAGCACAAACATTATTTGTGTTGTCATGCTATAAAACTATAATCTGACATTGATGGTTATTTTGATTTTGCTTATATTTCAATGACTGGCAATTACATAATAGCAACTTTCCTATGCAGATCTTGAAGTGGCTTAGGAAATACAGTGAAACCCTTTCTGCCAGCATAATGAGGATCTCAAGGTCAGACAGCGAGCAGAGGCTGGAAATCATGTGCCAGGTTTCAGTGTCCATTGCGCTGCTCTCCAGTGCACACTTCCAGCTTTCTCTGCCCCCTCTCCCAAGCCATTAAATATTATTTCACCTGGCCAGAAATAGCGAAACCCATTTCAAATATATTTTCTTCCATTGATCTCTGTATGTTTATTAGCACGGCTTCATTCAGCCATCGTGTTCTTAAAAAGCCTGGCATGTTTTGCAGGGTACATATAAATTCCTTTATTGAAGTCCCATTTTTTCTGTTGTAGATCTCAGGCTTCAGGGAAGGGAGGGTCCAAGTCAGGAGGTTTTTCAGTAGGTGAATGAATCAATGCAGAATTGGACATTTATATAAATATTAAGAATGAATGGACTAAACATAACTTCAAAGAAATGTAAATGTCCAGGGTGCTGTAGACAACAACTGCTAATCAGTGAACCAGGAAGCCTCTAACCATATATCTCAATTATTATATTTTAAACACATTACTGAACAAAGTAGGTGGGTGTTCTGCCCACAATGTGTCAAACAAAAAAGGGTTCAAAAAAATAAGTGAGAGGTTAGAGATATCAAAGAAAAAGAGAGAAAGAGAGAGAGGTTGGTCCCTTCAAACTTTGGTCTGAAGTCTTGGCTGGTTCTTATGTTTTGAATGAGATTGCTTATCTCTAATTAAGGCCAGTGGGGATGTTTCTGCAAATTTAAGTTGAATAGCTTACCTTTGGGAAGAAGGAGGGCAAATACAAAACTCAATGAATCTAATGTGACAGATAATAATGGCAATGTCAAGATAACAGTGTTAAAATTTGATACTTTAATATCTGTAAGGAGGTTCTGGTCATTTTGTAGGAAAGCAAAAGTTTAAAGTTCAGCTTCTGATTGTAGCTTCCCATGTTCTGTCTGTAAGGGACTAATTCACATCTGTGCAGCAGAAGGATGGGGAACTTATCAGAGGACTCGTACTCAGTCAGATTTCAGTGCAGTTCCCACCTCTTGAAAAGCAAATATCTTTGAACATAAACCTTTGAGAGATGGGCTTCCTTCAGTCTTCCCTGCGAGGCCACAAGGCAATGTTGTGTTCCACTACAGATTTTTGTTGCTGATCACATTTCTTTATACCTCAAACTCTCAGAACAGTGATCTTCAAATTAGCTGTGATACTGCAACACTAACATTAGTATGTTAAAGCTTAATGTATGTAATCTGGAGCTATGGATTGGATATATATTTTGAATGTTTCCTCCTTACAAGGCTAAACACTGTAATCTTCTACATTCAGCTGGGAAAGACTGCACACGTGCTTTACTTTTGACATAATGCACTGTCTTTCATGTCAAAGCAAGTTTTCTAGGTCTCGTCTGTTCATCATATACTACCACTTGAATATCAGGCAGAGCAGATGTTGATTCTTCCCCTGTACTTCAGAAGTAAAGTGTTTATTGCCTTGTTAGAAGTGGACATGAAAAGGAACTGCTACAATGGTGACAGATGATAAGAATTGTTGTATCATTGACCCTGTAAAGAAAATAGAACAGAGTTTTGCTGAAAACCAGTGGGTGGCTGAGGAGGAGCTGGGCAACAACTCCATTTCCTTCTTGGCTCTGAGAAAGGAGTTAAAATAACAATATTTGGAGAAGAGTCACTATTAGCATTTGGATATTTGACGGTTACCACAGAAATGCCATATTCTAAGCATATGGAACAATTGCAGCCTACTGGGTTGATATGCTGGCAAGCATTGACTTCTTAATGGCAACTGCTGTGCAAGTGACAAAAATGTTTCTGTGCCTTCTGGTGTGAGGGAACTGTTTAAGCAACAGACTCTTGGCATGGCTCAGCATGTCTATAGGAGCCACCCCTGCACCCAGCAGCAGCGAAGGTGCTGGGGAGCAAAACCCATCTGCCACCTGGGGTGCAACTCGTGGTTTCCTCAACAGCGAACAACGTGACCTTGGCCTGTTGCAGAGGTGCAGACTCCAGGTCCGTATCTCCACCTGCAATCACCTAAAGCAAACACAGCAAGCGGAACCCCCCGCCTGCCCGTTTCACTGTGTGTCACTGATTTGCCAGTGCCCATGTGGTATCAATTAACATTCCAGTGTTGAACCCATCACCCACTACTTTATTTCTGAGACATGTCTGCTCCTCAAGCTCTTTTGAACTTTGTCTTATCTTTCCGTCTAACCTATTTGTCTCAGGAACTTTCTATTTCATAGGACTTCTAATAACATTGTGCTTTCCCTTATTTCTGTATGTTTGTCTTCACCCTGTCTTCTAAGGGATACAAATGAGAAGTGATATTCTCATTTTTCAGATGGAGAACAGAAGCACAGGAAGACCTATAATAGTCTTATCAGAACTCAGGAAGGAAAACCACAGCAAAGCAGGTCTGAGTTTCACAAGGTTTTAGCTATTCCAGGATTCTAGTTTGCCTTCAGTGTTTGTCAGAAGTACTTCCTTTCCCCTTCATCTCCTTCTCACTTTCTTTACACTCAGCTGATGCTCCAAATAATATTTGCTCTGGTCCATCCAGCTATATCAAACCAAAGGATATTGTGGATTGCAAAAGATCACTTTCATTTTTCCAGCTAACCTCAGAAAACTGCCTTAGAACCTAAATATGGCTTTAAATTTTTTATACCTGAAAATCAAGACCTGCCTAACTCCGTCAAATAGGAAAGCACTTGCACCCGTAATTCTTTATTTATATAAAAATTGAAATAATCTAAATGTGTAAAAGGAAAAGATGGACCTTTTGTAAAGTGTTGGTACTCTCAAGTTGAGATAATTAGCCCCAAAGGAGACATTTCATATCTGTAAACTGAAAGGGCCATGCTAGTTGTCTTAAAATAGTTTTGAATGTTTATCAAGAACTTTCTAGTTTGGTTATAAGATACACAATGCCCTCTAGTTCTTATTCATGGTAGTATCATCACTTTAAAAGTGAAATTCTAACAAGTAAAATCTACAGTAAAATCTATAGCTTCCAGTAATATTATTGGATAGCAGCTATTTAGAGGTCATTTCTTTTGATTTATTTGAAATTATTTTGAGAGGCTGAACACATCAATTAAAAATTGGAAGGTACAATAATCCTTCTCTAGATTTAAAACTCAGGTAGGCTGAACTCTTGACCTCATTGTTTCCTGCCTCCATACAGCTCAGAGATGCTTGCAACTTAAATTGAAATTGCCCTTCTGCATAATTAACTTCTGCCTGCAAAAATTTTGCACCTTTGTAAGGAAGTTCAGTAGCAGAGCTTTAATGTCATGTTGTGGTTTAATCTCAGAGAAGCAATTACTGTTGCTTGGTTACTAGTGTCACTGCCAGCTCATTTTTAAACCAAAACCCAAGCTAATAGCTCATAGTTTTATGTTTAAGCCTTAATAGAAGGTGCAAGTGAGGGTTAAGTCTGATTCACATCTTTGAACTTTTTTATCTGAGTCTTGGTGTTTTTCTGTATATGTACAAGAAATATTTTCTAGTGGCCTGCAGTTTGGTATATTTTCTGATCTGTTATTGTAACTTCCAGGGCATTTTTGTCAGTAGGATGAAGTGCTGATAACTACAAGGGTTCCAGAGCTGGCCAGAAGCCTGATAGCTCTGAGTTCAAACAAAAATGAAACTTAAAGGTTATGAAAACATATGAAACAAAGTTCATGGAAAAGACAGTTGATAACCTTGTGAGCAGAAACTAGTGGTTTCAACATCCTGTCCTGCCAGTGTTAACTGACTCTTTTTGGCAGACAAATTTAATACATTTCACAACCTTTGTAATGTGGATTTCAGCAACAGGGACAGGGGAGCTTCTGGTCTTGAACTGGACCAAAGGATGTATCCCATAGAATTCATTGGAAATGTGGGCTAAGGATTATATGCCAAATGCATATGTAATGTATATGTAATACTTGGTCTTAATGAATGTAATGGCAATCTCTTGGCTTGAAGGGCCACCTTAAAAGCTTCAGATTTGTTTTTGCATTAATTAGAAGGACACTGAGATAGTCAGTGTATATTTGACTCAAATGTTATTTTGTGTAGACGCTTTTCCTTTCAAATAGAAAAATTCAGTAGTTCAAACCTTTAACTGGGACTTGACCAGCAAACAGACATACTGGGAAACCTGTATTGCTGGTTTTGAGATGAAATTGAGGTAGACAAGCAGAGTCATTCTGAGCCGTGCTCATTAATCCATCTGCAACACATATTTCACGTGCAGTAGTGCTCTCCCTGTTGTGTACTTGTCAGTCTTCCTTTACGCAAGTGAACAGGTTGGCTGGGCCTTTGCTGTTTGCTGGTTGTAAGTCTCCCTGCCTTTAGGTAGAAAAGTCATGAATGCTGCAGATTTATAACCAAAGTTATTCCAGTATTCTGAAACTGTAAATTATGCCTCACTTCACAACCTCTCCCCTTTCACAGAAGACAATTTTAATACTAGGGGAATAAAGTGTTTCTCTCATGAATAAGGATATAATAAGACCATCAGTAAACCAAGGAAAAACACAAGCTCGGAGCATGCTGCATATGCTGAACAAGGCTTGAAAAGAGAGCAAATTCAGGCTTATTGCTGGAAGTGAAGATGAATGACATCCTTACCCCTGCTGTTGTGGAAAGAACCTTAAACTTCTCTTAAAACTGAAATGCTAACCATGATATTTTTCCTCTGCTACAGATTTTCTTTTTTTTTTTTTTTTATTTTATTTCCCAGCTGTAGTTACCAGAATCTTTGAATTCTTGCGTGGATTTGCGGATCCTTTTAAACAGAAAGTACTGTGCACTTCGACTTTGCTTCATGTTTTATGGTCATAGTTTTTTCTTTGTTTTCTGGTTCCTTCAAGGCCTGGATTTGAGAATTTAAAGCTGGGACCCCAGTATTGTACCAGAGATATATACATACATTGCTATTATAACAAACTTCTTGCATACATGTATCCAAATGCTGAACATTTATATAGTAGATGAAAACTGTGGGCTTTGTAATATAACAATTTCACTGCAAGCTTCTCTGCAGAAAGTTTGTACATACAATGGACTGTCTTAATTGTCCCCAAATATTCTGTCCTTAAAAAGCACTGCATTGAAAATACAGAATAGTTTGGAAAAATGGAGGACATAGGGTTGAGTAAGTGGCCTGGAGCTCTTCTTTGGGAGGCACGCCTATCTCAGGAGGTGGTTTTGTATTTGTCTGGAGCAATGATTAGTTTCATTAGTGTTTTCCTGTTATCCATGTTAATGAGCTTTAGCCTAGGTCTGTGCAATTAAAAAGAACCAAAAAGCAGAGACTTGCTCTCACAATGACTAAACACTCAAGAGTTGTAGCCTTAAAATGAAACTTGCATCTGCAAAGTGCAGCTGGAAAGTGTTTCAGGGTGGGTGGAGTGCCAGGGTGCAGCTCTGGCCCGTCCCTCACCACTGCAGCAGCTGCAGTGTGTGGTGATGCTGCAGATCCCGCCCGTCCCAACACTGGCGATGTATTACAGCATTTACTCCTTTTGCCCACCCCCCCACCACCAGCTGAGTGATGATTTAAAGTTGGCATGTGAAGCACCCAGATGTCCAGCTCCAGGAGGAGTCTCTTCAGTAGAATCATCTCCTTGACAACTCATTTTTCTTTGTCTCTTTCTTGGCTTTGGAGCAGGGACCTGCCTGTGTGTCTGGTATGGGGTTTGACTGCTGCAACTCTGCTTGATCCTCCTTGATGTATTTTATTTTCCCTTAAGCTTATTAGAAGTGCTATTGCCTACGGTATAGGTCTTGGGGAGGAAAGAGTAGGCTATGAATCGTGTGCCTGAAGTGAGGAGACTTTCTTCTTTCCAGTATGAATTTCGGGTGTTATTTTTAGTGTGAATATCTATAGAAACACCTATACTACCCTGCATGGAGTAGGTGAAATTTGGAAAAGCAACCTTATTATCCTTCTGTATATAAAACACAGGAGTTCTTTAGCACTGCAACAGCAGTACCTGACAGTAACAGATTTTCCCAGGTGAGCAAAGAGTCCAGTGGTACCTTCCTGCACAGCAGAACCCCAGGGCAGTGAGGTGGAGTCAGGCAGTTGAAATGGAAGTACCGCCAGATGGCTTGACCCTCTAAGGTGGGTGCTTGGTACTTTCCAAAGCAATATAGTGGATGCATTTTGTCTCAAACTGTTCATATCGATTGCATTTAGAAATTGTGTCATCCCATGTGCCATTTTGAATTGAATGTTGACAAATCATCTCTCTCTCTAAAACTACAGCAATCATTGTACTTTTCTCAATCAGTAGCTCTGCTTTTAATCTCCATTCTTTATTATGGATGGCCAGAATGTGATCTACAGTTATTCCTCCCATGTACTCAACTTTGTGTGACAGTCCTGCCTTACTCTACCTACCTCTGGGTGAAAGCACTTTGGGTTCCATGGCACTGATGGGATATTGCATTCATTTGTGTGATACAGTGATCATTTGTATTTTGTTACTAATAAGAATTTATCTAGATGTGCTTGAAATGGTAGATTCCAAAGACAGTGGCAGTCTTTTTGATGATACAAAACATATTCCTTCAAACACACACCATATTTAGGAAAGCAGGGCAGCGCAAGGAAAGCCTAGTTGTATACTTTCTATCCTAAGCTTAACCCTTCTATCCGTACCCAAGAAAGGCAGTTCTTCTGGGTGGGAAGGTCAGGCTGCCCTTCAGGTCATGGCACACCTCTGCCTTACCGCCGCCTTCGATCACTCATCTTCCTCTGCTGCTCCTTAGGCATCTCCGAAAGATGCGCTTGGTACTCTGAAGTGTCAGGATGCTCTGTTTAGACAGAAAGTAGCCTAACAAGGGAACACTCTCATATATTATTCCTTGTCAACACAGGCACTGAGAAAGAGATTATTTACAAAATTGTGGTGTACAATTATGATACTTTCAACCTGTGATGGATTGTGCCGGTCAGACTAGTACAGTGTGTCCTTGAGACTGAACCATCTCCTTGCCTTGCTAATCATTTGGACTGCTTGTCTCTAAGCTGAACTGATTTGGATTCACATATTTTCTGAATCAGACAGCTAAATCCCCAGAAAGAGTGGAGAACATAAAAGTCTTTCTAATAGTCCTAATAACAAAGTGATCTAGTTCCCACACTTGTAAATTGCGTTGGAATTCTATGTCCCTTTGGTAATCCTGCACACTAGCTCTTCTCTCTGGGTGGTCTTTCAAGCCTTCGCCTCCTGTCCTTACCCTGAATATCTCGCGCTTTCAGCAGGACTCAGCAGCGTGGGGATCCTGCTTGATACCTAGAGTACGTACAATGCTCTTGCATTGCCTACAACAGGCTTGCTACTTTTCATTGCTCTGCCAGGATGTGTAATTTGTAAGCAAGCTGGTAAAGCTTTGCACACTGCTGAAGCCTCTCCTGTGCCCCTGCAGGCATGTTGTGTGTTTTTTGCCCTGCCTTGTGCAGCTATGGGGGCATGAGGCAACTCTCTTCTGGGAAGTGCAGTTCTGTGGGTGCCTGAGGACTTACCATCCTGTAGAAACAAACATTTCTCCTGGCACCAGTAGAAAGCAGATGTTAACCTGATCAATTATCTATGAGGCAGAAGGACAATATGCAAATTGTAATAGACTACAAGCAGCATCTTGTATGTGGTGAAAAATAGAAAATAAGAGGGAGCTTTGGTATATGAAACAGAAATAAAAAACGTACAGGCATATGAAGCTCTCTGTATTTCAGGATATATTTCTGCAAAACAGCAAATGAGCCACAATTCACTATTAAAACTGAAATGCATTTTGCTGGCTTTACTCAGCCCACTAATTGCCCATGAAAATTCAGGTCTGGTATTTGACACATTAATTACTCAAAAAACATTTACACTAGGGCTTGCAGAAAGGAACAAAGGGAAAATGTTACTGAGAGAATAAAAAGCTGGAAAGTGAGGGGAGGAGGATTTTAAGGCAAGTCTTTTGATGCATTAATCTCACAATATTCTCTGGGGCCAAACACTGACCGCTGTAACAGTGTGGAAGTCAGCAAATGCCCATTAGCTGGACCAAAACAGAAGGAGGTTACCAGCTGGGCTACCAGGCACGGTCACTGGCCACCCGCACGTGCTCAAGATTTTGTTAGATGTAGAGGTCAAAACATATTGGGGTGAGGAGAGACCTTCAGGGAGTTTCCCTCAGCCGCTGCATTTATCCAGTCACGCAAGGAAGAACCAGTGTCACGGCACATTCCCACCTCTGCACAATCATCCGGTGTCCCCGAGTGTCCTCTGAGGAGTTGTGTCCTGGTAATATTGACTTTTTCTGTGTAGATGCTGGTATCACTGCCTTGCCTACAACAGGCTTATCATCACATACTAACTCTTCTGAGATCAGACACTGGTGAAGAAACTGGGTGGTAGATCTGGCAGAGAGGGAGAGAACATTAATGATGTGTTGGTGATTACACCTCGTTATGGAACCAATGCCATTTACACAGGAGTAAATAAGAGGTCTGGAGAAATTTGGTCTTTATGAAGCTGCTGAGGAATACAAACGATTTTTTTTTCTCTCTCAGATTCCATTGATTGTGGTGTAAAAAGTATTTCTATTGTGTGCCAGAAAGAAGGGGAGGAGGTTGTTTGCTGTGAGGAGAATTACAGAATGAGTTACTATTGAAATGAGTACTCTTTATCGACTCAATCCAGTCATCTCCAATCATTACAGTTTTACAGAAATGTTAAACTACTTTAAAACTTTCATTTCCCCTTTAAAACTAAATTACTTTTGTGTTTTCTCTGGCAGTAGTGCCACCCTAAGGCAAGCGAGTTACAGTAGAGCAAACATATAAACAACAATCAAGGCATAATTACTAAATGGGAATAACACTTTCTAATGCTGCTTCTCCCAGCCCAGCTCTGTGTGTACTGTAATGGAAACTCTCTCCTGCTATTTGCAATTGAGTTCTTCAAGCAGATGTTGGATATGCTTGAGCAGTTTGGGATTGTCTGGTTCACTGATTATGCAGTTCAATCCAAAGCTCTTTCATTCTTTCTCTTAAAATAAGAAAAATCCTTTTTAGGGATAAATAGGAAACTGTGAATAAAATAATAAAACACATGAATATTCCTTCTGTTGTCTGTAGCTTTCACTGAAAATTGAAATCTTATTTTGGATTCCAAGATTCATTTCCCTCATTTTCTTACTATCACCTAATGTTTCTGTCTCAGTCACAAGTATTAATCTAAATTATGGCATGCTTCCTATGGAATAACACAAACAAATTCATCTTAGGCAAGAAAGACTATGGTCCCCTAAACTTTGCTTTACAAAATACTATTTTTGCTCCTGTTTCAGATAGCTTTTCAAAATCTGTGGTGCATATCCTATTAGAGTGTAGGTTCTGAACTTTTGGAGATTTATTCATCACAAATCACCCTGTTCCTGTTCATCTTTTGAAATTTGTCCTTAGAAAGAATTCACACACTGCAAGTTTGGAAAAACTCAGAAAGCTACGGCAAAGGATGGCAAATAACTTCAGATTCCAGGTACCTCTAGATACCACAGGTTCACAGAAGTTCTCTCTAGACATATATTGGGTTAAACTTTTATTGCAGAACTCAAAAACTATTATTGCTGTAAAATATGTAACTGCATACTTTTAGTCCCATTTATTTCTATTATTATAGTAGCCTAAAGCCCTAATCAAACACCAGCATATCACTGGGCAAGACATTGTACGATAGCAGAAGAGGGAAAAATGCGTTCCTGCTCTCAAAGAACTTCAAATTTGTGTCTTAAGGGAGAAATAGAGGAGAGAACTAAAAAATCTAAGCAGTAAGAAAGATGCAGTGCTATCGGGGCACCAGCGCACACTCCCATGGGATTTATTTTGTTTGTCTGTTTGTTTTTAGTTCTAGGGGATATTTAGAAATACTTTCAAGAGGTAACTTTGTGAATCTTTGGAAGGCAACAGAACTGGTGTAGACTTTCTTGGGTAAGAGCTGACATGCTACGAAATAACAGATTAGATGTTAGAGACAGCTATAGCATCACCAATGACATCTTTACCAACATGTTAATCCAGAGGTGAACTAGTTTGGCCAAATTTCCAATGCCTGTGCTCAGTTGTAGAGGATTACGTGGTTTAATAAGTGGTGAGTTTTCAGACACTGGGTTCCCTAAGCCTACCTAAGCAGTCTGCAGCACTGACTTTTCATTCATGTCTTATACCAGGAATGGACTAATACTGGAGATGGGATGGAGAGTGGGGTTTGCTGCTCCTGCTGCCACTGCAGGGTAAGACAGACAGGCTCAGTGGCTGCTCTGCTGCCAGCCCGTGGCCCTCAGCCCTGGCACAGCATGTGCCACACGCTGGACTTCTCTGCTGGAGGCTCAGACTTTCCAGGGCTCTCACCTGGGCAAAATAAGCAAATTAACCATGGCTATTTTGCCCCCTCGTCATTCTGCTGCCCTCCCCAGCCACCCGCTCTACCTGCCAGTGGGAAGCACCCAGGGTCAGGAGTTGCAGTAGCACAGGTCTGGCATCTTCAGTGCCTGCATGGTATGAGCTCAGTGGGTGGGGGAAAGTGCTCAAAACACTGGGAAAGCCAGTATTTTGTTGACTCCCTTTCCAGGTGCATCAAAACCTTTGCTGTGCTCAGCTGCCTTTGGCTGTTACTCTGGATCGGGTATGCAGAGGTGGGACTGGGGAAGGTGCTGTTTCTTTTCCGGTCAATATTTTTCAGTGGATGAAAAAATGACTTCAGTTTTCTGGGATCATAGTCAAGGACTGACAATTCACCTCAGGAAAATCACCTAAACATTGTGATCAGTTGAGCCCAGAATTTTCAAATGTTGGGTTTCACCTCCTAAAGACAGATGAAAAGAGCTGAATGTCTTGGTTCTTCGGTCTCTTCTTAAATTTCCATCCCAAGTGCAGTCAGATGTAATCATGATGCCAATACTTGTAATTTATCATTAAAGTCACAAATAAGCATTTGGCATTGATAGAGAAAGAGAGTGTCAGAGCCCATCAGTGTGCTGTGCAAGAGTCCTTATGCACAGAGCTGGCACGGAGACGTTCCTCGATTAGGCATTGCGGTGGAGTAACTCGGACTTGACTTTCTTGTGCTTCTAGTCAGAATCATTTTCTGTGAGTGAGAGTGGAAATGTCCACTGGGTGCGTGCCGTGGCTGTGACAGGAATGCTTCAAGCAGTAACACAGAGAGTTTCAAAATAAATTAACACCCACAGAAACTGAGAACTGCAGAAAGGCATCAATCTGCCCAGGAATGTGAAGATATGTTCTGTTCAGAGATCAGCCCCCATCCTTTGTCCTCCACACAAAGTTATTTAAAAGCCCTAATAAGACCTTTGGAAGTACTTGGGTGTAACGTATGACAAAATTATTTTCCCTTTTTCTCACTTTTCCAACTTACAGAAAATATTCTTGTTTAAAGTGAGGTTTATTTGGCTCCTGGAGTGAAGTGGCGGCTTCATAAGCCCTAATCTAACAGTATTTTATGCAACAAACGAAACTGAGGTGTGTTCAAGGGCAGTAGAGGAACCCAAGCAAATGTGCAGCTGGACATAGTGAGATGTAGAGGGAGACTGCAAATAATTTATTTTGCACTGTAATTGCTGTCTGATAGTTTTTAAGGATCTATGTGTACTTTGATCTCTACAGAGTTATTTGAGAGCCAAGCCTAATGGTGCACATATATATGCAAATAGATATAAACTTAAATGTTCAGGGGCATTGTGTCATTCACAAAATATAATGAGCCAAATTATCCTTTTCTTATGGTGCAAGGCCAAAATTCAGCAAAGCATAGCAACGCACACTTAACTTTCACTCTGAAGGCAATGACACTTAGATCCATGCTTAAAAGCTTCCCTGAATAAGACTGGACTTACATATTTGCTTACACTGAGATGTGCACTGAAAAGAGTTTTGCTTATTTGGAACTTTAAATAATGTTCTGTTCAGGCTAGTGGAAACTACAGTATTTATTTCCTTTCTGTCTGAAAAAGAAGTGTTAGGGAAGGGGGGAATCTAATTTGGTCCTCAGACAAACCTATTTTACAAAACACCAAAATAGACCTTGCTACCCTATAAAGTATAAGTGCCACTCATCAAAAGCCAATCTTGAATGTAGGGAGCAGTAAGTCAGTCATTTGAGCTGGAATGATCATGACCTTACTTTCCTTTTCAACAAGATCAGGTCTTTTCAATTAAGCTACAATATTGTCAGAGGACCTAAGGGACAAGCAGGACACATGGCAGAGGGTCCTCTTGCAACAGCAAAGGCCACCAGAGCAGCGTCCCAGCTATGCCAGCAGCAGCACAGCCAGCCGGGGAGGGAGCGATCTTTCCCCTCACTTTGGCACAAGCCAGAGCACATCTGGAGCCACGTGTGCTGGTGCGCGTACAAAAAAAGGTGTTGACAAAATGGAAAAAACCCCATGGAAGGTTGTTGAGGTGGCCAGGGGCTGCAGTACGTGGGGTACATGAAGAGGCTGAGACGTGTGTCCAGCCCAGAGAAGAGGAGGGTGAGGGCGATTTTTACTGTGGTTCACAGCTGCCTAACGGGAGGATGTGGAGGAGATGGGACCAGGCTCCTCTCAAGAGGTGCATGGTGGAAGGTCAAGGGGCAACAAGAACAAGGTGGACATGGGAAATGCTATCCACACATACATAAGAGCATTTTTCCTGTGTAGGTGATCAACAAAGGGTGCAGAGAGGTTGTGGCCCCTCCATCCTTGGAGATATCCCAAACTGAACTGAACACAGCCCCGAACAACCTGTGCTACCTGCACCCGCTTTTTGAGCAGGGGTTGGACTGGAGACCTCCAGCAGGTCCCTTCTGACCAAAATTACTCTGTGGAGAAACATTTTTTTTCTAATAGGCACCCGTGTAGTCTCACATTTCTTCTGTCTTCTTTAGCAATGTTAAATCTGCTTGAGTTGCATGCATTTACCACAAGTCAGCATTTTCATTACTGTCTTTCTGTTTAAATGAAGTCTTCCGACCTGGAGCCATTTGGTGAGAGAGGAAAAGTAATTATGCACCAAGCTCTTGTCAACTGCAGATTTCCCACTCATTTTTATGTACCTAGTCATAATCTAACTCTCATAAAATCTAAGCACTGCTGCATTACTAGCATTTCCATTTTGCTTGGTGAATGTTTTCTGTTAATACTGTGCTACCAATTTACTTGAAAGAGAAGCCAGACCCTCTTTTTATGGATAACATGTCTTTTTTTTTTTTATGATAACATGTCTGAATTGTGTTTTGATACTCCCAGAAACAGTAAATTGGGTGAAAAAGTCACTGGATTTTCTTTTATTGTATTCCTCCCAAAGAAATCAGTTGGATTATTATTCATCTGCTGACTTAAAAGTAATGTCACCCCCTGAAACTCCTTGTTCAGGCAAACTGAATTATTTCTGACAGGGATTCATCTGTGCTGGTACTGTGCATTGAGCAGTCATTGAAGGAATATGTAGATTTAGCTACTTCTTTCAACATAGGTGGGGTAATGACAGCCCATCTCACCTGTGCACCTCAGAAATCCATGAGTAATTAAGGTAACCAGCCTTGATTTGTATTTGGAAAAGCCGAGTGTTTGTGTGTAGTACTCAGAGAAATGATCTGTAAATGAATGAATACAGCTACATCGGTATTCAGCATTATTTGCTGCCATGGAGCAAAGAGAAGGAGAAAACAAAAATATGGAAATGAGAAGAGGAGGTAATGTGAGAGACGTGAGAAGGACAAAATCCTTCTGAGCAGCGTAAGAGCAAGGACATTTTCTTTCTATTGTTTTCTTCCCTCTGCAGTAGAACAGTCGCTATTCCTTGTTGGGCTACAGTCATTGAAATAACCTTAGTGAAGACCAATTCACTTTTTAATTTAAACTCATGTATATCCACAAATTTGGAAATTTCCTCAAATGCTGTCTTGAGGATTTCGTCTCAGGAGGTTTCCAAATCGAATCTATAAGCTGGAGGAATGGGGGTAATTACACGAGGCTTTCCACCCACTTTGAACCCAGACTCATCCTCCTCCTCCTCTTCTAATATAAGGCAGATGCATGTTTAACAGTAAACTTTCTAGATCAGATTACCATTTTATTAGTTCAGGTTTTGGACTGTATCTTTTTATATATTTCTAGAATACTTCCCACACTATGATACCATTTAAAGAAAAATTCTATAGTCCCGATATAAGCAATTTCTTTAGAAAAACAATGAAAATAGCAAGTCCTCATATAATGCCTGACAGAAGAGGTCAGCATTGTTGGTGCTAGTTTACAGAGCAAAGGTGGAAACTATGTCAAACAGAGAAATGACCTGGTTGCCCACCAGACGAGTCGAGAACAAAAGCAAAGGCTGCCTCTTGCAGGCACATCAAAGATTTTTCAAGTTCACTTCTAATTTTAACCACATTTGTAGCTCTACAGTTTGTTGAGCTGTCTTCTGACTTACAGCATCTTACTGCTAACATCAACTTTGTCAATGTACCCACTGCTAAACTCAGTCCAACTGATGGCTCATGGGGTAACGATGAAGCCTCCACCACTTTTAAACTCGGGATTCCTAGACAGTTATTTAACTGTTATTTAAACCTAGAGGACTTTGTAACTAAGTTCATATAAGACACCTCGCTTTCTCCTATTTCTGTATTGTTACACACATTAGTTTATTATTCTCTGGTCTCCCCAGGAACTGCTGGTACTTCCCAGCACTCCTGTGGGTCCGAGGGAGCAGCCAGGCTGGGGCTGTGCCAGGGTTGTGGTTAATGAGCTCTGACACTGGGGAGGGAGGTTCTGAAAACCTCATAGCTTTTATATTTTGTTTAGATGGATGAGAAAAATGTGATGCTTGTAAAGATGATGAGGGGAATGGCAGAAAGAATTTGCAGCATTTAGGAAAATCTCTGGAAGCTGGAGAATCAAATTAATCTGTAAGGTTGGATGCAGTGTGAGAGAGGATCAGTTGACATCATTTTTGACAGCGTGAGTTTGTGTCATGAGAGGAGAGGGCACCTGCATGAGTGAGCTGCTTGGGCTGTGTTCTATAAATGGAAGGCACCAGGGTCTGGTTTCTTTTGCTGGCATACTATTTTGAGGTTTTTAGACAAATGAGTTATGTTAATGTGAGGGTGATGGGTATGACGAGTCAGTCTAGGGAACCTGCAAGTACATGAAGCTCTCTAAGCGGTCATAGCCTCAGGTTTAGTCCCAAGCTCAGTCCATGACAAAGCTCTACCCTCCCATGTGCATTCAGAAATCTCCTTTCAAGGCTATCAGCTCCTAAACCAGTCAGGGCATAGGAAACGTACATGCTGCTTTCATAAAAGTAAGAAAATTTCTCACTAAAGGCTTAGAAAATCTATGTATTTGCCATCCTTTTAATCCTTCTGGGGCAGTTTCAAACTATACCCTTGGGACACAATCTAATAACCTAAAAATCCAGGTAAAAGATTCACCTATTCCTCCAGGAGAACCTGTAGCTTTTGATGTCCTTTGCATTCCATTATTTAAGATGTTTGATGTATCAGTATTTCACACATGTCAAATATTTACAATGGGTCAAGTGTTATTTAGGCATTTAGAAATGCTCTCCCTCCCCCTTGCAGAGATGCAGCTGTAGCTTCCCCTGCAGAAGGAAGCTGCCATGGCAGGGAAGAGGGGCTGCTTGGACATAAAGCTCTGTTGGGGACCCAAACTGTGCCAAAGCAGATCTGAAATAATCAGCACCACACCATACAGTGATAAACTCTCTCCTTCATGCAAAAAGAACTGACTGCCATTTGGCAATTGCAAGCAATGTGACCCCCTACTACAGCTATCCTAGCTTGTTCTTTTCAGTTTTTAGTTATTAATACAGACACTTCAGTTATCAAAGATTTGACAGGAATGAAGGATTGACCTCCTGTGATTGAAGACGCCAACAATCTCAGCTTGTTAAAATAATAAATGGGTACCTGTCAAAGAGACACTCGGAGCAAATGTGGCCCCTGTAGATGTCTCTATTGTAGATTTTTAAAAACTCCTTCTGCTTTCTTGTATGGATATTAATTAATAATAATATTTTCTTTCATTGAGATAGATGGAACTGCTAATTACTCTTTCCCCATGAATCCCTCACTAGTACCATTTATCCTGTAATAATTAAACATCTCAATGCAAAAAATGGCTGGTTAGAAGTAGTTAGTAGTGATTTAAGTGTGGGTGAAGAATTGGCACATAAATTACTACAAAGAAGGATGCGGTTGTTTGTAGGATCTATCTCTGAAGCAATTAGAAATAAGAATGTGGGACTGGGTATATTGTTGGGTACAACTCTTCAATTTATTTGCTCTGAACAGAGCAAAAGAACTGCCTGATGCTGGGAAGAGCGCGCTATAACCCCCCAAGCTGTGCGAGCCCTTCGGAAGGCGAGGCGCAGCCTCGGCAGGCAGGAGCTGGGCTCCCAGGTGCCACCATCTCGGCTAGCTCTGGTCCTGAGCTTGGGAACCATGGTGCGGGGGCTAAGAAAATGGTAAAACCCCCAGCTGGTGTTCAGTGACATGCGATGCCTTATCCCCAAGGTCACACGAAACAGCAACGTGAGCTTTTGGCATGCTTTGCTATTCTAGACCAATTGCCATTAACGTCCATCATCCCGACGTGTCTGCTGCTGTTCACTGCACCTATCGCAGCAGCACCTCTTGCCATCAGAGACAGCACCAAACCAGGGGCAGCTTTTGGTACAAACATCTGATAAGTTTGCTTGTGAACTTACCCTGTTGCTGTGGTGCAAGTAAGAGCAATAACAAGCCCTTAATACTTTTGATCTGAGGCAAATCTTCCTCCCACAAGTGTTCAGAACCATTGGTGGTACTGGAATGTAAGACTGCTTAAAAAGGAAAAATAAATCTGTGTTTCCTTAGTCTGTGGGCAGACAGAGATACATTAATTGAAAAACATTTCTGGTGACTACCTTGCTTTATTGTGAAGATCCTAGCACTATATGAGAGGCAATACATTGTTTTGCAAGGAAGTAAAGAAGTTCCCGAAGTAAGGAAACCTGCCCTTCTCTACAGAGAGTAATTGAATACGTGCACATGTTCTTCCATAATAGATTGTTAAAGAACATTAGTTCTGGACATTCGAAGCATGCTGAGTTGGTGTGGAGAGAGATAATGAAATGAGCAGGTATTAAGAAATGGCCATCAGAATCTCCACTGGAAGCAAATCTAACATTTCCAGGTATTTTTAGGGTAATTATTTTAAGCTATGAGTAAAAGTGGTATTTTTTACACTATGTCTGTGTGGAGGGAAGAATATTTTCTTTTTTTTTTTTTTAATTTAAAAAAAAGGATAATAGACAGTCTGGGTGGTGTTCTGAATTTTCCACATGCTTCACTTTCTCAGTGCAAGAAATTGAACACTAAATGTCTTCTTCCAAAAGCAGGGGGAGGGGGAAAAGAGAAAGGACTAGTTTCTTAGGTTGATTTTCTTGAGTATACATTTAGGTTTGTTTGTCTGATATAAATCTCTGTATTTGAATAGCATCACACAAGCATTTTTAATTTTCACCCTCATCCTTGTGTGCGGACAGCATCCTATAGGCATTTTTTATAATCATTCTTCTACAAAAGTCTCTAACAGTTGTATCCGATAGTCTCAAAACAGAAGATGAGCTTTGTAAAACTTCATGGTTCAGAATTAAATATCCAAAACTGATGCTTGGTAATCACTTACAATCTCTCATCATAATGATTTTGAAAAATTATTCCTTAAATAATAAGAAATACAGAAAATAGTTTGGGAAAGTTATGATCTGTTGGTAAACTAATTGGCACATAATATCTGTTACTGGAGGAAGTGGTGAGCATAATTCTTTGTATTCTTTTTGCTCTACATTACATTCTTCAGCTACTACATTCGTTATTTCAAGTATTCTGGAAAGCAATATCTTTGGTTGGAAGCCCACAGGGAGAATTAACACATAATCATTTATGCTCCTGTTATGAAATACCCTGCAAGGGAGGGGATCTCCAGCCAGCCTGAGATAGGGGACCATGAACAGAGCCTTTGTGGAAAGAGCTTCATTTTGTAAATAACAAATGACCTTTCAAGTAAAGGGCTTGAGTCACAGCAGCTAAGAAGTTACCATTTCCTTTGCTTTAAGCTACTGCCCTTGCAATGAATTTCAGTGACTAATGATGTACCAGCAGCTTCTCCTTTAATATGAAGTAGGTTTGCAAAGATCACCTTCCGTGGCTGATGTTGTGTTTGAGGAGGCTGAGGGCAGCAATTTTCCTCTTTGATGTTGTTGTTTCTTGTAAGTCCCAGCCCCTAGCTGAGTTCCAGAAGACAGAATCACAAAACAAGAAAATTATGCATACTCAGCTTTAGCAAATACAGACCGAACGATGCTGCAATAGTGGAACTTTAGCAATTTATTCATTTGTGTTCTATGTAAAGAAATACCTGTGAAGAAAGAATAAGAAAGAAAACGCTAGTGGAATTCTCTCAGGAATCAATGTAGTGGCAGAAATCAGACCATTAGCTCTGAAATACTGGGAGTAGGATGTGAATAACTTTTTTAAGCAACTGAGGACAAAGGAACCGACTCCAGTGTTCGTTAGTCGAGCCAATAAAACAGTATCACTGTATCAGAGTTTTACTAAGATTGATGGAGATCGAGGCACAAATTTGATTTTTGTCTATGGCTAATAAAAAATCATTTACCACTTTCCAGCCACTGCAATATCTTTGGAACTAAAACTAGACTTGCAACTCAGTAAGTATATCATGATCCTCAAGAAATATCTTCAGTTCTTCATTTATCAAAACATTTCTGAAAGTTTCCAAGATAGAAAGGTTTAAAACAGCTTTGTGAGCATCACATGTGTCCTGGGGAAAGAAGGAAGAAAAGTTCTAATATTTTCAGTGTGTATTTTCACGTGGGATTCTGTACTGAGACCCATAAAGGCAGATTTTGCACTAATGTACTTGCTTCTAGGAGTTTTGGGAAAAAATGAGTGATTTACCCTTGTTTCAAAAGCAAGCTCGTAGAAGCTCTGACAGTTTTGTTTCAGGAGCTGGTCTTGTATGTTGTGCTGTGAGGAGCCTTGTGCTGGGAACAGTGCTAGACTTCTCTGTTGGCTGTCCTTCACAATGTGTTATTCACTAGACTTGTGTCAGTAACACTCAGTTGATCTATTTTGTGTATCTGATTCTAGGCTGTAATTATTTTAATACCCAACCCAGCCACACCTGAAAAGAATAATAATGTTTTTGCAACTGTAACATAAGTTAAATTTGCCATCAACGGCCTTAGATTGTTTGGAGTCTACATTTCAAACATAGGGCCAATGTTTTGAACTAACCACCATCGAGCCCAGGTGCATGTCTAATGCATGGTGCTCAAGCCATGCCCTCAGGAAGGAGCCATCATTTCTCCTCCAACAGGAGACATTTGTGATGACTATAAGCAGCTAGGGAAGGATGGGATCCACCTGTCTAGAAGAGGTGAGGGAAAGTTTGGCAGCAGGCTGGCCAACTTGGTGAGGTGGGCTTTCAACTGAAGGGCTTGGGGACAGTGTCCAACGTGGCAACGCTCACGCCACCACATCCAACTGGGGAAAATAAGCCAGGCCAACCAGGGCAGCGACAAATGTTCCTCAGCTGCCTCCCAAGATGAGAACCAGAGTGCCAATCACCTCCAGGATGTATATGGAACGTATCTGAGGTGGAACTAACTCCTAGTATTTTCCATGGCTTTTTGGTGCCATCCTCCTCTTGGAAAAAGTTGAAAAGCTGAATTTCAAAATGAGATAAATTGGGTCTTTTGTTTCTGAGCTCGGCAGAAACTCAGAAAGTTGAAGGCTGTAGTAGAAACTTGCAGCACAGAGACATTCTAAATTCAGTTCCTGGCTTTTGTCAGATTAACTAGGCTGCTTTATTTTCTCTTCCACCAGAGACTTCAGGCAGGCAGTTTTGCTTTTTCAGCGCCTGTTCTTAGCAAACTGTATAAGGTATAAAATATAAAGATGTATGTCATATAAATAAGGTCAAAGAGCAAACAACAAATGAATGGCACATTGTGTTCCACAAGTGTAATGAGGAACTTGTGCTTGCACCAGAAATGCACAGTGAGTTGGTAGCAACAAGGCACTCACTGCTCGACAAAGGGATCCTGTTTGCTTTCCAACAGGGCTGCAAGGAGAACACCTTGCAGGTTGAGTGCAGCCGCATCTTTTTCTTCTTGCTGCCTTAGGTTATTATTTTCACGGACCTTGGCACTGTTCAGAAAGCTAGAACACAATGAAAATAAATATATATGCAGCAGCTGCATGTTTCTTGTTTCATCTTCAGAGAATGGATATTGTCACAGATAAGGAGGAGAATATAAATCATAAAATCATTCACGTGTGCTACCCTACCAGTACCATCTCTTTGCCTACTAGAGTGTCTTCCATGACACTAATTCCCTTGGTCTGGAGGAAAGCAGCAATTTCTGCTTCTCACTTCATCAGGTGTCTAACCAGGCAAGTTTTTAAACCCCAAAACACTGTACTTGAAATTCTAGACCATCTGAACACAATACAGAATTGCTATAGCCTTCCCTGCTCTCAAAATTTCGTATTTTAAAGCATAATTCACGAGTTTCTGAATTATTTTTTTTCTCGTAGCACTCATTAGCATAACAGTTCTAAAAAGCCTCCAATGAGACCCCATTCCATACTGGCAGAAGCTGCACCATCTCTCAGTGTCACAATAGGACCTACCCAAAAGACCTCTCAGACAGGCAAGACAGACTGACAAGGAGGATTAGAAGAGCAGCACTGTTACCATTTTCAAGTTCCTGCTACTGAGTGTCTTCTAAATAGCACAAAGTTCTCTAGTGACTTAATCTTAGAGCCAAAACTGCCTAAGTATGGATGAAAATGTTTCATTTGAAATTACAAGTCAACTCTTCAGCATACAGGGCATAGTTCCTTTGATATCAGTGGGCTAACAATAAATTACTTTTGCTGAATATATAGGACCTATATATTGTTTCATTTAATGATGAAACTTCTCAGGCACTGTCAGTTATCCCTTCATTAAAAGGGGAATGCTCTCCCTCGAGGCCTTGGAGCAGATGGTGCACATCAAAAGGAAGGCTGCCCACAAAGCAGAATTTGCTCAAATGTGCATCCAGCGTTCTCATATCAAGCACTGGAAATAAAAATCAGCACTTCTGTCCCCAAAGTAAAGCTCACAACATCCCTTAAACCACCACAAGAGGATGAGTGCACAGAAAGAAATTCTGTTTGATGGCAACAGGATCCTGTGAAGGCTTCTGCTGTTTGAAGCATCAGGTGTGGAAGTGGTCCACGTTTGCAATGATCTGCTAATCATCTTTCTCTGTGATTCAGAGAAGAAACGCTCAGAGATGGTTCCTAAAGTAGGACTTGGCACCCAGGAGGTTCCCCTGTATGTTCAAAGTGCTATTTAAAGCGTCACATTGCAGTGTTATGATGTCTGAGTATCTTTTTCTTTCCTTTCTTGTCTAACAAGTACTGATGGCACAGGTCCTTCCTTTGTCACTGGGACCAGATGGAGTTTCTCTGCTCTTGCCTTGTCTGGTTAGCCAGGATCTGGCAAGGTTCATCTAAAGTGCTGACAAAACAATCAAAATCTCCGAGGTCTGTTCAGTTCTTGGTTCCTATTGCAAACTGGAGCCAGTCAGAAGCTATAGCTTTGGTCACTAAACCTTTTCAGAAAGTGCCACAAAATAAAATAAAGTTTTACAAAATATTTAAAAGAATGAAAATTTTAAAAAACCCTCTCACCTAATGCTCTTGTACATTGAGCTATTTCATATTGTTCTGAGGGCAGAAGCAGCAGGGCTGCTGTTTCATTAGTAATTACATTTGGCTAGTGAGCAGTTAGTGGAAGGCCATGGCCTGTAGCCGTTGACCTTGTTTTATAGCTGGAAATCTTGCATTGAGCTATGGAGGGTTCTGATTTCTTTCATCTTTATGTGAGTTGTTAATCTCAGGGCAGAGGCTGCATATCCTTTTAGCACTGATGAAAAGAATTGACTAAAAACCAGTTGTTCTGAAGTGTTATTAAGCATTACCCATTTTTCATTCCACTTCTTTTTGCCATAGAAATTATGGAATCCAGTCAGATCCCATAAAGTACAAACAAAGAGAAGCCAAGTGGTTTAGTGCAGCGACCAGAATGCCTTGCAGATGGGTTATAATGAGATGAGAGCTGTCTTTGTCAGAACTGAATCCATACTTTTCATGTACCACCTTTACAAATTGTGCCCATGTGGCAGAGTTTGAATTACTATTTTTACAGCTTTAGAAAACAAATGCAAAAATCTTTCAAGTGCATTCAAAGTCATTACGGTACTTTGCTGAACTGAATCAATTGTCGTAACCTCTGTGGGTGTGTAAAATATGAAATTACTATCACTCTCGTAGTCTTTCTGAGTTTGTAAATTAGAAAGAATTGATTATAGGTGCTTTTGGAAAGGACTCTGGTGTATTAAAAGTGTCTTGATGACAAACAACAATATATTATTTGTAAGACCTTGCTTGATGAAACTGTCTTGTCCACTAATGGCTGTTTGTCTTTGTTATTGTTCTGACTTGCCTTCTAACAAATTGATGTGTGGGCTGAGATTTATCATGTGATGACTTCAGGAAATAAGAGACTTTGCCTATTAAAATGGTTGTAATACTTGTTTTATTTGATAATTTAAGATATTTTAAAGTTAGTTAATGTCAGTATTTTCCAGTTTAGTCGGTCTTTCCCCAAGAGCCAATTTTTATAAAGAGCTACTTTAAATTTATTTTAGAATCAAGAAAATTATCTGATTTTCTGACTACCTATTTTGCTATTCACATATTTTATTCACTTCAGAGGTTCTATAAATTATGTTTTAGATTTTTCTTTATGTATTAGAATTATTTCTTAACTTGTTATTTTCTTATCTCTTTTTTTTGTTCTCTGAACTTCAGTTAATAGCGATACGTGAACCTCAAAGCACCAAGAGTTTAATCTTTACTAGATTAGTAACCAAATTCAGCTAAAAGTCTATGACACTTTAATCATTAGAATCAAAATAGCCATGCAAAGTATTAGTCTCTGGTTTCAGAAAACAATAGATCAAAGGAACATAAAAATAGTCATATTTTGAAAAATCTTAATGAATATATATAGTTGAAAACTGGTTTTCGACTTCTAATTAGTAATGTTTTAATTCTTAATCTTTAGCTTCTTATTAGGCAGAACATGTTCTGCTTGGTTTTCTCAGAACTGAATAGCTGTTTATTCATTTTGCAATGCAAAAATGGCATCTCATGTTTCATGTAGGTATGACATTCAGGGAAAACAGGAAGATCATACATGAGAGAGTTGAAATAATGCATGTTGATGTAATATATAGATCACTACAACTTGGTTTGAAGGTTATATTGGTCTGGGTTTTGAATGGTTGGATACAGATAATATTAATACTTAACTATGGCGATAGAGGGAATGCACATAGGTGAAGACCTGCCTTGCTGTCTTTCTCTGAACACCCTCTGCAGCCCACCAACAGAGACACACCATCAGCCTTGACAGACTGGCCCATTATGGCAATTCTTCGTGGGCCGTTATCCCAAATTAGCGCAAAGAAATTCCCTAGGCCAGAGTTCTTCATCCATCACATTGTTGGGAATCAGCCCTGTTGAAAATTCCCACTGGTAACACCAACTGGTTATCACGTGAAGGGCTGAACAGAGTTACCTGGAAGGAACAGAGAGAAACCTTCTCTGTGGCATGTGGGAAGTTTAGAATGTGTCAGGTTGTTAAAGATGATATTCCCATGTTTTTCATTTAAGCTTTTGGAGGTACATGTGATGGAAATAGATTAATAGAGGAACATATTGTTCATCAGGTAGGTTTTCTCTGTGTTGCATCAACTATGTGTGTGTTTATCAAATGACTGTATATATGTGGTACAAAAAAATTCACTGGTTGTGCTGCTATTCAATACCCATCACACTTATTTTTTTTCACAGACTGAAAAACAGCAGTTACAAACTGAAATGAGGAGTTAAATAAGACAGGAATATCTCAGTCTTAAAAGCATACAGTGTACGTTTGAATTTGACAGGAAGGGCTTAAAGACTGTTAAAACAGCAACAAAGGCAGGAGCTCTTCAGAGACCTTTAACGCTTCCTTAACATTGTAAGCTGACTAGGCAGTGAAAACAGTGACAGGTGGAGTTTTTACAGCTCTACTAGTATTTGTGCCAAAATTCGGACAAGCTCTAGTTCAAATGGCAGCTTGCATCCTCAGATGACAAATTATACCTGGTCAGCAGAAGAATGGAAAACAAGCAAGACAACATTTTTTTCTACCTCTGGGTTCTTTATGAAGCTAAAATACTGTTTTCCTAGAGCTTGCTTGAAAAAAAAAACAAACCAACCTGCCGCAGTGATAAATGTCCAGGCCAGTAAGTTCAACTGACCGGTTCAGAGTGGTCATCCAGGTGTGCTTGTCAAGGAACAAATAGATGATGCTTCTCTGCATGATCCTTAGTTACTCCACGCAGTGCCTCACTGAAACATTTCAGCATGTAATAGCTGTCACTCCTTTTGAAACTGTAAGCCTGTGATGTCTTTATATTGCTTCAGAAACAGTACAGCCGTTCACCATGGCAAACTTTATGGTTTTGACAATATATGCCTTTGCTCTTCTTTAAAACAAAAAGGGTATTGCTGAAATCCCCGTGGCTTTATTACATACAAGTGGCAAGCTCTTTACTTTTTCAGTAATCCACATCTGTCAGCCACTGCTTATGAGATAGCCCAGGGGTTCTCTGCCCTCTGTTATTGCTTTGATTCCTTTCATTTGTTTGCTTGCCCAATTTAATAACAAGGAGAGATCCAGCTTCTTGATGATTTTGTTAGCATAACACCAAGCTCATTGGCACTTAACTCCAAGGTGGTGCTGTGGTTGCAGCTCTACGTGTTGGAAGCTGCTATATTGGGTCAGCATCTTTGCCCAAGCATCTTGCTGTTTGGTTTTTTCTTTGTTCTTCCTCGATTGCTCAATAGTTGTTGTGCAGCAGCCATGTGGGCTTACTTTATCATCTCAGAGAAATGTTTCATAAAGCAACAAAATTTCCTTTGAGTGTAATGAACCCTTCTGTTATGTGAATTTTGGGGTTTTGTCTGTCTAAATGTTTTAAATATGAGGGGATACCACTGCTGTAGTTTCGTGTTGTCTACCAGCATGCAGGAAAGCTGTGATGCATAAATAACAGATGCAGAAGAGAACAGAGCAGAAAAATGGCAATTAAAGAACATTGTATAACAACTTCTCCATCTGGGTCACCAGCAGGATTTGAACCCAGAATGTGCAGCACTGCAAGCACCAGCAGGCTGTGAGCCCTTGTTTCCAGCAGCCCTGGGAGAGTGATGCACCATAAACCCATTCTCGCTTGTGCTGCTTTCCTACTGGTGATGAGGAAGGAGGAGTTTCTCACTTTAGCAGCACCATGCAATAAAAATTTGGCCAGTTTGTTTTCTAGTGTAGTCAAAGTGTAAGATCTCTCCAGAAAATCACTTCATGCAATTTAGCAGGGTTGTTTGTTTGTTTGTTTTTCCCCTTCCACAGGTGCAACCATAGTAACTAATGGTTTTTAAAGCGTTGGTGTATATTGAGTTGATGATGTGTGAGTTTCCCACCTTCCTGCAGGTGCTGTTGCTCACCTGCATGAATGTTTCCAGCATTGCTGGTCTGTATCTCCTCCTTTCTTGCTGCGCTGTTGAATCACCGTCACCAGGCTGCCTAAAAATGAGCAGCTGCTTCCCTGTGGGTACAGAGGAAGAAGGGGAGTGTGAAAAGCATTGCCCTGCCTCCCTCATGGTACAGTCCTGTCTGTACTGCTTTGCAGAGATTGTTGTCTAGCAGAGGGAAATTTGCTCTAGCCATTGGTGTTGGGGATGTCTCCGATTCCATGAAAAATGACCCAGACACTGCTATAACTTCTGGTAATGTTTATTGATAAAAACTAAGTCACCCGCCAGTGTCTTTCCAAGAAGAGATGCAGTCATGGATACTGCAAAACAAATGCACTTCAAACTGCCTGTCTCTTGTTTGGGGAACCTGCCAGGAAGCAGCTCCTGAGCGTTGCTGCCCGCGCTTCCCGCAGCCTGTTTCATAGGCAGACAGATAACCCTCAAATCATCTCCTCGTGACAGAATTGCCCTTGAGTGCCTGAGCAGCTCTCAGCGTGTGGGATGGCTCACCAGACCGCATGTGGGGGCGATGCTTTCATCAGGTAAAGAAGAGGGTTTCTGACACATCGGCAGGGAACGGTTCCCACAACCCCCCGTGTCAGGCTGGATATGAGGAGGGCTTGGCACCTGTACGCCAGCAGAGGTGTTAGCCTTCATTGTCAGCTTGCAGAGTGATTTACAAAATAATTTTAAAAATTCATGAACCTTCTTCTTTATAAAGCATTGTTGTGAAGTTGAATATTTTATTACACAAGGCAACCATCATTCATTTCTAGGAAAGAGTATGTGACTGCGGTTTTGAAAGGCGGAGATGCTGGGCTGGTTGGTATTGGAGGAAAGGAGTTCTTGGACTGTATTTAGTGACTAATCACTTAAACAAGACTTTCATACCTGGGCCATCCAATAAAGCACTACTGCTCTTTGGTCTGTTTTTTCAGATTTCATTTCTTTATGCAAACCCTGTCTGTGATTTGTTTTTAAAGATTGCATATTCATTCTCATAAATTAAAACCAGATCTAGTTGGAAATAGAAGTTTTCTAGTTAACCTGTTTCAAGGTCAGGTGCAAGTTTTCCACATGGCTCACTGCAACTACAGCTGCCCCCCAAGAACAGGACAGTGTGGATCCTACCAAGCTTTGCAAGTGGGTTCTTTCTGGTTGACAATAAGTAAATACAGCAGAACAAAACAGCAATTAATTCCTTATTTGTTGCTGTGAAGCCTTGTAATACAGTATTGCCTTTGCAGGTGAAAGGCCATAATATTTGTCCTGAGTTTGCAAGGCCTCAGGATGGAGGCACATCAGGTCTGTCTTGTCTGAACTCTTCTTGATCTGCATTTGCTTTACTTGTTTTAACTACGGTGGCAATTTCTGTAATTGATCAGGTGTCTGTCTCTGTTTTACATTTGTTTGTCTGCGATGGAGATGTGCATTTTTCTACAGAGAGCAGTAACAAGCAGGTGTTCTAGGTACAATGGGATATTTACAACTCCAGCACAGTGATGCAGTGTAGAGAAATCAGGGCTCGGTATGGCAGCAGGGATGTGGGGAAGGAGGTGCAGGAGGGGTACAGACATGGGAGGATGAGAGATTGGGCACAGGCTTGGCATTGGAGACACAACAGCTGTGAACAATTCACTACCTGTCAATTAAAAAATATTTGCAAAAAGGTGTGCTTCCGCTTTACCTATAAATGAGAATTTGACTATAACATACTCTATATTATTGTGTGATATTATAATAAGAAATAAAATGCTTCCATGCCATGTTAAGAGGTGATTGGCATACTGTGCAAACATGGCCATGAAACTAAAATCCAAAGCACCAAGGACAATTTTAAAATGACTGCCACATCTCCATGAGTCATGTAAATCCACACAGCTGCACTGAATGAAACGTGTTCTGGTCAACTAGAGCATGAGCACAACGCTCTGACTGTGATTAATCATGATAGGGGCCATAGGTTGGGTTTTATGCCTTTGTCTTTTATTGAAAAAGCAACCTTTCTCCCACAATTTATTAGTTTAAAAACTAGTATTGACCTGAATTTGAGATAATATTGGTAGAGTATAACTCTATGCCTCTGTGACAAGCTACAGCGCAAGCACCTCCAAGTTCGCGTTTTTCAGCAGGCGAGATTCTTACATTTTAGGCTCCATCTTGTCCACCCTCACCCCCCTGCAGTCCCTCCGCTGGGAGCCCCCCAGGGCAGCTCTGCCCCCAGGCTCGCACAGACAATAAACCCTCACTGGGCAGGATTCCCTCTCCCCCCAGCCCAGGGGATGGGTCCCTGTTCTCTGAGTGCTCTGGGCACATTACGCATGTTAAGTGTTGGACAGTGGGATCTTGGTTGGGATTCAAGGACCAGCACTGGAGGTTTTCCTGCTCTTGCTGGCAAGGTGCTATGTTTCAAGAGGGTCTTGTACCCACCTGTGTTTCTATGCAGGGGAAGGAGTTATTTTATGGGCTTTTGCTAACTACTTCAAGGGAGGCCCAGGAGGTGGCACAGTAATACTGGACAATTATTAGAGTCTTCACTTTGGTTTTTCAGTAATTAATTCAAAACTACTAAATGTCCCCTCTAGGTTGTTTTGGGTTTTTTTGTGGTTTCCAACTTTCGCAATAGTTGAGCCTCAACAACTGGCCAGAAGAGGAGAAATGCCCCTTCCCATGGCATAAGCAGTCTGACAGCACTTTGAGGTACTAAGTATTAAGGTTTCATGCTTGAGAGACCCTGGTCTCCTCGATCTCCTGCCATGAGGGAGGGATGTGTTCTGTATTAGCATCTGATACTGTGGTGAGCAGCAAAAGCAAGCCCTTGAAGCACTCCAATATTAACATTGGTCATGGGAGTTGACAGGTGCTGGCAGGTACACTGCCTTTTGTAATACTGAACGGGATCGTGTGGCTATGGTTAGCTAATGGAAAGCACTCATAAATCAGCATTCCTTTTTCTTAACGTGTTTTATATTCCATGGACTTCAGCTGCTAGCCATTGGCCCAGGCTCTCTGCATGTGATGATAACAGCAAGCCCATTAAAACATGAGGCGTGAAGGCTACCTTTTTAAATTTTGCTTTGAAAGGGAGAAGGAGCACTCACAGCTGGTTACCACGTCGTGGCTGTGGAGGACAGGAGGTTAGCCATGAGCTGTGACTGCTCAGCAAGCAGCAAATGTCCATCCCATCGTGTGGGTAAAACAAGCAGAGAGAAAAGCATCATCCTGAATTACAGTTTTAGCAGTAATAACAGTTTCATTAGAAAAGACCACAAAATAGTTTCACTGAATGCGAAAGACTGTAGCCAAAGCAGGGGGCTGTTGCACTAATAAAGCATAAGTGTATTAAGCAAGATATTGTTAACCTGGGTGTAAACATGCTAAAATAGTGTATCTAATGACAGTAAGTGTGCCCTGATGTTGTAGCACCACTGATAGGGTAAGCAGCAAACATACAAATCTAAGCAGAAATAGAGACACAATGTGTAACAACGAAGCGGTCAATGGGCCATTGTATACTTGCACAAAAGAGGGTACAGGAAAAATTGTACATAGTAAAATCTGCAAGAGAAAAGGGTATAGGACAAGCAGGAAAGGTGTATGGTGAAAGGAAAAAAAAATATCTATATAGGTTTCTTAAACATATTTATATGTGTGTGTGTATATACACCACACAGAACAAGCAAGCAAGATGTCTGGTGAAACCAGAACACGTCCTGTTCCCCCCGCCGCCCCCAAAAAATAAATGGTCAGAAGCAGCTGGGAGCTCCTTTTGGACAGGTGGGCTGTGAGCAGAACTGCAGGAACGATAAGCGAAAGAAAGAGCTGGGTCACCCTGAATCAGCGCTAACCACCTGCATCAACCTCGTGGCTGCTCTACACTCACAGCTAATTTAGAATAAGATTCTTAAGGGATAAGTGATTTGAATATGTAATGCTAATTATTCATTAAGACTAATAATTAACTATTGGAAAACTATATTGTTAGTGAATGTTAATCTAGTGAAACTCGAAACTGGCCTGGGCTATCTTTCAAACACTTGCATCACATTGATCTTTTAATTGCCTCAATAGTACTTGCAAACATATATGTGTGTGTATCCAGCTGCAAGAAGGGAAAGAGAAAAGACGTGAGTTGCTCCAGCTACGAAAGCCAGGGCAGAGGCTCTGGGCTATGGCCCCTGGCAAGTTGTGTCACAGCGAAGAGGGACAGACAGAAGAGACGCGCTGCCTGGAGTGCTGACCACAGCCAGCAGCAGCCAAAAATCCTTCATGTTTATGATTCTGAATCCAAGAGTTCTTTCCATTCCGCTGTTTGGCCATGAGCTGACAAGGGCCTGCCCGTTTCTGCTGCTATGGCTTTGATGAATGCTGCTCTGTTGTAAGAAATGTACATCCCTACTGACGTCCATGCAATTCAGAGCTTCTGCTTCATTAGAGACCATATCAGAGGTCAATTTTGTGTAATGGAATAAGCTTCGGCCTTTGTGCCACTGACTTTGAAGTGGGGAAAGGGAGGATCATTGACACAACAGGCATCAATTTTCAAATTGTATAATACATATATACTATTTTAAGAGTGTACATTCTATATCAAAAGCATTTGACACCTCTTCAATGCATTCCTCTGCCTTCTCTTGTTTCTGATTAGTCTTTCTACCCCAGCACAAATTCTGAAACACTGAGCAGCTGCAGAGATCTTTTAGATAACAGCAATATTCAACTTGACATAGAAATGTTCTCGTGTTTATCATTTTCTCTCCAAAATTGCTCTCATCCTGGGCAAGTATGAATTTTTATATCCATGATCGTTGTGTGTTTTTGTTACCTTTGGAAATAGCAGTCTGGGAAAACAAGTGTACTACTGTTTGAATTGGGGATTACCTCCCTTGACAACACTTTTCTCCCTGCAGTTTCAGCACACATCTATGTTTGGGACACCTTTAAATTACCTTGTGCTGCCGAACCCCATGCCGGTTAACCTTCCTCTCAGATACGCTTGCTCAGCACAAATATTGTTTTCAATCAAGATGTATGTATTTATTCAAAAATGTGCAATGTTTAACCCAGCATGGGCAGATATTATTTTTTTAAGTCTCAAGAGATTTCCCAAGACAGTTAAACTTGTTTGTACCCCTCACAAAAGACACAGCTGTTGCTGACAGACCAAGGCAGGAGCACCCATGGGTGTGCATGTACACCCAGGAGCTGGGAGAAGGTGCCTGCTCAATGTGTACAGACACCCTGCCAGTTGCCCCATTGCCATGATCACCTGGGCCACAAAAATACTGCATTTCTAGTCACTGCACTTAGGAATAAACACAGGACCCTTCTGCTGTGTGACCATGCATCTCCAGAGGGAGTGAATGAGCCTTTTGGGTGACATCTCCCTGCATTTGCCTTCAGAAATTCCTGGCAAACTATTTTGCAGGTGTAGAGAGGAATGCTGCTCTTTATTCAGTCACTTATTACATGAGGCTATGGTACTGTTTGAATCACAAATTGCATGCTAATGGCCTAATTCATAAACCATTGACATTTTTTATGAGTCCTTAACATTCAAAAATGAAGAATTTGTGCTCAAAAAATAATTTGCATTGCAAAATTCAATAATTTAGTTTCTCATATTCATTAATGCCTAAGCCCACACCACATAACTTATCCCACTCTAACTACACTTCCCAGCGCATTGATAAAAACAGGATACACAGTAGTTCACATAAAGTGCTTCTATTTGCAACTAACTCTTTACCTGCACTGATTGATTATATTTGTAGAGAGGAGAAATCCAGCTATGCAGCGTGATGAATGCACTAGGCAGTGACTGCTTTGAAGCTGCTTTCTGCTCTAATCATGTTTTCCTCCAATGGCATTAACTACCATAAAATATGAGATCATAAAGGGTAACGATATCAGACAACAAAATCATCCTACAGACTGTTCAGTCCCACTGTATCATGGAAGGATTCATGTTTCATTAATGAAAACTTGCTTTGCTTTTGACCTAATATCACTGGTTGTCAAAACCAGATGAGAGGACTGATAGTAATGTATAGCTCCTAAATCATCTACCCATTCCAAGTACTGTGTATCACCCCTTTTTACAGAGAGGGAAACTGAGGCATATACTAAGCACATAGCTCAATTGCTCTTGTAGGGTCAGCTGGACCTCTCTGATTCTGCCCAGTGGTCAGCACAGCTGACCACAGGTATGAATGTGCAGGGTGATAGAAGGTAATCAGTGCTATCCAAACAACTTCTATAAGTAGTATTTTGGGTACTAGAGGCAGAATAACTATGGCATCCTAGACCTTTGTCCTTTCAGGAGAGTGCATGAGCACATCTGGAGGGGCTGCCCATTTGCAGTTGGATTGTATTGCCCAGACAGCATTTGGTAAAAGGGAAATGACTGCGGGGTGTCCTTGCATAAGGTAATGTGCTGCTGTCTCCAAAAAAGGATGGTTGGTTGCTGACTGGGTGGAGATGGGAATCTCTGTTGTAAGCATCCTTGCAGAAGTGTCTTCAACTGGTTTAGGTGAGACCCTCCAAACTACTGTGCTGCTAAATTCTTATAACACAGCTGGCCTGTGATCCTAGGGGACAGCTCCAGTACATGATTAATTCATCGATATTGGTATTTCTTAACTACACACAAATGACTTCCCACATACCATTTCTGCAGCAACAGTTTCTATTAACTGTTTACAAATGTCTTAGTGATGCACAAGTTGATCCCTGACACAGCAGAAATCACCTGGAGGGCAGGACCAGTTTCTCCACCCAGGATGTTAACCAACACATTTAGGCATTCAGACTGGACAAAACACAGCAGGAGCTGCCTGGGGCAACTTCTGCAACTGTCCAAAATTCCCTCCCAGAGAGCTCCTATAACAATCATTCAAAAATTTAATTGTGATGGTTCAGTCAATCACCTCCTTTCCAGCTGCTGTGTTGTCTCGAGCCAGTCCCTTCCCTCATCTGTGCAGAGACTGGCTGGGCTTTCCTGGGTCACCCAGAGAGTTACTGGTACCAGTAACCAGCTGTGCACTCAAGCACAGCCCTGAAACCCAGCTACACCACAACTAGAACTAAAGTTATTTATACTTACATACATATAACTAACTTATAACTTACGTCTCCTAGCTCTTGCTGCACACTTTTCCTGTACCGTATTCAAAAATGCCTTCAGATATCATCAGACTGCACCATAGCTGCAAACTCAGTTTTAATAGATTAAGGATTGTTTTCCCTTTGCAATGACATTTCAAAATAAACTTTTACACACATCTTGAGGGGGTTTCTGTTAGGTTTTTGTTCAGTTCTAGTGAAGAAAAGAAAAAGATAATCAACAGGATAACTCACCAGCAATCATTCCATCCCGGTATAGGGCCTGATCTTGAATTTAGAGCCTTCTCCATAACACAGTAGAGAAAGGGATGCTTACTCTAGACCACTGAGTGCTTTCCAGCATCACTGGCCTGTTGAAAATGAAGTATATATGCTCCCTTTTTTGGGTTGGCCCTGAAATTTTAGCCACAACAGCAGGAATCACATAGGTCTGTGCTTGCTGAATGGTCTGCAGGATCCTGGCCTTTTACTGTACTGTTTCTTTCTTATTTCACTCAGCTACTAATATTTCTTTGGAGTACTGGTGGCTTTTGAACTCCAGTAGCTCCACGGTTGCTTACAGTTAATAAAGAAGCAGCTACAATATATTTGCAGCTCTTCCTGTCTGAGGTTGGTTGCTAAACAGACCTGAAGCTCAGTTTCACAATTATAGGATGGCAAAGGCTTTGAGAGCTGCTGAACCATGGATACTTCAGTTTTAAAGGTCAGGTGAAATGCTGATTTGCTATAAAACAAATCAATACTCAAAAAAAAATTTAGCTTCCTCATTGCTAGTAGAAAAAATGTGATTTGAGACTGGCAGATAATGTATGTGTGTGATAGGCGGGCATCACTTCTTCCTTTCTCTGCCAAAGACAGAGCAGCACGAGACCTACAGGACACCCCTTTCCGTGCAAGATTTGCAAGGAGACCTGAGTTGGTACCTAATGGTCAAAGGGACCAAGGCAAAAGCTGCCGTTGCAATTCTCTGTATGAGATGTAGCACAACATAGCAGGTTTGGGATTTTTCAAATCTCCAGGCAAGCTCTACTGTTTGTTGATTTTCTACCATGTGAGAAATGTGCTAATGACACAGGTACAGATCTTTCAGTGATGCCCAGACAAGCTTCCAAATCCTTCCCCTGTTCTGGGCATGTCTTTTTCTAAAATATCGTGGCCAACTCAAAAGAGCAGCCTGGAGCATTGGCAGTCCAGACCTGGGTGGGTTTGGTCACCTCGAGGGTGGGTTTTGTCACCCATCAGGTGTGACGCCAGCAGCAGTGGGCTGGTTTGCTCCTGCAGCGATGGGGTGGGTGACACAGGAACCACCAGTGACCTCCTGCTGTTGTACCCTCCCAGCTCCTGCTCAACGCTGCAATTCCTCATGCCTGAAAATGCTCTTACTGGGACTCTTTAGCTTCAAGGGTTCAGAGTTCCTTCGGAAGCAATTTAGAATCTATTTTGCATTTTGATTAAATCTAAGGTTCTGTAGTGCGTCATATGGAGCAAAAGATAACTTTTAGACCCTGGTTGTGCATTCTTAATATTTTACGCACGGTCTATTGTAATTTCTTGCAAGAGGACCTGTCCATGTACAAAAAGAAGCTGAAATTTCCACGCGATCCTGTTGTGCTCAGGTCCAGCTGGGATGCTCTGAACTTCAGCACCTAGTTACAATGTAATTGCTGATGTAAATGAATGTACCTCGGTAGTGTTTTTCTGACCAATATATGAACTTTAATTTTTTATAGGCACATTTCAATATGCCCTCCTCCAAGTTAGAAGCTGTAATTATGAGTCTGCCTTTTATAAGACAGACTACGTTGCCCTTAAAAATGAATAAGCCTTCCTATTATTACTACACAGCAGATGGAGTGGCAGAACAGAGCTGCCTTGTGGATTGTTAAACCAAACTGTTGCTAAGAAAAAAACACCGCTGAAGACTGAGACTGGTAATCATTTCAGAAAAACGGGTTCCTGTGCCCCTCCAGTATATTTATATGTTGCATCCAAACCAAAGACCGACGAACATAGGTATTTGTATGAAATGCTGAAGCAGTGTGAGCTTAATGTTACAAGTGCTCCTAAGTGAAGGTTTCATTTGTAATTCAAAGTTGTTTCAAAGTAGTGAGAGGAACTAGGGAGTTGTTTGGGGCGATAGAATATAGAATATCATTACAAGCACACACAGATGATATTTTGCTTGAACTAATTCTTCCTGCTATTTTAATATCAAACATAACCCATGCCAGTTTTACATCTCAAATATATTTGGTATTTCAAAAAATAATTAATAGTGTCAGTTTTATTAATGTGTTAAAATATGAATTAAAAACACGACAAATCAACGGGAAACAGCAGTCTGTTTTAATGAATATTTCATACTGTACATGAATAAATCATAGATCAAAGGGAATGAAGCACTTCCTGCAATATTTCTTTTCTGTCAATGTGGGGCTACTAAAAGTTTCAGAAGTTGTTTTGGCACTTATGTAGTTGCACATTAGAATTAACGTTTTAGGCAGGAAATAAAAAAGTTATGACTTTGAATCCCGGAAGGCTCTGGTGTTCAAAACAGATTGTCCTGTTCTCTTTCTTGCACTGCTTGAAAAATCTGTGGTTTACCATGTAATTGCGGGTCTGTGTCATGACGCAGGTAGTTTGCTCTTCTGCCTTCCCCAGCTCCTCAAACGTGCACTAGAAGGAGGTGAAAATGTTCCTAACAGAGCACCTTGAGCTCGTGTCCAGCTTCGTCACTGATTTGCTGCACGTAACTTGGGATCTCTTACTGCTGTCTCTGTTTTCCCAGAGGACAGGTTGATTTGAATTTCAGGGCTCAAACATGAAGCCCTGTCTTCATCTGTTGTACGTGTATATGTTTAGCCCCTGCAGATCCTTTAATGATGTGTTTTATATAAACACAGAGTTTCACTTTCTTTTTTCCAGTTGAAGGAGGAATCAGAACCACATAGGAAGCAAAAGAGCCATATACACAGTACTGCTCCTAAGCTCTCAATTCAGTGATTGATTAGCACTAGGGACAGTTAACTGGAGATGGGGACATGGGCAATACAGCTTCTCTGGAGGAAGCTCCTCATTCAGAATCTCAGGTTTTCTCTAAGCATATAGTTAAACTCTATCTTTTAGGCTGCAGAAGTGACCTTCAAAACAGGAACTGAATTGACATCTGCAGCAATGTATGCCTGAGTTTGTGTAAATAATGACTGCAGTGGACAAACTTGCCTTGTTTATCCTTCAAGACCTTAAGCTTGATCCAGTCCTGATAATATCACTGCAGTTGTCAGATTCAGTTGTCTACACTTTAAGCAAGAAATTCCTGACTTCCCAAAGATCTCATCAATGGATTAGAAGCAGCATTTAAATTTGCCTGAGTGAACAGAATTCAATTCATGAATCATACTTTAAGTTTATGCTTCTATTCATTTTAACCAATTATCTCCTTCAACAAACATTGGATTGACCCTACCTGAGGTACTTGGTTGGTCTTTGATCCTCAGAATCATTTCTTGGGCCCCAGGACAATTTATTATCAGAAATACATCATGGGTGACAGCTCACAATCAAGACATACTAAGTGCTGTAAAAGGGCAGGCATGTAAGGGAATGCAGTAGGCTAGGGATCAGAGGTTTTTACAAATGTGTTCATGCCTTCCCGTCTGTGAAGCTTTGGATCAATTAGCCATCAGCAGCACAGAAAATTTTCACTGGTGTAGTTTACTGTGGCTACTGCTGCAGTGACATCTCCTGCCAGAGGAGTTGACAAACTTGTCTGTGTGATACCTTCTAGCCAGGAGAATGGACACAACCATCCTTGGATAGGAAACCTGGAAAATGGCAATAAATCCCAAAAAGTTTGCCATTTAAACTAAAAAAAAAAAAAAAAAGACAAAAAGCATGGCATGTTCCTTGCAGACGAAAGGGCACAAGTCCTGACATCTCAAATTCTGTGGGCACCCACCTGCCCAGTCTTGTGTTGGTACCCATCATCCAGCAGTAGAGGTTCGCCTTAACAACAGCCTTCTCCTCTTGTTTATTTCAGAAATGCTATACCTGTAATTAGCCCTGCTGAGGACACTTTCAAGGTGACTTTTGGAAAAGGTACTATTACGAGTATTTTGTTTTCTAAGGAAGTTTTGTTTAATCCCCATTTCTAGGAGTTGAGATACTTTTGGTTTTGTGGACCAAAGTGTTGATGTAACGGTTTGGCTGATAAAGTATCTTCATTTTCAAGGACATATTTATTTGTAAGCTTGATATTTCTGAGTCGGCACTGGGCAATCCATCAGATATACTACATAACAACAAGTTTTTCAATCTGACCAAACCCCATTCCCACCAATAAAAAAGCTTCCCTGATATCTGTGGGATTTGGTTCTGGTTCAAACTGGGTAAGAGTTAGCTCATAGTCAGAGCTGAGTGAAATACTTGCAGCACGCAACTCTTTACCAGTTTAACAAGCTTCTATTTTCATTAGTTGCCTGTGAGCAGGCCACGAGTTGCATATGTTGAATGTAGCTTTCAGACATAGAGAAAATATCATTTAGCTGTAGCAGATGTGAATCTTTTCAGCAAAAAGGCAGAGGAACAGACAAGAAAGCCTATGGCACTGTCCCCTTCTTTTCCACAAAGGTGTTGGCTACTTATATACAGGTTTATAATGTTTCTTGCCTTGAAATTTTATCTAGAACTTGATACACTGTTTATTCATACTACTTTGTGTAGGCCAAAACAGTCAATAAACATTTTCTCACTGTAGCTGAGCATTCAGGGTTCAGTTTTGTGTCCTTTTTTCTGCAATGCTGAGAACTAGAAATCTATGGGGTGCCTTCTCTTTTTTTAAATGCAAGCTGGCCTTCTCACGCAACTAAATGAATCCAGTTTTGAGACTTAACAACTCATATAAGAATAGAAATAGTTGATCAGCCTGTTAAGCTCATTGTTTTCTTATACAGAGTCAAATATTAGAAGTGAACCTCATTCTTGTTCATAGACTCAGTGGTAAAATTATGTATGAACATGGTTCTGTCTGAAAGACCCAAGGGTAAAGTTTGTCTGTTTGATCGACTGTAGCTCTCAATTAAAAGAAAGAGCTGGCCTTCCCAAAGAAGCCAGCTAGCTGCCTTCTGTCAAGTCCCTCATTCTTCACTTTCTTCTTTCTACAAGAGGCAAGTGTGCTGTTTGCATAGTGCCATAAGGTAAACGCAGTGCGGGCTGAAGTTGACCATTCTACCGCAGCTGACAGTAACAGATCTTGCTTCGTATCACTGGTCCAAGTAACAGAGGCTCATTTAGCTCAGAGTGGCTCAGAGATGGGTGCTACACACACACAAAGCCCCAAACTGGGAACCACATGTGTAATTCCAGTCAGACTCCTTTATCAAGGTCTCATTTCTGGACCAAAAACAAATGCTTTTTTCTGCAGTGAATTATTTTAATCCATGGGAAAAATGGAGTTTCCTAGAGACTCTGACACAGGAAAATACTGTTCAGACTTGGTGCATTTTTTTGGTTTTATAGCAGGAATGATGAAAATCTCCAAATATATTGAAAATCATATTTTCAGTAAGGTAAAATTTAGGAAGCCAGACAAATGACAAATGACCTATGAGCAGAGGTGTTTTGTAAAGAGCAGAGTATCAGAGGGTGACAGCATCAGTACTGCAGCTGGGTACTCCTGTTGTCACCTTCAGCCAAATAGCGACTCCCCTAAATACCCTCCTGAGCGGGGACCAGGGGAGGAGCTGCAGAGCGGACAGAAATGAGGTGTAAGAAAGCTTTAAATGGAGACAAAGCTCTATTAAGTTCAGTGTACATCATGCAAAGTTTATGACAGTTCAGTGAAATGTTAGCTGTTTAGAAGGAATGGCGTTAGCACCTGTACATATAATGATAATCTCCCCTTGTTAGTGGCTCATCAGGTGTGGAAATGCAGAACTATCATCCTGCAGGTTCTTGTGGTCTTGGGGGGAGTGGCTTTGCCCCACAGGTTCAGACCATTCCTGTTTGAGTATCCTACTGGCTACACCTGGAGGTGACCAAGCTCTGCTGCTCCTTGGGGTCACCCAGCAGCACTCAGCACCCCATTGATCCCAGAGCTGCTGGCTCACATCCCCAGGAACAGGGAGCCCAGCAAAGGTGGGAACAGATTCCCTACAATTCACCAGGTTGATATTCACATGCAGCATATTTGACTGTGTTATAACACCAATCTCTTTTTGAAACTAGAAAAATAGAGAGGATTACACATATTCATCTAGTTGAAGATGCAAGGCTATTTACAGTAATTAGCTACTGCTAATTAAGTAGCAAGATCGGGGATAGACAGAAGTCGTTCAGTGCATAACTGCTGAGCGATGTGGTTTCGCTGTACTCCACTGGTGTTCCACAAGAACAATAAATCCCCAACCTCTGCAGTGGGCAAAGAAGAGTTAAAGCCTAAAAATGATAATACTAGTGCCAGCAAAGGTTACAGGAGGTCTGCCAGGGTGTAGGTAATGGGGTCCGTCCTTTTCTCCCAGGTCACAGGACTGTATTCTGCTCTATGGATCCCTCTGGGAAAGCTCTCGCTGTGTTTTGACACCCAGTCCCTGTGTAATCCCAGCGAGCAGGGCAAAAAGAGCCAGAAAGGGAAAAACCTATTGAACAGCAACAAATAAAAACAACCTTGGTCTGTGAAGACAGAGCTGGAATGTCAGAATGTGCAGAGATGACCAATTGCTTCCCATCATATTCTGTGTATTTCACTTAATTACCTTAAGAATGGTCTGAAAGTGTAACATTGTTAAAGCTACCCAATGAAAGACATGCTTTGCTGATAGCAAGCATGGCAGATAACGATATTGAAGAGATTTCTGAAAAGTTTTAATTAATCTTTCCCTCTTTTTTCATATAATTGACATTACTTTGGGCTCATTTGTTCCGTGGAACCCAAGCACTTGGGCCCATGGTTACAGGACTTTAATGGATAAAGGTCTCCCTGAAGAGAAATAATAAAAGGGGAGCCTCTGAGCTTATATGAAAGGTACTGCAAGATTACCTTGTAGAAAAGATGGTTTCCTCCACTATGTGAAGCAAAAGTTCATATATCACTGTTGACATAAGATGGTGCTAAATGGGTAATTCAAGCGTTTATCTTCTCTGGCTGAGACCCATTATTTTATTGCACCGGTTGGAAACCACCACGCTGCATGACACAACCATGTTTTTAATTAGTCTGAAAAGTTTTAATTGGGAAACAAAGGGAGATATCTTATAGATTATTATTGCAACCTTTAATTGCCTGACTCAAGAGACCATTAATTATCTTGATGGGGAGATGACACACCTTTCTGAACTAAGACACTCGTATTTACAGCACCTTTTGCAGAATACAGTACCTGTTGACTTTCTTCCAGCCTTTCATTAAGGAACTGCTGTGATAGGAATTAACTAGAGTAATTCCATTACAAAACCTGCTGTCCAGTGGAATTTTTCTGGAAGATTAGATTTCTGAAAGGGAAAAAGGCCATTTAAGTTAAGCATTTCCTCAAGGCTCAAAGTAAATAACCGATGAAGAAGGTCAGAATGAATTTAGAACTCTTAAAGGTCTGCTGTACACTTGCATGCAGCGTACGAAAAATAAACAGTGCAGCTTTCCAGTACAGTGCTTTTTATTGTTTTAAATGTTTCACATTTCAGTTTAGGGAGAGATGAGAAACACAGAGGACAGAATCTGATCAAAATGATTTTACTTAGAGGAAGACCAGCATTTTAAGCAGACATTTCAAGGTTGAAGTGATACTGGTAGCAGTAGCTTGGGATTAACACCAGAAGAAAATACTTGTTAAACCCATTGAGGCAGAAAGGCAGAGAGAAATCCAATGACCTGGGGTTCAGTTTATGCCACGGTGCATTCCCCATCCCTGGGGAGGGTTCATAGCACAGGCTCGGGGGATATTTGCTGTCTGTTTATCAGGAACTTTGCAGGGTCCTGGTCCCCAGCATCCCTCTGCAGTGGGTGCCATTTGTTGCCTGCTTTCAGCTGCTGTTTTACAATCGAGATGCTTTCAAGGCTTGGTCATTTTTAGTAGGTCTATAATTGAGTCTGTATTGAGTAAATATGTTGGAGGACTTTTAACCTTACTTTATATTGTCTTACTGGAAATTCAAAAGATTACTTTAAACTGTGCTAATATAGTTTCTATCGGGGGGAGGTTGGTTGTGGTTTTTTGGTTTGTTTGTTTCCTGGAGGTCAGCAGTATCTACTCTATTCCTGTGAAAGGAAATTAAAATATTCCCTGGGCTACCACAGGCTAACTAGATACTGAGTCTACTTTAAAAATACAGCCAGGTGACCTCTTTTTTTGTCCAAGAGCAGGTGGACAAGCAGTGGCTGGAGCTTTGATTCCATACAAACCTGCTTCCCACCAAGCTGCAGCTAATACAGCTCAGTGGGAGACAGAATTACACTCCTGCTATTGGAGTAATGAGGAAGGAAAGGGTTCTGTCAGTCATGGTACCTCACAGGTGATTCACAGGGAGTTGCTCAGAGATGGAACCAACAACACAATTAAAGTTATTGTGCCTTTTCTGTGCACAACAAGAGAGGTAAAGCTAATTCAAGCACAATGAACATATGCTGTATCCCAGCCAAGAGTGTACACATACAAGTCCATTCAAAATCTCATAGACATGGATTCCTCTTTGTGTGTGCTCTGTCATGCTGAGCAACATGTGGGGAAAAGTTTTAACATGCATCTTCGTTTGGGGAAATCTTTCCACAACCACAAAAGTCATTTCACTGCATCTGCAGTAGCTACAGTCATTGGAAGCAAAGTGGCTCTCAGCGATGCTGGAATGTCGTCTACAGCGGCGCTTTTGCAAATTAAGAGCCTGATGCTGCATACTGATTGAATGCTGCAAACTGCTTCCTCCTTCACTGTCCTTTATTTCTTCTTCTCTCAAGTTGCTGTCAGTAGTAATCCCTCTTCTAATATACTGAGATGGGGAAAATCTCTCTTCAGGGTTTTTCTGGTTGTTTGTTTGCTTTTCAATTAATCTCAGCTAGGGCTGTGTTCGGTTGATGACATTGGTTTGCTATTCACACGTGCGAAATTGCAGACTTGACACGTGCTATTTGCAAAATGTACTGAGGGTAAGGAGCAGGGCAAAGGAAAAATTCTTCTAGACCAGTGCCCAGTTAGACTTGACATCAGCCCCAAAAAGCTACACGTAGCTGTATTATTGGATACTAATTTTAAAGGACTGTGCACCTGATGTGCACCTGTTCTGTGGACAACTTTAGCAGTTTAAAAAAGTAATTGCTGGCTCATTCCATCTAACAATGATGGCACAACTCAAGGTCCTGCAGTGTCAACCAGAACGTCTCTTAGTGCAGTGCTATATACAGGGCTACCTAGGTATTATTGAAGAGAAAGCATTAATGTATTAATTTAGCTTAATAAGCTGAATATACAGCTTTTTTTTTTTTACTTTTATCTATTCAGATGTGGTCTAGTTTCCCACCTGGGAGATGAGCTGAATGAGCAAAGCCAGTCTGAATGCCTTGAACTTTTCTCTCTTTGAAAACAGTGGCAGCTTCACATCTTCCTGTCATTGAAAATGTGAGCAGGAATATGCCCATTTAATTCATTTTATGGGAAATACAGCTATCGTTTCAGGATCTAGTTGAATCCTAGAGTCCTGTAAAAAATTCTTTAGAACCAAAATAAATGGGAAAAAAAATGTAACTTGGCCTATAATAATACTAAATTTTAATACATTCTTCAGAAATCCTATTTAATTTGTCCCATCTAAACGTTAGTTTTATCAGCTGCCTCTTAAATGTTTAATTTGAAGGGGTGCAAATAAGAGCAGAGCGTATGATGAAGCCATCAGAATGGACTCACTGATTTAGTATGCGTGTCGGTGCTGTAGGAAGTACAGCGCTGGACTGCAGTTACACTCTGTAATTACTTATTAAACTACAAACTTTAATCACCCGCTGAACCACTTTTAATGTTAACAAGCATTAAACATATTAATTGATGCAAACTCAGCTCCAAAGCTGAGTCTCCGAGATGACAGTAAAAAAGCATGAGAAGCTGCAGGTACCAGTGAGGGAAACTGAGCTGTGTGTGCCTGACAGACCCCATTGTCTTCTCCTTCCCCAGCCACTGGTGCTGGAGAACTGAAGGTGCAGCCTGGCTGTTCTGGGCCAAGCGGGAGCTACCGGCACGAAGGGCTGTGACAAAAATTCAAAAGCTTTGAACATTCTACCTTTTGCCTCCTCTTTCTTTTCTGGGTTTTGTGGTGGTGGTTTTGTGTTTGTTTGGAGGTTGGTTTTTTGTGTTTTGGGTTTTTTTAATATCTTAAGACCTTTTGCATTAATGGAGATTTTCCTTGTGTATCAGGAATTTAAAATATCACCTCAAACTCTTCCCAATATACGGCGTTTTTCCCTTTGTAAGCAATTTTGGTTGTTGCTAGAAATACATTATATACATGGAAATTACTGGTTTTAATCACTGGTGAGAGAGAGAAAAGATCATGAAGCAGACTGTCAGCTGTAGTAGGATGTAGTTTAGGGTTAGAAAAGCATTGCTTAAAAATATCCTCACCTCTCATCCCTACTTGCACTTGCTAATAGTTGGTTGGTTCTTATCTAAAGACCAGTGAAGCCAATGGAAACATTTTCCCAGTGGTATTTGGCCCCAAATAAATTTGTGGACCTGGACTTTCAGGGTACCAAAACTAGATGAGGAAAAATTATCAGGTTTTGATTTTCTTCAGGTTTCAGGATAAAGACGCCTTTTTTTGAAGTGTTTGGAGGTAAGAAGGTGCATGAGCAACTGTGTTCTAAGACCACAAGGATCCTGCTGTCTTTGACACGGTTCATTGCTCATTTACTGGGTTCAGGGAAAATGTGAGTAACTCATGAAAAGCTGCTCTGAGAAGGTGGGAGGCTCATGGCTGTACAAACTTCAAAGCAAAATAATGATTGTGTTTAAGATGGTGGTGCCTACAGTCATGAGCACTTGCAACCGAAAGAGAAAACAGCGCATTTTGGCTTTATATACCTTTTCCCCTGCCCTGCCCCTTTGTTTTTTACATTAGCAATGCTTACTGATTATTTGATTATCGTCTGTGTGTTTTTCAGGGAAGACAAAACTCGCCAATAGAAATTCAAAACCTCCTGAGACTAAAATCCTGAAGAAATACTGAATTGAATTGTACGTAGGATGATTGTAGGCACTGAATCTTATGAAGTTTATGAAATTACTGTGCTAAGCTTCATAAAGAATCACGAAAGATGAAAAAAGACCTGTAAGTAGCAGCCAAAACTAGTTCAATATGAAGTGAAGCCTCACCATTTTGAACCGTTTAATTCCTATGATAGCCCAGCGCTACTTTCCCCCAGTGTCTGGATTTGGACCCCAGTTCCAGGCATCTCTGCCACCAGGAGGGGTTTGTGCTCCTAAGCCAGACTGAACGGTGGGGTTTATTATGTTTGCACCTAAGCTAGATTTTAAACTGGATTTTAAGTGAACATTCTCAATGGAAGAACTCTAAGAACAGCCAGATCGAAGGGAAACACTAAGTTTTGTCTCTATATTTAATTATAAAAAAAAAAAAGCCCAAAGGCAAGGTGCAATTATTTGGGACACTCAGGCAGCTTGATGTATCCTGTTAAATGTCTGTGCACCTATTCGTAGAATGAAAAAATTTGGCTGACATTATTAAGTGAGTACTTTGTGCCCTGAATGGTGGTGAAACTCACTTATTTCCCGAGTCAGCACTGGAATATTCCTCTCTTTGGCTTGTCACTAGGTTTTTTTCTCATTCCAAAAAGATGGGTAATGCAGCTATTCTGACACACTGGGATACTGACAAGCAACATCAAATCTCATGATAGCTTATAATGACTCTCATTTTCAAACAAGAAAGAGAAAAGGGTGTTATTGCAAAATGTTGTTAGATTTTGTATTAAATCTTGCACAGTAACAGTATAATTATAATGTGTCATCTCTGGCTCAGTAATTTGACAATTCAGTTCTTTTTTTGGGGGGCAGATGGCCTACAACATACCATATTTTTATAATTAGTTTATTCTCTGCAAACTCAGTATGTAATTACTCCCTCATTCATTACTAGTTTCTTTGAAATCTTCCTTTTCAAGAACTAATAAATCCTCCAACACAAGTGAAGCTTAAATCTCTCTTTGTACTGTTCTCTATCCTCTCTAAGGAACTTATACTTTTAATTCTAAACACCCTGCTTATTTCACACTCCATATTACTTTTAAATATGTCCTCAACATCACCCTCTGTATAATGCTTGTCCACCTTTCTTTTTTACCCCTCTTTCATTCAAAGAACTGTGAACTTATTCTTACCTGAGAAATATGCAATATTACGATGCGGTTTTGTTGCCAGGATGGTTAGGTACATAAATAAGCATAGTCTAAAATGCAAAGAGCTATAGGTAGTTATGTATGTGTGTACACTACATTCTGTATGATGTGTCAATGCTGTAGCTCACAGTGCCAGTACAGCAGCATCTGTATAAATATATAAATATATATAAATATAAATTCTCAAGTGTTTTTTTGGTTGTTGTTGTTAGCATTTCAATCCCTGCTGCAGTACCTGGTTTGTTTTAAATTGTCTTAGGTAATGACATAATCTTCTGGCAATAAAGTTTCTTTCCAAATCCACAGCCTCCTATGTAGTTGCAGGTGCTTCAAACTATCTCAACCACTCCTTTGAGCCCAGCTTAACACTCTGCTATGAGCTTTGCTCCCTGAGAACAGCCCCTTTGTTGTGGTGCTTATCTGGGTATTGCCTGTGGCCTGATGCTGCTACTCCAAAGTGGGTCCCACACTGAAAGCACGAGCTCAGATTTTCAGTTTGCCCTCTAAATAAAATGACACTTTTAAAAAAAAAAGACACAAACAAACTACAGGGGAATTCTGGCTCCTCTTTCTTTTAGGTGAGGTTGTGTTCTGTCTGTTTTCAGAATAACACTGTTATCTTAGATGTAAACCATATCATGGAGGCTGAGATTTTCAAAGCAGCTTAAAGGATTTAGAGACATTTTCCATTCAAATTAAGAATCTTTCTTTCAAAATCCTTTTGAGTGCTATGTCTCGGTGTTTTTTGTACTTGTTCTTTAACCAGTGCTTCACTTCAGTTGCTTAGAAATTCTTTGTGCTGCCGCCTAACGTCTCCCAAAAGGGGGAAGTGGGAAAAGAGTGGGAGAAGGGAAACGCTACACATTGCATTTGCTGTTTGTAGCATCTCACTGGCAGAGCAATGCTGCTCAGAAGTGCTTTAAAGTCTTCCCTACCCCATGCTTAGCTGACTTCAGGTGTTCTCCTGCATCAAAGCACAAGAGAACGAAGTTCTCAAGATTTAGGGTAGCAGCTTCATCTCCTGCTGACTAATTTAGTTACCATCATTATCAGCTCTTTTTCTGCCTCTTTCTTTATCCCTTTCCTGCCTGAAATAGGATACTGATTCGTGCCCCACTGTGCTGCACGGGGCTCCTCGCTGCATCGCACCTGTTGGTGTTTCTGTGCCAAAGCACATTGCGGCAGCTGCAATGGCAGGTACGGCAGCAGCCTGGGCTGCAAACGGGACAAGTTCATCTTGCATCCCCCAAGAAGCCGCAGCCAGAGCTCACGGCCTTGCTTGTACCAAGGGACAGGAACCCACTTAACGATGCCGAAGCCAAGGTGGGGCTGCATGTGAGCTGTTGGTGTGCCTCAGGAGCCAAAGGTGTATCGCTCCTTGTCGCCCTTTCAAAACAGTGTGTTTTCTACCCTCTCTCATAGTCCAAGGCAAGAAATGAGGCATTGTTTTCCGCATGAGCCCTGCTTTCTACTCTGCCTGTACAACACAAGCTCCAGAAAACAGATATCTTGTGTCCTCCGCACCATAACTGATGGCCGTGTGGGGAATTTGTTGCAAATATTCAATTTGTAAGAGATGACTGGTGGTGAGCTCTATGTCATTAGAAATTCAGGTTTTTTAGGTCAGAGTCACCTTACTGTATTATATCAGTGGCCTGATTGTTTCAGAAATGATGTCTGTGACACGGGCACATACTAATAGTTGAAAGAGAGTCTGTAGAAATCATTTTGGAAAAACCTGCACAGAAAACACTTTACATTTGCTATAAATTGTTTGTGCTATAGAACTTGAGCCTTGAAGCATCCTAAATTAGTTGAGATTTTTTTCTCTGATTTTGGCTGTTAGTGTAAGCATTAGCATTTCAATTCTAGATATCTTTTAATGTTAATTTTGTAAGTGTCCAACCTTTTTTAAGATGTGTTATATATATTCAAAGTGACCACTTTGAGTATTAATAAATGCTGCTGCAGTGAGTACCGAAGACCAGCTTAAAACTTAAGTCTTAATGATTTTGTCTTCCCTTAGGTTCAAAGGGTGTCTTTGTTTCCATAGGGCACATACCTGAAGCAACACATCTACTGATGCTGTTGTGCCAGCACAGCCCACCCTTGGGAAATGGACAGGAAAACAAGAATGTGAGTCTAATTGTTGTGTGCATGGAGCCAGCACACAAATACACAAACGGTTTGGGTAGATGTGTTTTGCAGGCATGGCAATATAAGCTTCTTATAGAGAAAACCTTTTAGATCATGTTGAGTCACAAATAACTCTTCAGGAGCTACTTTCTTACTCACTGCTTCTTATAAAGCCGATAGGAAAGGCACCCAGTGGAATGAACAGGCAGTGTATTTGAGACAGGCAAAACTGTTTTAAATTTGCCTAGATGAGATGAGAGCCTTGGTAATGACGTTACTCCCGCTTCCCTTGTGCTGGACTCAGAGTCCCCTGCCCACTATGAGCTCAGCCCTGCCTGTGACAACCCCAGAGCCTCGTCAGAGCTTTTCTGGCTCATCTGTGCTGCCCCAGCCCATGCAGTCCCCTCCAGACAGGAGCTCTCTCCCATAGATAAACCTGGCCACCCCTGCTGCAATCTAAACCCACGTACCCTTCTGTTTGGTTGCTTTGTGTATCCTGATTAGTGAAGACCTACTGCACTAAATGCATGATGGCTGTAATTGTATCCAGGAGCTTGAAGAAGAAACTGTATTTTTATTGTGAACCCATTATAAACCCTACATTAAACCATCATATTTTTTTTTGCTTTGACATTTCAGTTTCAGACCATTTCCTCCTAAATTGTAAACATGCAGCTCCATGAGCAACGCACCTAATGAAGCCTGCTTTTCAACACATTCATCTCTCTTTGGTTGGATTCCCTGGTGTCCAGGATGATGTAAGCTCGTTCTCAAGTTTTTATTGCACTTAGGACTGGCCTTTCTCCTTTCTGCCCACCCTCTAAGCCTTCCCCTTGTGCAGGAACTGTTTGTGTGATGTGTCACGCTGTAGTTTTCCGCTCAGCGAGATCTCTCTCCTCAGTGAGGTCTCCTGTACTTATGGATCAGGTAGACTTGATTCGGTAGCCATGCACCTCTCAAATATGGATCAGATCAGTCAACAGGGTCAGAAGGTGTTAGCAACAGATGAACAAGCACAGTGTAACTAGAATTAGAATAAGAATACAGCTTCCTTCCTTTCTCTTATTTTTTTCCTTAGTTCCAAATCTGTTTCATACTCCAAAACTTTGCCTCCCCAGTCAGGGTTCGGTGATGCCCCCAATGCAGTAGCAGTTACAGCACCCAGAACAAAACACCAGTGCAATTGCAGGGGAAAATGTACCAGCCTTGGCCCTTTTGAAAACTGAAGTCAATTATTTGTTGATAAAATCCCCTTGACAGTTGCTTCAGTATTCGACTTCTTCAGTGCAGTGCAACATTGTGTCAGATATTGGAAAGAGAAAGAGATAAAATGGAATACACTTTCTTTCTCTTACTAAACTGCACATAGGAACAGAATTATTTTAATTATTTTTTCTTTCTCTATGATGAAGCTTTCTAAAAAGCTGCCAAGTTCATTGTCAGTATCTGTTTTAAAAGTCTTAGGAAAAACAGACAGTTCCTCAAGTTCCTTTCAAATTAATTGTGTTATTGGTAAGTCAGCTTTTTGAGTCTTTCCTAGTATTTTTAGGAAGGAAAAGCTGAAAATCAAACAGAAACTTGTTTGTTCGCTTGTCCTCTGTGCTTCTAATGGTTACTGCCAACTCTGATCAGCAGCGAGACAGAGGATTCGGTGAAATTTATTTCAGCAAGTATCTTACAAGGGATATTATTAAATTGAATTTGTTTCTTTCTGTTCAAAGTTCAGCAGATCAAGATGTTTCCTCCATCAGGTCCTTTGCTAAAAAGGACAAAGTGATTTGAGGTGTAGCACCTCTGCTTGGAGGAAATTATGGATAACCTATCTATAAAGAAAGCTTCATCTTAATTGGTATCCATTAGCACCAAATCCAAAGCTTACAGAAGTCAATAGAAAGTTTTACATTAATTCATGTGGGCTATGTGCCCACAGTCCACTCATAGGCTTATTTATTATTGTAGATGTTCTGGTCCACAGAAATGTTCAGTCCTTTTCTGAAACCTGCTAAGCTAAATTATATCTACCTCTTCCTTACACATTGCCTAAAAAACAGGGTTACGGAATGTTTCTGTATCATCTTTGATCTCTAAAATTGAACAGACAGGCTCTTGGCAATAATCACACTCGCGAGATTTCAGATACTTCCAGCCTTTTGCCTGGATGGGAGAAACTGCAGTTTGCTTTCTTGTCCATCTCTGTAAGGATTTAGCTGTATAAATTTTAGACCAAATCTTAGAGAAAGTTCTGTTGGAATTTAGCATAGATATGCAAAAGGGGTTTTAACTTGTCTGTGTCAGTTTGTTCAAGTCGTTCAGATACCCCTAACTGTTACAAAATAAATAATGCTTTGTGATCTTCTCAATAAACCTTGACATCGTATTTAGCTTCTGTAGATGATGAGACGAGGCAGAACATGAGGGAGCTGGTATATCTGCAAATGCTACACAATTTGCAGTCTTTGGTTAGCAAAATATCCATATACATATAACCTTTACTGAGGTGCTTCATTATCACTGGTGTGACCACTCCAAAGGGAAGGTGTGCTGTCATCTCCGATTCCTGAAAAAAGAAGTGTATGAGCTTTACAACATCATTTACTCCATCCGTATTGATTAACAAATTCTCTAAGAAAAATAATAATATTGTTACAATAACAGTGCACTGACAAGGAATTGGACCTTGGGTTCCTTGCAGCATGTCACCTGAAATCCATGACCAGATGTTAGGTCCAAAGATGGTCTTTACAGCGTTTTCTGGAGTAATGAATAGTACAATACTGAGTATAGTAACTCAGAGAAGTTTTATTGACATTCTTTTGTAAAACAAAAAGCATTCCAAAACTACATTCCTTAAAATACATTTTGGGAGAGGAATTTGAAAACCAGTGTGGTCTAAAATAGGAGTAAAGCCAAGATAGATTCTCAGTTGAAGTAAACTGGCTGAGAGAAATAAAAGTAACTACCCTAATGAGCAACGGATTTTGGCCTATTGTTTCTATTAGCCTTCTTCTGAGACTGGTTTTGAATGATGGGTAAAATCTTCTGTTGCACCTGCATGCCTATGCATTGCGCACCGTGTGCCTAGGCAAGAAGTCGTGTCATCTCCCCTCCAAACTTTTCTGATATGGGCTTTGCTTTCTTTCTTCAAGTTTTGACTGCTGTTTGTTCCCCTGGCCCCACAGCAGCATTGGCTTCCTCACAGCCAGAGCCAGAAAAAAGCTGCCACGGAGCCGAGCAAACAGCATATTGAGCAACAGAGCTGCTTGCTTCTGAACCGCCGGACCTCATCCATAATTCACCGCTGCCTTTTCCTCCACGCCTTCATCTGCCGTCCAAACAAGGCGGCGCAACAACCCTGCATCTCCAGAAGCAAACAGCAGTTGGTGATGTTGGCCAATTATTTGCTCTGCCCCAAAGGAAACTGGGAAAATCATCTTTGGAAGCACACAAATTTTGCTTCCTGTCACCAGAACGGTTACTTTCTTTTTCTCCGAAGGCTTTGGTGGATCAATTCTTTTGCATGGGAAAATAGATTAGAAACATGCCGTCAGGTACGCTGTGCACAAGATAGACAGATGGAGACAGTAGTATCTGTCTGCTACAGGGAATTGTCAGAGGGGCACAACTCATCGCACTGGTTCTTAGAGGGCTTAATTTGCTGCTGGTAAATAATCTATTTTTTATTACCTCGCATCCCCAGATTGTCAACATTCTCAGCTTTTTGCCACAGCTAATTAGACAGGCAAAAGCCTTATAGCCTAAAGAACAAGTCTGAGCTAAGCACCTGCCAAAATATCTGACTTTTTTTTAAGAACTGGAATGTCAAAGAGTGAAGGGGCTGCAGAACACATTTAAATGCTTTGAGCGTCAATAAGATGATTAGACCCATGAGGCAAACGTTCAGAATTTCTCTTAGACTCACCACTGAGAGAAGGCAAGATAAAACTCTGATAGATAAAAACTACTGTGCAACGGTACCAAAGCTAATTATTCTGCTGAACTCTTGGAGAAATCTTGCAGGGATTTGTTGACATCATGCTCTGTGTGGCCACTTCTGTTCAGGAAAGCAACATTTAATTGCATATTTGAACGAAGTCTCTTTGTGTGAAGCATAGCTTTTGGAAAGGAATTTGTCTGAACCAAACAACGAATGACCTCGCTGTTAGCCAGCAATGGCAGAGCTGGCAGGGAACAGGGGATGTTTATTCTTTTTTATCATGGTGTTTGGTTGGTTTTGCCATCCATTAATTAAAACTCCTGTTTCAAAGAATGAATATGAGTTCTTCTGAAGAGCTCTGCACCAAGGACAGAAAGCACTAAATGATGTCCCTGTAACAGTCATGTCATGATTAAGGTACGCATGTAAATATCAGCAAAGGTGTCCTTACATTCTCTGTGTGTCCGTAAGGGACAGACTAGCAGTGTCACCATCCCTGTGTCCCCATGCCCCACTGTCTTGTTGTGCCCAAGTCACACAGTGCAGGGACCACAGCCCACGCTGCCTGCAGCATCTTGTGTTTTTCCCCACTGAAGGAACAACTTCTTCAAGACCAGGAGAAGCTATAGTGTATCTGGGTATCTATAAAACTGAGCAGTTATGCAGTATTCATGTATTTGGAGGAAAAGATGATGGCAGAAATACTGGAGACTAAAAATGGCTACCAGCTTCTCCAGACCTGAATGGTAATTCAGCCGAGTTGGACTGTCACTATTTAAATAGAGTGGTGCAATCAAGCTATTGACTACCTTTGATTTCCCATGGTTTTGAGCCTTAGCACCTATTTGTGCCTTTGGAAGTCATCCCAGAATCGGCTGACTTGCGATTTCTTCTCAGGGACCCTTCTTTCTCAGTTAAAGTGAATAACCTGCTTTTTCCTTGTATTAACTTTTAATGCAATAACTTTTTTGACTTTTATGTTTCTGATATTGCAGAGGTGGAGATGGAGTGGAGTTCAAGCAAGGAAAGTCAAGATATATCATCTGCCCACACTGAAGTATAAGCATTCACCAGCTAATGCCGTATATTGTTCGATGATGTTGATGTTGCCGGAAAAAAACTGTAGGGCTGAAAATAGTAAGGGTAAAAAATTGGCAGACTGTGTGATTTTCCTGATTGTATACAAGGTGATAAATTTCTTTTAGTTCCATTTATAAGCACAGTCTTGTTTTAAATTGATTTACTGTTCCTAACAAAAAAAAAAAAAAAAAAAGAAAAGAAGAAAAAATCAGTTCCAAATAATTTACAGTTATGAGAGAACCCACTCCACTCTGTCAATGGCTTTCCAAGTAGCAAAATTTAAAGCAGATCTTTCTGATTGTCCTCAGCACCCAAAAATGTTCTCTCTGCTGTGTAACTTCAATAATATCTACATCTAGATCTATCTATACATCTGCATCTATCTATATCTACTTCTGTCTACAGAGGTTTGATATATTCTGAAACCAGCAACACCTTGAGAAATGGATTAAACCTGCTCTCTTGTATGAAGTAACTGCTTCAAGCTCAGCCTCCAATGCGAGACCACCATATTGTTTACAGAGGAATCACTAATGCAGAGTTTTAGTCAAAAAGCAGTACATCATCCTCCACATGGCTAGTAACAGCAAAGGGTGGGAAAGGAATTAGTAGAAACTGAGGCAAGGAGATGGAGTGGTCTTGCTCTCTCTCTTTCACACCTACACATATATATATGCCCACAAACACCCCCCAGGTGCATAGATGATCCTTCCCTCTTCTGGTGTCTTCTCTCCAGCCTGCTTCGGGAGAGTTTCTAGGGCTGCCCAAGGCTTGTTGTGCGGTTGTCACCGTGCTGCACAGCTTCCCCGTGGGTGCTGGTGTTTCGGCAGAGGCGTGGCAGTGCTGCCGGGGTGCTCGGTTAAAGAGCTGTGGGGCTGTATTCGGATTACACACAGGCAGCCAAAGCAACAACTGATACTGTAGCTGGTGATGCACTTGTGCCTTTCCCGGCAGTCAGGTTAAGCCATCTCAGAAATCCCAGCCTTGGCAGGGAAATCACAGTTTTCTGCTTCCCCTGGCCTGGGAATGCGTTCCTTCTCTGCCAAGAGTTGATAGAAGTGTAGCCATAATCCACTGCTCCTGTTTATAGGAGCAAAGCTTGCTTTACTTTCCCTGAATTTAAATAAAGGTATTTGCACATCCCTGATGAATATTTTCCACCTGTATTTTGATCCATAATAGACCGTCTCTATACTAGCAGCAACTGATCAATTGTTTGGGGGCTGTTTGTTTTCAAGGCAATGCACGGGTGATTCTCGAGTCTCTCCTGTGGCAGAACATGCTGTTATCAATATGTTACTTTCTTTTCACTGGAAACATAGATTTTAGAAGGCATGTAAAATAAATGGGGTCTGTTTTAATGCAAGTGACAGTTCAGAAACATGTCTGGTAAAACAGCGTCCAAAGCCTCTTCCCCTTTGGAACCGACCAGTGCAAGACCTGCACTCACAAGGTCTTGGTTTGTTTATCTTTTTCTAATTAACAGGAGTTAGTCTTTCAAAGTATCTGCAGTAAGTGAAAGCCAAGAGGCTGGAATGAGTGCTCCTTGAGGTCTCAAAAGAAATGTATTTGCTTTTCAAGAGGAACAGTGAGACTGGAAAGAGGCCTGACATGGGCTGTCAGGTCTCCACAGCAAAATCCATGCTGCAGTGCCTGCGCATGGCTGGGGCCAAGGAAGCGACGCTCACAGAAATGGGTGAGAATAGTGTCTTTCCTCCGAGTTCAGCAGATGCAATGCTGATGAGAGGTGCCTGAACACCAGAGCAGACCGAGGCCAGGGCTCAGCCCAACAGAGATGTTACCATCGGGGTGTGGGTACCAGCCCAGCACGGCAGTGAGGACACAGATGCAGGTCTGGAAAAGCAGCTCAGATTCCAGCATCCCTTCACTTTTGGGCAGAGTGTGTCAAAAAGTTGTGTCTTCTCACAGACCAGAGATGTGAGCTCTGGCCAGGTTCTCCACATCTCCTTTTCCCCTTCCATATTTAGTGCATTTGCTTTATCTAGACATAAAGAGTAGTCGTCACTCAGTGTGTACCCATCCTACTACAGTGGGGTTTCTGTCTCATTTAGTGGCTTTAGGCAGCGCTGAAGTTCAATGAGGAGGAGCAGGGACCCAGTTGGAAATGCCAGCGTGCCTGCCAAACTGTCACCTGAGGTGTTTTCAGATGAGGATGTCTGCAGAAATTACACTGAGGCTTGGCATCACCAGGCAAAGCTACTCTCTTACATCTATTGCTGACTAATACAGACAGCATAGTCTGTCGCCCCATTAAGAAGCAGCAGCTGTACTGAAAAAAAGACTGGAATTCTTTAGGAGCAATTTTTATTACCAGAAAAGAAACATCTCTCACATAAAAAGTCAGTCCGTTGCTGCAGACTTAACTAATTTACCTCTTATTTCCCCATCTGTTTCACTCCAAAATGGTGCTTCTCCTGGTGCAGCAGTGGGTTCTGATGGTAGGGACAGATGCCATTGCCATGGAGGTACCTGTCCCGAGCCATGGGACCCCAAAGCACCCAACAGCAGGGGCAGGCAGGACCCCCAAGCCCATCAGTCAAAGCCCAAGGCTGCTCGCTCCAGCTGTGCAAGTGCTGAAGCTATTCCCGAGCGTTGCTGAGCTCGTGCTGGAACTGGACCGCTGAAACCCAGTTCACCTCAAAAGGGGATTTGGAATAAATGTCATTGTCCAACTTTGTGTTTAATGTCTTGCAGAAATTTTTAATAGGGAGGTATTTTGTTGTTTTATGTGTAAGGAGGGGGGGTCCCCCCCACCCATCCACAAGCTCAGCTTGGGATCTCAATGTCAAACAGCTGTCTTTCTGGGTCACACTTCATTACTGACAATAATAAGAGTTTTCCAAATGAGAGAAATCTTGGAGCTTCAGCATTTTTACCATGCAAATGTAAGGATCATCATCTCAGTAGTTCTTGCAGACCTAAATCTTTCTTGCCTGTGTGCCAACCTGCTTCCGTGGCACTAACACGGCTGAGAACGAACAAGCACGAGCCTTTCCTACAGTTCCAATGTCAAGGGCATTGTCTCATCCACTTCCAGCTTTATGTGCTTCTAGCAGTGAGATTTTTCACACCAAAAATCACCTCTTCACAGATCATCCTACAGACTTGTAGCTTCTTCCTATGCAAGTTTTTCCTGATAGTCAATCTGTATTTTACTGTTTTGTTTTGTGCGGCCTCTTTCTTTCTATTTTATCCTTTTGTTCTTAGTTTCTGGATTCCCAGATTTCCTCTGAGGAACCATCTGGGGCAAAAATACATCTGTCATCCCTCTGAGCTCTCACAGCTGAGAAACCTTCTAATAACAGAATTGCTGTGCTTCTGCTCCAGAGGTTTTGGAGGATGGCTGCAGGGCCGGCTGCTCCCGTTTGCCGCGGCTGTCGGAGAGAATGCCTGCTCCTCTGCCTACTCTCTCTTACTGTGTGTTGCAGTTAAAGCCGGTTTTGTTGTCAGATTTTAAAAAGCAAGGAAAAGTTTCTGGTTTTGGGGAGGGTTTGTTTGGGGGATGTCTGAAGTTTGAACACAGTGCTTGGTAAGAACAGGATTGCTGTAGATCAAATAAAACCTTGAGGGGCTTGGAGATTTTTTTTATATATTCTTAAGAATATATTAGCCTTCAGTTCACAAATAAATCACAAATTCTAGAAAATCCGAATCTCTTGCTTGAGCCTCTAACAGGGTAAAAATAAACGTATACTTTGTTGCAGCATGTTTGGGGAGTTAGAGAGATATTTTCATTTTCCTAACCCTGATGTCTGTGTTTGATTCTGTATTTACCTTAGCATATATTGAACTGTGGTTCATTATTTTGGGCAATGGCAGTGCTTTTGAAAAATTAAATATCACACTCATATCACCTATTTTAATTTCAGTAATGTTCCACCCAAGAGATGTTAAGCTATGTCATGGCTTTGTGCCCAGTAACAGCATTTCAGGTATTTGCTTCCTGCAAGTAAGTACAGAAAATTTCTTGCAATATCTTGACTGGCTTGTAGAATCCAGTGTTGCTGATTTTCTGTGTAGGCAGAATAGAATAAAGGTATCCCCCCCTATAATTGCAGGTATTTCTATTTAGACCTGAGTTTCCTAGTCTTGCTTTGCTTGTGCATTGCCATCAGCACTGCTGGCAGCAGCCGTATGAAACACATTAACAACAGGGAATACCTTTCCTGGTATCGTTCATATTCTTAATGACTAGTGATTTTGGTGACAGGACTAAAGAAGCCTGGCTATTACACAGTACTGGGAACCGAGTCTTTGGAAATCTTTTAAGTACCTTTTATCTGGATTCCATATCTTACCACTCATTTTCTATAGAAATGAAGCGTGCTTAAGTTCTACAGGTAACTTAGTCTGCGTGTGTGATTTTCTGCCACTAGACATTTCTGAACCCATTGACAGGCTTCAGGTCAGTCTATCACAGGTTAGAAGTCCTAAAAGAAAAATACAGTTAAATTCCTGCATGTTTGCATGAAAGCTGGCAGGCAGATACAAGAGACCAGCTTCTGAGCTTTCCCAGTAATAGTCCTAATAACTTCTGAACTCTGCTTCGGTATGGATTCAATGATCATTCATATCCTCCCCAGCCTAATGAATGTTATGACAGCTAAAAACTTAGTATATATTTTATATATATATATATATATATATATATATATATATGTGTCATCCAGGAGATGCCAACAAATAACAAGAAGCAGTTCTCCATTTCCTTTGCTGATCGAAGAGACCATCTTTCTCCTGGCGTGCCCAGGGAATCTGGATCCCCACTGAGCAGATGAAAAGCAGTCTTAGGCAGAGCTCTCAGACATTCATCAGACTCTTTCAAACAGACCTCTTAAGTCCCTTTGGTTAAATTTGTCTTTAAGAATTAATGTTAAACTCAAATAGTAATTTTTCTAGTTGTTGAAATAGCCTAGATATTTTTTTCTTCAAAAAATGTGCATGTCCAAAGCTTGGATGGAAAGAGAGACATGCTTAAATAAGTCAAAGATGCCATTTGAGGACTCAACTATTCTCAGCATTTAAAAGGAGAAAATCACTTATTAATAGATCTATTATTTGTGTTAGTAAAAGAAATTCACACTGAGGCATTTTACAGGACTGTGGCTTTAAGCTGTACGTTCCTTATGGCTTTCTGATTTTATCTTTAAATCCTCAGCAACAATGCTTGTGGCACTTGAAATGGCCCTGGAAAAACAAGAGCTAGGAGACCCCACTTGGTAATTCCAGGTGCTCAGTTTGTAGGTGGTAAATTAGCAAATGTGAACCCCATCCAAAATGAGTGACACAGCCCATACTGCACAGGTATTGACTTTTCTCACGACAGACGAGGGTAGATGTCCAAAATTTGTCACTGTTAGGCTACAAATATGTTAATCTTTAAGCAAGGAGTTTCTTTAACCGAAGTTGTCTGTAATACTTAATCAAATGTCATACAGCATTGCTGGAAATATTCCTGGTTTTATCATTCCTAATGGATCTTTCTGTACTGTCTCTCCTGTTTATGACTGTTTAAATGCAAGTATTGTCTTCGTATATTCTGAGACTCTTGATTTGAAGCACATGAAGCAAATTCTGGAATTCTTGAAACCAGAGTTGTGTTTAACACAAATGCTATTTGCAACCCAATTAGCAAAGCTGGGAAACGCTGTGCTGCCCAGCCCGAGTGAAACTCTTAACAGCTACCAGATACCGGCTGTGCTGAGAAAAAAAATTAGATTCTTTAGAATTCAGTCTGAAAATCATCTGAGGACAAGAACGTGTGAATTCGCCTCACTTTATGCATGTTACCTGCAGTCAGCCGGTCTCTAAGGAGCCATAACTCAGAGCTAAGTGTTTGCAGCACTGTAATACAAACACTGGCGCAGCTGCCCGGGCGCGATGGCCGTTCCCAGGCGCAGAGGGGCAGGCGCGGGCGCTGGGCTGCGCTCGGAGCTGGCTGGGGCTGCCAGGGAGGGCGGGCAGGAGCACCCACACAGCCAGACGGCCCGGCCATGCCGAGGAGGGACACGGGAGCAGCGCTGTGCCCGACGGCCGTGGCCACGCAAAGCCACACAAAGAGCTTTGAGACTCAGCCAGCGCCAGGAGTTTCACTTACTGGATAGTCACTGGCTACTTTTTGCCAAGTTTCTAGTTGAACGCTTGGGATGTTTGAGCTTCATGGGATTTAGTGATTTCTCATCCCTTCCAAGCCCTTTTCCCTATGAAGGAGACCTAGAAGTGATACTTCTGAGGGCCAGCAAATGGCAAATGTGAAAGCTGCTAGGAAAATCCTCCCTGCCAAAAAAAAGCTCATCAAGTTTGGTTTGGGATGTTTCATTATTTTTCTTGGTTTTTTGTGGGGTTTTTTGTTTGGTTGGTTTTCAGTTTTGTTGTTTGTGTTGTTGTGCTTTGTTGTTTGGTTTTTGTTTTGTTTTCCCCTGTAAGGAACAATCTAGACAGTATGGGATTGCTCCCCAATGTGAAATCAATCTCTGCTCCTCAACTTTATTTTTTTTCCCCTCCTCTTCTGGGCATCTTCGGAAGGACAGTGAACACAGAGAACTGGAAGGAATGGGTAATTTGTTATAGGTGACTGAAATATGTGAGGAACATTAGATGTACTTAGTAGACAAAGGTCAGAATTAACATTTAGGTATCTGAACACATACATTTAGAGGAAATGCTGTGTTAAACCTGGATCTCTATTAGCCAGGATCACAAAATTCAAATCAAACATTTTCATATTAGGAAACGGGATTTTCTCACCAATTTGTTGCGTGCTGGCAGTTCTGGTATCCCCATCTACTTGAGATAATCTTCAGACAGAACCTTGCTTCTGAAAGGAACACCAGTCCCAGATAAGCATCCAAGCTCAAGTGCTTTACTGAGCTGATTTTCAGACCCTGGGTCTGAAGCTTTTTATTTTTAATCTGTGTGCAGATCTGACTCCCTGGAACACTTCTGATTCACTTAGAATTAATTAATCTTGTCTCCCTCCACACTGTTATTTTCTCAATAGCTTTAATTACCTTTAAAATAAAAAAAAAAAATAACAAAAAAGAAGAAGACCGTAACTCCCCAGTATAAAAGGCGATGACTGCAGTCACTCCCAGTCACCCTGGCTGGCACAGAACACTCAGAGCTTCATTTTGGTGCGAGGCTCTCGCTGACCAGGGCAGCCTTTCTGTGCACTGACCACAGTGCCCTCAAAAGTACATCTAAACCTGCCCATCTGATTTCCATCAAAGATCAGGATTCTCAGGTCTGGTTTCTTAGTTCTATTTATTTTGTTCCAGTTCAGCTTTTCAGCACATCACAAACACATTTACAAATACCTTGAATTATGCATTTCCCATGAGACAAAGAGTGTTTAGTCTAAAACCTTTGTATTTTCTTATATCTTATTCTGCTACTATTTCTCCCCAAATGGAAGGCAGCTGTAAAAGCTAATTTACCACAGCACCATGATACAGTCAGTGGTTTCTAGGAGAAGGAAGGTAGGGGTTGCCATGCTGGGGGGTTTGGTGGGTTAGGGGTTGCAATACAATGAGATTTCTATTTTCCTCAGCAATAAACCATAAAGCCCACAATGTATAACACACCAGAACTGAATTACCTAATAATTATGTAGAAGTGATCTGTGATTTGTAGGCGCCACCATCTGGGCATAACTTCTGTTTGCAACTGGAATAAACAGAATCACACAAGAGATTAGAAACTTTTCCAAGCCTAACCAAACCTGATAATTATTTCTACTAATAGCATTTTTCTCTAAATAAATATATTTCCACTTATTCCCGCAACGTACTCAGTCTGTGAGTGGTTAGAATAATAAATTCTAAGTAGTAAAGAAGGAATTTATTTATTTATTTATTTAAGATTTAATTATGTTCTAGACTGCTGGGACTAAATCCACTAAATCAAGATGGAATTTCTAATCTATCAGCATACTGCTCCAAGCATGTCTGCACCCCAGCCAGCTGGTCAGTGAGATGTAAGCCCTGGGTCCAGGCAGGCTGGGAGCCAATGCCTATGCATGGCCGTGAGACCTTCTGACCTTTTGGGTTTCATGTTCCCTGTTTTTTTTCACCGGTATTCATTGGAGAATGAAATAGGGTCAAGGGGAAACCCGGAGCATCACTGCATGCTCAGGAGAGTTTCAATCATTTATCTGGTAGTGAGGAAGACTATCCTTTTGTGGTCAAAACATGACCCTTTGTGCACCCAGCGCAGAACAAGCCTGTGCCAGCGCCACGGCCGCTGCCTGGGCCAGGAGCAGAGGCTGAGCTCCTGTGACTCCAGGCACAGCAGCCAGGCCAGGGTTCAGCTATTTCCTTCCAAGATAAAACCCAAGATAAGTGTCTCTTCCACAATGAACTGAAAACACTGGGTTTGGTTTGCCTTTCTTTTTTTAAACTGTTCTGATGCTTTTGTGGAGATTCCCTCTGGGAGAAGAGCTCCAGGGCGCTGGTGGTTCACAGGGGTTTCCATAGGTGACAGCAACAAGGCAATGGACAGTTTGACCCCAAGGCTAAACTCCTGGAAGTCATGAAGTCAACAGGGCCTCCTAACACCTCTGCTCTGGATATATTGCCCCTGCAGAGTAATCCAAATGAATGAAGTATCTAACGAAATATGAGAAAAACACTGGATTTTTAAATGAGAACCACTTTGAAAACAGCAGAATCGGTATGCTGGGACAGAGCAGATCATACACATGTTGTTGCTGCTCCTTGCCTCCTGCTTTCTTTTCTAAAATTCCTATCGGTCCCATGAGGAGCTGGAGAATAAACCTGTTGTCAGTTTTATTGCAGAGCTGGCTGCCTAAACTGATGTCTTACTGCAACTTGGTTATAAAAAGGAAAAAAAGAAAAACTGCCAAAAAGCCTTGCTGATGTAAATGATATTCCTATTGCAAGACTCTCCAGGAAAGGCCCTCTAAAACAGGAGAAGCCTGATACATACAGCAGTATTTTCAAAACACCGACTTAAAAATTTAAAGCTCTATGGCTTTTTTTTCACTGCTGTAAGCTGTAACGAGAGCTGGCAGGGCTCTACTCTGAAAAGGATGGAGGGAACAGACCAACATACAGCAAAATAGAGTGGTCTTGTGGTGATATTAGAATCAACCTGTGAGACGAATAATTTCCCACATTTTGGAATACAGCCTGAACTAAAACCACTCATTCAGTGTATCTTCAGGAAATTATCATCCCTTACGCCCTTGATTTTTAGCATCCAACATACGATGCCATTTCTTCTCTTTTTCTTTCACTAAGGCAGGTGCTTTGATTACACAATTCCTTGTGTCATTCTGATGAGGCAGCTTGTTGATACGAGTTGTCCCAAGGCCTGGCATGATGCGGAGATGAGGTTCTTAGGGACGTGGTTCAGTGCCAGAGTTGGGTTATGGTTGGGCTCAATGATCCTGAGGGTCTCCTCCAACCCAAGTGACTGGATGACTGCTCACTTGCAGGCTGTGTGTGCTCTCCCCCCAGTCAGCACTACATTCCTCCCCAAAGTCAGGTTTGTCATGTTGTATTTGAATATGTCAATACACTTGGAAATTTCATTAAAATCTTAACATTGTCTTGCGTTTGCATAACTAGGATGGAAATCTCATGAGAATATTTTTCCCAGTAATGCTGCTTATATTTCTTAGTTATAACGAAGCAGAGAGCAATACCAATACAAAGCTCACTGAAGTCATGTACATTAAAATGAAACCAAAGATACTGATTTCTACATTTCCAGAGTTCAGTTTGGTTTACTTTGTGACCAAAATACCAAACTATCCATTTGTTCTGTGTGCTATATATGTTCTAACTGGGCTTTCACTGATACCAGGCATCCCAGTATGTCATGTTCTCTCAGAGCCCTTAATGCCACCTGCGACCAGAACTACTGCTTCTGGGCAGTACCAGCTCTTGCCTATTCTTCATTGCCTGTGCTTCCCTCATATGGGATTTAGTTACTGACTTTCACTGGTCTCTGCTTGAAATTTTAGGAAAAAAATGTGTAAGGATCCATTTGACCTCTCTTCTGAAAAGCAGTGATGTGAAATGAGTATTTGTTGCACTCTTGATCTGCGCTTGTTCTTAAATACACTGTAGCCTTAATAAATGCCTTTGGTCCATCCCTCAGCAGGTGTAAATTACCCCGGCTCGATGAAGCTGAGCAGATTTACATCATCTGAAGACAGAGTCCTTGGCATGCTGGAGCACCGTGCTTTTTGAGATCGTGGCAGTCAGCGAGCCGTTTACAGCATCTACAGCACGGCTTAGCCTGCACATGGACTCTTCTGATCACCAGGTAACACCTGCTGAACGACAAGCACCCTCGTTTTTTGTGATGGTTGGTGTCCTGTTTGGTGTGTTGCTTTGCTCAGTTGATGTGCAATAGGAGAGCGAGGGTGAGTTTTGGGGAGCCTGCACACCCAGCAGCCCTCGTGCCACTGCTGCCCCTGTGCTGCTCCTCACCCCTCAGCCAACCCCCTGCCCAAAGCTACCTGGGGCTCCCACTTCCATAGGCGTTTTATAACTCTTATGTTTGGAGCATATAATTTTAATGGGTGGAAACCAAATTAACTAAATCCCACTTGACCAGTGCTTCTTGTGAAGGCAGTGGAAATTCTGTTTGCTGCATTTCTTGCTCTCCAAACCACGGTAACCTCTTGGCCTCCAATACTTGCTCTGTGCATTGGAGTCCAGAAATCAGGGCCATTTAATTCTGCTTTGCTACAATGCGCTACTTCACAACAGTCTGCATTTTCATAAAGTCAAAAACTTAACTAAAAAGCTGTAATACTCTCAACACCAGCACACATGCACACTGATGGATTGAGGATTTATCTCCATTTGCAAAGTACTAATTGTGAAGACCTGCGATAGAACAGGGATTGTGCTGGATTATAGACATTTTAAATAAGACACAAGTGCAGACAGACTTTGAATTTTAAAAAATCTTTGTCCATTTGAGATAGTCAGAGAGCTGGGAATAATTGAGCCAATATAAATCTCATACTTCAGATGTCTGCCCTGTTCCTGTGTGTCTGATCTCTTCTTCCAGTCCTGCTGAAAACCTCTGCACTGCATGGATTTCTGTATATGCTTTTACCTCTTCCAAGTTTTCCATTAACTAGTTGTAATACAAGCAAGAAAATGCACTTAAATGTTGTATCCATTTGCTCATGAGGCACTGCAACTGTGACTATTTGTTGGTAAACACTATTTGGCATCTCTCAAGTGAAAAATAGATTAAGATTAGAAAAGACCATAAAAACATCCTGGAGATTATTCCTGTGTCTATGGGAAAGACTTGCAATGCCGTTATTTCAATAATGAGATGTGTGGGAAAGGAGGGGGGTCACGCTTCAGGTCTCCAAACATTGTACCACTTTTATTGCGATCATATTATGCATTCCTCTGTAGCTTTTCCTCTCTCATATAGTTTTTCTTTCCTGCTTGTGTTTAATTATTCCCAATTTTTTTAGGTGCATTTATTTGGTTATAACCCAAAATAGCACATTTTGTAGGTGGTCAGGGCTCATGATTTTCATAATGTGAATGATGCATCATGGCTCATTTGCTCTTTTTTTAAATTATATTTGCTATACAGGTGTGAACACATGTGAAGTTGCACTACTATGTGAACTTGCAGCATCTGTAGTCCTACAATTGCTCCTCACGTAATGCCAAGATGTGATATTATTTAGGTGTCTACGTGCCCCATGGTATCAGCAACATGGTCTTGCTGTCACTTGGGAAGGAACTGGGGTGATACAAGGCAGTTTGGGTTCTTTACCTCCCATCATAGGATGTAATTTCTTTTAGTTTTGATACAATATTCAGCTGAGAAGCAGTGGCTATGACATGCACATACCACTTCCAGGAAAGTGAGTGGAAGTTCTACGTGTAGCCAAGGACAGCACTTGTGAGATGAATGCACAGGAAAATCCCCAATCAAAGGCTTTCCAGCAGGAATGGCAAGGTGCAGTTATACTTTCACTATTGGTAGCAATTTGCAGTGTTAGGGCTGTTTGTTTTTTAATCCAAGTTTAATTTTTTGTACAGATGCTACCACCCTCTCCTGAGCACATAGCAAGATTTCCAGTTCTGCTTTTCAGTCCAGCTTAAATGAGCTGAGCCCAGCACTCAGGCCTTGGTGCAAACATTATATTCAGTTGAGCTGGGGTTTAAGGTCTTTCAAGAACTGAGGACTTCCTTCAGTTAATCCTTTGGTCCTTGTCCCCTCTTCACCCATCTGAGGAGTATTTCTCACTTGAAAGTTTCAGTTCCTTTCACATGATAAAGCTTTAGGTCTCCAGTATTGCAGACAAACAGCTCCCAGGCAACTGTAACCCCCATTGACACCAGTAAGGGACACTTTGAAGAGGAAGGTTTTGTAGGGGATTAAGTGCTTGATTTGCAAATCATACAGAGAGAATGAAAGTGGATTTTCATGGCATTGTTTTACAACATTACTTTTTTTTGCTAACACTGTGCTTTAGTGATCACAGATAGGGATATACGCTGACACTGCAGAGCTGGAGTTTGAATCTTTTCCAAACTTCTTTACTAACCAGGAGCCTCAAAGCATTTTGAGAACTACAGTAACAGAATCCATTGAACACAAGTCTGCCAGGGCCTCTGCAGGGCTACCTGCACCCTGCTTGGTTTCCTGTTATAGATTATTTGAAAGGGAGTTTTGGCATCCAACTCATACTGTCAGATCTTCCAAAAAAAGAGCATCTCTTCTGATCTCATTGTGTTTGCTGTAGTTATTTTTCTGTATATTTCCATCATTCACAGGTTACGATTCACACTGTATTGGAGTGCAGACTCTGTGGAGTCCTTTATGCAAAATACTCTTTTATATTACATACCTTTGACTCCAGTTCTGGTCCCATAAAGAGTTACCCTTATCTTAATCTCCCCTATCCTACTGTGCAGGCACAGGAACCAGCACAACTGGAATCTTCTCAGGTGTAAACTCACATCTAGATTGTGCTTGTTATCTTGTCCAGTTTTCAATATTTACTCTGCCAGCTGTTTATTACAAATATCTTTCATCTTTTTAGAAATTGCTTGCATTGGTATCTTGAAAGGTATTGTATCTATGATTAAATTTCTATCATGGTGCTTAAGGAAAAAAATATACTGCTGATCTCTTGTCTTTGTAGCATTTTCAAGCTATTGATCAACAAGGCTGGTAATGCCTGCGTTCAAGTGGGTATTATATTCCCTGGTGTCCTCTTTAATCTTTTGATTCAGAATTCCAAAATCTTCTTATTCCACCATTATCCTAAATTAGTGCCACTCTTCACAGCATGTCTCTAATGAACAAATTTGAATATTTTATTCCAAAGAGCTTTTACTTCAAATGCTCCACCTTTGTAAATCCTGTTTTCTATGACCTGTACCGAGTCCTTGACTGACATTTGTAGCAGCCCGACTCTGGTTTTGCAAACATCGGTACAGACCAAGATGTGCTGCTCAACTCAACTGCAGGTTGCCACCGTGACAGCAGCTCAGGTCCCACGAGATGAAAACTGGGCTTTCTGCTCCAAGCAGCTGTGCTAAGGAGAAACTTCAGGACCACTTTGGTGTCACAAACTGCAGAGCAAAGACAATTTGCAACACAGCATTTGTAGGAGCAAGTGGATATTTTAACAGTCTCCACTTAGGTTTAAAATACACAGATAAGTCCCAGAATGGACAAGTCTATCCTTCAACTCTTTTGTTCTTAATAAACAGAATGCCTTGCACCCGTAGGTCTTTCATGGCTGACTGGAAAACAAGGGCCTGTCTGTTCTGCGTATGCAATTGAAGTTCTCTTCCTGCATAAAAGCCGTCTTGTGTTAAACCTGCTATGTTTGGTCAAAATGCCATGTTTCTCAGTGGTACCGGGCACTACATGACTCACAGGTATTAGTGTGCTGTCTTGCACATGGGGTTCAGAGTTGGCTTCTGTACCTCTGGTACTGCTGCCACAACCGTAATTACATTCATATAGGAAATGCAGAATATTTTCCTTGGGAAATATATATATGAAGCCTGTAGAGACTTTTTTTGATTTTTTTCATAAAGCTGAGATTATTATATTATTTTATTTTATTATTTTATATTATGTTCTTTTGCCTCAGAGACACTATGAACTGTTAGCAGATTTCCTCCACCTCATGTCTAACCTTCTGGATTAGGTTCAGTTTTCCTCTAATAAGCTAAAGAAGGAGGGCATGCTGCTGGGTGCTCCTTGACTAGGTATCTGCAAAGAATGGGGAGAAAAACTCATCATGGGTCACTTCAAGCTGAGCTACATGTTTAGTTTCTAAAGTACACGACAGGGAGAGGAGGGTATTGTTTAGGAGAAAGTTTTCCACTGGAGAGAGAACTATTGCACTTCATCATGAGGGACACAAGGAATTACTCAATGATGTAGCTGCTGCCTAGAGATTCATAATCTGAACCCTTCCTCAGCACACAGAATAAGGAACCTCTTAGGCATGAGGACGCTGACTCCTCGATGACCCTGCTTTGAGTGGAAGGTGGATTAAGTGGCCTCTCGTGGTCCCTTCCAATATGAATTATTCTATGACTCTATCTGCTTTTTTTTCCAAGCTTGCAGTGGCTGTCAGCATTCCTGACCAGTCACACTGTTGTAATAAAAACTGGAATTTTCAAGGATGGTTTACTGAATGCTCAGGAAGGTACAATTATTCGAACGTGAATAAAATTATGCTGGGCATAGAAACATCTTAATTAGAATGAAATGTGCAAGCAGAGATATAAAAACAAACAAACAAAAAAGCAACACACAAAAGTATGAAATAGAGAGAGAATGGGGAGAGAAAGGAAGTAACAGTTTGATGGCCACAAAGATCAGACACAGAGACTGTGTCTGGATATTCACATTACAGTTAGTGAATAGTGTTTGATGGCACTTGAAAGTGGAAGAGGTTTTGAATGGGTCCAAGGAACAACCAGAGCCTTTTGAAGCCAGAAGCAGAGATAATGAGTCTCTGCATGTGTCCACTGTTAAGTTGTTTTAGTTGCAAGATAAATCAAATTTAGACAAAACCCCTTTAAGCACCTAGTTAATGTTGCAGCTGAAATAATTTCTTCATTCATTCAGATACAGAGTGGCCAAATGTTTGAGGCGGTGGAAAACAAGACTGAAGTGGCAGTGAGGGACATCAGTCAGGATGTTTGTATGGCTATGTGGTAACTGGTAAAGCCAATCTTACACACTGGAAGTTTGTTTGGGCTTTGTTTTTTAACAGTGCCTTGTAGGAATCAAGAGATTGCCTGCAGGATCATTCACTTCCAGGGCACCGGGCTGCTCTGTTCAGAAGTGCCTGGGGTGATTCTGATGGCTCTGCCCTGGACCCTGGAACGGAAGATGTACCAGAGGTTCCCATGTCCTCCCTGGCTGGACTGCGCAAGGGGTTGAGTCTCATCACATGGAACCGGGGGTGAGGTGGTGACTGAGGAGCTTTTTCCTGACACAGCCCACCCCTCACATTGCCTGTTCAACAAACCAGACGTAGCCCCACCACACTGCTCGGTGTGCCTTTCCCCCACAGCACCGTGCAAGGAGCAGCACACATCTGCCACCACTGCACAAGCTTCTGGTTTGTGCCTGCAGCTCAGGTGCTGCTTTTTGTGGTTCTTTGAACACTCTGCATCCCATTTGTCACCTAGTTTAGTGTGCTGCTCCTTCCCCAGCAGCTCCACAAGCCCATGGCATTAGCTACCCCATCCTTAAGGCTCAAAACAGCTTTTTGCAAGACAAAAATCAGTAAAGGTGCTTGAGGAGGGGCAGGTCCGCGAGGGCAGTGAGCGACCCTTTGTGCTGCTCTGGATGGGGCTTTGGGGGATGACTCCGTGTTGCAACTGGCTCCGTCTCTGTCCTGGTATGTGGAATTCTTTGCACGTGTACAGATGATGGAATGGGAATGTTTCTGTTCATCTACAAATCTAAATTTCTCATTAAAATTGGTCATTAGTGAAATTAGTGAAAGTATCTATTAATATATGCACTATCATTTGCAAATCTGCTGCAGGCCTACCAGTTCCAGAATCAATTTAGATGGCCATTTCTATGGCTTTGGCTATGTAATACATGTGGATGAGTTAATTCACATTAAGCATTAAACCCCTTATTAAACCCCTTACGGTTTTTGCTCTTTTTAACAAGTGTTAGCAATGCATAGAAGTGTTTGGTGGTGGGTTTTTTTCAATTTCAAGTTTATGGGCTAATTTTGGCTTATTCCAATTTTATATTTAAAACAATTTTCTTCTTTAACGTGTTTTCAAGGATAATCTGTTATTGAGAACACTAATGACCTTGGATATTAAGTTCTAACTTTTATTTCCCTGCGGCTGCTCGCTGTATCAAAATGGAGAAGGTACAGGACGATGTTGGCAGCTCTTATGCCCTTTTCCTTCAAATGGACGGATACCTAATGCATTTTCCTTTAGATTGTTTTGTTTTCAGTGGCGTTCTGAAAATTACATTCCTGTCTCATCCCATGAATCAGAAATTATATCTTCTGTGGGGGTTTTAGTATTTGTTTCCATTTCTTGTGACTTCCCCTCATAAACAGATTTTGATGCATACTGTGCTAATCTTATGATTGCTGCTGGCTGTGCTGTCTCTATATCAGGTAACCTTATTGATCTTTATTTCACCTCAACTACCAGCAGTTTTGCTGCAACACACCTAATTTCAACCACTGAAGATGCTCTAAAGTATCGATATGAGCAGAGAGGTTATTTTTCTCTAACCATGACAATAAAAGTAAGTCTAGCATTATCCTGGGAAGATCCAGATTCTGATAGTTCCATGTAACCATCTGAGCAGTACCGAGGAACTGAGAAATTATATTCACTTCAGTGGAGGGTCCCGGTCTTGAGGGACTCAATACTTCCAGAGGAGAGGATAAGCACTTTATGAATGCATGAGCATATATACATGCTTGTGCACGCACACACACACGGGCGTCTTGAGGACAATCTCAGACAGAGGGAGAAAAATATAGATTCCTGAAGGCCAAGAAATCATTTAATTTAAATAAGAAGTTTCTCTATAATACAAATATATATATATATATAAAAATAAATGAAGGTGCAGTGAGTACAGAAGTTTGGTGAAAAAGTAAAACTCTCTCTTCAGCAGAACCTGTATCTACTTTTCTAAAATGCTACGAGGTTTGCTGGCCTTTTTTTAAAGGACTATTTTTTATTGAAAACTGTCCCCTCCTGGCCCCCAAATTACCACATTTGTTGGCTGTGAGCAGTGCCTGAACTATGAGGGCTGTATATTGATCACACCAGCCTCTGTTTGCATTATTTAGCTCTTGAAGAGCATCTGCTGAGCATCCATCAGGATGGGGTGTGTGCCACCACCATATGGGCTGCCAACTGCTGGTGGAGCCAGGGAGGTGCTGTTACGCTCCCATATATTCCCATACAACAAAGCCATTAACATCTGGCGTTCCATGGCACACGCTTACTTTTGTGGTACGATAACAGCAGATTATTCATTCCTAACTACAGCGAAGATCCTTAATGGCAGTGATGGTACTGACTCAAAATGAAGTTAGGGAAACTGTTACTGCAACTCTCTAGCTGTGTGGAGCATTGCACGGGAAGGTCACATACTAGAATTTTGTTCTTCCTATGAGCATAAAACAGCCTTTTGGATATCTGAATGGCGCTTCTAACACTGCCCTCTGCCTCTGGCCGAGACAGGAGGGCAGCAACTATAGGGAAGGTTTTCTCAAGTCAGTTGGAAGGTAGGATTGATATCACAATAGCTTGATACTTCAATGTGTGCTGGTCTGCAAGCTGTTGATGTAACTGTGAATAAATCATCTGGAAAAAAAAAAATAAGGCAATTTTCTTCAAAATTCAGTAATATTTTGTCTTGCATAATGTTTCACTGCCATAAGGCCCAAAACTCTAATTAGATGTTGAGTGACCACGTTTGCTTGTAGCTGTTAGAAATTTTTACTGTTTGATGACCACACTTCCTGCTCTCCAACTATGGCCAGAAGGCAGAGAAAATCATCTCATTTCCTTTTTCTATGCCATGTGCCCCTGTCCACAGCCCTGAAGTTGCTGTATGCTTTCAGCTCATATTCACTCTTATGGGTTTTGCTGGATTCAGCCTTAAGTCTGAATCCTTCACACTCTGGCAGGATGAGGTTACAGAAATGTTTCAAGTTTTCTTGGAATGTATTTCTGGCTCATGGAAATTTGCTGGCAATATTTTTTCTCTATCCCCAAGTAGCTTCACAGTGATCAGAGAATCTTTTGTCCCTCTGAAGTTCCTGAGGGCCCTTTGTTGTGAACTTACCGTTCATTCTTTATCGCTAGGTAGCTGCCAAAGCATGTGAAGTAGCTCTCCCGCCTGTAGATTTGCCAAGGAATCTCATGGCAACATAACAAATGTTCATTTTTCGACACTCTGTAGTACGTGATTTACAGAGGGACACCTGCCAAGAGAATGCACCAGGGCAGATTGTCAGAAAATGCTATTCAGATGTAACAAAGTATTTTCTCCTGTGATTCAGCCATACAGTTCATGTATGTAGCCTCATCCATTTCCCCAAAGAAATTCCCTTTTAACTAAAATTTGTTACTTGAGCTCAATTAACAGGAAAAAAAAATGGTTTATTTCATATAACCTACCAAAAAGCTGTCGGAAAGGGAAAACTGCCTTCCAAAGTGTTTGTCATACATGCAGCACCCATTCAGATGTTTAAAACTGGATGAACATTCAAACTAGCCTAATTCCCAGAGAGAACGCACCGGGTTTTCAAGATCTGGCTGCTTTATGCAGGCAGCTTCCTAAGACTTCAGACCCAGCTTGTAAAAGGTATCCAAGGCTGGAGTCCTTGCGACGTCAGCTGGATCCAGATGCTGAGACACCTGCTGAGAAGCTGCAAACCAGCCCTTCTTTGTTCCCAGCTGCAGCACCGAGCGTTTCTGGTGCAGGGTTGCACAGGTCAGCCTGTGACCAACCCTCACATCATCACAGTGCAGCGCAGGCCCATTTAGGATTAATTTTGCGCTGAAGCGAAAAGAGACTGTGATGCAGGAAACTCTGCCTTCTTTACTTTAGGACAGGCAGACTATGAGATATGCAGTAGAAAGAAAACGACCCATTCCCACATGGTTCCTTGCACACTGGACCATAAGCGCAAATATCAGCAACGGGACATTTAACTCCCAAAGCTTGGCTGCACCCCAAAAGGTTGTCTGTAGAGAGCAGAGCACCCTCCTTGTCTAGCAGGAGTGAAATGCAGACAGAAGTGTGATTTCCAGCTACAGCAGAGAAGACATTCAAACTTGACAAATCTTGGTATTATTCCAGTACTCTGAGGGCCATTTTCTGCCAAAGACATTCAAATGTCCTAAGTACACTTAACCGCTGCTCTTGACACCAGGGTCCACTCAGAGCAGGAGGCTCCTCTAAGCACAATTAAAGAACATATGAATCTGGACTTTATTTGCTTTAAAACCTGGAATAACTGGGATTTTTTTATAGCTTGTTTCATTATAGATACTTTTAGTTTGTGCTTGCCGAAAATGTACTTCCCACCAACTGCTTTAGATGTGGAGGAACCTAAATATATTCATCCATTTGATTTGCCTCTTGGCATGACCTTAAAATGAGTCCAGGAGAGGAGAGGCAGAGCGGACAGTTTGGTTTCTCTCTGGAGCCAGGAACTGCTGCTGCAATAAAAGGCCAGTGTGGGAACCCCCTCCCCTGTATATTTGTAACCCCATCACTAAACACTCCTTGAGAAAAGATATTTCGCATACTTTTGCTGACTCATATTTATGGTTAGAGTGGTGGAGATAGCACACAGGTTTGAATTTGGTTGTAATTAATTCCCATAAAAGAAAAACCTAGGCTACTAAACCTCCTCACCCAAAGACTGAAGGCTGTTCCTCCAGTCTGAATAAATTAGAATAAATTTTAAACACAACAATGTCCAGTGAGGTTTTCCCAAACATGAAGACGATGACCCTCGCTCTGGCTCCTGGAGGGCAGCATCTCCATCCATATAAATGGCAGCTACAAATGGGAGATATCAGAGGACGAAAATACAGAAGTCTTTGGTATCTTCCAGCCTTCAAACAGATTAATTTTTGAAAAGTTGTTGGCTAACTTGTATCACAGGAAGAATAAAATGCTTTACAGGTGTTTTGTCACAGGCAAGCTGTATTTCAGAAGAGGTCTTTCTGAAAGACGACTTCTTCTCAGGCTGCCTCGGGTGCAGGACGCCTTCCTGACGACACCACCACTCTCATCTCATCTGAATGTCCTGCCAGCATCCGCACCCCTCCAGCACGGCCCAGGGGCTCCCACTGAATTACTTTTCATCTGGCATTTTGACCAGGAAGTTTGCGCTTCCTCCTGAGCCCGATTCCTGCAGCCGTTGCCAAAATCCTGTCAGAGAGTCTGGACAAGGTCATGACTTCAATTCCTCTGTGGCTGGTGAAACCACGCTTCTCAGCTCATTGGTAGACTCCTTAGTTGTCTTTAGGAAGGTTATCATCTCAGGGAATCGCTGCCATCAAAAGATTATTCTTAAAAGCGGCGGAGTTACTTATTCAGTCTGTCAAGCCTCGTTACATTAGAAGACTCTATGACAGAATATCTAAGAAATTTATCTTTTTGTTCACAGAAGGAAATGATGGTCCCACTAAGGAAACTGCAAATTTAATTATACAGTAGATTTCCTCACAGACAAAATTTCCAAGGACCTCAGTATGTCAGCACTTGCTTTCAAATCTTAATCCTCAGCACTGACTTTGGTTTTCACTTGCTAAAGCACTTCAAGTGACACCGTTCATCCAAAGTAGATCTCTAGGTCCCAGGTCTGCACCCCTAATTCGCTCTGAGCTGTGCGTACTTCCAGAAAAGGCCGGGGGATTCCTCGTTTAACGTAAAGCTGGTAGAAGGTGCACCCTTAATTGTTGCTTTAAATTCTTTATTAGGCATTATCTGTTCCCGTTGAGCCGAGAGACCCCTGTGCTATTCCTGGAGCTGCCGCTGACTCGCTGCGTGCCTGCAGATAAGTCGCTCAGCTGCTCGGTGCCTCACCTCCCTCATCCCGAAATAGCGGCACTTTCCCTTTGCCAGCACTTTCCATCTGTGGTGTGTGCTGGAGTCAAGGGAGAGACTGCACAAGGTCGCTGTCATTATGCCTGTTTTGCAAAGGAGAAACTGAGGCAGGCAAGGACACAGACTTACCCCAGCACTAGTAATTCAGCTCCGGTCTCATCATGCCACCCCAATTCACCACTCACTGGACTAGCTGCATCCCCAAGTTATTCCCTAGATGCTAATCATTGGACTCAGATTAGGTTTCACGGCTGAATTTCCTGTCTTCTTCCCTGTGTCCTTTCTTTCTATACGACTTCTGCAATATCTGAGCAGACGCTCTTTAAATAGCTGAATTGTTAGAAAGAAATTCCTGACAGATTTGAAAAAGAGCCCCTTCAGACAGCCTTCGCAAAGCTTAAGCTAATGACCTCCCAGTTGTATTTGCCCATTCCTTTGTCTCTGGAGAAGTCTGGCTTTTCCTCTTGGCTCACAATAATTATTAACAGATCTTTTTCAATTGAGGAGAGAAAGATTTAGTCTCTGTATTTGTAATTCTGGCCTTTCAGAGAAAGCCAGTATAAACAGCGCTGTGTCCTGGCCCAAATCCATTCTGCATTATTAGGGTGGCATTGATTTGAGATCTCACTCCATTAAAATTTGAAGTCTAAAGCAGTTTCTGCTACAAATGGGGTCTCTCAAGGTTTATACATTAGTTTAGCCCTCAACATTGCCAGATGGTCAAAAACTAGAATGTGTCACAAATGTTACTGGTGCCCTTCACAAAATGACACTTGAAAATTAGTCTCTATTTCCACCCGTTTATTGTAAGGTGCTACTTCCCATATGTAAAGAACGGTGATTCATTACTCCAACAGAGAAAAAACAGATTTTGTTGAAATGTAGGAACAAGTGGCTCAGGTTCTCTTCCCTAGGTGAATGAATAAACATTTTCCTGTCTGCTAGCTGGGTCTTTCCCAAGTCACTTGCATGCTTATTACCTTGTCCCTTCCCAGTGTATCAGAAGGGAGGATAGGAACCCCCGATTTCTCCCTCAATGGGGTACAGGGGGTGGTTCCAGGCAGGAGAGGACCTGCCTGCACCCCCTTCCACCCCAGCACCTTTGACATCGAGGTCTCCACAAGGCTCAGTGCTGCTGAGTAAGCACATGAGTAGAGCCCATTTGCTTTATTTCACTATAAAGTTCAGGTTTGGAATCAGCCTAAGATTATTTGGAGCTGAGTAGACTCAGCTCTACTCCACAGCTTATTGTAATACCTTTTTTTTCCCTTCAAGTGTGTTCCCCCCAGCACCATTGCAACCAGGACCCTCCCCAGGACTCCAGGATGAGTCCTCTGTACTGACCAAAGCACCCGCGCTGCTGGTGTCATGCTTATTCCTGCCAAATTCCCTCACTTCCACTCCAGCCACAGATCCAAATGTTGAGCAAAGCTGTAAGACTGGGGTATGTCTGCTGCCTCTTCCCCACATACAGCTCCTAACTAGTAACCTCTGTGTTGATGAGATCTGGCCTCAGTGCATCTCCCAAAATTTCAGCCCTCCAAAATGCAGAGAAGCTGTAACTCTGAGTAGGTTTGTCTATACGTGTGTTGTTTTCTTTCTTTTAAAACACAGTTATATGCTGCATGGTTCGTGATGAAGCAAGAAATTCCTGAGGTTTCACTGTGTCTATCTCATTGATTTTTAAGAGTCTGGGAGTTTGGAGCCTCTGGAAGCAGCTTGACACGTAATGTGAAACCTGCAAGTCCTGCCAATTGCCACGGAAAGGTGAGAGAGGTGAAAAAAAATCATTTTACACTGTGGACTTTGGCTCATTTTTTGACACTGAGAAAACAACTTTTGCCAGCAAAAGCAAAACCTGCAGAGCACGGGGTAGGAACAGAAAGCCAAACAGATAGAGTTGCACTAGCTGCAGTCCCAGACCGATCGTGTGTGCCCTGTGCACCCCCACCACCACAGGGAGGGGAGCCAAATCTTCTCATGCTGACCCCAATTGCTTCTCAAACCTCAGCAAGATTTTATTTGCAGAAGTCTTTGAGGCAAGAAGCTGATGAGCGGTGTCAGAGTCTGACACTCTGCAAGGACAACTGTGCCACATTTCCTTGGCTGTAGCTTATTCATTTCAGTATTAACCTAATATTTGCTTTAACAGCTATGTGATGGGCTTCTTCCTTTTGAAATCTGTCAAGCAAGATGCAGTTGTGATTTTATAATCTTCCTGCTGACAACCACCATCTCATTCTTTAACTCCTACTTTCAGCATTATCTCAGTGCCAACCTTTGACTCCTACTGATAACAAACTGGTATGTCGCTGCAGCTACAGTGATCTCAAGAACACAGGTAGGACAGGGTAAGGTTAAGGACAGGTTTGTAAGTAATGATGATATCTTTCATTAGACCAGCTGATACACCTGAAAAAAATTAGACAAGCTTTTCGGTGCACAGATAAACAAATGCCTGTGCTGCACTAATGACCCATTCTCCCTAAGGAACTCAAAAAGCTCTAGAGAGATGAGTGAAGTGACTCGGCCATTTCTGTGTCATTTGCTCACCCCATCAAAATGCATGGAAGCTTTTGTCTCCTGCTTCACCAGGACCAGATTTCAACTGCTGTGCAGTCCAGTTCAGCTCTGTTACCTATCTCACAGCAAGAGAGAGGCAAGATGGCATCTCTTACTTGCAGAGTGACTGCTCTGATAGTACAGATAGAGGAGAAGGGAACACTCGTTCCAAGGGAGTTTCTCTTATTACACCTAAGATGAAAAATGGAAGACAGGAAGAGGAGAGGGAGCTAAAAATCAAGACCCAAAACAAAAAGTCTGAGAGCAAAATATACTCCTTATACTCCTTCCTGTGAAAAGCCAGGATGTTCTTAAACTATATATTGACATTCATTTGTAAAAGCAGTTAGCAATTATTAACCAGTTCCTGTGTTGGTACAGCAAATGCTGTCGTTTCAGTGCCCCGCATTCTCTGCATCTGCCTCTGTTCCCTGTCTTATTTGCCATGGTCTTCCACGTATCTGCTTTCAGCAGGTTCAGACCTTTGGGGCAGGGAGTTCGATGTCAGGTCACACTGATACTTGAAGTCAGTTCAGCAGCATCTCACCCTGTCAGTGGTTCTGCTGAAGCCAGCAAGGCTATTACTGATGCTACACAAGTGAAGATATCATTGCAGCTCACAGCCAAATGACTGCAGAGCATTTGAACACTACTGAAGAATAAACAATTGTAAGCAATAATATTATTTCTAAGTGCAAACTAATGCTGAGTATCCTTTAATGCTGTCATTCTCAGCTAGGATCCTGAATCTGTCCATGCCATGCAAGCCAAAATGTTCTTGTTCAAGAGCTTTGTGAAAACCCTGCTAGAAAATATTGCAGTTGCACATATGCCAGACCTAACTATTCATAACCTAACTCAAAATCCACTGAACAGATCATCTTGAGACATGTTTTGTTTTTTCTTCCTCAATAAGGGCAATAAATCAAGCTAAGTTAAAAATTTTATAGCTACAGCTGGTTTAGACTTATGCAAATGCAACATTTCGATCACAACATATGGGAAAAGCATATTTTTTTCCCCTCCCTCACATAACTCAATAAACACTATCCTGATTTTTCTGAAGCTCTTCAGAAATTATCATCGTTGGGTGGAAGCTACAGGCAGGCAATACAACCAGTAGGAGTTTGTTCAGCTGAAACACTGCTGCGCAAATGAAGAAGATTAAATTGGAGATTTTAACTACTATTTGTTTGCTAGCAAGAACTGTAACTGGTAAATATTTATAAGATACCTCAAGTTCAAAATTATGATAATTTATTATGTGGGCTTCTCTAAAAGAGCATGCCTGAAAAAGTTGCAGTAGTAGATCAGTTAGAGTTTTGTTATTTTTCCAACTCCTCTGTTGTTGGTTGTGCTTAAAGCCGCTTTGTGATGTGATTTCTTTGTTGCAGACACAATTCAAAACCACACAAACTGAATTGCATCCTGATGGAAATGAGTTGTCATCATCTCATGTTTTGCTTTTGAAGCATCAGCACATCAGAGCGGCTGGGAACACCGGTCGCAAGGGAGGATTTAAGTGTCCTCACCTGCCACCACGGGCTGGGCAGCTGCTGAACTATCTTGTGAAGTACTGACGCTTCAAAAAAACACAGGGACAGCACACACCACACATCCAGTGCTCACTTAACCCCACGGCTTTTTTGTCTCCTGTCTCTCATTATTTAATTATTCCAGAGTTGTTCTAGAGGAACAAACCTTGTGGCTCTGAAACACACTCAATTACAGGTGGATTAATCCTGAACAAACATGTGCTAAAACCTTATTCCTAAGAACCTTCTCTACCTACAAAGCACGGCATGCAGCCCCAACTCCCTCCGCTCCCCAAGACTGGGCAGGACGGGAGGGCGGCAGCGGAGAAGGCAGTTTTGTCTGGACAGGAGTGCAGCCAGAGGGTGGAAGGTCATTAAAACACTGGACACATTAGAAGATTAAGCAGATCAAACAGGATGCAGGAAAACCAATCCCAACTGCTACTTCAATGGCTTGTTTCAGGATTTCAGCAAATGGCTCAGGTTTTACCAAGGTGCACCTTCTGGGAGGTGACAGATCTCCAGCCTCATCAAGAGGACAAAAGAAAATGCTTTGGAGTCCCCTCTAGACAAAAAGCCTTCATTTATGTATAAAAATGAAATACTCGCTTGCATGTGTGTGAGACTGTACAGTAATGCACACGGGATTTAGACTTGGGAAGTGACTCTGTAATGCACATCCTGCCAGCGTGGGACAGACAAATGGCAAGGACCCTGTACGGAGTCTGTGGGGCCTCTGTGAGGAGATGGCAATCTGTAAGTGATTCTCCTTCACCTCAACACATGAGCTTTTCCGTCTTATTTTTACCCTGCTCCTGTTGAGGAGGGGAGTGAGAGCGCGGCTGTGTGGTGCCTGGCAGCCCCGCCACGGCCAGCCCAGCACCTGCCCCGTCACACTGTGTCCAGGAGAGTCCAGCTGCGCTCCAGGCCCAGCCAAAGGACAAATGGCTCGTGTTGGACCCTCAAGAGCCACAGGTGCGAATGCCAAGCACATGCTTACAAGGTTGTTGGTACAGGTTAGAGGACGAACTGCATCTCAGGTTTCTTCTACATGTCTCATTAAGCATAACGCACAACAAAACCATGGGATTCCTTTCTTGAGGCTGCCATTTGTAAATGGATTCAAATGGGATGTAAACGCCTACATAAAGGATATAGATGTTGCATATTAGCTATTGTGGTCTGAAGGCAATTGGCGGCTCGGAAAATGCTGAACTGCTGGGAGGTGGAAGGGAGGAGCACTGCCTAGGACAGGGCAGCATGGGCGGGAGGCTGCTCAGGACCTGCCTGCCCTTGCAGCATGGCTTGTCGGCCACTGCCAGCGCCAGGCTGCTGAGCTAGACAGACCTTTGATCCGCAGTTTAAATAGATGATCTTGCAGTCTGGTATTGAACAGGAAGGTTGTCTACAGCTTTCTGTACATCCCTCCACTTGAAGCCACAGGATTCAGTCCCTCTAAGATTACTTTTGGGAGTCTTTTATTTCTCACCCATAATAATGCAAGAGTCTCATTTGGGACTTGGAATTCTAAAATAACACCATCAGAAAAAAGCAGTATTTATTTCTTATTCTCTGAAATACAAAGCATATAAAATGATGGACATATGGATTCCACTCTCTTCTTCTCAGTTTTGGAAATTATCATGGTTAGAACCAAGTAGTTTTGTCTTCATGGCTACTGTTTAACTAAGCCAGTGCTGAGCTGTCCCTTTCTCCTCTCTCATTATTTCTGTTACATATCACATGTATGTGTACACATGACTCTCCTATCATACATGTTTCCCTGTTTGCCTCAGACTGGAGGCATTAGCAACTTGCAAAGGAGCTGATCTGAAAGACCAGCTGATGCTCAGACAGAATGAACAGACAACGTTTCGGGGGGTGGCAGTTTGCTCATCCTGCTCCCCCAGCACTCACCCCGCTGCTGAACTGCTGGTGCCAGAGCCCATGCCCAGTCAATGCACATCTGGTTGCAGCTCAGTGCTGCAAGGTGTGGAAAAAAACTCCCCACCTTTTTACCTGATTTTCTATTTTTCTTTGCTCTCTTTTAAGAGAGGGCAAAATTTTCCCCACAGTAGTAATATCTAGCTCTTCATGCAAGAGAACAGCTGTATTTACTTGACTTACGAGTATCTTTACTGACAGATTTATCCTTTGCATCATAAAATGCCTATTTGGGCTTTAAAAAGTGCACTGAATGCTTCTTTGAAGCTTGCAGCAATAGGCCATTCTCATTTGAAAGAGATATTATTACCCCAAAACTAAACATATTATTTTACACATCTCAGCTACCCTGATTCTTTGTGCCTAAGGGCGTCTAAGCAAAAGGTGTCATTTGGAGCACACAGCAGAGAAAACTCAGTTATGTAGATATTACGTTTCCTTGCTCCTTCTGTTCCAGAAGAGTTGTATTCGCATCTCTCACCAGGAATCTGCTGGGTTTTTCCGATCTGATGGCTAAGTCGTATCTGTGTATATGGTATTGTTATGTTTGGCAGGCACATACTTCACATTCTTAGCATGAAGAACGAGGCCTGGCAGCCAGTCACATTAACTAGCCCCTGATGGTTTGGTGTTTTGCCTTAAGCCAGTGCCTTGGGGAAAGCGCGTCAGGGTGATGCATCGCAGGGCTGCGGGGCGAAGCACCAGGGTGGTGATGGAGCCCTGAGCAGACACGCTGTGGGATGAGGGACATGGGCGGAACGGGGCCAAGACTGCTCGGCTGGAGCATTCTGCTGCCTGACGAACACTTGGCCAGGGTGCTGGGAGGTGTATGGTCAATATTGTACATACCTGGATCCCGCACCTGCTGCCAGCGGTGTGACAGCACCGCTGCGGCACACGGGGCAGGAAAGCCTGCAGATGTGGGGACACCACACCAGGACCCACAGAGACAGCAGATTTCCAGCACAAGTGCTCCACAGCCCACAGATCCCACAGCTGTGGGAGGGAGGGAGTGGGGTCTGACACTCTCCGGCCCCAGGACAGAGTTAGATGAGAGATGTTGCCAGTGAACTGCTTCTGCCTAATGAACTGCTCCTTTTCTCTGCAGCAGCAGATAAGAGCAATTAAACACTAGATAGCAGATTAATGATTACTGCAAAATCATGCTAGCTCATGGTGACAAATCTGTATAAATATTCACCACGGTGGTAGGCGAGGTGTTCAGGCAGTGATGCACCCTCTGTGTGGCAAATCATTCAAAGACGATGCAAAGAGAGAGCGTCTGGTGCTTGTCAGATTCATTAATTATCACTGCAGAGGAAACTGGAGGAAAGGCCAGCTTACATATACTACAGTGCAGTTGCCAAAGGTGGGTTTGGACCCAGCTGCCACCCAGAAAACAAGGCAGGCTCTGGATATGGAATTTACACCTTGTGAGGACACTTGCTTTGTGGTGTGATGGTCTGCAGCTGTGGAATAGCAGCTTACCTTAGAGCTGGCTTTAGTCTTTGGCTTTTTACTGGAAATTATGAGGAGTTATGTGATGACCTCCAGCTCTCACTTTCTCGTCTGTTCACCTCTTGCTTGCTATCCTTGGAGACAGCAAACTGATCTAAGTGAGTTCAGGGTCTGCTTCCATTTTAGAATGCCCAATAATAAAGAATGGAATGAAAGAGATGAAATTTCTGTCACTTATGTTGAGGCGCTGGCTAAATTATTTTCCTGGTTTTTTAAGTGCTCTGTTATACAGCCTTATCGGTGTTTGAGATACACAAAGTGGAAGATACCACTGTGCTGCAATTTGTATAAACAGGTTTGACCGTGGCCTGCTTAGTATTACATGCAAAACACCTACGGACTCCTGGAAAGGCAGAGAAAGCAAGATGCTAACAGGACTTGACTGAAGAAGGTCTGGATTTCTGCTCTGAAAACTCTCTTTGATGAACAGATTTTACAGAGCAGCTGTATTCTGAGGATTCTGGGAGTTTTTGCCTTAAAGAGCATTTTGCTAGTGTCTACAAGAACGTTATGTGAAGTCAGGGTACCAAAAGGAAGAGATTGCTCTAATATGGTTAAAATCTTAAAAAATAATTAAAGTATTCTAGCTGAGTTTATGTCTGAAAAGTCAATATGAAGTACAGCAATGTGCACAAGAGATGGATGCTCAACACCCTCTGCCACAGCAGCTGCTGGAATATCTCTCAGGGTGGGCAGGGCAGCCAAAATCATTAATTGCTGTTTGGAAATCTTGCTTCATTTCAAGCAGACACCTAATCAATGGGTCATCAACCATCACAGAAGACAGCTGGGTTTGAACTGCTATCACGTCCACCTTACAGAACATTTCATAAACCTGTGTTCGCATATACATATCTATATAACAGGGAATTTAATGAGATTTATTTCTTAACATATCATCTGTGTCTCATATCAAAGGTATTTAAGTCTTTGCAATATCTTCAATAGTTTTCAGATCAGACCTGTGATGAGTACAGCTCTGAAAACAAACAGTCCTTGAACAGAGGCTGGTAATAAGTATTTGAGAAGATGATTGTGCATCAGAATGAATCATAAAATCCCATAAAATGCATCTGTCACTGTAGTGTTTAAACTCTGCTCTTCCCCTGCCCCTACCCACCCTCCCATTTGCACTAATTAGTGCGGCATGAGGTACTGCCTAGATATTAAGAATTCTAGAACATTTAATTGATTTTTAGTTCCTGTAAATACCATGCCTGAGGACCCAGTGGTAAAGAGCAAGCATGGCTCATATAGGGACCATATTTACAGCCTCCCCCCACGTTAAGGCGATCAGAGGGGGTGGCAGCCCTGGCAGGGCGGGTGCCCCAGTCTGAGCTGCCCCGTGCTCTCCTCCGGCTGTCCCATGTGGGCCCTGGGACAACTGTGTCTCACCCACAGTCACCCAGGGGGCGAGTTAGCTGAGCAGTAATGGTCTCCTGGATATACCAGGTGTTTTAGTGCACGGTAACTTTTCAAATCTTGCTTTTTAGGATGCAGAAGTTGGCAAAGATTATGAAGTTTTACTCTTAAAAGTGACTTAATGTTGAATAGTGCTTATTGCACCCCAGTGACTCTCTCCTAAATGTGCTCAGCCGGTATATAAAGATGTAAGCTCTTTTTTACTCATCAGCTCCAAAAATTTACCTTGAATTCCTGCTTTGTCATCCGTAATATGTTTTAAAGGCTCCACTGGGCACGTTGTTACCAGTGCACATAAAGCACCACGGCCCCGGGGGGGCCGCTCAGAGCTTCCCTCCAGCAGCCAGGGGGGCATCTGCACCTCCCTCTGACAGCAAACCTCCCAAAGTGCCGGATCTTTCCTGCCGCACATGCCTCAGCACTACTGTGCCTGTCACACCCCAGCACTTATTTGGGATTTGTAATTATTATTTGTAATTAAGGACACCTTTCCCAGCTCTGCACCCCATGGTTCACCACAGGGTGTGTGTGGCCAGGAGGTACCAGGCACATGTGCAGCTGAGCACAAGAGGGGAGAATGTCCCCCACGCCATGTCAGCCCCACTCCGCGCTCATTTCTAGCGGGGTAATGAACCCCAAAATCGCATTGGCAAGACCAAAGTCAGATGTAGCAGAAGCCACGTTTTGCAACTCACTGCTCAGTGTCAACAGCTGAGCACAGGAGCATCCAGAGACGGGCATCGCGGTAATGCCACGCAAATCGAGCTTGTTCTTGTATTTGTATTCATTATGGCATTTGGTTCAAGCTCTCCGCAGACCTAACCCCAACAAAGTCAATGGAGCAGAGAATTTGGCTATTTTCTTTCATTTAAATTCCTGTCAGAGCTTTTCGCTTGCCTCCTCCGCTCCCCCTCTCCCTTTGCTGGGACGGCTGCCTGGCGGGGCTGACGGGGCGCGAGGCGGAGGGCAGGCCCAATTAACCGCCTGTGATCAGTTCTTCTGTCTTAAAATCCCACGCGCTTCCAAATTAATTTAAAATAGATTCAATCATAGTCATTTACAAGGTCTGCTGCTGGGCGCTGCAAGGAGCAATTTACTGGTGGGATCCTCATTCTTTGTAATGGCAAATTGTGCAAGTTCACCATAACCATTTTCCACAGGAATTAAAAGCTGGAATTTAGATCTAATGCAGGTGATTGCTAAATATATGTATCTATTTACTTTGAAACACAGCTCATGATACGCTGGTGTGGCCAGGTAGCTAAAGCCAGACAAGGTCATGGAAGAACAGCTTCATTTTCATTGATCTATGGCCAGGGCATGGATACTCAGAGGAATATGTCCTGTAGCACAGCAATCTTCCTAAAAGTCCTTCCTCAGATCTCTGTTTTCCTGACTGTGACAGTCCACAAAGCAAAGCCACCACAACTCAGGGCGTCCTCATTTCCTCTTGTTACACCACTGTCTTCAGCAAATGGAAGACTGAATGCACACTTGGGTGCTCTGATTGCAAATGCCTTGTGCTTTGAAGAGAAGTGCCCTCTTCAGACTAATCTTTCAGAAGCCATGTTTTCTTCTTTATGTCCTGCTTTAAGTATCACTTCTGCTCTGCCACGTCCAGCCGAGCTGACCAGCTTGAGCCTCTCCTGTGATATGGAACAATTCCTAAATAGAAACACCTACCTTGTGAAATTGTATGATCTCCTTGCCATAACCCTTATCATTCGATTCACCTGCTGCCTTTTGTTCCTTCAGGGTCGTTCAGCATGTGATTTCAAGAGTAAACAATCTCTGTTTTGTTTTTAGATCTAATTGATGGCAATACTCTAGTTCAGGATATGGAATTTCTCTGGACATCAACTGGTAAGAAACAGGTGAGTCAAAATCGCCTTTTGGGTTTAATAATTATAATGGAATGTCTATTTTTTTTATCTGCCGTGTAGCTAATGAAGTAAGGAAAAATTGTTCACCTTTTATTAAGCAGAAAGATTCTCAAGCGGTCTTAGGGAAGGCAGCCCATAGGGACCCTACCACCTCCCTCCTGGTCCTGACTCCCCACCCCACACCTGGCAGCCGAGGCGCACAAGGAGTCGTGATCGCCTCAGACGTATGGAGATGTATATATCAACAATGAAACCAGGCTCAGGTTTAGGGCTTCTCTCTTATCAGCTCTAATGACTTCAAAGAATTTGCATCCACTTGGCTAAAAAAACAGCTAAGGGTGACTGAATGAATGCAAATGAGGCAACTCCTCATCCTGTATTTCTTTATCTGAGGAACAGTTTATAAATTCAAGGTAAGTATATCTTTCCATTAGCTTTGCACAGTTCTGCTCTCTCAGGGTGAATAAATTTTTTTGATGGGCGAGTTAAAACATCATTATTTTTTTCATTATCATTGTCATCAGTATAAATGGCAGAGGTGTAGGTTTTTTGCCCAAGCTTTTAAATTTTCATGACAATTTTACTAAGCTATTTTATACGTTATTAAACACACTTGTGATTTGTTTCAACCTATACCTTAATGTGATGTTTTAGGTGAGTGTCCCCAGGAGAGGGCAAAGGGAACCTGTGCCAGGGAGCCCAGCCCTGGGTGTCCCCACTGCCGGGTGCCAGCGGCAGAGCCACACGCAGGGACGGCCAAGGTGCCGCAGAACGCCTTTTCTTCCACTGAGCTTTTCTTTTGAGATTCTTTTGAAAATCCCAGCCTAAGGGATTAACAGCGTTGATCATTCCTGAGATCAGGACACCTGTTCTGCTAAGACTCAAAAGAAATGTTTTTGAGAAAACAGGATCTGTGCAGGTTTCTGCTTGAAAAAAAGAAAAGGCTGTAGATTGAAGCTCTTGTTTACCCAAACAGAAATAATTCCTTCTTGTGGCCATTTCTAGAAACCGAGGTCAATGCTTGTACTTATTTTTCGAACACGACTTTTCAATGTGGTTTTACAGACAGCTGCATTTTGTAAGCCATTGAAGGAGCAGGGGTACCGGGATTTCAGCACAACTCACACGTAACATCTGACTGCAGGAGCTGAACGGGGCCCTGCTCCCGAGGAGAAGTCTATTTTCATGGTATTACGCTGTTCCCAGCAGTGTATTAGCCATATATCTTGGGGAAATACTGATTTCTGAAAAATGCAATGAAGTTTGCTTGACCAAATCCTGAATGGTACAGTTGTTGTCACTTTATAACAGCTACAGATCCACCTCTCTAAATTGATAGGACCATTATTTCCAAATATTGGGTTAGTGCTAAGTCTCTAACTAACGGAGATGGGACTTTGCAGGTGTCTAATTCTTTTCTTGTTTGCAAAGCAAACTCTCTGCCAGTAATTTTAGATTTCTGCTTTCCCAAATTCGTCTCCCATATTATTTTTTTTCTTTTTACTATTGTCATGTAAAAGAATGTCATCTTGCACATACAAATTACCGCTCCCTTCTCCTGGGCCCTCAGATTTCATGGGAAGGACAAAGTCCTGGGTGTTTTTCTCAACTCTTGCTGAAGTTAATGGGAGTTTTTGCTGCAGGATTAGCTTTGAGTTGCCTTCCCAGGGCAGGATAATGCATCACACTAGAGTCAGATGTACCTCCTAGTCTAACTGGATGTGTTTCCAGTCTAAATATAGAAGCTTCCCCTTACCCCAAGGATTGTTTCGTTTCCACCACATTTCTCTTCGCCGTGTATTTTTGTACTAGGCACTCAACATGTGTGTTACTATTTCATTACAAAAGGGCGAGTTATCTATCAGGCTATTCCCCTCCCTTTCACCTCCATAATTTCTTGTTTTTCTGATAAGAGGTTTCAGGCAGAAAGGTTTTTCCTCTTCTTTTATGCTGCATGCTATGGTGTGCCCGCCAGGCCCCTCAGATCTAAAGCACACCATTAGAAAAACCTAACACTCCGTATCCCAAATGGGTCACTTCCCAAGTCTAGTGCCGAAATCCTTTTAGTTAATACTGTTCAGGTGACTTAGTACTAAATTATATTTTAGAAAGATATGGTCTGCCCTTTACTTTTTCATGGGGCTACCATTCAGTCAATTTTAAAGCTGTAATTCTTTTTCAGGGTTGCCATGGAAACAAGTTAGTGTTCCACTGCTGCCTTGTGAAAACGAGCAGAGTGCTCATACATCATTTTACCGCTCCTGGGTCGTTATGCAGCGTTGCCGTTCCGCTGCTCCTCTCCCACGCATGCATTAGCAGGGGCAGAGCCTCACGCTGCTTCAGCTCTTCCAGCACCGCGAGTCAATTAGTGCAACTGCAGTCGTATTCCAAGTGTGAATGCTCCATTCGCTCCTTGCTCCTGGTGCTGTTAGCACCGATCTTAATATACACTCCAGCTTTGGGATCCTTGGCCTTTGAAGAAGAGCCTTCCTGAAACCTGGGCTTTCTAGTGAAAGGACCGCTCTTTATAGTCAGGTTACACCCACATGGGCAGTACTGGGACTAATACCCGATTCCTGGACAGTATAAACACACTCAGCACAAATAGTGAGCCTTGCAAACAGCTACAGGCACATCGGCAAAAGACAGATGACAAGCCATGGTGGTAAATAACCCACTGACCCAGATGGCCATTGTAACAGCAGCTTAGACAGTGATCAGAATTAGTAGTCTTCTCTCAAACTTTCAAAATCACTCTGAGTGCTTTGTATAGGAAGCTTTACCAAACCGAAAACATAACAAAGAAAACCCCTCATGTCTCTCCATCTTTGTGTGTACTAGACACATTTGTAGTCTGTATAAACATTTTAGAAAGACATCTATAAATATGTATACTGTGTTAAATATATCATCCTGATATTTCATTTATGTTCTTACACCCCACCTAACACTACAGCATTTAAATTCTTTTAAGTGGTGTGGTTAACACTCATCATATCTTATTTTTTATCTTAGAAAAAAATTGTGCAAGGGAATACTTTGTAATTTGGATTTCTTTTTAATATCCTACTGTATGTAGGCTTTTGTTGGGGAAGGCAGGGTCAAAAGAAAGATTGTTATTGCTTTAGGAGGTTTCTGTTCTCAGAAAGCATCCAAGAAAATATTTGATTAAAATCTTTTTTATGTATTGCTGAAACTCTGTTACCATTTAATATCACAAAAAATTATTTGGGGTACAGTTGTGATGTTGCTCTTTTCCCAGTGTTGGTTCAGGCTCTAACTAAGGTAAACATAGGGCTTATTCACAAGGAAAGGTGCCACATGTAAAAGACCAGGCTTCAAAGCATTGTTGAACATAGACACCAAACCCAGCCAAGCAAGACTCTTCCCTCTGTCTCCAAGCGAAGCACCATCAACGAGCTGCATTAAGACTTTACCCTATCATCTAATCATTAAGTTGATGTCTTTCATTTCGCTGACTGATGCTGATCAGACATGAGGCTGCTCTGTCAAGCACTGCTTTAGCAAAAGTGCTCACTGCTTTTGCCAAAAGTAATGAAGGAAGGAAAGGCACGGCCACGGTCTGAAGGGATGACACTTGTGTGCTGCAGCACAAAAGCAAAGCTCCACCGAGTAAGCACGTGGCTCAAATGAGGACGGTCATCCTTCTTTTCTCTTCAATTTTGTATGTTCCTTGGATCCATATCTTCCTTGTAACTCACAGAGACTTGGGGTAAAGGAAATTTTTCTCCTAGAAAATATTTTTTTCTGTTTCAGCAGTTTCTCCCATGCCTAAAATCCATTAGGACTTTTTTAGCAGTAGATGTGCACTCAACATGCCCAAGCAACCTGCCTACCTTCTTGCCATCAGGGGTGTACTCAAACAGCAGTGTTTCGCCAGGAAATTACACCGTTATAGCAGCTAATGAGGAGAGGTTTCACCCAGCCCCAGCACGGCTCTCCTAGCAGCAGGCAGACAGCAGCTCCGCGGCAGTGGGAACGGTGCAGGATGTGCTTGGCCACAGCCACAGCCACCGCTGGTGGTCACTCCACCTGCATCGGGGTTGAGTTCTAGGGGAAGGAGCAAGGGTCTCAGGTTAGAAGTGGGCCTGGATGTCATGATTATTTCTGTTTCTTTTCTGAACATCTTCCACCAGATCTGGTGACCTCGATGACCGTGGTACCTCAGAGCACCAACACCTGCATCGCAGGAATGCAGGAGCCAGGGACGGGTGCTTCGCTCAAGGACATTGTCTCCGTTTCTTTGTCCAGTGATATCCAACAAGATGCTGCAAAGGTTAAGGCTACTTGGAAGCACACCAGCTTCGTCAAACACAACATGCTACCACTTGAAAACTGTTCTTCAGTGCTAAATACACCCAAAATAGCAACACACAACACTCATGACTCTGACCCAAATACTCCTCACATATGATGGACTGTTTGGTGAATGATACAGGAGCTTGCCTAAGGTGACCAGGCTGTTGGTTGTGTCATATAGGTGCTGTAGGTTTAGTTTTTATTAAATGTTTTAGTGTTGTCCCGGTGTTGTTGGACCCAAGAAGGCAGAGCAAGGCTGCACGTGGAACAGCCAGGCTGCACAAGAGCTCGGAACAGGGCACTGACCGTCCATCCGAGCTGCAAAATGAAGTCTGCCAGATGCTAGGAGTAAACTTGACCCTTATAGAAAGTGACTACCTTCATTTTGTGGTTGTAATGTACTAATAGCAACTCTTGGTATAACCTGCAGGGCTGGAAATAATGAGGGAACTGAATACAATACTCCCAGGGCATGGGCTTAAAGTGATAACTATTCAAGCGTAGCCTTTGACTAATGCAGTTGCTCTTGCACATCAAATAATGTCAGAAATGCCACACTTCATAAGAAAGGGCTATAAAACTTCATTGTGATCCTTCAGCCCAGAAATTCATGCTTAAAGGACTAAAAGTGTTTAAATCTGCTGTATTACATATAGGGAAATGGACACGGGAATGAAAGATATTCCAGGTCACCTGCATTACATTAAAAACATGTTCTCCCTAGTCAATGTTTCTACAACACCACATCCACATACATCACTGTTTTTATATCTGCAACTCTGTTTCTGCAATATTATACCAGGCAGATAAGGCTACTGGAGGGCAGCCAGTAGAGTGATACTTAGAGAACAGCATGGATGCCTCTTAAAGCATTTTGGATCTTCGCTCCAAGCAAGCCATCTTGCAGCAGTGAGTCTGATCCATCATGAGTTCAGCCACGCTGGCAGCCAGGATAGCAACAGCTGAAGAAACCGCAAACACAAGCATTTTCTGCCCAGCAAATGAATAGGACATTGGAATGAGTCCTCAGTGCTGACTCTTGTGAGGGGAAAAAAAATGCCTTTGTTGTGCTTTCTGGGACAATTCCAATGATAATGATGGTGTAACAGAAACAGACATTCAAAAGAAAAAAAAGGTCCATCTGAAACACGGGCACAAGTAGCCTATGTGTTTGTCTGGTGTTCGAGCACCTGGCACAACGTCCCAACCATAATGCTCCACAGACTTACAGAAAACACAGCAGCTCCGCACTGCGCCGGCTGGTTGAGGCAGGTGCTTCTGAGGGCTGCTGGGCACCCAGTGAGTCTAACAAGACATTACAGCCTTTATTCCAGGTAAGCGGTATAGAACTCCAACCATTTAAACCATTAAATTAAACCATTATTACGCAACAATTTAAATTTAGGTTATGGTTGGACTTGATGATCTTAAGGGTCTCCTCCAACTAAAATGATTCGGTGATTTATGACTGATAGTTCAGGTAAATGAATTTTCATATTCACCAAGACTCAAAGATGCCTCTCAGTCTAAAATAAGGAGCTTCTTTTTCTTCCATTAAGTCCAGGCAAGCTGTTGTTCACAAGTTTGCTGCTTTTGTGAAAGCTGTAGTTCCTCAAATGATGGCAGAGCAGCTTTAGTGCTAATGTGGTGGGCAGGGACATTCCTGGCTTTACCCTGCTCTGCCCTTCAGTGGTTTTTTTTTTGACCAAAGCATGTTTCAATGCTTTTTAGAGTTTTATGAGCTATATAATTTGTTGCAAAATAAGCATTTGAAAAGAGTGACTTTAAAAAAAAAAAAATCCATGTTAGCATCCGATCTTATCATTCCATTCCTGAATGGGACGTTCACCTGTGCTGTCAGACCTTCCACCCTCCTCTCCCTTGCATCCCTCTCTGGGTGTGACATTTCAGCAAATATTACCCAGCATTTTGCAAGATATTTCCAGCTTGGTCATACTTTGACAACATAACAGGTTCTTCAGCTTTCTCCATAGGTCCCATCCAGCACAGTGGGGACGGGCCGGGCTCAGCCTGGGAACCGGCGGTGCCTGCGGGGACCCAACGGATGTCTCAGGTTTGTTGGAGTCCAAATTTGGTTTTCACTTTTCACTCATCTCCATTTTTTTTCCTGGACAATATTCAATACTGAGGCAATCGTCTGCTCTCAGATTTATTACCCTTGGCTCTTCTCTGTCATATAAACCAGCTAATTTTCAAAGTCATCTTCTGACATACACAGAGATACAAGCTGGGCACAAAAATGTTCTGGGCAACCTTTCAAAGCAGTGACACGGCTTCTTGGTGGCAGCAAAGGCAGCCTCTCTCGTTTTCCTGTCTTGCAGTAGCTATTGATTTGGTTTGTTATGTAATACAAAAGAAAACTTTATTTTACCACTAGTATTTCCTATCAGTAGCCAGTGAAGAAAAACCAAAAGTGGTATCTTTCAGGGGCTGTTCCTCTCTGACTGCTGACAGTGGACAGTCCAGCACTTGCTGGAATTTACCCTAGACCATTGCTGCAGAAACAGGACACTGCTTACAGCATCAGAAGGGTCATATTTTATATATATATACATATATATATACAAAAAATATGTAGAAACTTTCTGAAGTTTTCTGAGTGAAATAAAGCCAAGGACTCTATAAGAGCTGAAAGCAGAAATCTCATTTCAAACTTTCTCTTTAGGATAGTGGGTTAAAAAAAAAAAACAAAACAAGATGGCCAGATCCTGTGTGTTGATAGATTTTTTTTCATGTGAAGAGCTGCTAAGCTACAAAATAAGGGTCTGAAGCTCTTGAAACATCTGCCTTTGAAACACTTTTTTATTATCCTAGTTTCTTTTATTATTGTTGTTGTCTTGGCATGTACAAGGTACCATCACAGAGCAGGGTCCCACTGGGGACAATTGCTCTGCAAGCACAGATAGTGCTGTAACCAGAGTGACTCGGGTGTTGCATTTCCAAGCAAGCATAAAACTGCCACCAAAAATGTAGAGTCAGCATGGCAGGAAAGAGAGAATGAAAGGGAAAAACTAAGCCTTTAATCTCAAAGGACCGCGTTATGCAAAATTAACTCTTAAAATACTGCTATGAGAAAAACAATTAGAACACAACTAGAAGGCTGCAGCCAGAAAAGCTTTAAAACATCCCACCTGGGCCAGTGACTAGAAAAATGATACCTGGATACCCTATGAAAACTTAAGCTAAGCAGTAGAAAATGGCTTTATTTGCCATGTGATTCTTTTTTTCTACTGACTCTTGTTATATACCATGAAAAATGTACGCTTTTGTAAAAAAATAATGTGTCTATACAATTACATAAAAATGTCTCATTTTAAGAAAAAAAGATCACTCCAGCCTGTTACTGGACTGAGTGCAGTCATTAAGCATTATACACTGATAGCTTATTGTTCACTTATGTGATAATTTTACTTCCAATTATATGTGGTTAATGAATAATGACAGTTAAGAGTTTAACCTATTTTCAGAAACCAGAGTTCTATCAACATGCAGTTATTTATGCTAATGAAAATAATGATCTTTTTATAGTGCTTGTCACTGACATGGAATGATGTCCTGCCAACTGTGCATGTTTGCCAGTGGCTACAAATTAATCAGCTAAACTGGAGTGGTAATTGGAGTAAAGACAAGTCAAGGGGCAGCAAGGCCAGCTCTGGCAGAAAGGCTTTTGAAGACAAATACCCTGTTCAGCACGCGAAACAAAAGAACGTGTTTGTATAATGCTGTTGTTTAATTAAATCTACGCAGCTGTTTCATCAAGAGGCCTTTGAAGACAAATGTGGAAGGTGATGGGCAGGGGAATCACAATATGATGATGATTATGTTATACCCGATTACACTGTACATTTACCTCACACCTGCCTAATGAAATTATTTCGTAGCGCTGCTGATTATGAACTGCAGACAGATACCTGAGTGTAACCCCGGCGCTGAGTACACCCCAGCACCACCCTGGGGATGTCGGCTCCAGTGCTTAACTGAGCCCGTACAAAGCTCCGTCTCGGTGGCCCATGTGTGACAGCTGGGGACAGACACCCCTGTGCACAGACACGGAGCAGATCGGTGACATCCCCACTATCCTCCTGGATTTGTTTTGGCTCCCTAGTGCAAACCGTAGGGGTGAAACATGGGAAGTGTTTGTGCCTGCTTTGCTCAAATGGCCTTATTTGTCTTTTTAACGTTCCTTTTTTTCCACCTTCTTAACTTTTTGCTACCTTCTCTGCTGAGGTTGTTTCTTTTACTCTGTAGGTACAACCAGGAATTGCTGTGAGCAAGACGTACCCAGGCAGTGGTCTGTGCTGGACATTTCTTCCCCATGAGGGGTGGATTCCTCCTGACAACTGCAGCACTGTGGCTGGGGAGCTGCTGGCAGTGAATCCTGGTAGTCCCATAACGTGCTGCAGAAGACGGATGGGTGGAACCTCCTAAGTGCTGAAAGCTCCATGGGCTGGAAACCTTTCTGTTCTCCTTCATGCTGAGCCATTCAGGGAGGTTCTTCCTCTTCCCTGCCCTGATCTTGTGCCAAGAGCTAAAACAATTATATTGGGGGTTTGTTCCTTACCTGAGGGCTCAGAAGCTGTGGTTGGCTAGGTAGGAATAAGTAGCCATAGATAGGAGCCTAGAAATCTCTTCAGAATTGTAGGAAATTGGTAACTATTCATGCATATGACATTTTAAAACACACTTTTAACCTCCACAACGGAAATACAAATGGAAAATTGGAAAACATGACAGTAGTGTACTGGAAAGACTCAAAAACCACAAGACAGAGAAAAAAACATGCCAGACTTTCACCTTCCATAAGCATCCCACACTTTTCTCAGTTTTTTTCTGGATTTGACTCCAGTCACCACAGCTGTTTGGGTCCAGCCATCTGGCCAGTTCTCTACCCAGAGAAGACCTGGACATCTGGACTTCCTTCTTTTAGTTTGTTCAAACTTAAAAGAATATTTCCTCAAAAGCAGATATGGAAGCTTTTTGCTTAAAAATGAAGAATTAATTTCCAAATTTTAATTTTCCGACCAAATGTATTACAAGCAATTCACCTACTGTGAATCATGTAGCCCTTTTTTTCTCACAAAACACATTATGAGAAACTCACGCTATCACGGACTCAAAAAGACCTTTGTTTGTCATTCAGTCCTGTTTCAGAACTTCCTATAGCCCTTACAAGAGCTGTTGAGCGTTGCTAAGGGCAGAGACCACGCTGCATCCCAGAAGACACCACAAGTCATTCCCTCGTGAATATCTTCCTTTAATAGGTCAACAGTTTTGATCTGTGCTGGATGGCAACAAGACAGGGAAAAGGAGCTTACTAGCTTTAAGTGCTGTTTAAAGAATGTTTAACACGCTGTTGACAAGACACATTTTATCAGAGATCATCAGGTGTCTTTGTGCTGTTAGAACCCAAATCCTATTTCTCTTGCCATACAACAGCACTTCCAGCCTGAGAGAGCATTTTGTGAGCCTTAAATTCAATTGCTTCTCCTCGGTGTGTTGGCTGGAGAACAGCCGGAATCCTGCAGCCTGTGCTGAGCAGCTGCAGGCGTGATCCTGCTGTCCTTTGTGGCAACAAAGGTGAACTTGTCTAGGATCAGGTCTTGTTTGAGTAAAGCACCATACCATATCGTATTAAACTGGCACTCCTGACTGCCTCTGTGAGCGTGGCCATGTGGAGTTTTCAATAAAACGAGAGTAATTATTTTATCAGGTGTATAAAGAGCTTATTCAAGGTACATGCTGCTTAAGCTCTTTCAGTTATCATTAACCCCTGAAGGACAACAAAGGTAATAATGCAAAAACTGTGGCATTTAATAACAGAGCAGAATGGAGTGATTTAAAAGCACTAAGCCCCTCTCGCAGCCTTCTGCTGGGGCCAGGAGAATGAGAATGCTCACAATTAGTTAATGATTCTTATATTACACTTAGACAAATCTGGATGCTTGGTATTTAACTGGAATGAATCTAGCATTCCAGATTGACTTTATGGTGATACACGAGAAGGAGCAGTCAATTCCAGATCAAAAAAAGAGGCCAGGTGAAAGACGCTCACCGTTTCAAACAGCAGGATAAGGCACCGTGACGCAAAGGGCCTCGGGTGACCCCCTCAGCTGGAGAGGGGCTGGGGAGCAGCTCAACCCGGCGGATCCAGCAGGGAGCTGGGAGGGTGACCACACATGGAGGAGCGATGTGCTCCCACTGGATCTTCACCGCAGCAAAAGAACAGGTCACACTTAACAGGCTGTTCTAAATTTGCGCTGCAGTAACTGAGACCAGACAGTAAAGGTGGGAAGAAACACCTGCTTTCCTGAGCTCTGGCAGTGCTAAGAAACCTTTTTCACATGACTGAGAGGTCTGATCCACAGGGGGCTGCTGGAGCCCGGGTGGAAAAGCAGCGTTATTTCCCCGGCTGCCTCATCCCACTCCCCAGCCTCAACTCCCAGCAGGGGCTGCACACAAGAACCACTAATCCAGTTAACTCAGCCTGCAGCGCCGGCAAGAAATATGTAAAGAAGATTAAATTCAGCAATGGGAAGGGACAAGGAATAAGGGTCAGAAGGTAAACTGATGGGTCTCTACCCATTTGGCTGTTCCAGGGTCAGCTTCTCTTTTTTTGTTTCCTCTGGTGTATCTTTAATATTCTCCTGCCTCTCTGATACAAATCATTGATTCCTGCTCGAGTACTTGGCTCCTATAAGATTTCAGAGCAGAGCTGAAGGCTACAAGGTTACTGAACAACAAGCAGAACCTGCTTTATTGCCAAGCATTTAATATCCTATTTCAAACAGGCTTAGAGGAGAAGTATGGTATGATCCTTCTCCCAACATCTACAGTGCCTCCAGCATAAAGAAGGTGAGGAGGTACATTCAGAGCCATCAAATAAGAAGACATTCTTCTCATATTAGTCCCTTTTTCAAACAAATCTGCACCTGAAAAACTATTCACAGCCAAACAAGGCCCAAACTGTTTTCGCAGTTATGTCCATCACCCCCAATTTTACTACTTGCTCATTCCTCGCGTATGTGCCATATTGGATTGTAAGTGCAATGGGACAAAGAACCAGCATCAGAATAGTCCACAAAATGCCTAAAAACTTAAAAATATTTAAAAATATTCATAAAGCTTTTGTGTGAAAGAAGAGTGTTTGTTGGTGGGGTTTGCTTGGTTTTTTTGTGGGTTATTTTCTGACAACTAATGCTGGTTTTCTACCCTTAACTTATATTAAGGTCTTTGCTCAAAGATGGAATTTTTTATTATAGGAATTAGCTTTCAGGACAGTCTTCTGCTTGGAACTTTCAAAATGGTTATGTCCAAAAATCAGTTTAATTCTCTTACTTCTAGGATACATGCAGGTTTTTTATATGGAAAGCTGTGTATATTGCGTATTCCCCACAGCTCACCAGTAGCTTCACGCTGAGTACCATCATTACTACTAAATATATTGTGATCAGAGTGTTTTAGGACAGGGGTTTGCAGGGTGAAAAGCTGCCTTTAGAGAGCACGTAGCTTGAGGAATAAAAATTTAAAGATGACTGTGGAGCAGATTTCGTAATACCATGAATGTGCAGCAGCTCGTGGTCCCTCTAGCTCATTCCGTGGTGAGATGCCTCTCAGGATACTCCTGCTCTGCCGCTTGCCGCTGCCAAAGCAGCACAGATGGACCTTCCAGCCCTCAGACGCTGCGTTTCCCCAGGTCTCTCCTCCCTGCCGTGGGGTTCCCATCCCCAGCAGCCACGTGTCCCGCCTGGCACTGTCCCCATCCCGCCGGCACACGGCTCTGGGGCACCTCGCTCCTCTGAAGTCTGCAGCCTTGTGCTTGTCATAATCATTCCCCAAGTTATATCCCCATGCACAGGGATCGGGTATGGCTCTGGTTCAACAAGGTATTTAACCATCTGCTGAACTCATCAGCTCCTTCAGCTGGAAGCCGTGCACTGCGATGCAGAGAAAACAGCCTGAGCTCTCAGCGCACCCCACAACTAACGTCAAACCTTTCCCACGCAGGGAACTTACCGAGTCCAAAGTGAATTTGGTGAGCATTGCCGACCCCGCAGCACGGCTCCCAGCAGCACTGCCGCTCTCTGGCTGGGGCTCGAGGCTGTGCCCTTAGCTCTGGAAAGCTGCAGTTATAGTTCCAGCTAAGATGGTTGTCACTGCACCTGAATCGTGACCACCAGATCACGACTTCTCTGCGGACTCCCCTACAGCCAACTTCTGCTCCACTGGGACTTGGTTCTATACAGCTGAAAAAAAAAAAGAAGGGTTTATTTTGAATAGCATCTCAATTGACATTCAAAACAATGATAAGCATGTAGTTTGTTCTAGATAAAGGCTAAAGACTTTTATTATTAAAAGTATCTCCAGCTTACCGTTTTCCATTCTCAAGGTGCTCATTTATGGGCAGGCCATTATGTGCTATATTTAGCAGTAAAAGTGAATTTGGAAAAAAATTACATTTTAAAGTAAAATGTGGTGAAATTTATTTACCTAGAGAAACATTTATGTAGCTATAGATCGACAGGCAAGGGAGATCATAACATCTCGGGGCGCACTTGTGTGTGCGAAAAGGTATGCATGAGTAAAAAAGATGGTGCTGAATAATATAAATATATATACACACATAGAAATCCAAGGAACAAAGATATTCAGGCTGAAACCAATGCATATATTTTTCTTATACTTACTTTTTATTTGGAAAAGAACAACAACAACAAAAAGACACAACTCAAGAGACACAGGTAAATGTGTACATGCACGCCTGCGTGCAGGACTGACGGCAAAATGTCATCAATTGACTTTACCACTAAAGAAAAATCCTCACATATTTAACGCTGAGTGGTTTTCATTACCCTTTGTTGAAGGCATCTTTTTCTGGTTATAAAACTACTTCAGCCATCTCAGTCCCTAACAAGTGTGTATAAAATGGGGACAGTGGTTCTCCTGTTAACGCTTTGAAACCCATAAGGGCAGCTGCTGCTGAGATGTTCTGGAAAAGCTGGATTCAGATGTTGGATATTCTCTTAGACCCTAAGCTCCTCTAAAATCAGAACATAACATACAATAATAAGTAAAAACGTATAAACCCACATCGACTGCAGAAATGTTCATATTTTGCCATACGTAAGTGGAACTTGGTCCAGCTTGCCATGGCACATGAACGGTCCCTTAGGGAGCTTTCAGGACTGTTGGGTATTAGAAGGTCAGGTTTCTTTTAGATCTGGACATCCTAATTTAATTGCAGCTAATGCCTGACTTATGAATAATTTCTAGTATTCCTTAGTTTGGAACTAAACTTCTCAGATAATTTAGTAACTGTGAATATTGCTGCAGTAAACATATGCCGATTATTTTTTAGAAGCTAGAAAATGAGGTTACTCCCAAAAAAGTGGGTAAAATAATTAAAATGTAAATTGAAATAAATTATTCACACTACTAAATTTAAATAAATGACTCGAACACCTAAACTCAATTAAGGCATGTTGTTAGTTAGAAGACTCAGTATTGTATAGCAGATGTACAAAGCCAAGAACTGGCACCAAAAAAATGTTCAATGTGCATGAATGTTTTATAGGTAACAGAGTGTATACCCTAAGGGCCTTGAATATTACATTAAATTATACATTTCTAATAAAGAAAATATAAATGAATATGGAACAAATGTCAACTTTCAGCTTAAAATACCAAATACTTCTTTCAAGATCAAGCTTTACCATTGCATAACAGTTGCAATATTATCTTGTTTAATGGCTTAAACACTGTTGTCGGCTAAATAGCTGTGTGTATGTACGAGAAGGCATAAGAGCCATTGGCAACTGTTGTGTAGCGTTATGGAAACCATTCTAAAATAAGACCACATTTACTGTCACTTCAAACTCTTTTAAAATTTTAATAGAAATAACATATTCAGCAGAGAAGACTAATTAATTTGCTGTAACTCTTTTTATTTTTTTAATGGCTCAGTTGCAATCACAAAAGGCAGCTACTGTCAAAACCCAGATATGGGAAGGGAATATTCACAGCTCTGCAATAGGTGCCTCGTGTCAGCAGCAGGACCGAGGGGGAACAATCTGCCAAACATTCACTAGACTTTTTTTTGCAATGGTTTTATAAAATAAGATATTGCATGTTTAAAGTTTGTGTGTATATATAGTATTTGAGCCTACAGCCTAAGCTCCAAAATAGGAAGAATACTTTGTTTCTTTTCTTTTTTGGACAAAGAGGGGGACGAGCAGCTATGAAGAAGTTTTGTTAATGTATTTGATGTCCAAAAGATTTTTTTCTTCTCTCTAATCAGGTTTGAAGTGAAGATGTAAGCTGGTCTTGGTCCTCTGCAAAGCAACAAACAGATATTGAATTCGGCCTAATTGGATCTGTTAACCACCTAGTGAAGTCGTTGCACACTAACCATTTTCAATTACAGCGGCTGCAAATAAAGATCCAAACACAAGAGCAAGCCAGGAAAACAATGTGCAAACATTTCAGTCCAGGGAACCAAACTAAGTAGGGGTATGGTTTTGAGTGTAACACTGGGCTTGAAGGGCAGGGAGCAGTGGGGAATATCGGCCCATCCTCTCCCTCAAACAGTGAATGTGCCACCTGAACCTGCTCCACGCAGACACAAACACTTGGAGCAGTTTATTCTCTCAGCCAGCAGCTGAGGGAACAGGAGTGCTGCAAAGGAAGGTGCGGGATGCAGCTTGCGGAGAAGCCAAGCTCTGATCCTTCACCTCCAGCACTGGGCAGAGCTGCCCCTGGACGCCCGGCAGCGCTGGGGCAGAGCCCCGTCTGAACGGCTCCCTCCTCAGCCCTACAGGCCCCATCGGGCAGGGGACAAGAGGGTTAATGCTCTTTGCCTTGGCAGGGAACGCCTCACAGCTGCCTATCCTCATTCCAGACACTGCCAGGGAACCCGACCGGGGCTGAATTTGTGTCCAGGCCCAGCTGGGGTGAGTCGCCATATCCCACAGGGAGCCATAAACCCCCCTGGCCAGGCTGGCATTTCTGCTGGTCTAACTTGACAGCCAGGTCTTTCCTGTAGGAAAGATGAGGGACCTCTACCAGAAAGGAAGACGCCAGCGTCAGGACTGAATTAGTCAGTTTTATGCATTGTTTTTGCTTATCTGTGATGTGCTCTTGCATAAAGAGAAAATACCTACACCAAGGACCAGTCTTGGCTTCATCATTGACATACGAGTCGTAGTAATTCAACTAATGTTGCTAAATGCAAGTAAAATGAAGTTTGAACCAGTACAATATACAGTGATGCCTTAAGAAAGTTGGCTTTATAAAGCCAAAAGCCATTATGAGCAAAATCAACTAGAAGAAGGAAATAAGGCAGAAAATATGGGAGCTTCCTAAGAACTACTTAAGAATATCTTATTTCAACAGAAGAAAGAAGGTTGTATCCATGTAAAAACATACCAAAATACGCTCAGCATCATAAAACAAAAACTTCTGCAGCAAGTAGGGAGTGAATGCAGGCATACAAGTAAGTCTTACCTATTAAAAGGAAAAAGACAAATCTGACAGTAGAAGAGGAGAGATAATGGACAAGAAATACAAAAATGTGTCTTTGAGAACATTAATAAGGGCACAGCATTAGTGAAACATTCTGAAGTGGAAAAAAATAAACAAAACCAAACCCTTGAAACAGACCAATAGGTTTGTTCCCAAGGAGAAATAATAGATAATTCTTTTTTATTTAGTAACAATGCAAGAGAATTCAATAAAGATGTCTGTTCTGTACTGGGGAGAGAGGATGATGTATTTGTTATATGATGAGGGTAATATACTTTCTATTCCTGCTGTAACTAAAGAGGATATTAATCAACAGCTACTGTAGTTAGACACACTTAAATCAGAAGTTCTGGGTAATTTGCATCGAGGAATTTTAAAGCAGCTGGCTGAGGAGCTTTTTTGGCAGCTAATGTTGATTTTTCAGTAACCCGTGGTCAGAGGAGAATTCCAGAAACCTTAGAGCATGTTGGTTCCTTGTTAGTTTGCTAAAAAGTATGGGCAAGGGGGCTGAGATAACAGAGGCTGACATCAGTATGGAAAAACAAAGGAAAAGCTCATATTTAATTCAATTAACAGGGACTGGAAGGTGCGTGCTACTGTTAATGCTGATCAACAAAGTATGGAAAATATATCTTCTCAAAGTAACTTTAATCTTGTTAGAGAGAGTATTAGCCTGGTTGATATTAGGAAAAGCATTTAATAAAAATAGGCTTCAGCAAAACTTTGCCATGCAGCTGACAAAATAAAACTATGAACTTTAAAAAGTTTAAAAGAAAACAAATCAATAGGTATGCTGAAAGGTCAAACAGAATAGAAAGATACACAATAACCTGGCTATTGAGTAAGTAACTTGAAAGGTAGGAGCCACCAGAAAGCAGAAAACTCTGCTGAACAAGGAAATCTATAGCAGAACCCAAACTCCTTCAACTTTAAGCAACTCAAATTGTGTATATTCCAGACATATATTTCAAGTTGCTAACAGCAAAGCTTCCTAAGCAGAGGAAGAATTTAATGAAGGTCACGATAGTTTTCACCACTAGGAATCTTTATATTAAAGGTGGATATTTTTTCCATCTGAGGCTACAGTTCCGCTATCACTACTGGAAGCTAATAAAGCAGATAAAATGTTTCAAGCCCAGCAGGAAACGCAGTTTGCCCCTGTGGCTCTGGATGCTCTGTTGGGCTTCAACATGTATATTATAGTTTGAGATTCTCACCTCTCCTACATTTCTTTTCTTCTAATTGCTTTTTTTTCCAGCATGTGGCATTGACTCTTGCAACAGCATCCTAAAAAGTTTATTTATAATGTACTAGAAGATGCAATCTTTGTAGCCAAACCAAATTTACAGTAGCAGCATTTTCGGTGATGAAACTGCAGTGCTCCAAGTTTCATGAGTGATGCTTTACTTGGCTTGGGTTTATTTCGACTTAAATAGAATGATCTTACTTGTTTTACATCAAAGAAAGTGGAAGCAGAAGTGACTAATTTGATTTCTCACGCAGAAGCTGCTCACACCAGCTCCTAGAAATTAATATTCTTCAATGTTAGGAGATACAAATTTCAGCCAGGCATTCAAAAATCAAACCTCTTTCCCAGGTGAATTTCAGAGTCTCAATCTGTGACTCTCAAGCAGTAAACAGATGCTGAGCATGGGAGCTTTAGGGACAAAACAGCTGACCTTCAATGATTCTGTAAGTCCTTCCCTCATTTTCCATCAATAGTATGTTTATTGATCACAGAGCTGGCTGGTACTAAATTCCTCTGGAGAAATTCAGTATCAGAAAGGCTAAGAAAAATCTTTAAAGTGCATAGCTTAATTCTCTTGTTTGTTGTCATCAAAATTGAACCTCTGAAACTGCACTTTACTAACTAAAAAGGAGTCTCTTCCCTTGACTCTAATGCCTTGGTATTGCCACCGCGGCTTCCAAATTAAAATCTTATCTTCTTTTTAAACCTACTTGTAAGCAGGTGACTGAGCGTGACTTCCCTGACGCGCATCACTGTTTGGGAGCTAAGGTGCATCAGTTCTTCAGGAAACTTCACTGGAGATTAATCTATGAATTATGTAATCTGAGAAGACTTCAGTGAAAATGTCACCTCTGCGATGCCTTACATTTGTATAAGCTTCCCGTGAAGACAGCTGCCAAATGAAATAAGGAATAAGGAATGAGAAATATCTTCAATTTTTCCCTCCAATTACTTGGTTCATCTGCATGCATATCAGGTGTAATATTATACCACTACTGCAGAAGAGTTGGTTGATACTCACAAAATAGTTTGAGAGCCCTCTGGCAGTAACCACTGCCTTAGAAACAAGCTGGGAAGCAGTCACAAGTTAAATCAAAAGCCTGCTGACCCTGACCTACCAGGGCAAGGCTCTACACGTCATTTTGGTGTGTAAATACTACAAGCAGAAACCACCCAACACACTCACATTGCAGTGTGGGATGGTGAAAAGCTGGAGAGCTGATTCCCAAGCAGCTCTATCACTTGATGGTCTTGGGGGTCTTTTCCAACCTAAATGATTCTATGATTCTATTCTATGAGCCTCTGAATAGTCACATTCCCTTCAGATTTTAAGTATTCAAATGAGCAAGAAAAACTCATCTATGCAGTATACACTGCATATGCAGTTATTGCTGAACACACATACACAGTGCATATAGTACATTATGTTGTACACCATGTTCAGTGTATGTATATTGAAGTTTGCCTCTTCCACTAATGCTTAAACTCCATTGCCAGATGATGTATGGCAATAGTACATCACTGGAGTGATGACAATCTGATGGTATATTACCATCATTTATTACCAGAATATCATCACTGGCATATTATTGCAATGTATCACCACAGCAGCAGCCAGCAGGAATATAGCTGCAAGAGAGGCATGTTATATGTTTTATTAATTCCTAAGTGATTGTTGTTGAATTAGTATGACATGGAATCAGCATACACCCTGCTTTCCTCTCGCTCACATACTTGCAAAACAAACACATATATTTTGTTTGATGTGTTCAGCATAGCCTGTTATTTTCCAGGTGTGAATCATTTCTTTGCTGAAATTTCAGGTTGGAACCCTCATTTTTAAAGTTTCGTTAGCCATTATGAAATAACAAGAATCAAAAAAGATAATGGAAAGCTGATCTTAACTGTCTTGTTTTATCACCATATCATGATCTCTATTGTATATTTAAGGAATATTTTTGTGGCCCTGACCAGGAAATTTTTTCATATTGCACAGGGTATTATACAAAGACTTATAAAATGGACAAGCTGGTACGATACTCATTTACAATGATTTTTTTTTTGGTTGGTTGGTTGGTTTTGTGTCTGCCTATGCATTTTAGAATTCAGCATCTCAGTTGCTACCAAAACTAAAGTATAAACCTCAGTATTTCATCCTGCCACTCAACCACTCAACTGGGCAAAACAATATTAGATATTTAAATAACTTCACAAAAACTGAGTGCGCTTTCTCCAATCAATGTTAGTTCTGCCTATCTCACTGCACTTTGCACAAAGTAAGAGTTACTTATAGTCTCTGTTCCCTAGTCATTGCCTGAAGGAATTCTGAAAGCTCCTGCCAATGTCCCCTGGACTCATTTCATTGTACCACCAGAAAGTAACGGTTGCTGCAAGCTTTATATAGAGCAACTTCTGCAAAGGGATCTCAATATCAGCCTGTCCGATTCAGTCAGGAGGAGTCTGGTTTAGTCAGCGATAAGGCTTCTATCTGCATCCCACTAGGATCAGATGGGGATACTGGATAACCATAGTTAGTTCAAGTTACTCACTGGAGGGTTGCATTAATCATATCTGTGCTACCTCTGGCCATTATCTATTAGTACATAAACATCTTCATCTTCTTTAGCATCATGTATTTTTAGGCTTAAAAGGTCTCTCTGATAGGTCACTTCAAATATCCATCTTTCATCTCTGATATATTGTAGTAGAACTATTAGGAGTGAAATTTAGAGCTATGAGTGCTGTATATTTTTCAAAAATACTGAGCTAGTTTCAAGTTGCTGCACTAGGTGAGATACTCAGCTTGCTTGACTGTAACTGTTCAAGACACAGACAGGAATGGGCAGCCTTGGAGAAGAGCTGCTGATGTGGTTGATGAGATGTAACAGCAAACTAGACGTAAACCATAACAGCACAGCACCTCCTCTGGAATTAATTTTTGGCTAAACCTAGCACCATGGTCATTGTAATAAACTCCACACACTGGAAGACCCTAAATAGTAGACCAAACTGTGAGAGAAGAGGTGGGAGGATGATTTTCGTGGCCCAGAGGGATCCAGGCTCTCTGGAGAGATGCTGAGAAGCACCGTGGCAGAAATCAGCCCGTGTAGTGGCACTTCTGGCTGTGACCAGCTCTGTAAGAGCCCCTGAGAGCACGGGGCATTCAGCGATAGAAGTGAAATGTCAAAGGTTATACCACATATGTCTGAAAACAATTTCCTGGTGCTGGAGAACTGCCAACATTTTGTTAAAATTTTCCCTTCATCCCTCCCAAGAAATGGATAATGTTCACGTAGGAACATGTAGATCTGGAGATTAACCCCAGCACGTGCAGTTTATTAGATAGGACAAACGTGTACAAAACAACAACGTCTGTTTCAAATGACAATTTCTTGTTTAGTTGCACATCCACTGCTGACAATAATGGATGACACTCAGCAACAACCCTACCCAAGATGAGCAGTTTGGAAGCCCAAGTCCTCGTGGCTGATGTCAATGAGCTTGTCCCTTGCTAAACACAGGGACCTTCCCAGGACCAGCTACCCTCGTAACAGCCATTAATTCAATCATGCTGCCTCACATGTTGTAGAGAACTAAGTAAAAACTGGTGAAAGACATACAGAAGTAACGGAGATTTAACATCTTGTTTCTTTTTGTATGCACTGAATGGAAGTGTTTAAACTCATCCTTAGATGCTGATGCCATTCTCTGACCATGAGTAGCTGTACTCTTCCAATGCAGTCTGGCTTCCGTCATCAGAAAACACCTAGAGGAATGTCGGCTTCCCTCCAGAGGGATGTTCAAAACCTTTTATCTTCTTTCCCTCAACACCCCAGCACAGGACTCTGAAAGCATGGGTTGCAAAATGAAGGAATGCGAGTCTGATTAGAATTTAAAAAAAATAAATAAATACATGCACAACACAGTTTGTACACTGCTACCATCTAGTGAATTACAAGAAAGCAAAATTTTTCTTCTGAAGTAAGATGAACCATATCTAAGGGTGTGAACCTTCACCACTGAAGTCACTGGGACTTTTGCCATTGACTCAACTTGGAACAATCCTTAATGGAATAGGCCATACTAAACATGAGGCATTTGAACTTCAAGAGCAATTACAGAAAGTATCATAGACTGTTACATATATTTGTGATCTAGATAATTGCCATAATTTGTCCAGAATAACATTGAACCAAAAGAATCATTAGCAATTACTGCTTTAAGTCAGCGCAAATAGGTTCAACTGAATGAAAAGGCACATTTTAAGACTGGAACAAAGGGAAGCTTTTTCAAGGGTACTGCATCTTCTGTTTTAAATTGACTTAAACCTTAGGAAAGAGGTTTATACAGAAGCTTTGAAAAATCTCAGTTCTGCATTTATGCAAAGAATTTCTCCTCAGAGTCCAGCCAACTTGCCTTCTTGCTCTTTTGTGTTTCCCCAAAGCAAGAAGGAATAAGTCACTCCCATTTACTCCTGAACTCTTACTTAGTGGGCATTTTTCTCAATTCAGCTGGCACATGCTAACTCATCTCACAAGTCTTTCACACTGAAACATCAGTGTTAATGCCCAGTGCAATTAAAATCCACACCAATTTTGACACTTCCTTTGCAGCGTCACCCTTTTATTTACCCCAAGGCATACAGTCACTTGCAATCTGAATTATGGTACAAAGTGTCAGGATCAAATTATCTGTACTAAATTTGCAGCACTTGGTCCTTTTTCCCCTATCCTATGCCAGGAGAAATCTCTTCCAAGATGATTTTCAGGTTACATATGAAACCAGATGACTTGTGCCACTGCTTGGCTGCCCCGTGACAACGAGCAACATGTCTGGAGATGCTGAACAGAATCACAGCACACAGTAAAGAGTGGCAGAAGAGGGTTTTTGAGCACTTCTGAAAATGAAGGTATCAGTTTCACTGTGATTCCTCTTCCCTATCTGTAAGCATAGCTAGGAAGAATGCAAGGACCTTAATTACCCAATATTAGTAATACAAATGCACTTCTGTGCAGTCATGCTTTAATCACTTCCACAATATTTATCATCATTAGTCTCATATCATAGTTCAGTGAAGATCTTAAGTGTATTCATAACTCAAAGCACCAGTATTTTACCCTTTACTTCTCAGCCTTAAAATTAGGGCCATTATTTGAGGCTGAGCCTAAAATCTGATCTCACAACAGCCTTACTTTTTGCTAATTCTGATGTGTTTATCTGGAGCTCAGATATATTTAGAAGATAATGTTTTTAACAATGAAGAACACCTGATTAATTTTCTCTTTCTTTGTTTGCAATTTAATTGCTTATATTAAAACTAGTTGTAAAACTGCTCCGCAGGACCTTCTGTCAGTTTTCTGCAGTTTTCTGTCACAAAAAATTGTTCTTTCAGCAATTACATCTTCCATAAGTTTGATATTTTAGAAATATTACCATTTATACGTCACAAAAAGGTGATGCTTTAGAAGAAAAAAATGAGTGCATTTTATCAATGTTAATTTCATTTTGAAAATAGGTTCTTAAATAGCCTATATTAGAGAACATAACGTCGAAAGCAAAAATCAAACCTTTATTTTTTTTCCTGAATTTTCTGTACTGTAGGTTTTCATAATATAGGGGGTCTCTTCAAAGACCTAATTTTGAAATCTTAAAATATTCTGTGAAATTACAGTGTCTACAATCCTCCTTGCACTGTCTTCCCAGCTTCCTTAAGAAATCCACCACATTAATGATCTGTTTTAAACACCTTAAATACAGCCTCACAAGGGCTGACGTAGCATTTCACAGCAGGGCTGGTTACCCCTGAGCCTCCTATCATGGCTCACCCATATTCACTTTAACTTGTACATCGTGTTGCTACATAAAGCATTATTTTTTCTTTCTTCAGGGCAAATGGATGGGATCTGTAAAGCAAGTGATTTTGAAATGCATCTTAACTTCCAGATCAGCCTTTGAGAAATTAATTTCCACTTAGTTTTTGGAGTTGTTCCAACTCATCCTCATGAGTGAAATATAGGCATCAGAAGGTGGAACAGAAAATACAAAGCTAATGATCTGGTTCATGTTAGTTAGTTCTCTCCTAATCCTTTGAAAGATTGCATCCCCTTCTCTGGAATTTCCTCTCACTGACAGTTTTTAAAAGAAACAAGACAATATTTGCCATGCATTATATATTAAGATTAACTCAAGAAGCAAAGATGATCTATTCACCATCCCTATAAGCCTCTCATAATTAGGTGTACCAGCTTTCAAGGACAGGACTCTCTTTGCTTTAAGAATAAGAATTCCCCCTGAAATTTAAACTGTTCCCCGGAGTAAAGTTAGAAAGGACAAAGGGACATAATCCTCGCCCCTCATCCACCCGTCACTTCTGCTGGCCTCAGAGGGATGAGTACACGAGAGCTCAGACCTGCGGTCACTCCTCTCCTGACAAAGAGACACTGCTCCTTCCCAGCCAGCCATGCACCTCAGCTCGCGTCACTTCTGATCTGCCCTCCAGCAGGGACCAGTGACATTTCTACACATGATGAGCTTCCCAAGTGGTGTTGGATTTTCATCTAGTTTCTTGCATATCTGCATTGCCTTCAGCTGAGCCATCTACAGTATTTTTGGTACAAGGGGGACGTGCTTGACTCTTCAGCAGTGTCTGGTGGATTTTACATCACGATACTGTGCAAGACAAAGAGCTGGTAGTTGACCTTGTGCATAGCTGTATCTTGGAAGATCTCTGCATTTCTGTTGTCACTGGTATCAAGAGCAGAAGGTGCAACGTGGTGTGGCTTGGTGGCCCAACAGTTCCATGCAGAAGGCTCCCTGCAGCCAGCATTTCCCCGGAGAAGACGGGAGCACACCAGTCACCCCGAGAAGCTTGTCCTGACAAGGACCCGAGCTCTTGTCCCCAGGCTGCTGCCATGCCACAGACAGAGGACAGCAGTCACCCCTGGAAGAGCCAGGGGTCCTGCTGAGGACCTGCAGCCCACCCATACTTGTTGCTCTTTCATCCTCCTGCTTGTGTCAAGCCATGCATGGCCCAGTACAAACCCCAGACCCAACTCCTACAGCTGGGAAGTTGGAACCAGCCCTGCAAGCTGGCTGAAGCAGTTTTTGATGGATATCCTGGAAAGACATCCTGGAAGTGCAATCTGAATGAGAAATGAGAATTAAAATAGTATCAAGTATGTCTCCTTCTGCTCACAAATTTCTTCTTTTGTCCAGACAGCTCTCTTGACAGACATACAACAATGTACAAATGGAAGTTAATGGCAGTATTACTGATATGCAAAGATAACAAACACTATTTTTTTATGTTGTGAAATGAACAGCAGATTTACAGAGCTATCAAGATTTTCTGTTTACTTACAAATATGTATGGGGGGCTGTATTTGCATGAAACTATCCCAGACAACGTATTTTTCCTTTCATATTTACAGTCCTGGAGAATGTTTTCAGAGATCCATCCTCTTAAAGAAATAGCATCCTATCACAGTCAGATAAAGAAGGGTAAATTTGAAGAGACAGTCTATTCAATTTTATTTCAATTGAATTGCAAACACTTCACTTTTTTCCTACTATCATTTCAAATGTTGGGCTGAAAAATTCAGGCCAGCTTCCAGTTGTAGTACTCAGAAGCTGCAAAGAAAATGAATTTGCTCATTTCCAAACAGTAAGGAAGTTTTGGGTTTTTAAATGAATGGAAGTTTCTTGGAAACAGCTAATTTCAGTCTTCATTACTGAAGATCAAGTTTAAACACAGACTTTCATCATTTCTCCTGAAAAAGGTAGCTTGTATTGAGGTTTTTGTGATTCCTCATCTTTCTTCTCCCCACTCCCCCATTATATTATACAGATGGTGGGGCTCTTAGACTGTAAAATAAGACATTAAATCAGAGAGCCTGTGTTTGTCCTACTTTCTTCACTTTTCTACATTCAATTCCACACTTAATAGCAGGGAAGACAAAAGAAGGAGACATTTTCAATACTCAGACCCTAATACTATCCCTCTGGGATTACCTGCAGCTCAATACATCATTCAAAAGCAAAGATTAAAAGTAATAGTCACGTTAATATTATTTCACAATCCACAAATATAAATCCTCATTTGTTATTCATGAGCTTATCACACACACCTCTTAAGGAGCAAAATACTGCAGCATGTGCAGAAAATGGTAACACAAAGTAAACAGTCAAGGAGAGGCAGACAACTTTATAGCTCATTTAAGGCAAAGATATTGCAGGTATGTTTGCTAACAGAGTAGAAGTGTTCCTGCCTGGCTTTGACGATGCAGTATTTATTGTCTGCCTAATCATTACTTAACCACATCCCAGTCCTTAAGTGCCCACATCCTAAATGTGTTGCTTTTCGTGATGGGCACTCATAGAAATGACTTTTCTGCAAGAAGCCTGAGGTGGTGGAGGGCACCAGTGCCTTGCACCTCCCCTTCACGTGAGGTGACAGACCCAAGTCTTCTACATGCAATGAAGGAGCTTCTCAAGGAAGTTCAGAGCTAAATCTAAACCTTTCACCCACCATCTATGAGGATATTTCTGCCTTCTACACAGAAACGAGCTGCTGACCTTGAGCACTGCCTATCTCCTTGGCTTGTAACACGCTGCCTCCTGCGCACGAAGCTGTTCACACAAAGCCTGGAAGCAGAGGAGGCTGCAAGAACCACTTGCAGGCAGGCATGGGCGAGCCCCCGCACCCACACCCCCCATTTTATTTCACAATTGAACCCCTTCAGGTGCCAGCTCATCACTGTAACGCCCACTGCCTGACCACTATGAGCTTTGAGAGCCAAGCGAGCGGCGCTCAGTAGGTGACACGCACAGGCTGCTCTTGCCCCATGGCTGTGGTTCTGAACCGCAAAGCGCAAACCCAGCTGGAGTGAACACGTGCACAGTCCTCCTGATGGTGGTTACTGTAGAAACAGAAAGGAAACTTTCACCAGTGTTTCTCTCTTATTTCCCAATAAATAGCAGCATCTCCCCTAGAAACTATATCGATCTCTACTTGTTCAAATAACTACTATTATAGAAGTAGATGAACTCTCCCCTGATAGACCTGTCAGGCTCCCTGCTGATGAGAAGGCTTCCATGCAATCCATACCCACAATTGCTTTGGAAGCAGACAAGCGACGTTCCCTCCCTCTTCCCCCTCCAGCTATATCCCTGTAGCTTTTTTCCATTTCCCCTGTCTATGCTTTTATAAGCTCATACTTGTTTTGAGAAACTGCTCAAATTGTGACAGAAACTTGTGAGCTATCCCAGTAATTGGCCTGCCTACGAGGAACGGAGCGGGTGAGAATGACAGTGTAAGAGAACAGAACCTTGAAAACATCGTGTCTCGGGAAGCTCCTATCATAAATAGGGTCACGTTATGCGAGCTTGCCATGCGTATGCACTGCTCTGTACAACGCGTATTTCCTCTCAGCTCAACGTCTTCTCACATATTTATAGATACAGGGTTTGATTTTATATATTAATCCTATTATGTCAGTCTTTTATATTTATATAACTATTGCAAACCATTTTTTCCAGCTCAGAGGAAAAGGCATTAAATACACAACTCATTTAAGCAGAACTGTTGCAAGTTTGCTGATGAAGACTCAAACACTGAAGAGTTAACCCAGGCTATCAGAATCTCATTATTACCTGGAACTACTGAGAAACCTAACATTCATCATGTGCTAGAACATTTTATTGTACAAGCTTTAAGCAAAAATTAGCATAGGCCATATCCTCAGCTGTTAAAAGCCAATAAAGTCACATTGATATCACTGGAACATCATCACTTTTTGGAGCACAGACTCTGGCCTGCAGTGGAGCTGTCCTAAGCAAAGACAATTTGCATTTCTCCTGAAAATAATTAATTGAAAGCTGCTTGGTAACTTTCTTGACAGATGGGTAACATGGTCTACTGCCCAATTTTCTGATGCATAGGGAGTGACCTGACTGAGCCAGCAAAGTTCTTAATACTTCACCACCTTGGCATCCAGGGAAAGATTCAGGCATCCAGCTTCTAAATGTTGGTTTGTTTTCTTAACTATTTAAGTGAAAGAGAAGGAAAAAAAGCACTGCTCACGCCCTGCTTGTGACAAAAGGGATGAAGGAATACCCTCCTGAGCAGGCGGATGGCATGCAGCCCAGATGTATTCATTTGTCACCTGTATGTGCAGGTAACAAAGCCCAGGAACACTCACCTTGATGCTGTTATGTTTATAGTTGTCCTTAAGAGGTGGAGAAAACTGGGTGAGTGGTGGAAATCTATGAGATTGCAAAGAAGCTGGATACACTGATTATTCAGCTTCAGACTTTATTATATAGAGTTGGGCGAGGGGGAGGTTATAACCATACTATGACAACAAAGCTTTAAAATTCCTCAGGTGTTTGCCATCTGCTGACAAGCTCCCTACTTAAACTGTCATTTAGCAATGTTTTTGGCATTGGTGTTTTCCTAACTGTATTTCCCTACTCGTCTTCCAAATAAATTCATTATCCGAGTGAGACTCAAAAAAAGACTTACGGAAAGGCTTCTCATATATAGACAGATGCCAGTTTGAAGTTCCAGACCTTTCCAGGATTAAAACCAAGTGTTCACTCCCAACCTTTCCTTCTCCCTCAACATAATGGACCTTCCTTTCCCACACTTCTGTTTTAAAATGTAATAAATATTGCTCCTAGTCAGATTGCTCCTGTCCCCCTCTTTAGAACACACAATTTCAGTGCAGAAATTAATGCTTGCAGACACCAGTGAGAATCAGCAGATACATCTCCAAGGTTTTTGGTTTTGTTTAAAGCAACATCTGCTTGAAAATTTTCAGGTGCCTGGAAAATTACAATAGGTCTCTTGGGAATGAATTAATAGGCCACAGACATGTGAGGCAAAGCTTAATGCTAAATAAAATACTTCACCTAGCACTGCAGTTCATCATGTGGGCTCCCATACCTGCAATAAACCTCTCCCATCTGTCCTTCTTGATACTGCTTTCAACCTTCTCCAAGGAGGGAACACCAGTCACAATAAGGTTGACCCTAGCACAAATACTTTGATATTATAATGTATTCAACCCATTTAGCAGGAAAATTGCTGATGCTGCCTCTCTAAAGTAGAATGAGAGGGTGAGGATTATTTTTTTTTTAGTAACTAAATACTCCAGAAAGACCTCCAAAGCCTGGAGGTGCTAATGCACTCTGGTTTTGCTAAAAAGCTACCAAATTGCCTAGGCTGTAATTTGAAAAATGCTGTCTCAATATCTGGTACTCAATTACTGTTAAGGGGAGACTGAAAGATATTCTAAGATACTTCTGTAAAGCCTTTGACACAGTCCCAAAAAATAACCTTGGAATCATAGAATAATTTCAGTTGGCAGAGACCCTCAGGATCATCGAGTCCAACCATAACCTAATTCTAGCACTAAACCATGCCCCTAAGAACCTTGTCTAAATGCCTTTTAAACCCCTCCAGGGTTGGTGACTCCACCACTGCCCTGGGCAGCCTGTTCCAATGCCTGACAACCCTTCCCATGAAGAACTTTTCTCCTAATATCCAATCTAAACCTCCATGACGCAACTTCAGGCCATTTCCTCTTATCACTTGCTACTCGGGAAAAGAGACCAACCCCCTCCATGCTCCAACCTCCTTTCAGGTCGCTGTAGACAGCGATAAGGTCTGCCCTCAGCCTCCTTTTCTCCAAGCTGAACAGCCCCAGGTCCCTCAGCCACTCCCATCACACTTGTGCTCCAGACCCCTCATCAGCATCATTGCCTCTTCTGCACTCTCTCTAGTATTTCAATGGTCTTCTTATGAAAGAGGGGCCCAAAACTGAACACAGGATTCAAGGTGTGGCCTCACCAGTGCTGGTGGCCTTCTCACATTTTTTACACGGGTGGTAGAACACTGGCCCAGGTTGCCCAGAGAGGTGGTGGATACCCCATTCCTGGAGACATCGCAGGCCAGGCTGGACGGGGCTCTGAGCAACCTGAGCTGGTGAAGATGTCCCTGCTCATGGCAGGGGGGGCACTGGATGAGCTTTGGAGGTCGCTTCCAAATCAAACTATTCTATGGTTCTATGACATCAGAGTAGCATCCTCCACAGAAAGCACAATGCAGCTGAGCTTAGCCTGCCTCATTCAGACCAAGCCCATGAGCAAATGGAGGGTATTTTTCCTGAAGGATGCTCAGTGCACCTATCCTCAAACCAATAAAATTATTATGTACTGGCTTAACATTAAGTCCAGTGAGCCTATTCACATCCTTAAATTGAAAGTCCGTATATAAGTACTTTTCTAGACTGAGCACAAAAGTGCACATCCCATGTCAAATCAAATCTTTGCTACAAGATTTGCTGCTCCATTTTCTGCATATTAAAAAAAATCCCTTTAACTATCATGTCTTTTTATGTTTTTCTATATCTATCTTATACAATTATTTGAGATACTCATACAAAATGCTTCATACAAGTGAGATTTCAACCTGACAGGTAAGTTCTTTATTCAGTTCTTCTCTGCATCAGTGTCTGCCTTAAAAGCCAGCCATTAGCCTACCCTTCTGCTGCGTGCATCTAGAGAGTGATGCTACATGGACGTGGCTGTACAGCACCAGTTCATGTGGCAGGAGCCGCCAGCTGACACTGTGAGAAGTCAGCAAGGAGCTCCCTGCTCCAGGAGCTGGTGTGTGGGCAGAATTCAGCAGAGATGTCCTGTTAAGCCAACGAGCTCTTACAATTTTTCATAGACGCTTGATAATTACAAGGAAAGACATGCTGGCATCTAGGACCACATTTGCCTGGTGTCTGATTAGTTCACAGAAGGGTAGCAATTCCAGCTCATGAACAACAGCAGTATAATAAAATTTGATTCAATTTGCAATTAACACTCCAAGCTTCAAACTTCTTGCAGGAAAGCCTGAATGACAGCCTAGCTGGATGTATGAGACCATAAACTCCAGCAGTGGGGACCAGCAAGAGCTGGGCTGCTCCATGGAGGAGGATGAAGCAGCAGACACGGCACTGCAGTCAGCAACAGAGTCCTGCAGCACTGAGAGCTGATAACAGGGTCCATGAAGAGTCCCAGAGCAGGGGAGGGCATGAGCCATGGGCAAAGGGTGGAGGCCACAGATGAGGATGCTCAGAGACAATAAGGACTATCAGTGTCCCCGGAGTCCAGACTCCAGGTGGCTGAGGGAGACACAAATGGTTCTCGCTTACCAGGCAGCGTGCCATGAAGCAGAGTTGCTGAGGTGTCAGGAATCAAGGCAGAGATCTATAACTCTAGCCTCTATTTTAGAAAATCAGATTATTTCCATGCACTGTTTAAATTTTATTGAATTGGCTAATGGCCACAGAAAACCTTTTTCCCTCCAACTAGCTGTATCCATAGTCCAAAGGAAGGGAGTGTTAAGAGAATTAAAATTTACTCTCAATACTACTCTCCTTGCAGACATCAGGATGGAGGCTGAATGAGGAGCAGAACCCAAAGTGACTGCATCCCCCTCAGCCACATCACATTTTCATTTCACTTGCACCCACATTTCCATAAATAAAAATCATATAAAATTACATGCCAGGCACAACTTATCTACTGCTGATTGGCCAATGAAATGACTTCTGGGTTAGAGACATTTTCATAAGATCTGAGACTATCTTATTCAAAGCACCACATCCTTACCCGAGCTGAGCTTCTGCTGGCTTAAGACTTGCTCTGTGGTGGGACTGAATGCTGCCTTCTCAACATCTTCAGAAGTGTGATCTTGGTGAAGGAGACACAGGCTGAAGAAAAACAGAAAAAGTTCCCTTTTTTTTGTTGTTGTTTTATTTTTCACATGTTTTTGCTAATTGATTTTTGTTTGAAGCAGATGAAAAAAAATCTTGAATATTATGTGGGAATCTCAGTGCAAATAAGGGACAGGTACAGAGAGGGATTTTTAGAAAATTCAGTTTGGAACCCAGCTCTGCAATTTATTTGATGATGGCCACCACATGTTATGCATAACTGAGTGCACTTGTATGTGCATACATAACTTTAGTTTGACAACATTGATTGAGACCCTTTCAGTTTGATGAATGAGTGCACTACGCAGTGAACAGTGAAACCAGCCTTGATGAGTCATTGACAGGATTTTCCCAACTTTTTGAAGGCATCCTGTCCCATGGGCTAGAAGTCAGACGTCCTCCTAGCATGTCTGCTGAGCTCGGTTTTTGACTGTGACAAGACAAGTCCAGGTATTACTTCAAGGCTGTCAGTTCTTCCCACCTCTTCAAATCCCTCTACACATACCCTAATATACACATGGAGGATCAAGGGATGGAAAAATCTCTCAGGGTTCATTTGGACATGCAATGCAGCTCTTTCATGTTAATTTTCTTTTTCCCTTTTCTTCACCTCAATTCACTCTGACGTCTTGCCACAATATTGTCAGCCTCAGAGAAAACAACAAGCCAAAGCAGATGTGCTGAACACATGGTCACCAACAGGAGCAGTTCCCAAGCAAAGTTAGCATGTGAAATCATTCCAAGAGAGGGATGTCTCTTCCAAAACATAATCTGCATCTGCTCCTGTTGTTTGGTGGATTGGAAGAAGAAGAAAAAAATACCACACCACAAAACACCCACACAACAAACTTCCACATCTAAGTTTAGAGTCTGAATTTATCCAATTCCCTGAAGTTAGAAGGGTCATGATTTTAGACAGTCCCCTCCAATATCATTGTAATTAATTTCTCTTTTGTTGAATAACAGACGAAACTTTTCTAGGTTTTTCTTTTATAAACAGTATAATTTTGCAAAAGGCCCTTATGTTTTAGTGTCTCAGAGATTATGATGGATAACTCCCCATTTCTGCAGGTACTCCAATAATATTAAATTAAATTGGAAAAAAATAATCATTCTTTGAAAGAAAGATATGGTTTTCAATTAAAAAGAAAAAAAGGCTACTTTGCTTATCATGTTTCTCCATTCATTTTCTTTGTCCTATATAATTTAGGTGTCTAATCTTAAACCGGGCTGTTGTCACGGAGGCACCTCGAGGTTAGTTTAAGGGACAAGAGTCCAAAACAACTTTTATTAAACTGGTGAGAAACAGGGGTTTAGCCCTCCAAAAGTGACTTGAATACAGGTTTGGATACCAGTTGAGGAAAATTATTAAGGGGCAGCAACTGATAATTCAGGAGGTCCATAGTGTGCACACATGTGGCTTCACCAAAAACAATGCCGGAGCCGCCCCTGAGTCCGGGAAGAGTCCACACTTAACACGGCGTGGGATTATTTTAAAGAGATACATGTACTCGCATTGAGTACGGAAAGGGAACACTCACAATACTGCGAGGAGAAATACACGTGCAAATGTGCAGAGAGTATTACACGTGCTTACGTGGAAGCACGGGAGGAAAATACACTCGCGATTCTGCAAGCGTTAATTTATACATGTGCTCGTATTGAGCATGGAAAGTACGCGTGCATATGTGCACGGAAAGTATAAATACACTCGCAATCCTGCGCGGGTTAATGTTACTCACCCCCGTGGCGGCGCGGCAGGCGGGGTCTCCATCCCGGGGGGTCTCGGCGGCAGCATCGCGCTTGTGCTCCGAGGGACCCGCGACAATGGGCGGAGTCTCGACGAGAGTCTCGTTTTCTATTGGCTGATCAGATCTGACTGTAGGCATTCTAGAAGCTTCTCTGCACCCCCACACTGGCTGTGGGGTGCCCCTGAAGCTTCCAAACACCGCCCACACTGGCACTCCCTTCTCCTAATGGCTGTGGCCAGGGTGCTGTGGGGCCAAACAAAAGCAGCTGTTAGTCTCTAACAGCAGAGAGAGAGGGAGGTGTGTCTGCTCCTTCCATATCGGAGGAGGGAGGGGGAGAGACGGGGGTTTGCATTCTGCCACAGCTGTGAATGTATAGAACAGCAAGTAGACCTTTTTACTCCTATTTCTGTGCCCTCTGAGATCTGTAGTTACTGAAAATGGGAGAATATGAAGTAAACCCCCTGAAAAGCAAGACACATCTGGCAAGCTCTAAAGATAAGCTCAGCATGGCAAGGAGAGAGCACATAGTGCTGATGTCTGGCTTGGGTCTGAAGAAAGATGAGGAGGCAACTTTCTAGCTGAATCCTGAATTTTTAGCTGGAGTTTTGTACAGGATAAGCCCATTCACTATTCTCCCTGATAGAGGCTGTCATTGCCCTGCAATATAAATAGCATAGGTACAGAAAAGCAAACCATAAGAGTTCAAGTAATGCAATAGCAAAATCCATGTCCATGTTTGGGAGAACGAGTGGCCAGGAAGCTCCAATACTCAAAACATGCAGCCTCTGAATTTATGAGGACTTGTCCAAATGGGAGACTTGCCTATTGCTATGAGTTGATTACCCATACATTCAGATTGAACGTGCACCACCTGTTAACATACAGAACAAAACACTTCTACCAAGAGCATTTGGTGAATAAATGACTTGGAAAATTTTATTAAGCTCAAAACCAACATTTTACCATGTTTGATTTGCCACCAGATGCTGTGGGATCTGGAGATATGGGGGTGGGGGGGAAGTCAAACAGTGGCAATGAAAGACTAAAATACAAGGAAAAGGCAAGTTTGGTTGTGAAATTACAGTCAGAAATGAATGCAAGGCTCTTGTTCGACTCCGGACTATGTCACATACGATAAACCCCGCCTATTCATGGAGAGTAAGCACTCTGGCAGCCTTTGCCACACGCTTTTGAAGGATATTCTGTCTCATTCAAACAGTAAACACCACATTAAAATGATATTTTTTTTGTAGTGCATTGCCCCACACGCTGGGAGAGGTTGATGTATATATTCGTGGCAAAGAGGCAGTCTCTCCTGTTGAAGACAGCTGATAAGCCTTCAAAGACAGTTTCTTGCTGGGAAGATGGATGCCAGCAAGAGTAGCAAGTAATGATGCCAGTTAAACTTCCATCTTTTTGCCCTTTTCCTCTTCTCAGGTTGAGGAGGAGGGAAGGTTAGTATAAACAAGCAATAACATTCCTCTTAAATACTGTGAGTTTAGCAAACATGTTCAAAACTTTAAATCTTCAGGGCTCCTTCCTTTATCTGATAAAGATTTGCAGGTTCTCTCTGAGAGTGACAGGTGTGTGTGATTCTTGGAAAATTCAGCTAGAAATACTAGTAACATGACAAAGACCACAGTTAGAAATGAGCACTGGCCATTGAAAAGAGATGGTAAGAGCTGTTTGAGCCTTCCCAGATCACTCTGCTTGGCACCTGTTCTCCCTAAACTGAGTTCACAGTGGGGCCAACAACCCTATCATGGTCCAGACAAGACCCTAGGGAAGGCCACCATGCATGGTCCAACTGTCTTGCCACAGCCTGGAAAGAGAGACAGCATTCCCCAACATCTCCACACTTCCAGCAGAAGGGCACTCTGCCTGCTCTAGCATGGAAGTGTTTGCATTGGACAGCTTTAGTATCGCTGAGTTCTGTTACTGTTCTTAATCTGGATTCAGGCCCCAAATTCAGATACAGCTCTAGACACCTACAGTAGATTGAGCTAAATGCCTTCAAACTGAAACATGCACACTTTTTTTTAAGCTGATATGGTTCTCTTACTACTGTGCAAAGCGCTATTACATGGTCATACCAGAAGGCAGCAGAGAAGGCTGCCCAGGAGCTCGTGCTTCACAGCCAGCTCAGCTGGCTGCAGAGACAACACCAGCTACCTTGCCAGTTTATTCTCTTCTGATATTTGTTCCTCTCTTTTTATTATATTTGAACTGAACTTTACTCCAAATCAAACCAACTCCAACACCAACAGGGAGATGAGAACTCCTGCAAATACAAACTTACATTACACCAAAACTGAGACCCTCTCTGGAGTCCTTGCTGTTCTCCAGGTCATAGAATACTGCATTTGGTACCTTGGTCCCCAATACAGATGACACCAAAACAAACTATTTCTTCAAGTACCACAGTTTTAAGGATATCTAGCAGCTTGGAGAGAAGAGATTTACCCACCCACCCTTTTGCTTTAAAGTGAGTGTGGGATGAGGTTATACGACTAGTTGGCACCAATGCAGGTTCTTAATGACGCATGAAATGAAGTACTGCTGTCCAGTGCACAGTGAATATTCAGTGCTCTGCATGATGATAGATACATCCTGTGCTGATCTGACAGGGAAGAAACACCCCTCACAGCAGCTGCAAACTCTGCCCTGCACCCCAGCCCTGCTGTGTGTCAAATGGGTTGCTATCTTCTGCTGCTACACGCTCTTCTCTAGGATAATACATCTGGCAGCTGGCAAAGAGAAAGCATTCTCCACGTTATGGTTCCTCCTTTGGGAAAACAAAGAAATCAGGGACCTTACAGAATTTCTAAACTATGTATCTTTATGTGCGATCTCTGCAGTCCAGGCCTGGATTATTAGTACATGGTATTCCAGCTTTTTGCCCTTTTAATACTTGTGGAAACATTGCCAGCTGAAGCTGGACCTAGATGGATTAAAGCACTGCTCAGCCAGGACCAGTGTATCTGTAGTTCAAATGCTGATTTTCTGAAAGCTTTCTTACATCAGAGGGGAGAAGCAGCACAAAAAGGGTTGAATTACTGCTTGGAGAAGATGGGAGGAACATACGTACCTGTAAGAGACATACTAGAGCAAGAGCAGGGCAACAGCCTGTGAGTAGAATATAAGCCATCCATAGGCTTTTGTTGTTTTAAAAACTTGTGATGTACGATTTGAAATAGAGAAAAACACTCACAAACTGTAAAAGGGAAACCACTTCAGGGCTTTTTACCCAAGAAAACTGACCACCAAAGATATAGTAAAGTGGAACAGGACTATAGAGTAATAGTGGCTACATAGATTCTGAACAACAGTTGTTCTTCCTAAGGGAAAATGTCCTTCTGGATTTGTGTCCACAAGTATTACTCTGAACAGTTTTTTCTGCTGTAATTGTGGTGATTTTCTTATGCAGACAAGTGGCATCATCTTCATCACTCCTGTGGAGATAAATTTGGTATAAGAGAGAAGAATTAAAGAATAAACAATTAAGAAAAGTGTAGGTTTCTCTTCAATGGAGTCCCATCTCTAGTGTAATTTCCTCCTTCTCCTTAAAGAGTGAACACAACTGACCAAGGCAGACAAGCCTTTAAAGACCTAGTATCAAAACCAACCCTCTATCTGATGCAGGCTGCTGTAACATTTTAGATTTGCAACCTGAGCGTGGCCAGATGGCTCTGAAACACCGCAGGCAAATCCTGCAATGAGGGGAGTTCAGAGGGAATCTGCATGATTTCAGAAAGAGAAGTTATTGTCCTTTCGCCTGTGGCATAACAAGGCAGACTGGGGCAACTGCAGCAGAGGTCTCTGGGTGCCCAAGGGCCAGTCTTTGCTCTGATTTCAGGGGCATCAGCTGGTTCACAGCAGCTGCCAGGCAGGATTGGCTCCGATCAGGAGGAGCAGGCATGGGACAAGCAGTGACACGGGGCACTGGCAGCTGCTGCCTGTGGCTCCGTCTTGCCCAAATCAGCAGGACCATTTCATCTGATAAACCCTTTTAATAGTCAATGGTACAGCACTTAATGCAACAGGAAAGCCTAATTCCTGGTGCGCTTCATATTTATGGTATGCAGAGATTTCCATATTCCTCCTATTTCTGTTGATAAATAATCTGGATGCTCCTTCTCGTCATTCTTATCCAGGTACAAAGGACAGTGCAAGCTACATGCTGTGCCTCATCTTTGCTCCTGATAAGCTCTATTAAAAATGAAAAGCCAGCCAGAGAAAGGACACCAAGGGCTGCTTGTTCAGTACTCCCCCTGTGTTTAGATTATTACACCAGGGAAAAGGAGGGACAGCAAAGCCAAGTAGTAGGAAGCCAAGACCAAATAATAGGAGAGAAGAAACATTTTTATCCCACACCTACCGCAAAAAGTCAGACAAGGAGCTTTTACTGAATTACTATGTGTTCTCTCCTGTCCCTTGTCCAGGGAAGACTGTAGTTTTATTGCCTTAGTCTCAAATGGCTCAGCCCATCTATGCTAATTCTCCGTGCCTTCTTCCTCACCCCCATCAACTCCTGCTCCTACACACCTGATTTCAGATTTATCTTCATTCTTTAATGCAGCTTGAATTGCCATTTCAGACCCTCCAGATTTACGGTTAAAATTAAAGTTTTGGCAAGCCTCTGTCACTACATTGCCCATTACTGTGGTACAATATAATGTAATTAATGTTTTTATGTTTAAGGAAGAGGAGGCACATATGTTCCTCAGCTGCTGATGAACAGATTTATAGGTAACACATCTGAGTCAGTGCCCATGTTTAGACATTAGCCTGACAGATCACTAATCATTTTCTAAAAGCTGTGCACCACTGCCCTGCTTCCCTAGATTTGCAAGCAGGACTGTGCTGGGCTACCATAGCGAGATGATAGATTTCAGGTGACACAAGGGGAGGAAGCAAAACATCAGTAAATGTTTCAGCATATCTAGCTCTTCATAAGCAGATGTTCTTGCTTAACACGTACCATTAAGCTAGAGCACACCACGTGCTTTCTTAAAGGAGAAACCCATCCTGCTCAGGGGAGGCAGTTCACGAAGGCACCTGAGGCTTCTGCTGCCTCAGGAAGATGTTCTAGATGTCTCTCACTGCCCAATGTCTTTTATAAAACAGAAGTGTGCCTGTGTCTAAACACCACTGGGTTTCACAGCATTTCTTCAAACTTGCACTGCTCCAGCCAAGACCAGGCACAGCCACATGCTTGGCCACATGCTCACCAGCCACGCTCACACTCCCCTCCTCAACAGGCCAGGGGGAGAAAACAAGATGGAAAAGCCTTCCCTGGGCAGTGATCTAAAACTGCGTATGAGAAATGTGTGATAAATACAGAGATTTAAGTAAGAGAAGTAAACGTTTTGCAACAGAGGAAAATCTGGACCTTCTCCTTTGCAACGGTCAAGTTTTACTTTGTTGTTGTTGCTCTTTGGTTTTGTTTTCATTTTGTTTTGTTTTCATTTTGTTTTGTTTTTCATGGACTCCAATTAAGGGAGCTGGTAACCTGGGAGCTTTCTTTTCTTTTGTTTTCAGTTCTGTCCTTAGGAGAGAGAAGACTGGTAAAGGGAGGAGATTCCAGACCTCAGCCCACTGTCCTGCACACCAGAGAAGGGAATTCCTCTTCTTCCGAAAGGTACAAAACTAAGGTCTCATTGAGGGATTCAATTAGCCTAAAAAATGTGAGTTTTCTCCTGCACTTATAGCTGGGGGCTGCTTATGCATTTCAGTGAGTCATCCCCTACTCTCCAGCACAGGCTCTCTTTCAGAGCCCAGTGTATTCAATCTACTGACTTAATGGCATTAAAAAAAATAACGCAGTTTAAGAAAATCTTTGCACAGAGCAGATTTGTTAACCTATACTAAAGCCCATTCTGGGCACTCTCATTCAGAATTAAAGTGGCTTTAATTCAAGCTAGTGTTTGAGTTAAATCTAAATTAAATTTGAATTTAAATCATTAAATCTGCGCTGGGATTTAGTGCAGTTTACATAATCAATTTTAAGTTCATACCCTTCATTAATTTGGATGACTATCATCCAGTCTTTGCTTACTTAAAAATAGGTCTAATGCATTTATTAATATTATAATACTCAAACTGGGTTATTCGTGAAGAAACAGGGAGTTTGAGCTTGCTTTGAAGTTTCACAGAATGAGAGGATCTTGCTGAAGAAACTCACTTTGTTCTCATGCATTTTAAGGGCAGGAAGGGCTCTTAATGCCACTTAAAGATCTCTTGTGTTGTCACAGCCAGGAGGAAGTGAGGAGCCCATCCCCTGCGCTCACCCGGCTCCACGTTCACCTCCCCTGGGGACAGGGACCAAACGTGACAGTGTATGGCCCAGCTGGCCAAGAAACATCTCCCACCCCTGCAGCAAACTGCAGGGCTTGGATAAGGGGTTTCTGAGAGCACTGCAGATCCAGCTCTGCCACAGAGATCCAAGTGCACTTGAAAAAGGAAGCCTTCAGTGCAGAGTCCCTGCTTTCACCCCTTCTCTATGAAACGTCAGCCGTTTTGTCATTAAAATCCCACCCGTCACCAGGTTTCAGAGGAATGCAGAGTGGATTCGTTTTACAATATCAGAACCAGCTGCTCATGAAAATAGCTTTCACTCTCCCAAGGTCTACTAATCATTTCAGGAGACAAGCAGAGAAGAGGATATCTCAGCTGACACTGGAGAGCACAAATGTTGACACAAATATGAATCTGAATTTTCTGACAGTAGCTCATTGTGTTGCTTTAGAAGGTTTAACAGACATGCCACTCAGCCGACAAGACCCTGTTTAATGCTTCACTTTAAGTATTGGTATGATCTTTGGGGCTGTCAGTTCTGGGAATTGCAGTTCTTTGAGAGAAGTTTCGGCAATCTCCCTGTACATTACATCTGGAACAGCACAGCGCCCGCTTCTTTTTCAGGCTGACCTGCTGATAACCTGAAATCACGTAATACCTACTTGCAGGAGCGGTTGCTAAATCTTTCTTGTACTTTCCTTGCTTTATAGCAGCAAGTTGTCATTGGTGTGCAGTGCTCGTTATGCCAACCAGGTGTGTGCAAAAGCAGCAGCTGTGTCACAGGAGGACGTGTCCTGGTCATGCTCTCTGGAATGCCACCTCAGATCTCAGGTGCTTCAGGCCTCGGACTAGAAATCCCATATTAACCTGGTTTACATTGCTTCTAATTTTTAGTTGATCAAGAAAATCTAGTTTCAAAGAGTTCAAACGACATTGGAGTGTCTCAATATGGTCTCTTCTCTTTTGTTCAGCCAAAAATATATGACACGAATTCGTAGATAGTCATAAGTCTCCTCAAATTACCGTTTGGGGCAGCCAGAATATTCAGATGAAGGCTAACCCATTTCTAGCCGAAGTAAACTGCTGTGTTATACTTGTAAGGCTGCATTTGTATATCGCTTGCTTCTGGGGATCTGAAATTTCATGGGAATGCACTTAAAATGATTAAAAATTAAACTTTGTATCTGCTTTATACATTAAGCATTAACATTGTCTTTCACTGTTTTCTAATAGTGATAATTAGGTGTTGCATTACTCTAGGGTATGCCTTGTAGCACCCCTGGGAAGGCTTTTATGCACAAGATAAATACTATAATACTGTATACATAGAATTACATTTTCTTGAGATAAAGCCTCTGTTAGTTTCATTTTCATAATATTCACTTTCACCTTCTTCCTCCAGACACACAGGATTCTCTTCTAATTTCCCTTTATCAGCTTTTTTTTATTCCTTCTACATCTGAGTTGCTGTTTATCTCAGACATTTCAGTCTGCACCAGCACCATCCTCACCACGTGGGTAGACGTAACCAAGTGGTTAATGCTATTCCATGTTTGGCTATATGTAATAATAACAATTACAATGATGATAACAATAATGATAAGAAGAATAATAAGAAGGTAGGCCAATAGTGATGGATATCTGCAAGTTTTCAGCATTTCTGGACACCAAAAGATTTTCTTAGCCTAACTTCTGGTTTCCAGTTTAAAATTCCTGGCTGCTACCTGATAATCTGAATTCTTCACATGTCTCTACACGGGCACAGTGTCATTAAATGCTCTGAATGACTATTCAGTTCTTCCCCCCACCCAGACAGAAGGATATAGGCAAGCTAACTAGATCAGTTAACACTTAGTGAAGCTAGTAGAAATGCAGTAAGAATACTGCTGTCGTACATGCTTATTTTAGAAATTCTTAGTTATGTTTCCTAGATGTTTTAAAGTGGGTCGTGTGTTCCTGCTTTTAGAGTTTACAAGACTAAAAAAATGACTCTAGGCAAAACTTGGTGGAGCAGTCATGTACAATAAAACAGCACCCTGGAGCTCCAGGAAAGTATCTATCTGATCCAAAGGTCTTGACTGCAAGGATACAAATCCTAAATTTCAACAATAGGAAAATGGAGAAAGTGGTGATAAAGCTGCAGGTAATAATTGTCTGAGCATGAATTGTAAAAGTTGATCTTCAGTATTCAAAGCCCCCATGAAAAAAAAAAACCACAAAGATTGCTGAATGTTATTTATTTGGTATTATTACTATAGCTATTATTATGACAATTGGCATGAAAGCCTAGAGAGGAGTGACCACCTGCTGTTTGTGTTGATGCTCAATTTGCAAACAGTCAAGTACCATTTGGTTTGTACCAGCTTGCTGCATTACTTCAGCCATAAAAGATATTGTGTAACCTAACAGCAGCTTTTTAACTAAAAATAGGTGTTCTGCTTACATCCGGTAGGAAACTGGTATTTAATGACTACAGTACAATGTATTCAGATTCTTTCAGCTGCTTCAAGCTGAAAGAACAGGTTTTTCAGCTGCAACAAATGGGGCAAACCTCCTTAGAGAAAAATTTAGTAATGCCAGTAAACTCAGAGACAAGACAATTGGACAAATTTACGGCTGCTATAGCGCAGCAAAGGGCTGCCTGTGTGACCCTGGGCAAGCCTTCCGATGTGGTTTTACACAGGCTGAGCACTCAAAGCTCCTCCTGAAGTTACTAGCAGGCCCAGGGTCTAAGCACCTATGAAAATCAGACCCTTAATCTTCACCATTTGTCATTCTGGTACCACACAAGGGTAAACGGGATCTTTTGTGTTGACCTCAGAGAGCCAGACCAGGCCCTCACTTACAGGGTCCAGTTTGAATTCAAGGGGTTTTACTTTTCTTATGATGACAGATCACCTGTCCAGAAAGAGGTGAGTTAGTACAGTTACCTGAGAAAATAAGCACGATCTTGTGTTTAGAGGGAGAAACTGAGAGTCAGAGCTCTCGCAAGCTGCTGTTATATCACATTGCGGTTTTGGGCGAGATGCTTCACCTCTGTTTTTCAGTTAACCCAACCAAGCATGATGATACTTAATTGTTAGTTATAAAGTGCTTAAGGATCGATGGAGATGGAATCCTTCAAAAATTTAAACCACAATCGTCTGCAGCAAATGTACAGAAGAGGGAATCTGTGTCTGGGCAGACAGAAGAGCTGTTCTGATCCCCATTCTCACTACTTGGGCATAGAATGTGTTAAACTGCAGCATGCAAGATGTTTCTTATTCATTAACAGCCTTATTGTGTGATGAAAGGAAAGGCAAACTCTGCGACCATTTTGCTGATGTTAAGGATTTCAAACACATAATAAATTATACGTGAACGTTGTTGCCATGCATCCATCCCAGAACTCAGCCCCTCGGGGACTCAATCACGCTGTTCTCCTGTAGCTTGGAATATCAATGCGCTGAAACAACGCGCTAAATCTACGTGTATCTCATCAGCAGATGTTATGAAGATAACATAAAAAGGGAGTGAAGGAATGTGGACCTCGCTCCCTACCCGATCGGGGGAGAAGGTTACTGACCTCATCATCTAATGTAATAAACACCACCCAGGTAGGGAGCTATCACAGAGCCCTGAGCAATATGAAGCCGCACGGAATGAGATACAGCACAGTACATGCAACTTTCATAAAGATTTCCGTATGGGTAGTTTTTGTTTTTCATAAGAGGAGAGGAGGAGGCTGTGTGCCCAGCCATGAAATACGGGCCAGCAGCACCGAGCCTTTTCTCACAGCACCCTCGTGTGCTCTCGGCAGAAAACGCTCCGTGTCGCAGGAGGAATGCTGTGTCTTTCAGCAACACTCTAACTTGCTGAAAGAACTAATTTAAATTAAATAGGACAGCCAGTACATATTAATTAAGTATCAATTGATTCTTAAAAGAGTACTTATTGAGGGTTCTCAAGTTGGGAAGGGATAAATCTGGTTGTCATGTAATTAATTCAGAATGACACAGGCAACAAATGCACATTACATATTTTTCCTCTGAATATTAACTTGTAAAGAATGTTTACATATCCAATTAACATTTAACGAGATAACCTTATACTACGTTAATTAGCTATCTTGCTAATTAAAAATGTACCAAAATTAATATAGACATTAGGCAAGTCAACTGCATAACTGCTTATGCATAAGGGAAAATCAACACGAAATGTTTGGAAAAGCTCTTTGAGGCAAAATATGGGAGGATCTAGACCTATTATGTCCTCTGGAAACCAGCATCTGGCCAAAGTAAACAAGGAGCCGTGGGGTTCACTTTTCCTTACGTACGTGACTAATGAACTGCTTTCTGGCCACATCTCATCCCACTTTTGCTGGTTTCCATGTTTTGGAAACCTTATGAAACTAGATTGGATGTATCTCTTTGTTTTTGATATTAAAGTTGATGGGTCAGAAAAAAATGGGGGTTTTGAGAGCTATATGAAAGACAGATAAATAAAAGTGAATAAGCAACTCAATAGTTATTAAACTAAACGCTTTTCTTGACCTCTTAAACACATCAATACTGCAAACATGTGAGCAGCCCCTGTGCACACAGTAATGCATCCTCCTGCAGCCCAGCTGGTTGGTGAACAGTGAAAGGAAAACGAGTGGTTGTCCCTGTGTTTTAGAGGATAGAAACAGTTCTTGCCCATTAAAATAAGACGTTAGATAATACTTGTGTGTGTCTATTATTTCACTCATTTTAGTGTTTGAGCACTTGTTTTGGCACCTGTGAAGAATTATACACCTCTGATGGAGGGTGGTTTTCTGAGGCAGTCGGCCTTGCCTTTACCAGTATTTGCAGCTAACTGGGACATCAAGCCTGTTTTGATTCTAAAAAGGGCCGTGATATTCTGAAGCTTTGTAAATTGGTCTGGTTTTGAATGAAGGCGTTCTGAAAAGCAAAGCAGAACTAGGAGTTCACCAAGGCTTTGTCTCCTCTCTTGCACGCAGCAGACCTCTTGCTTACCAAGGCCCATGTGGGAAAGTGCAGCTTCCAGCCAGCACACGGATGGGAACACTCATCCACGTGGGTACTTCAGTGGACTGTAAACCCTTGGGAAAGTCCTTTACACTCATCAGTTTAACAGTTGACTCCGTTATGTCTACTGCATGTGTTTTAATTTTGAGTGTGTACGTGCACACATGTATTTACGTGCAGACATGTATTTACACACACACGCACCGCTGAATCTTTTTGTGTGATTACTCTTTCCAAACTGTAGCACTGATTAAAGTACTTTGAGATAACTGATCTTTTTAATACCATTGTCAAGCCATTTACATTCAAACATTACAATATTCAGTTTTCATCTGAGTTTAATCATAATATGGATATAATTTAATCCCTTTTGTAAGATTTTTAAGACCTATGAAATTCAAAACCTGACAAGTTATAATAGAAGTGAAGAAGAAGAGCAAATGCAACGCACAGAGAGAATGAAAATTTTATAAGGAAAAATAAGAACAATTAGATAAACACTGAGATGCAACAGTGAAAGGGAGTGGAGGAAGATGCCACAGAAAGAGCGAAGGAAAGCAACTAGGATAGAAACAGGACAGGAGGTGGAAGTTATGTTTCCAAAATAATGGGAAAAGCTGAGAATAGTGACTCTGCAGAAGAGTGAAAGACAAAGAGGACATGGGAGGGAAGGACAGATATCACATTCTTAATGGAACCAACTGTGCTAATACCCTGGCAAAGCCTCTCAGCACACTCCTTGAAAATGAGATGTTTTCAGAAGCCTGAGAAGAATCAGACAGAGTTGACAGCCTGTGTGGTCAGAAAAAAACTCTCCGGTTGTCTGTGGCTCCTCTCTGCCTCCTGCTGCTCCCTGATTCTTATAAGAAAGCACCATCCTCCTCAAAAGCCTCTTCAGCAGACATAGGTACAGGGACCTGTGAAGAAATCTGAAGATTTTCAGTATACGTGCGCTGCTGAAGAAGGCTGTCAGTCATTCCACTGCCATATTTTCAGCCGTGTTAATAAGGCAATGACCAGTTTAATTCCAGCTCAATAAAATCCAAGCAGCAGGGCTAAGCAGCAATGTTGGGCTGCAAAAACTTAACCAGCTGCTAGAAAGATACAGAAGAGTGCTGAGCCTAGTGAATAAGCAGAGGGTACTATAAAAAGACATTATTATTTGCACTTTGAAGTACTTGACTCCCAGAAGCATCACTCACCACTAAATAGCATGGCCAGGTATGCTTGGCTCATGCTTGTGCAGCACCAACATTTCTTCAGGGTGAAGGAGAAAATCAAGCTGAGCACCAAGCATCATCTAGACTAGATGTTTTCCAATAGTAGAGCAAGATTTCTTGGAAGAATGTGAATAGCTAAAGGACAAGCTGAAAGTAGAAACAGACCCCACATGAAAGCATTAGAATGCAGTAAGCCATTCACAACAGGTTAGAGAGAACCGAGTCTGTGGAAAAGAGCCAATGCTGCAGCTGCTGCTGGTGAAGGGCAGAGCGGTTCGAGATGCAGAGTGAGAGTGGAAGGAAGACCAGGAGTCACAGTGGTGCAGATCGGGAGCCAAAAGCATAGGCTCCACACGCCACAACAAATACAGAGAGGGGACAGATAGAAAAGGAGTTCTTGGCAGCACTCTCTGGAATGGAATGATTTTGTGACTGGCTTTTGGCACAGGGTGGATATGCTGGCTGATCACAAGCTCTTAGAAGGTATGATGAAGAAACAAATGCTCGGTGCTTCCATACAAGCGCACACAAAAGCACTTTCATCAAAAGTAAAGGCTTCATTAGGGAAATCCGGTCCTGGAGGCAGTTAGTGGAAAGGATATCCTTTTTAATGTTCCATGGAGAGGAAAAAGTTACAGTTTATGTGGCTGTCTGATATGAACATGACAGTGGACATGCTATAGTTCTATCCAGAATTAAACCTTTTATCACTTCACTTATAGAGGAAAGGGAAAAGATGATACTGCCTAGGCCTTGACCTTTCCACTGAGGAGCTGCTAAATCCTGATTTTAGCTATATAAGCATTGCATGTATTACATCAATGAAGTGCACAGCAGTTCTAAGTCCCACTCCCCACAGTTTGTGACTTACCTAGGACTGATACATCAGATGTGATTCTAGAGCTCAAGTCTCTAAGAGCAAAACCATTTTTTGGAGAAGGAGGATGCAGGTATTTAGCTTAATGTGAAGTATCTTCAGGCCTTGGAAGGTTTTACCAGCTTCTAGGAAGGCCAGTTTTGTCCTTCACCAAACTCATTGCAAAATTCAGATTTAACTCTGTGACAGGCTTCTCATGGACTCTTCATACTACACTATAGCTCAGTGATCAGTAATACGTTCTTTACCAGGAATTAATCTAACAGGTTTTCCCTTTCTGAAAGATTGCTTCAAAACCATGGAAAGCAGTATGTTCCCATTCAAATTTTAAATCACTGCAACCTTTTGAGGGTTTATGCACCTATTTAGAAAATGGCAAGCAGGTATCTAGATTGCCGAATTCTGTTCCCAGATCTAAGAAATATTGGTTTACATGTGAAAGTAACTGCCAAGTAACTGGGCGTGGGTGTTGCAGTGGGGAAGAATGTTCGCTTTTGGAGAGTTTCTAAATGTTTTATTAGGATTGAACCTGGTCTGAGATTTGTGATCTGCTCAGAAAACCTCTGTGTTCTTCCCAGCCTCTGAACTACTTGTTCTTTGGGGTGTTCTGGTACTGGGTATTTTGGTGTGAAACATGGTCCTGGGGTATTAGTATTCCAATAATTTCAGGCAGTGAGCTGAAGTAAGAATATCATTTACTAGTCTACTTTTTTTTTTAATCCTGCTAATCTTTTAACGTGTGCTACTTATTTGAGTTTCTTGGTCTCTCTGGATGCCACTTCCCCATCTGAACAAGAGAAATAATGATACTTACCTTACAGATGAGTCATGAAGTACAGTTATGCTCATGTTTGTAAAATACTTTCAAGACACTGAGTGTCTCAGCTTGGCTTATAAAACCCTTTGCTATTAATAGATGTTCTGTTATCCTCTTTTCCAGAAATATACTTGAACATTTTAAAACAAAGAGGACGAGCTGCTACTCACTTTAAAAAGATTATGTATATATATAATCTGCTAGATTCCTCACTTCTCAGCTGATCTATCCACTTCCTTATACTCCTAGCAATCACAAAAGTGATGCAATGAGGGATTCTCAACTGTATTTCTACTCGGGGGAAGATTTTAAATAAGAATGTCTTTGGAAACAAGGGAGTAGAAAGTGGAAAGGGAAGACAGACAAATAATAACATTTTTTGATACTAACGTACAAACATTTCTTACCTATCAGGTGGTTTTGAACCTAGAATAATTTGGAGGAATGGGCTGTTTGGGATTTTTAAAGTGTCAGTATTGCTTTTACACAAAGCTGTGTAAACAGAAGCAGTCTAAAATTTCAGGTTAAATTATGTGTGTTTCAGTGTTTTTTCCCCAGAACTCATAGTAAATGTATGGTCTCTTACACCTCAACACAGAGCAGGATGACTCCTATTTGGAAGCACAATAGCTGTAGTCCCAGAGGAGACAATAGTTATTTGCTATTTATTGTTACAGACGGCCGCATTACCAGAGGGACTGAAGGACATTTAGCACAACACGTGCACTCTATAACTGAGTGAACATGCCCTTTTGCAAACACATCTTCCCCTCTCAGTGCTGCCTGGAGCACTGAAACTCCCAGGCATTGCCTTATCTGCGATTGCTGACACCTGTTCTATGGGAACAGATCATTCTGGAGGCCTGTCATTTTCTTCTCCAGCTGCCATCTCACCTTCCAGTCTCCTAAGGGCCCTGTCACCCTTAATCACAGTTTTCTTCGTGATGGAAACCATAGGTGAAGAACCAGACAGGTTCCAGACTTGCCCACAGCAGAATAGTTTTCACTTTATTCCCTGGGAAAAGGATGGGGGGAAAATGGGGAGACAAGGGCAAAAATGCAGATGTACTGCAATAGACAGCTACACCAAAAGCAGATGAGCATGAATAACTCCCCTGTTGGATTTTCTTCCTCATTAATTCCTTTCTCCATGCAGAGTTCAGGTACGCTAATACTCCAGGCAAGGATCATGGTGTCATAAGGTTTGGGCTGAATTAAGTACTTGTCTTTGCAAGACTGAGAATGGATTTTCATTCAAAGCTCTCCAAACCTACGTGTGCCAGTTCCACTCAGGTCAACAACCGCAAAACTGATTTACCTTTGTGGAGCTTGAATTACCATTTATTCTTCAGAACTTTTTCAGCCAGATTTTAAGGTGCTCGCCATTCATAAAACCTTGTCTCCCATTTAGGTGTCTACATGAAAACAAAAATAGAAAACAGAAGTGATTGTTAGGACAGTGCTGGCTAGACTCTTCCATATACATCCAATACATTAAATCAATGAAAAATATGGCTATGCTGCTGATGTTAAGGCTTTTGTGAAATCTAGCCCTCAATAATAATAATTCATCGCGTCTAAATTCAGACTTAACACGATACAGAATTCCTCCAAACTTCACAGAGTGAGGCTTAGACTGAGTAGAAGTTACATTCATCATTTGCCAAATTCACTGTTTTGGCATCACAGGACAGCTCAAATGTTTTACTCTGATTGGATCCAGCACTCGATGCAGGACTCTGCAGAAACAGCAAACCGCACCCAATCGCTACTCAAAATAATACTCAATCTGGGTCTGCTCAGCATTCAGCCGTCTGTCACCACATCCCACACTATGATTTGTGGTGGCAGTTGAATACTCTGCTCGTGGTCCAACCCCACATCACAAAAAGCTGTGCAGCTAAGGTAGAAAGTGATACTCCCCTTCAAATGTCACTCTGTGCCATTTTTATCTGCTGGCACATTAAAAGAAAAAACAAAAAAGTGCAAGGCACGTTCTGGAGTATAGTACTCCTAATTTAACCAAAACTGTAAGAAAACGTACTGTGCTCCTACTGCAGAATTATGTGCATTTGCTGAAACGACACTGTGGTTGTTAACGACTCGGTAAAGACACCTATTGCGTTCAGTGGTCTTTGGATCTGACACTGAGGCAGCATAAATAGATCACGATTTGGAGGAAGGTTTAACTGTGCACCATCAATTTTATAGCACCTTTAAACCAATATTTACAATAGCTAGCATCAAGTGATTCACTATTTAAAACGCTCCCAAACACACTATTGACAAACCTGCAATTTGCCTTCCATCGCCAAACTCTGGATGGGTATTTTTGGCCCTATCTTTTTTTATATATTGACACTTAACTTTTTCAGCTCTGAATGTATATTGACGGAGCCATCAAGACAGCAAACACATTAAGCCTAAAACAACAAGCAAAAGCTCTAAATAATACAAAGCTGGACCTACAAGCATGTATGCTGAAAAGCTTTAAATAACTGGGTCTGCAAATAGATCCTCAAGCTTCCACTTGGGCTCATGTAGCAAACAAAACACAAGCAAATCTTGCAATTATATAGATAATAACAATTTACGGTGTCAGGTCAGAGCCAGATTTGGCTTCTCCAGCTCCAACCATTTAGCAGTATGTTAGTCACACAAAGAACTAGAATCCCTTCAGGGCTGCCTTGCTAAAAACTGCACCAGCAAAGCATCTGCTAAAATTTTTGTCCAGTAAAAATCAGGTATTACTGGTTTAAATGGCAATTCTGAGCTAAGCCAATGGGCAAGGCAAAGCGCAGCTCTTAACCCTGCCTGGGGAATGGTCTTGCAGTCAATCAGGCTCCAGAGCCAGGACATTATTACACAGCAGCTGTGACTCCCCAGGGCCCCACTTTCTCTGCCAACGTTTCTGCTTGAGAGAAGACTCTGGCCCATCGTTTTTGTCAGGTTTCTTTCGTCTGTTATCTGTAGGAGAGAAAACAGCCGCAGGTCAAGTATACTTAGAGCAGTACGGAAGCAGGGATCATCTTGACCAACACACGCTACTGTGAGTAGAGACCAAGACATCTGGAATTGCACATCCCTTAGCAGCACAGGAGTGGCAAACAAAATGGAGAACAAAAGTTGTAGGCAAAGGTAATGCTATTTTCTCACAAAGTTTGAAGCAGGACAGACATTTTCAGTCTTCTGCTTTCAATTCTAGACTTTGATTCACTTCTGTGTCCCTTCACTTCTTCACTCAGCTCAGCAATCTTGAGGCAATTGTTTTGATCGCCAAGCTGTGTATGTTTTCTCTTTTATAAATCACCCGTCTCAGTAGGATGCAGTATTACAGCCCAGTCATTTGCTTCAGGAAAGGGTTTCCTTCCCTCTGGCAGTATGATCTCTCTCCTCTCATGTTTGTGGATCTGGGCTTATGAAATAAACATCGGTTTCGTAGCCTCAGAAACAAAATTCCTTGTTCTTGTGCTGCATGAAGAATTCTGGACTGATTTAGGCCCCTCAAAGGATTAAGATCACGGCTGGAGGTTGCAGGATAATTTCTTTCTGGAATTTTCTGCCTTTCTGTGGCCCAGGATCTACAGCAGCGCTCAGGCAGAGGCTCAGCTCCTGCACACAGCCAGAGAGATGCAGGTATTTATTTCTGTGTCTGTGCAAGTTTTCCCAGTGTGGGAAATGCCAGGGCTCAGCCTCACAAAGTTGGCATCCGATTCCTGCTGCCTTTAGCGGGGTACTCGGGAAAAACAGAAGAATGCTTTTCTCAGGTTGAATCTCT